>NC_137916.1:14806455-15411455 GCF_963457725.1 Sprattus sprattus
TCATATTATTTTTGTATGTTATTTTGCCCGATGGTACATTTTAATTAAGAACTGAGTCTGTTTTCTCTGTCTTCTGTGCGTGTGTCTTGATTTTCACTCTCTACTAAGTTTTTCTCGACAGACTCACAGTGTCCCATCTGTTTTTCTATCTCACTGATTTTGTTCTCCAGATCGAGGGCCATGTTGTACTTCAGTCCTCTCAGGGTGTGGAGCAGTCGCTTGAATCCAGCCTCTGGCTCCTCCTGGGCCCATTCGCCGACGGCAGACAGCAGCCTGGTGTACTCCGAGTGCCTCTTCATCTCCACTCTCAGCCCCAGGATATGCCCCACCAGCTTCCTCATCTTCCCCAGCCGCAGCTTCCCGTGGCTGAAGAAGGCTGAGAGGATTCCCCTGAGTGGAGCCAGTGTGCCTGCCACAGAGTCAGAGAAGTTATTTCAGAATCAACGCATTCCTTATGCTTTGCAGCCATATAACACGACAACAGTCAGTTAATATAATGAAATGTTTAGAGTATATAGCTACTGTATAAGATAAATAAGGATTCATATACAATATTTGGTTTATTTCACTTACATATTTGTTGTACTGAATTATTTGCTGCACTGTTTAGACATGAAACTTTTATAAACTTTTTATGTTAGACTTTTTTGTGAGTCTAAAATGTTTTCTCTACCTTTGGCCTTCTGCTCTTCACAGGACATGCAAATGTTGTCATGCCATTCAGAACCTTTTAAGGCTTCTCTTAGTCCACTGGCTGCACAGTTGGTGTGAGTGACACAGACAGCAGTGGAGGATTTCTCTGCAGAAAATGTGCCTGGCAGACACGTCTCACACTCCGTGTTCTGCACTGCAGTACCTGTTTAAAAAACAATTCAGACAAGTTACAACCATGGAGAGAGACATTGAGACATATTTGTGGATACGTCTTTGTTTTGTGAATATATAAAAGTGTAAAATAGTTCCCATTCCTGACGCCTCAGTGATAACACAGATCATGGCTGATCATTTACATTGGAGTGCTTTGCTTACCTCTCTGTTTGACACCTTGTCCAGAGGGACAGTCCCTGTGCTTTACACAGAAGTCGGCACACATGTGATAGCCCTCTTTGCACTCACACACCCGGTCATTCAACGCAGAGCACTCCTGCTTCACCACCTGGTGCTTGCCGCAGAACGTGGAGCAGTACAGGCACTTGGGCAGGTAGTTGTGGAATTGTGTGTAATGGTTGTCGGGGCACGGCGAGCAGACGGTTTGCTGGTGAGGTGTGCAGGGAACCCTCATGTAGAAGCCGGCGGGACATCGGTCGCAAAGCAGCACCTCACCGCTCACGGGGTCTGTGTGCTGAAAGGTGTGTAGCTCTGACGTGATGCTGACGAACGAGGCAAAAGCCACCACCAGTGCCAGTGTGTGCTGAGGCTGTGGATGAGATGTCTGTACTTTAAATATCACCAATATTATTATTATATACATGATATTATTATATATTATATATTACCAACAGTTACTATACTAGTATTCAATTACTGAAAGGAAATACGTATTGTACACAAGTGGTCTTTAACACATTTGACGTGCTTTTAAAGGCCCTAATATCAATGAGACTTGTTTGTCACAACTATAGTCTACAGTTATGCCTTTCTCCATCTTGATCGACTTATAACAGAAGTAAAGATTAAAGGCAAATATACATACATCTGCTGCAATAGGTTCACATTACCAGAACTACCTGATTCAGTTGCTTGCTACTTTTGGTTCTGTTAGAGACCATTTTTTGTGTAACCAGAGAAACGCTACAGCATAATATCATGTCAACTCACCATTTTCAGATGTTGCTCTGTCAGAAAAGGCGGGAAGACCAAGGCTTTCAGACTTTTATGCTGAGTGCTTAGGTCTAATTTTAGTTGGGGAACTATGGATTTCCTCTTTTTTTCAGTTTGTTTGTACGCGTGGTGTGTGGGTGGTGCAGTTATGTGTGGGTAGATCTGGACGTGTATGAGTGTCTCTGTGTGTGCATATTTGCATTTGGTATTCTCCATGTTTCCATAGAGAAACAAAACAAACTGTTATGGTTTGTGGTATAAAACATCAGAGTCATTATTATTGATGATTACAGTACATAAATTGTAATTCAAATGATAAAATATACTATAAAACATAACATTGTGGATATAAAGCCTACAATTCACAAACATTCCTATAATGTGCAATATGTCATATTTACTTGACAAATATCCCATTTGTATCTACTACAGTGTCACGACTGCCTGGCTCAAGGCAGCCCTGACATAGAATGGGTCGACCACACCGTAGTTATAATTAAAAGGGTTTTATTTACATAATATAAACAATCAGTATATGTATTAAAATGAAAGTGTCGTGCAAGATGTCTAGGGGTAAACAAACAAGTAACAAACAAAAGTGTATAAACGCGACGAGGACGGAGGAAGTGTTCCCGGAGGAGTTCCTTAGTTGGACGTCTACACCAGGCTCTCACCACTGGAACAATCCAACCTTGGAACGGCAATGCAGAAAACCAGAGCAGAGAGCAGAGAGAGCGTCCATAGGAAACACCAGCCTCTTATAGGCCAGCCCATTTGGTTCAGCACTCACACCTGCAGGATGAATAAGGCACAGCCGTAACACAATAAAGGGGCGGAGCCCCTGGCCTGATTAGTAGGGCCGTAACATTCCCCCCCCCTTAGAACAGAGGCCCACCTAAATTGGACTCTGCACTGGACAATAACCCAACTGTTCACAAACAATGGTACAACAATAACCAAAATCAATTTCTAAAGACAATAGGTTCTTATGTGGAATAGCCTACTGTATTTGAAAGGCATAACAAATATTTGGCATAACAATTTCAATTACAATTCAATTTCCAAAGACAATAGGTTCTTATGTGGAATAGCCTACTGTATTTGAAAGGCATCACAGATATTTGTCATAACAATTTCCATTCCACCGTGCAACCCACCACTACAACCAGATATACTATCAAACACCAACCATCACCAAGTGTATTGCCCAATCTCAATTCCCTCATCCCCTCGCAAACCTCCACCTTCTGTTCGACCCGCAATCCAGGTACCTTGGAAAGCCTATTTAAGTATAGATCAGAAGAAAAAGGAACAAGAGGAAGAGAAAACACAAGACCCGACAACCTGGCTACACAGTGACCCAGGAACGAGCCAATGCGTCTGCAACCACATTGTCAACGCCCCTGATGTGACGAATTTGAAGTGATAGGGTTGTAGACTTTCCTCCCCCCTTTAGGAAGTTTGTTAGTGGACAACCCAAAAATGGAAAAGTTTCCGAAGAAACCTTCTGTAGTGACCCACCATTTCCAAAAACGCTCAAACTCTTTCCTAGCTCGGGGATCAAACAGTCTCTTCTTACGTCGCCGGGCTTTCATCAGATTGTCACCGGCCATTTTCCAGGCCAGCATCAATCTAGACTGGTTCCAATTGACACCATCAACCACCTTTACAGGAGGTTTGGATTTCCCCAAACCCCCCTTTAACCGAGACAACAGACCACCGACTTGATGGCCAAAAACAGTCACTGGAAAAGCAAATTTAAACCGCCGCTGATGAGTCTGTCGGACCCCAAAATGGCCTGCCACACCATCATGTGCGGTCTGCAAGACTATCCCACGAAACTTTTTAAGCATCACTTTTTTAATGACAGGGTCTCCAACCTCTGCACTCATTTCTTCTGCTGGCAAAACACCCGCTAAAGGTCCTGCCAACTCCTCATCTTCCATTACTGCTGCTATCCCCTCCTCACTGGAAAGAGTAGGTGGCAACACAGGCACCTTCTGGTCACTCACAATCAATGAAGCTTTACCCTGTTTTACAAATGGACCAAAACATTCATCCTCCTGTGGCTGTTTCAAAAACAACTCCCCACTGACACTGACTGTGTCAGTGCCCTCACTCACCGAACACATCAGAGAGGCATTGTCAACAGCAGTAACACTGGGTTCCTCTGCTAATATTTCCAATGGGAAAAACAACAGGTCTGAGTCACAATCATTGAACCTGGGTAAAAGCGTTAGCATTTTTGATACCTTTGGCTCTGACGGGGAACCTTTAGGATTACCACAAGGTGCAATACCCTCCCCAACCAGTTTCCAACGCTCTTTCATTTTCACTCTAAGGTCTTCCAGCTCTCTATCTTCCTTCTCACATCTTAACCGAAACTCTAGCTCTTTTCGCCGTTCAATGGCCAAAAATTCTTCACGTTTTAATTGCATCCCTAGCAATATCCTTTGCTGTTCTAACGTGAATCCCTTCCACCTATTCGATGCTGCGTTTGAGCGTTGAGGCGTCAAGAACGCAGCAGAGATCACAGGCTCCAGCACTGGATCAACCAAAAAGACATCCCTTGCAGCCAGCCCTTCCATAGCTAAACTGTGGGAATTTCTCACAATATAGAAATATTTCGCTAACCAAACAGAGTACTCTATTATGCCAAACAATATAGCCCACAATGTCCACTATGGCTACAACCAAAACAATTCTCGCTCACGTTGCCCTCCTCACCAAAAGCTACACGTCCTGACAATGTTTCACTCAACGTGTCTCGCTTACAACCGAAGGACTAGTGTTTTAGCATGGAGCTCCCCGCATCTAAAGCCCACACCAAAAAGCCTAACGTCTTCAGGTGTCTTCGTGATTAGGCTGGACTCAGCCCTCCCTCGTTCAACACTCAAAAACAAAAAATAAACAGGAAATAAAGAAAAACTTTTGTGCGGTCTCACCTACTGCGGGGTGTTCACTTTGCTCCAAAGTAATCCAATTTGGTTATTTCTCTTCGTTGTAAGCCAGACACCACTGAATTATCAAAACCCGACGTGCACTGTAACTTATATTCCACCAGCCAAACTGCATGGAATGTCGATGGAACTCTCCTTCGCCGCGTTACAAAACACAACAACCCAAATAACTACGGGGATTTCCCCAAACTACTTTTCAGCTGAGCCAACGCAATGAAAAAATGCAGACTCACCGAAATTTTCAGCAACACTTGCCGCATCCGACGGCACAATGCAGCTGCAATCAATTTAACAAAGAACTCAATCAATCACTAAATCTCAACTCCAAACTACACGATAACCTAATGTCACAATATCCACGAAAAAATCCTGGACGAGCCCCCACATGTCACGACTGCCTGGCTCAAGGCAGCCCTGACATAGAATGGGTCGACCACACCGTAGTTATAATTAAAAGGGTTTTATTTACATAATATAAACAATCAGTATATGTATTAAAATGAAAGTGTCGTGCAAGATGTCTAGGGGTAAACAAACAAGTAACAAACAAAAGTGTATAAACGCGACGAGGACGGAGGAAGTGTTCCCGGAGGAGTTCCTTAGTTGGACGTCTACACCAGGCTCTCACCACTGGAACAATCCAACCTTGGAACGGCAATGCAGAAAACCAGAGCAGAGAGCAGAGAGAGCGTCCATAGGAAACACCAGCCTCTTATAGGCCAGCCCATTTGGTTCAGCACTCACACCTGCAGGATGAATAAGGCACAGCCGTAACACAATAAAGGGGCGGAGCCCCTGGCCTGATTAGTAGGGCCGTAACAACAGTTATACGCATTTTCATTCCACTGATCTAAGTCAAATACATTGTAAGATTTTAGAGGCAAAGCCTGCCGCCCATATAGAGTGCATTCAATTCCATGGAAAGGTCAAACGATAACCTCACCTTTCCATTTGCAGAGACACTCGTGAGAACAATAATGTGGATGTGGCCTTACTTCCTCTGGACAATTACAATAACGGTAACAACTAAACCTTAAAGGTCAAAGGTGTCTTTCAGGCAGATATCTGTGGTTTATATCTGCAAAACGTACTGCAAATAGCAGTTGCAAAGTTGTGTTGATATTTGTTTGCACTCTTGAAATCTTTAATTCTGTAAATCATATACAAGACAGGTATGGCATAATGACACCTGGGCAGGAAGCAGAAGGCATGGCACCATCAGATTACAACACATCCTTACAGGACACTCAAAACAGTCACTGTCACCTGAACATGACAAGCAAGAGACATGATTGCACTTCATCCAAAACCATTTTGCATGATGGCTATCGTTGGCTAGAGCTGGCTCCATCCAGTCGAGAAATGTTCCAATCTGAGATTAAGCAGCGCTCACAAAGGGATCAGTGTGTGACACTGATCACTGGCTGCCCTCCCAGGGGACAGGGTCACGTTAAAACCAAAGGACATAAAAGACAGACCTAAGGATTAAGCATTTCACCACACGTCTATCCGCAGAAGTGCGTGAACAAATTGAATGTTTTTGACTTGGTTCCCCAAGTGCAGAAAAGTGTGTTACTGACCTAGCCACTTAAAGAGTAATGCAAATGGAAGCTAGTCAGACTGTGTTGTCTGATCACTGATAAGGTCATATGAAAACATTATGACATTCTAGGGTGTTTTTGCTGCTTTTTTTTAACTCAGATTGTGTGAGAATCAGATCTTGTCCTAAGATTGACTAACCATTTAACACAATTGCCAGTCTCCTCTATCCACTGCCTGGTAAGGTCAGTGGGGCCAAGTGAAGCTGATTCAAATAGAAAACAGCACATGTGAGTAACAAGT
The DNA here is from genome assembly GCF_963457725.1 of Sprattus sprattus. Lineage (NCBI taxonomy): Eukaryota > Metazoa > Chordata > Actinopteri > Clupeiformes > Clupeidae > Sprattus > Sprattus sprattus. Next base: position 14,813,079 of record NC_137916.1, read on the forward strand.
TTGTGAAGCTGTGGCTAATATTCAGGAAGGAAGATAGTATTCTACACTCTATCTTAGCTAACATGAGATTGTAGACTACATAAATGTCCCTATCAGTTAACAAAGTCACATGCTTAGCCAGCTAATAGCAGAGGCACCTGACTAACTGGAGTGTCTGGAATCTCCCCATCCCCTGCTGGTTTTGGGTGTTTCTACCAGTTAAAATTGTTTTGCTTGTGAAGAAGGGTCAAGCAGCATGGTGTTACAGCCAAATAAAGCTAGCATGTTAATGGAAGTATGCTTTATTGAAAAAGGATAGGTGGAGACTATTTGAGGGAGGACTGAAGGGCTTGACAAGCTACAGTCCAGTTGCATTGTCCCAATGATCCAGACCGCAAATCTTATTTCTTCAGAAATATTTCCAGAAGGACATGACCAATACTGTTTGAATTCAGTCTTTAAAAATTGATGTGTAGCCACTCACAGATGTCCGTTGCATTTGTTTTTTGTGAGAATAAGCCTAGTAATCACTGATTTTGTTCAAGGTGCCGAAATGTCCAAATTGAGCTGTGCCAGTCAACCAGCCTACACTCACACACCTCTCCAACTCCATTCCATCACTCGATAAAGACTTAAGAGAAGCACTCAGCCCGAGAGCATGACTCATCAACTCCCCGGGTCGTCTGGCCACTGTGTCATCTCGGGTCTACCCTTACTTTCCTGTCACACGCTCCACCACGTTCAACTACTGTCATGACTCACCAGTAGCCACACTGTGCTGCTGACCAGAGAGACAGTTCCCTTTATTCATAGGTGAAGAGGAAACAAGATTATCCCAGAGGTTTTTTTTTTTTTGCGTAGGATACCTTGACTACCCTCCCTCAGGGAACAAACATCATCTTCCTACACTCCACCTTCTTTTATTCTCAGTGACTGATCTAAAAATAATCCTAAATGAATGAAATGATATTTGTGAAACTCTCTAAAATAGTCAGTACACATTTAATTTAAGTGATCAAATATTAACATTACCAGGCATTTACAAAAACAAAACATAAGTTCAAATGCCATGTGATAGATTTGCTTTCCAGTCTGTCTCCAAAAAAAAGGAGACTGTGTCACAATTTGCTTAAAATGCCATTTCACAGAGACCATCAGCACAACAGAAACATTTCTGATAAAGGATTATGGATTTCATGTCTTCAAATGGTGTCACCATATACTGTATACATTCAGACTGCCAAATACATCATATGGCATAAACCTCTGATTCTGTGAAACATAGTACAAATTATACAAATTAATTTAAATCACCTCACGTTAAAAAAAAAATCACACAATGAACAGACGAAAACTGGGTTCAAAAGCACACAAGTTGATGTGTGACTTGCAGCATTCAGAGTCCAGCCTCCTGACAAACCCACACACACAAGCCTCTAGAACTTTCCGGTAAAAAAACAACAACACTTAAATAAACAAAAAAATAATAATTGCACTCCACTTTACTGTACATTCATGTCAACTAATATCTGTTTGCATTTGAACAGAATTCCGTAAAAGTTACTATTTTGCATGAGCTGAGCAGTCCAAACCAAAAAAAGGGAAACATTAAAAAGAAGAGGAATAACCCCCCTCTTTTCTGTCCTCACGTCAAATCCCCAACCCCACTCTAAATACACACCCACCCTTCCCTTCCTTTGTCATTTAACTATGTACAACTTCTTTTAAATAATTCTGCATTTTGAACTCTGGTCAGGGCCTAGTCGTTATAGGCTTTGGATTTAAAGCATGTGCTGTCCTGAATCATGTTGAAGAACATCTTCTCGTACAGCCGGTACACCGTGGAGGCCCCGATGATGCGGGCGATGCGCTTGAGGCTCTTGAGGAGGCGTTTGGAGACGCCCTGGCCCCGGAGCCTCCGCTGACCCTGAGCCAGGGCCTTGCCCACGTCGCGCTCGCTGTTACGGCTCTTCCACAGGTGCAGTAGCTGCAGGATGTGCTGCTGCGAGGAGCAGGAGACCACCAGGGTGCGGACCTCCTCTTCACTCACGCGCACGCCAGGCAGGCTGTGCGTCACTGCCAGCAGGTCGCCCAGGGTCAGATTCTTCAGGCCGGCGCAACGCAACACCTTCCTCTCGCAGACGTTCACTCCTGTGGCAGGAAATAGGAAAACATACACATTCAGGTTATGGACAGAGTTCACATCAATGCACACAATGTACTGATGCAGATCTTTGGATTTACCTGTTCTCTGTACCTATATACATTATGTACAAAAAACTGTACTAAAATGTACAATTCTTTTTATTAAAAACAATGCTGAGGCAGAAATTTATTTCAGTCTGTCAGTGTTCTGCATTGTCCCACACAGTACATGCCCTGAAGTGCCTGACTGGAGAGGCTGGAGGTATTTACCAGTAGGCCTTTTGTGGCTTTGAATCAGGTCTTACAACAAGCTGCATATATTCACCTCAGGTTTTAAATATATATGTAATAAAGAGTTGTCACAATTATGCCTGTGTGCTCACCAAACATAAAGATTGCCACAAACACTCAACTTATTTAGTATTTAAGTATGTATACTGTATATGGATAATCTACAGCATTTAAATGAATGAACATGTAGCATTTGTGTAATTCTTTATTTAATTGTGTATTTTCTGAATGTCCCTCATGACGTATTGACAAGACTACTGTGTGTGATGCTATTATTGGTATGGGCCCACAGAACCGTACCCTTTACAGTAACCCCAGAGTCATATGGTTATGGTCAGTCAGCTTGACATTTTCTTGCTCTGCATTGCTTTGTGGGTTACTATAAGAGAGAGGCAGACTCCACTTCTTGGAAACTGAACCCTGTGCTTTGGAGACCCTCGGAGGGACAATTCATAAAGATAAGCACCTATAGCAGCTGTTATGCTTCTGCTAATCTGAAACAGTTGTGTTAAAAAGAACAAAAACATACTTATGGTGCCAGGGTATGCTGGTCAGAAAAGGTTAAAAAGAAATTAAGCTGCTGGCCTCTATAAGTCTTTCTTTTTTAGTGTAGGGGACTGCTCAAGAGAGCTCTTTTTCCAAGAAAACATTTCTGTTGAACTCTTTAAAAAGGTCCCCAAGTTCTTACAGGGGATTTCAGTTCTCTGTTAAATGTGTCTGTTTACTGAGTAATGAGTAATGTGTTGGCTACTTACATGGAACAAAAGGGAACATTCAAAACGACACAACCGAGTCATTATTAGCTCATGAAAGTGAATGCGAAACTCAGTACGACACATTTTAAAGAGAGTAGTATTCAAATATGGCGCAAAAATGTTTTACACAAACAAAATAAATGACCTGAAGGGTAAAGCACAAAAGTTCCTTCTTTTTATGTCTCTCTACCCATCATCCTGTCATAAAACCGTCTTATAGATTCAACAGCACAAGTCAGTCAACCCACAACTAGGCAGTGAGCAGGCCACCGTCATGCACCTCACAACCACAAAGCGGGGATATGAGGGGGAGACCACTGGGGTGGTGGGAGAGGAGTCTAAGTCGGACCTTGGATGATGCTGAAGAGCTTGTCCTGGTCCTTGTTCTGTTCCCTCCAGAGCCTGAGGAGCTGCAGGAGCTGCTGCTGCGGGCTGCAGGCCTTCTTCAGCCTCTCCACGCTCTTCCAGTCCACGCGTCGCCCGGGCAGGCTCTCCAGCAGACGATCCAGGGGAATGGACACCAGGCGCGGGGACGCCAGGAACTGGAAGATGGCCTCCTCACACAGCAGGGTGTCTGAGAGGAAGAGGAGGGAGGGAGGGAAAGAGAGAGAAGGAGAGGGAGAGAGAGATTAATGACTTCACAAAATGTGTCTGGGCTAGGGTATCCTTTTTCCTGTCAACTATTTTAGTCACACTGGGCAGATTCGGCACAGACTGTCAGCAATCCTTCAAATTACAAATTAATACTTATCCCTATTGGAAAGGTTCAACTTTGCTCTCGAACACCATAAATAATGACTGCAAGATGAGAGAGAGATTTGTCATCTCTTCTTTCAAGAGATTACAGTGCATTGCACACACTTTCAGCCTTTTAAAAAGAAGTGATATCCCTTCTATCTTATATGGATGTGATACTGTAAACTTTTGGCAACAATTTAGATAAAATGTCAAGATGACTTTACATTTAGCAGACATTACATGCGTTCATTTAGCTGATACTTTTCTCCAAAGTAATTACACAGTACAGTGCAGAAAAACCCTATTGTCAGTGTGTGTGCTCCTTGCGTACTGAACCCAGGATTTTGCTTTATGAGCTGAGCTCCAGAAACACGCTGTCCCTGCCACCGTTCAGTAATAATCTCTATGATAGAGGCTTCATTAGTCAGTACAGAGCACTGTGAGGGTCCACCAACAGCACCCACCACTGATTTACAGTGTGATACATTACAAGGTATGATAGATATCATATATCTATAGATTTGATGTATGCGGTATGTTAAATATGTTTCATATGTGTGTTGTGGTTTATCTATATGAAGTGAGTATTACGTTTGACGGCATATTCTATGTCTCTCTAGTGTATAGGTTGAGCAAAGTTTCCAGGCAAAAGCTCTAGATAAGACCGAAGGTCCCAAAAACAACATGACCAGACATGCATGAATCAAAAGCACATTTTTTGGTGGGAAACCAAAGAATACACCCTACACCCCTAAAAGTGGTCCAACATTGTTGCTGTAAATTTTATTGTGTAAAAGAAACCTTTATACAAGCCAGTAGCAAATGGCTTTTACAGAACCTTTAAAATGGGCTACACAGTTGGTAAAATGCTTTCTTTCCATCACCAAAAGGGTAGAGAGGGTAGTTCTATTTTCTGTTAAACAGTTTCTTTCATCCCGGCAAAGTGCGGAAATTCTTTTAAAATGACAGTCAGGTCACCCAGACTAACTCACTTTCACATGGTCTGGATAATCTTTTGCAAATTACCAACACATGATTCAGTTCTGCACCGTGCCTGATTCTTTCTGTCACTGGTGCCTCAAAGGAGACAAAGCTGGGACAAGCGTACAATGGATGCCATTTCCCAGAAACACAAATGAAACATCCAGCAAGACCATATTTTACTCTCAGAACCATTCTGAGTTCCTCACTCTCCTGTTAAATGTACCAGATCTTTCACTATCAAAAATGTCAAGGTATTTTCATACTGGTGAAGGAAATAAATGTGTGTATGCTTGTGTGCACGTGTGTGCTTGTGTGCACGTGTTTGTGCATGCGTGTGTGTGTGTGAGTGTGTGTGTGTGTGTGTGTGTGTGTGTGTGTGTGTGAGTGTGTGTGTGTGCGTGTGTGTGAGAGAGAGAACACAACTCATTTCTTAAAAATGAGTAATATCCTTGTTGAGTGACTGTGTTAGCACCATTTAATATTTAAGTATGCGCCCTGGTCCAGAAGTAATTCCTTAGGTTGCCATCAATATGACTCAGTTTCCTTTCTGGTTGTCTTAGGATATGATGTCACCATTTAAACATTTCCTCATGGGTCCTAACAGCTGTCCATTCCTGTATTCCGACCCTTTCTCTTTCACATTGCTAATGCTGTCTTGAGTGGAGTTGATGAAGTATCCTCCTTGTACTTTCCCTTTCTCTCAGTAAAGTGTTGATGCTTATTCTGCAGCAGTTCAGATTCTTACTTATATCTCTAATAGCGGCATAAAATAATTTTATGACAGTTATAATTACAATTACAATTTCATTGTTCAAAATACATTCCATGAGGGCTCCACTATACAGAGCAGACAGAGTGGTCTTGTGTCTATTTGAGATGCTTGACAAAATGTTGTCTATTTTGCCCAAATTTCAACTATGTTGAAGGAAATCTCAATCTACTACGTCAAACATAATGCCCTGTTCCCAGAGCTGCAGAATAAAACCCAAATCAAGTTCATACTTGAATATGAGAATAATTGTAATTGCCTTTGGCACTCAGTCCGCAGCCTCAGGACTGCTACAGAATAATAACAGCAGTACTGATATCCAATATAACAGCATTCCCTCTTATGTAATATAGTGCCTTTCTAAATACACATACTTTTAAAACCTACAATCCTCGTGTGGTGATAAAGAGCCCACCTGAGTGCAGTCCTGTCTGTCTATGCCCAATACTGTTCACCATGAACCCTCTTTCATCAAGACGGCATGCCAGAAGAACGATAAAATGTACAACTGAAAAAAGTTATCCTTTGTGCGAAAAAGGAATTTGCACAAAGGATAAAGACCCCACATTCATTTTTCAAAATACAATAATGTTGCCTAAAATATAACCAATACAATTCCACTGTATCCATTCTGTTCCATTGGACAGGCTGAATGCAATGGATGATTTATTTATGTATCATTTTTATTACTTTACTACAATCAATAGCGTCAAGCAAGTTTATGAATGTAGAATTTTGGCTGCGTTCTGGAATCCCATTTAGTACAGCACAGAGGCCACACATGATTTCCTAAATGTGCATTTTTTTTTATATCATGTATATGTCTTATGCTGTAGACTGTGAGCTATTTTATTGTTGTACAATACAATGAACCTGCCAGAACAATTCTCACACTGAACGATTTGCTCTATTCTATTGTTTTCACACAAGTTGAGTATATCAGAAAACCATTTTGGGGGCTGCCGAAGTTTAGGTCATATGTTACAACCACTGTATGGCATCCTAGCTCTCATATGAGAGTGAGTGCATGTCAAAGGTTGCAGGGGATCATTCATTTAGATAGGTCTAAGTCCACTGTGACAGCAGTCAGTTGCAAACTTGATGATGCCTTTGAAAATTCAGTGACAGTGAGTGTCATCTAACCAACCTTGGCCTACTCTGGCCTCTGAATAGTGGTGCCGTCATGGTGGTAATGACACGTTCTAGGTGCTGGGCTCACCTGTGTGGCACTGCATGTCGTGGGTGGTGCACTCTGTGGAGACTACTGCTTCGTTCTCACACACCACATCCTGTGCGCTGGTGCCGCGTTGTAGGGTCTTGAAGCCCAGCTGGCTGCAGTTGCGCTGGGGGACGCAGGGCTCTGTTGCCGACGCCACACTGGAATAATAGCCATCGGGGCACGTCTGACACACTGTGTCGCTCTCTGGAGTGCCTGGACACACATAAATACAAACACGCACACAGTCAGACTAAGGCTTCACTTGAAGTGTAATACATTTTTTTAGCAGCATTAAAATCTTCATTAAATGTTGTCATTATGTTGAAATGTAGCCCCACTCAATGTAGTTAAGTCGAGAGGTTAAAAGTACAATTTTAGGAGTTGACATACACACAAATTATAATGGATGTCTGTCTGCATCCTCTATAGAATATGAAGGGTCTCTGAATTATTTCCAGGTGGTCTGAATTGGAAATGTTTTCATGATGGGTAGACAAACGATCCGCTCGCGAAGAAGACTTTTCTGAGCTTTTGGCACCGGCCCAAAAAATGAATTATATAAAGACCACTGACTGAACCACATTTAGCTCTGATAACTGTGGGAGTGGATGTGCAGTTAATGGTGGTCTTTTTCAGTAATCAGACATATGGCTTGAGGTTTCAGTGATGACAGTCAGATGATCAGGAACAGAAACCTTCGTGACAGTGGCCTAAGAAAGGTCAGGGTCTCTTGGTTTTCTTCATTCAGGGCCACATGACTTACTACACAGAAGCACACCCTTTTCATACTATAAATAGAATTTTTTATAATTACACACTCAGAATATAAAAATAGGCAATGTAGAAAACTGACAAGGTTTTCCTCCTTGTGAATAAATGGTATTACTTAAAGAGTTCATATAGTTTATATGGACTTTTCATTTGAAAGCCTAGATTGATGTTTTACAATTTATATTATTTGTGATAAGTGCTCTTACAGTAATCTATCAATCACTGTCAGCCTGTCTGTCTTTTGGTTTCTCTAGTTATCTATCTACCTATCTGTCTTTCAATAAATCAGAATGCAATCCTTGATCATGAACTATATTGCCATCTTCTGGTGACTGCATTCTATGAATTTGAGTGGCTTGAATAATTTTAAATGAAAAAATAAAACATTCCTACACAGGTCCAATATCGGACACACCTAGTAGTGTTTGTTATTACACATTATGTAAGAAAACTAAAGGTGTAATTCGCGTATAACTGTGGAAAAGAGAGAGTTTGAGGGAGATGACAACTTGTCACAAAGAACCTCTATTCCTCATCTGTTATGGAGACTGCAGACTGTTGATGGGAAGGGTTTGGCCAGGGAAATACCCCCTTGGACGCAGTCCATAGCTTTTAGATGGGCGAGCACGTTGCCCGCAGCAGGCCATGGGATAAAGTGCGGCCTGATTAAAAGTGTGGAGAAGAGAATCTCAAAAAACAAATATGCAAATTTAACTGCCACAGCAGATTGGATCCCGCTTTTCTCCCGAACGCCCTGGCCCTGGACGAGCGGGTGGGTCTCAGCGTTCACGGCCAGCCGAGCCGAGCCGAGCCCGGCTACCTCCGCCGTGATGAAAGATGCTGTCACTCACTGCTGCTGGCCGCTGCCAGAGAAGTTACTACCCCTGCGCCATCGTCAAGGGCTCTCCCCCTGCCTTGCAGCCCTGTCACTCACACACTGTATGCCCTGTTCAGCGCCAGCCAAGCAAACATATCCAGCACACTGGCCCCCTCAGCGGACGCCAGGGATAACACTCATGTGATATTTGCACATTGTTATTAGTTATTTCCACTGTTATTGTACGGGTGTAGTTTCTACAAGGCATGAAACTGGATTTTTGGGAAGATGCCAGAACGGATGCTTTCGCATGCAGCTGTACTGTCTGTGATTTTTTTTTTAGAGGGGTTTTGCATAGACAGACAGGGAAACTGCCTGGGAAAGGAGAGAAATGTGCACAGATGGTCCTGCAAGAATTCAAGAGGGGCATACACCTGCTGAGGACAGTGGGGAGACAGTCAAGCACACTCACCCAGGGCTACGACCCCACTGCCAGGCAGGCACGCTGTGTGGCGCACACAGAACTCCACCACCAGGTGGTAGCCTGGCACGCACTCACACACCTGGTCGTGGGTGCTGTTGCACTCCTGCCGCACCAGCTGCTTCTCCTTGCAGACAGCGGTGCAGTACTGGCAGCTCTCCCCCCAGTGCCACTGCTCCGCAAAGTGCCTCTCCGGGCAAGGGCTGCACTCGGTGGGGCCGTGGGCACCGCAGTGGCACTTGACAGCCGTGCCGGGTGGGCATTGGTCGCACAGGTGCAGCTCGAACGTCACCGGATCTCGATGTTGGTACTGATGGGACTGCACATCATGGATGGCCCAGGCAATCGAAGCAGTGAGGAACTGAGGAGAGGGATGACATGAGATATAAAAGTGAGTTGTGAGATGACATGAGATATAAGAATGAGTTGTGGGGTATTAGGGAATAAAGGCCAGGAATGACCCTGACTTCAGGAGACACACAGCACCACTAGGGCAACATATGGCAAACAGCATCACTGCCACCCTGCCCTACACACCCCTTCAGAGTAAACATACCATTTGGTGTGAATATTTGCTTAATGTAGAACTGGAATGTTAACCAGCTGTAAATCCAGTAAATCTGTGTATGTTTAACAACTGGGTTAGGACTGGGTGGAGATTTGTTTCACACACACACAGGTGACGCTTGATGAGGCCAGAGATAATTTGTCGTCTGGTCACGACAAGGAATACACAGGATTCTGGGTCCCTTGGCCTGTGGAGTGGTGGATTTCCCCGAAACTCGGCTGCCATAACAAAACAACAACAATAACGGCAAATGGAACGGCGTGTTTTCCGGATCTCCCAGTTGCCCTGGAGTGACTTATCTTGGCATGCGCTCAGGCGCGCATACTTCACACGAGGATGGAGGATGTGACAGTGGCTGAAAGTCTGAGTGGGTTCCCAGACCAAACATCACTCATGTTCTCCATGGCAGGTGGCACGAATTTTTGGAGGAAATCATTAAGTCCTCAAATGTGTTTCACTGTGGGGGAATGCCATAGGAAGAGGAATAAAGAGGGTGGAAAAGCCATTGAACTTTTAGCCTCTTCAGTGTTCAGTGGGATGCTGCCATTTGATGACATACTGTTCAGCGCTCAAGACCATAATTATATGGCTGTATAGGGCCTCTGACGACCATAATTGCACCATTCAAACGATCAGAAGGAAACTCACAAAGGATGACTCTTGTGGCCTGTCGCCAGCTAAAAATTCAAACGCTTGATTTCAAGGTATGTTGCATTCATCTCTGTAAAACGTACGGTTGCATGTTGTTCTAAAGCCAAAGGCGTGTTACAAGATTTCTTGTAACAGAAACTCAAAGCAGTGACTACATGGCTTCCATGGGACCATGGCAATATGAATTAAGAAGGCCGTCAACAAGACTTTCAAAGCCACACATCACTTTGGATCATTAGCCATAGTTTGATTTCAAATGTACATAACCGGGAGAAAAGTCCTGAAAAAATGTAGAGAGTCTTATTACAACTAGTGATTGACATGTATAATGGCATACGGACCAAAGCAATTGGCTCAAAGGTCTGATCCAGGAACAGCAAGTTAAATCTCTGAAGTCTCCGAAATCTGTGCACTGCATGTGCAGAGACTATCAGGAAGACAAATGAGCATCCTCTGCATGACGAACCAGAGGCCACACAGGCCGAGCCATTACTCAAGACTCCCACAACAACAGCCACTTAACACAGACATTACCACTTCCAGCACTCCTAAACAAAGACATCATCTTAAACCCCCAGACTTAGTACAGACCATTTTTCCCCATACAGACAGTTGGTTGCAGCTATTACTGCCACTACAGGTTCACAGAGCAAAAGACGCACAAAGTGGAACAGACTTCCAGCTTTGCTCAAACTAAGCCAGTTGACAGATACTGACAGACACTACACACATCAGCATACAGGCACACATCAACATTCAGACACACATCACCATTCAGGCTACGATCACCGTTAAAACAGGCTGCATTTCTCTGCTGAGACCACTGCTAAACTTAGATCTCCGTGATTTCTGTGATGTTCTCCTTGCCTGGAGGCCCAGCAGACATCGCCTGGGAGGCCTGGCATCAGACAACTGCAGCTCTGTCTCCATCATCATCATAAAGCCATCAAGACTTCAAACAGCATGCAGATGAGAGACCGAGAGAGAGCACATTATGTACACAAGCCAAACTTTCAAAGACAGGATCACAGAAGTTCACAAGCCCACCTACAGTCTTTCTGTTTACCTGACCTGCTGTAAAGTGAAAGGAGGCATTATGATAAGAAACTCTTACATTCAGATTTTTTTTATAAAGTTGAGAAAAGTCTACTGGGTGCATTAGTCAAACATTTTACAACACTATGCTTTTTAATAATCTTCTTATTAATATATACTATAGATATTATAGAAATTGTATCTTTTGTAATGCCTGAGTACTGCAACTGATATGCTTTTTCTGAATAAATGGAAGGGATTTTCAATTTATGAAAATACATAAGCTGTAAAGTCTTGCAAAATATACGCAAAATGCTACTTGTACTGAGCCAGGTGCTGTAATATAGACAGATGAATAAAATGTTAGTGGACGAGAAAGACTCCTATCTGGGGCAACTATAATTAACAGTTATTATTATCAATCCAAAACAAAACACTACACTGATTTTTGGCAAGTAGGCAAAGAAATGAGGAAGTTCATACACAATGTATCACAACTGTATGTCAAACCCACCGTTGGATGGAAAACAGGGCTTATCTAGTTTGTTGAACTCGTTCAAGGGAGATTCACTGCATTGGCTATTGCAGTAGAGTCAGAATTAGGGAAGTGCAGCTGCCCCCACCTGTTCCGTCGAACAAGAACAAAGACTGGAGATTTTGAAAAGTGATAACTGACAACTGATCAGCAACGGTTTCATGGGAGACCCCGATCACTCTGTAAGCAGCATGGACCTAATGTGTGATGGCATCAAACATATGTGTATTCAAAGCGTTTTGAAAACAAAATCATATGTAAAGTCCAAAAATCATGCTTGAGCATGTAGTTAGATACATATCAAAACACAAATGCAAATACAGGATAGCGGCCAGCTTGAGCAACATGCAAAGCATATGATGGGAAACAACTGGTCTTTTCAGCGGGTATTAGTCTATGAAAGAATGCAGGTGCGGACTCTTTGTGGAGCGAACCTTGCAAACGAGATGAGTCTGTCTCTTATTTCATTATTTGAACGTGTTTTTACCTACACAAAGTAGACTCAGTTTTTTATCGTTGTTGTCACTGGAATAAAATAAAATCACGTATGCTGTAGTGCGGCTATCATGAAGCCGTTTTCAGGATATTTGACCGTATTTTAGTGTTATTTGTAGGGCTTCCTGACATCGCAAATAAGCCTATAATAACTTCTACATGTGTTTAAAGCCACTCAAAAGACTGTATAGACTGTACGCATGTTCTGAGATGACTGGCACTACGACTCTTATCATATCTCCCAGCGGTAAGCAACTGACAGAAATCCAATGAAGACGTGAACTGTCTTCAAATGTGGCATTTGGACACCTTTCTCGCCTCTTCAGTAACGGGTTCTTCGCGATTTTTCATTCAATTGAATTAAAATGACAGGCAAATATAAGACAGTTTGGAGGAAAGCGAAATTATGACTCGTCAAGCGCTTTCATTCGCCTCCACAATAACATAACTCATAATGTTTTTAGAATAACCTTCTTCAGCAGACTAAGTGACTGTATTCCCAAAGGTAACAGCTACAGCGTAGCCCTCTTCTTATTTCTCCACAAAATGCACAGGGGTGACCGGTGCTCAGCGCTTTCATCCTCATCATACACCAGTCCTCGCGTGAAGCGATAGTAGCGTTCACAGAATAGGTAAAGTGTTCACGAGCTCCGTGTACAAAATTGCGCAAAGACGAAACAAGTACGTTGACAGCACTCACCATGTACATTTTCATCGATGTCTGAGGTCTCATATTTCGAACAGTCATCTCTCCTCCCAAGAAAACTCGGTTTGAAAGAAGTCCGTTTCCATATATACTTTGGGATAAAGGAAGAGGTCTGTGCCCACCCACTTCACCCGCTTTCAACTGGCTACGTTCTTAGAGGACACCCTAAAAAAACTCTGAAAAAAACGTGTGAATCTGTGAAGTCATTCGTACGCAGAGAAGAAGGCAATGAAAATAAATATGAAAATATGACGTGACTTATTGAATGCTATAGGTCAGTTTTCATAATGAAATTCATGATGTAATTACTGGCATACTTATTTAAAATTACTCATCATCCTCTGTTCCACTCAGTCAACACGCATGAATTACTGTAATGGAAAATAAATACAGAAAAATCGAATTTTTATTCATGTATCAGACCTTGGCATGATTCTCGTTCTGACATCTCATATATCCCACATTTCAATATGAACTCTTCCATCATAATTACAATTATGAGCTTACAATTCCAGAAGTGCATCCAAACAGACACTTGTACTGGAACGTATACTATGGGGGTTTTCTCCATGAAGTTATGTTGAACAAGCACTCATTTCAAGGGACCTTTGTCAGTAATGCCTGGGCTATAAAGACAGTTACTATGTACAGCAATAAAATTAATATATTCACCAAACTTAAGCAACACTCCACTCTCAGTGACCTGTTACCTGGCAGCTATATCTAACTTAACTCTAATTTATATTCGTCATTGTAAAGGGAGAATAGAAAAATGTTTTGTTTATTATTTAAGGTGGGCTATCATAATGATGTTGGACTGGGAATCAGAATGCAAAGATCACCTCAGCTTTTGTTAAATGATACAGGCATTTATATGCATAGAGACATAGATCATGGGATGATATGAGTTTCATTGTGAAATTAAAATGACATTTTCCTAATTTTCCATTTACTTCAACTGACATAACTCTAAATTCTGATCCAGGTTTAATTTAGACAGAAAGTTATTAGTGCATTACTGATCATTGAGCCCAACACATTTCTGTCATTCGATTAAAACCTCTGATACAACATAGAATGTTTTAGTTCAACTCTAAGTTGTCATTATCCATGTAGAACAAGTACAGTACATTTTATTTGGGAAAAAGCACAACAAAATCTAAATCCCCCACTTATGTTGTCCATTTTTTGTAAGCTTTTCTCTTCAGTTTCACTCATACCCAGTTTCAACTAACAAGGGTTGCTGCAAAGCCCAGCTGCATGTAAAATGTTTTCACCAGTAACAGTTTTATGACAGCCACAGAGCACGATGGTCACACACTCACTGCAGTTCACTGTCTGGGCGTCAATTTCCCTGCCTGGCGATATCAAAACCACAGACTCACTGGAGCGTCTTTGGACTTCCCAGAATGTTTATGCCGAGAGCTTAAGAGCTTCCCATTCTGGAAATGCACAAACAAACTTGCTTAAATAAAAATGTAAACGAAAAGAAATACAGGCGGTGACAACTGCCGCCTGACCAACCCTATTGTTTCAGTTTTTTTATGGGCCTGTGGGATGTGACAGGGAGAGGGCTGCAGAGTGAGTGCGCTGCATCACCCTCCACAGGGCTAATGACATGTCTCAGCTCCAGCCTCACCCATACGTTGAGCAGTGGCCACATTTCCGACAGCCGGCGGCGGAAACCGTAGCGCTGGGTCACCACAGTGGCGGAGCGCGGGCGGCCGACGCACGGCTTTACACTCAGACGACATCAGTGACGCGTGGACGGCCTGTGGCGAGGCCCAGGAGACTCCTCCACTTCACTCATGCCGACATACGCGCTGGGGAGACGTAGGTGTCGAGAGGTCAACCATCAGAAAAACCTTGTGGCCTCTTAACTGACCAGCCCAGCGCTCCCTAACCCACACACACTCATCATATAACTACTCTTAAGCCCACTGCTGGCTTGAACGCTTTCCACTACGTCTTACTGTATGTGTGTGTGATGTGGTTCCCTTTTCCCGGGCTTGGTGGAGTTAATCAGGCTTTTTTGCCGCCAAATCACATATAAGCCAGATGACATATGGCAGCTAAATGATTTAATAACCCCCCACCCCCCCCCAAATCACAGCTTTGACTTGGGTGTGTGTGTTTGTGTATCTGAGAGGTTATTGTCACTGCCTTCTTAACAATGCCTGCTGGGAATTTTTGAATGGCTTGGCTTACTGAAGCACTGAATGATAATTTGGCAAATGTAGAGTTGTCAAGCCATAAAAGAGTGAGGTTATTTGCATCTTAAACATACTGATACAACAGCCCCTCCCGTACCCCTATTGTGCCAGGACTTTGGCTCGGACGGGTGACAGTAAATGCATCACAAGAGTCATTTCCATGAAATACATGAAAAAGAAATCAAATTAGCCATGACCTTTTGGCCTGAAAGAAAATCTGTAATGGCGATAGAGAGGTGTATGCGAGGAACAACTGCATTTATTGAGGGCATTGACAGTTCAGCCAAAGCCGGTAGTACCTTTAATGTTCATAAGCTGTATGTCTGTGAGTCTATCATAAAAACATTTCCCATCTTGTGTTTTTGTTGTTGCGCTTCATGTGGGTATAAACAGTCATCCACAAAGTGATGTATTCTATACCACTAAATGCTAGTGGCAGACATGGAGTACACCTCTGTCAAACCTTTACACAAGCTGCAAGACTTATTCCAAGACATCTAAAATGGGCCATTTAGATGGACAATGCCAGCACACACATCAAACACAAAAATTATGAACAAACATGCAATTTTGAGGATAGCATTTTTGTATAATGAGCTAAATTTCCCAGATTTTGCTGTAATGTTTTAATTGTTTGGCAGTTTACTGTGTGGGGGGAAAAAATCCTCTTATCCTCTAATCATTCTTGGCATTCACAATTGTGTGCTTACTTCTCAACGGTATTCCTTTGTTTCATATGCATGTAAGCTGAAACACTGCCTCTCCTCAGACAGGCCTCCACTTAAAACTATCTTCAGGCTTGGCAACAGAGGGTTTTCTTTGCAGGAGGGAAAATGTAAGAAGAAATACACCTGCTTTCATTCATTATGGCTCATTACAATATAATTCAAGGAATGATCGCCTGGCAAGATTGCACTCCATAACTAAATGTGACTAGAACCAGCTGGAGCTCACTATGATTTCAGCACCATACTGATTAAACTGACTTAGTCAGAATGGGTCATGTTTGTGTGATGGGCGGAATGGTGACCAGGCCATTAGAGGTTAGAGGATGAGCTCTCTCTCTGAAAGCCACAGGCCCAGATCCAGAGACCCTTCAAGGTCATCCCTCAGATCCTGTAGTCCTCTCAAAGGCGACCCACATAAGGCTACCACTACTTATACCCCCTCTGCATGTAGACATGGCCTATTCAAAGTGTCTGTGACAGAGGTGACAATTCAGTGATTCAGTGGACATCATGCAAAGCAATAGTGACAACAGGGACTCGGGGAAGCCTGTGGCGTGTGGTTTGTGATGAGAGTGAGCATTCAGTGACCATCACCTGACTGGAGTGGCCTTCATATGATAAATCTGGTCTGGGAAAGGGGATGTCCCATGTCAGAAAGAAGAATAGCAATGTTGGCATCTCCGCTGTGGGTGTCAGAAAATGTGAATAACTGTCATCAGCTGGGTGAAAATGTCTGGTGTGCGGTGTCCAGTGACCTGTAATTATGCAGTCACACAGTCAGTTAGCTGGACTTCAGCACCAGACCATGACCCTAACCCAAGCGAAAGACCTGCCACAAGTATGAAGCTCCGGGAAATAATGGCCGCAAAAAGATTTCTCAGACAAAGCGGCACCTTAAAGGTTACAAACAAAATGAAAGAATGAATCCCACCATTCATAAACATTTCACCATCTGCTAGAGTATTATTTTTTTTATATTTCACCTAAAATATGACCACTTTACAAAGTTTGACAACCAATAACTAATGTATTTAGCTAATAACTAATTTGTATTTAGTTATAATTTCATTCCCATTTCAGACCATGCGGCCTATGTCAGTTCATACAGTGAAGGGCATCCCCTCCTTAATATTATTTTAAAAAAAATTGAATTTGTTTCTAGCGATTTCAGAGATAACACAGTTAAATCACTATTATGTAACACTGAAAAGAGACGGAGAAGATGAATTGATTCAGTTACTGAGGCAAAGTTCGGTTGTTGCCTTTGAATTATAACTTGTGGCGTTGGCTACATGTTCTGCATTGGGAGGACCTCCAAATCACATTCGACTCTGTGTTTTTACGGTGGTTCAATAACATGATGTACAATAGTCCTGATGAGTGTGTCAGCTTCCTGGCATCCTTTTGACTCTCAACACTGATGACATTCACAGCTGGGCCCTAGCTAAAGTGTACTTGTCGAGCAAAGAAGAAGCGTCATACTGTGTTTGTAAGAAAAACAAACATCACAACCACTCAGTCCAACTCTTTGCAGGTAATGCAGTTTGAGTGAAGCGCCAGTGAATGTTCTAGGGTTAATCCTGTCAAGTGCATATGAGCTGCTTCCACACTCTGCTAGTGAAGGTCATAACCAGATATCTGCTGACTCTAGAACCATGCAGGCAGGCCCTGATCAGGCACCATATCCCTGCTTTTTGGACATTATTATTATTATTCAGCTTTTACCCAGAAATAGTGCCACTTACTACATATTTCCATTTCCTTACTACCTCTAAAGCTTTTTTGCAGAGGAGTTGGTGGCCTTTCTATGATAGTTAATGTCCAGTAAACAGCGAAGGATGTAAGAAAATGCTACATTTTCATCATCTGAAAGAAGTTATTATGAAAGACACTTTAGTGTTCTGGACGAAAGTAAGTCATGAATCACATAATTTGAATGTTGTGGTTTCAGAATTTTGACATGCTGGAAATTCAAAGAGAGAGAAACAAATTTGCTGGCATGGAGTTGTAATGATCAAGTAGTTATTCTGCACATACAGATCAGAGAAATCTGAAAACTTAAAATGCTGGCTAATATTTAGAGACATTAAGAAAGAAGAAAGTCCCTATTTGTCTTGCTGTTGGAGTAGAACCTGGTACAGACTGTGATTTCAGTTTTTGGAAAGATTCTTAAAAACAAATGCTGATTCTTTTTGATTTTCAATTTGATTTAGATTTTCCCGAGATAAGCATTCATCAGTTCATTGTACCTCAATGTTGCATCTCAGCTGATATAATGTTACATTGGCAGCACAGCAACAGGAGTAGCTTTTATAATAAGGTCAGCCCATGGGCATAGTGAGACATTACACTAACTAGCTGTGTCTCTTGACTGAAAATGAAATGGCTTCCAGACAATTCTTGACGGGAATTCACCAATACGCATTTCAAACAAACCCCAGCTCAGGCACAGAACTCATTTCATGTGTTTAACAGTTAGCTGCCAGACCTCAAAACGTATTCCCTAAAAGGGTAAACAGGTTGGGGCAACTGTTTGTTTTCAGTTTGTTTTATCCGTTTCACGGGAAAGCAAAATGAATATCTGCGTTGTGTGTGTGTTGTGTTTGCAATCCAAAACGAGTGTGTGGTAAGGCAGCGCCTTCTCTGCTTCTGTGGAGAAGGACCCAAACACAGACATCCTTACTGTATGCAGTATGTGCTGCGACATCCTGTCCCCCCAGAGGCAAACCCCCTCAACAGCGTAATTAGCACTCTTTGAGGGGACATTTCCCCAAATATTCAACTCTGGCCAGGCAACATTTCTGTAGGCCAGGGCAGGGGTTAGAAATAGTTTTCTAACCTTTTAGGTGGGGAAATGATGAATCATCACCATTTGCTGGCTTTCCTCAAGTCATTATTTCAGGCATTTCTAGGGAAAGTGCTAAATGCTATTGCCAGACAGAACATGAGCAATACTCCCCCATAGTGTGCTGAAATCACCAATCAGTGCTTGTGTTTTTACAAAGGGAGTCTGTAAAAATGGATGTTCCCATCTGACTTTTTTCTGCTTTGTTTTCATGACTGGTATTATCACTGTAAGCATTTTCCATTTAGAAACTCTCCTGCAGCTCCTGTTACTCTGGAAAAAATGACAAACATCTACCATGGCAGATCTGCCATCAGCTTCCTCAGACAGCTGATATACCACAGTCCTCCCATCAGCCACTAACCCTGAGATCATGGAGTGAACAAGCATACACATGTGGATCCCTGGGCAGACTTTCAGGCAATAAAATCAAACTCAATTTTCCTGTGCAAATATTTATAAGAGTAACTCAATTACAGTAAAATATGCTTAGTGCGGAAATGGTCACACAATGTCATCAGTTGAAAAGCATTGCAAAGTCAAATCCATGTTAAGAAAAAAGATACAGGGATTTTGCAATCACCTTAACTCGAAACGAAGGTCCTAACAAACAACATCTATCATTCCCATATAGATGGAGATTATGTCGTCAGAGCACTCAGCAATCTCCTGCAACACACACTGCTTAACAAAGGGAAATTCAACTTCCCATGTTTATCTTCTTAAAGATGCTTCAGAAGTTTCACCTTTCATCTGATTTCAAAAAATGTCACTGCTTTTTTTTTCAGGCTTTTCAATGTGTTGGTTTTTTTTTCAGATACGTAAGGGGTCAGCTTGGGCTAAATCTACTGAGATGATCTGGAGTTAATACTGAACATGGATTACGCCAAGCTCAATGTTAAACAGGCAGACACTTTGACTACTCAAAAAATGGCGAACAAGGAGAGCTAAATAAAATGAATTCATTGCCAGTAAAAGGGGGTTGAAAACTATATTTGTCTGCAGAGGCTCTGTAACTGGAAGGAGAACAGAGGAAAATGTTTAATCCTTCAGTAGAAATTGATAGGTGCAGAATGGAAATAAGTCTCTCATTCAAAAAGGAATCTAGTTTCGACAGGAGGAGGAAAATAAATATCAGTGAATGCGCTCCTTGGTTTTTCACCATACCATATTTGTTTAAGGGGCTGTCAAAAACATTTCCTTGAACTCCTCCGTCCTGGGCAGTTTTCAGTGAGATCTCCCTGAAACCGCACTGGTGGTACGGTGACCGTCAGGCTGTGGTTGCATTATGGACTGGTTCATCTTTCTTGGAAGCAGCGGGCAGCCACATCAAGGGCTCTGGGCAACCCGAGATCGCTGCCGCCGTTTGAAAAGGGCTCTGATGACGATGTGACGTCTAGGGGAGAACCTGGGCATCTCCAGACGCTGCTGAGGCTACCAGTGCCCGCTCATCATGTGAGGTCAAATGGAAAACATCTCAGGGAATGCCTGGAAATTAGGACACTCAGACAGAAGAGCGCTTTCCCAGCCAATCACTGCTGCCTGAGCAGGAAATCTGAAACCTGTGAGCGGGGATGAAAGGCTGGATCCAACCATTCGAGTGAAATGGCTTAGGAATGCCTCAGCCGTATAGTTTTGCTTCAAATCTGAGAGCAGAAGAATTCATCATTTATTAAAACAGATGACACCCTTCCTTTACATGTTTTGATATGTTCCAAAAATTCCAACATTTATTGCACAAAAATACCTATCATTGCTGTGGCAAAACGCTACAAAATTTGCCAAACACGTGGTGCTCATCATGACAGTGTTATATTGATGAATTTGCCTCTCTATTGTAGCAACTTCTGTGCAAATATTTCATCAAATAAATTGTTTGACCTGGTGTTTGTGATTGTGATCGATAGCCCCCGAAAGCTGTCTCACTGTCCTAAGGGGCAGAGTGCTCTCATTAAACACCATGAGCACTATAAACATACTGTGTGTCAGTATGAGGCTTGGCAGGGCTGCTTGGAGGTCCAAATGCCGCAGAGGGACTGAGGAAGGCAGAGGTGCTCCATCACAGGAATGCCTCATCCGTGGAGGTCCCCCATGCGGTTACGAGCGTGCTGTTAACACACCAGGACTCTCGTCTGGTCCCATGTGTGGATGTAGATGTGGAAGAGCCACCTCGATCAGCCAGTGCCCAGCAAAGCCACAGTGGGCCTTAAATTCACACATGTCAGTGTGTGTCGCGTGGCAACCAGGAAGGAATCCTGCGGTGGGATGAGTCAAGGCGCGTGGAGCTGAGTCATGTGGGTGGTGCTACCCGTGTCTGGACTGCGCTGGCAGAACAGGTGAGAGAATGAGAGCGCAGTTTACAGACGCAGTGCCAGCCCGTACACATCAGCAAACAGACTGAAATCATGCAGGCATGAGTACACCCAAAAAATCCTACCACAAGAATGTGTTAATAACAATGCTAACCATAGAAAAATGTGAGCTCTGCACCTGTGAGATCAATTCAAAAACACCCCATAAGAGAACAAGGCAGGGCCCATGGGTTTAAAAAAAGATGTCAGATGGGGATTTAAGAATGGGACATTAAAACCAGATACCATTCCTTTGGGGAAAACACATCTGTCATATTCTGTATTACTTATTACATACCCTCAGTCTTTGGGATCTGATCTACTTCAAAACCCCCAGATAAACATCTGTCCCTTGATGGCAACTTCAAGGAACTACGTGTGGTTGCCTGTGGCTAACCAGGGGCATAAACGGAACTCTAAAAGTCCTCCAAAACTTCTGCATTTCAAAGTATGTGTGGGGTTAGAGAGCATTCCTCATCGCCACGGTCATTTCCCATCAGCGCCATGGGTTTACAAATGCCAACCTTTTCATCTCTGGCCCCTCGCCAAAGGTGTAACACTATAGGCCCCTCTAGGTTAAATGTTAGGGCCAGTGCAGGGCTACTTTGTAATGGACTCTCAGTCTGAAATACACTTGAGGGCTGGACAGAGCTTCCGTTTTGTTCAGGACACCAGGTCTGGAGTAGTACACAGTAGCACCACACACATAATTACACCATAGCTATTTCCTAACTCGACTGATCTGCCTTGCCTTTGGTCGACGTCTCAATGCAAAGGTCGCGGTAAGTTTTGGTCTAGACGTGATCGTTTCCTTCGGACACTTGTTCTGATGGCTACTGATCGCAAGCATGCCGAGCTTCTGTGATCTGAGGGAAGTGCTGCCTCTGGCTCTGATCTCAGTGGAAGGGCTGTGGTCTGAACCTGCCGGCTCGCAACTAAAGATGGATTCCAGTAATCTCAGATGCCGAGAAACCAGAGGGCCACAGCGGCCCTCCCTAGACCTGGAGAGAGCACGAGAGAGAGAGAGAGAGGAAGAGAGAGAGGACCAGAGAGTGAAAGAAAAAGACAGAGAGAGGTAGATAGACAGATACACACAAAGAGAGAGAGAGCGCTCATGTCAAAGCAGCCATGGCCACAGCCACACCCAACATCAGCCTGCAGGCGCACAGCTGCCCTCTCCCACTGTACAAAGAGAAGGGGAGAAAAGAGAGAGAAAGACAGACAAGTAAAGACAGAGAGCGAGAGAGAGATGGAAAGAGACAGAGTAAAGGAGAGAGCAGCTGTCCTGGCCTATTGCAAAAGAGATGCTTCATGGAGTAGTGTGCCGGGGCTTTTGTTTTCCTGGCGTGTCCTTTTACTATGCGGTGCTCAAGCCATGGCCTTTCTGTGGTCACATACTGTTCCAATTTCCTTTTTCTGTGGTCACGTACAGGGAGCGCCAAATGAAACGTCTGAAGTGCAAGTGAAATCATACTCTTGGGGCGTTCTGGGAGGAGAGGGCAAGGATTTATGGGAAATGAAGGTGCAATGCTGGAAGGTATACAGCAGGTGTGGAAATCCACATCTCCATCATAACCACGGTGTTCTATATCAAATGGTATTTCACTTAAATGAAATACCAACCAAGGCAATAAGTTCCATGGTAATGTTGCTAATGTCAAAAGCTTTAAGTGATTCATTATTGGTGCAATAATGTGGAGAACCTCCACATGCACACACATGTATACACTGTACTTGCGTAATATCTATATCCTATACACCAGTCTATATTTCTCTAATGTATCTACCCACTCACTTATCAGCTGTTAGTAGATGTAGATAACATACTTGTTTTGGCCACAAAAAAACATTGCAGTAGGTAACATTCAACTTAGACTTAAGCAGAACATAACAGATATTTCCATTTGTCCTTATTGCAACATCCAATAACATAGTAATGTAATGCAAAGCCACAATTTTAAAAAAGAGAGAAAGGAGGGGAAATGACTTATATGGCCATTTTACAGTATCACTGATGTATTACATTTAATGAAAAGCCAGAGCCTGTTACTCATTAAAATGGATTTAAAATACATTCAAGAACATACCATGAATAGTTGTACGTAATATGTCTTAACATTATCTGTTAATCATATTAAACCATGAACTGCCATGAGGTTAACTTGTGTTATCATCTCCAAAAGATTTCCCATGTATGCAGCCTATATGACACTAAATAATAAACATCGTGAGCAACCATTGTTTCTTATGTGTATAATAATAAATCTACGTGATCATTCATAATATTTTATGAATGCAGTGTTTTGTTTTTTGAGCTCAGTGTTGAACAGTCTGCCCTGTTGGTTCCCTAAGGCCAGCCAAAGCTATACAGCAGGACTGGCTTTGACCTGGGATTTTCCAGACCTCTCCACCGTTGCTTGAATGGACTCTTTGTGTACAGTTGCTTGGTGTTAACGTTTGCTCCCCTTTATCTCATGCAAAAGTTTCTCTCACTCCTGCAGATGTTATCAAGCACTCCTACACTGTCTGTGTACTCTCTCTGTACACACAAACACACACACACACACACACACACACACACACACACACACACACACACACACACACACACACACACACACACACACACACACACACACTCACACACACACACCTCACCACATTACATGATGCTTTGTATGTAGTGGGGTTGTTTAGTTATGGCAATCATCATCATTTGTGCAGTTCGGCAGTTGTTCTGGGGCCAGTGTTTTACTTAAACTTTTTCAGTATGTACACAATGAGGCATATGTATGAACATTTAGTGAATGTTTTCAAATATATTCTCTTTAAGATGTTTTATAAGATACAAACATTTTTGGGGGGTGAGCTGTTGAGAAGCCTTATTGCATGAGGATAGAAGCTCTTTGCCATCCTGGAGGTGTGTGCCTTTTTTTATCTGAACCTTTTCCCTGATGGGAGTAACAGGAACAGATGATGGGCAGGATGGGAAGGGCCTGTGAGGATGCGTTTAGAACGCTGCAGGCAACGGGAGGAGGAGATGGAAAAGATGTCGGGCAGCTCTGCTCCAATGATCCTTCCCGGTGTTTTAATCAGCCTCTGGATGGCTGCCTGCTCCGCCTTTGCAGCTGTAGAACCATACATTCAGGCAGTATGTTAGTACACTCTCTATAGCGCAGCGGTAGAAGTTATACAGCAGCCTCTGAGGAAGGTGTTCTTTCCTCAACTTCCGGAGGTAAAAGAGGCGTTGCTGGACCCTCCCCAAACCGGAAGATGTGTTTTTGACCCAGGACAACTCCTCCGTCATTGTCAGACCCAGAAACTTAACAGAGGTGACTCGCTCAACCTCTTCACCGTTGATGTAGAGTGGGTGATGATGATTGTGCTGGGCAGACTTCCGGAAGTCAATGATCATCTCTTTTGTTTTCTTTATGAGGAGACTGAGGTTGTGCTCAGAACACCAAATTGGTGTTGATCAAAGGAAGCTGGTGTGATGCCTCTTATGTGTTCCATGACCAGCCTTTCCAAGCATTTAGCAGGTATGGGGGTGAGAGCCACTGGCCTATAGTCGTTCAGGCACGTGACTGCAGTCTTTTTTGGCACAGGTATGATGGTTGATGCTTTGAAACATGGGGGGACATGTGAAAGGGCTAGAGAGCAGTTGAAAATATCTGTAAATACCTCTGTCAGCTGGTCACCGCAATTCTTTAGTACGCGGCCTGCCACACCATCTGGTCCTGCCGCTTTTCTGGGGTTGATGGTTTTCAGGCAAAGTCTGACCTTGTGGGGGGTCAGAGTGGGTGCAGCATCGTCAGAGGGTAAGGGTAGAGGCAACTGACCATTGTTGTCCTTGTCGAACCGTGCATAGAACTGATTCAGCTCTTCAGTCAGGATAGCACAGCTGGTCTGGGGGGGTGACGCAGTCCCTTTGTAGTCCGAGATTGCTCTTATCCCTCCCATACTTGTCTCGGATTGGTGTGAGTGGGGAAAAGTTGCTCAACACGTTGCCGGTGTTTGGCTTTTGCAGATTTTATGCCTCTCCTCAGTGCTGCCCTAGCTACGCTGTACGCTGCTGTTTCACCTGATCTGTAGACTGCGTCTCCGCCCTTCAGTAGTGTACGCACCTCTCTGCACATCCATGGCTTTTGGTTCTCTCTCACAGTCCTCTTTCTTGTGACATTGTTCACACAGAAGTGGATGTAGTCCATTACTGAAGATGTGTATTCCTCCAGTGCAATTTTTGGGTCGTCAGAAGCCTCCAGGCTGTTAAATATTGTCCAGTCCGTGCTGTCAAAGCAGTCCTGTAGCTGAGGGATGGCATCCTTATTCCACACTGTTATGGACTTGGTGGCAGGTCTTGTCGCTCTGATTCTTTGTTGGTATGAGGGGTACAGGAACAGCGAGAGGTGGTCAGACAGGCCTAGGTGGGAGTCAGACTGTACTTTGTAAGCCTTAACAACATTAGTGTACACTTCAAATCCAAGATGATTCACACAAGGAACAGGAACATCAACGCACTGTTGAGAAATGTGTGAATTTGCTTGCTTGTCAAAAAAAACAGAAACTACACAGACCATCAACCCCACACCAATAATGAGCGACCAAATACAAATAATCTGACGACTATGTCTGTCATAAAACATAATACAACAGACCACAAAACTCTAGAGCAGGGGTCTTCAACAGGGGGTCCGCGGAGGTACTGCAGGGGGGTCGCGAAAGCTTTGGTTGATAAGACATTTTTTTTTTATATTTCTAAAAAAAAAATATATAATTCAACCAATTTTTTTTTCCAGAAATTTAAATGTCTTCCAAATCAGAATTGTATTTAAATTCACATTTACATTAATCCAACATATTGTAGCGAACGCATAATTGATCGAGAAAACGTTATCTTTCAGTCCAATCGACACATTCAGCTACCCACAGGAGCTCTCTCAAGCTGGGCACCGGTTCACTCACAACACCTTTCATGCAAAAACGACAGCACAGGCACTAGCCAATCAGATCACGTTTCTGCTCAAGTCTAAAGAGCGCGAAGATCAAAAATAAAAGATGGCGGACCAAACTCCATAGCTGGTCTTGTTTGTAACTATAAATAGTTAGTTTGACATTTTTTTGCTTAGATTTAAAAATAAATAAATAAATAAAGAGAAATAGACACTGTACAAGGTCAAATTACGTTAATTGTAACTGAAAAATAAGTCTGAGAGGATTTGCGAGGTGTATGAGCCCCCCTACCTAATGTTAGCATGCTACTTCCTACAATCTTAACAACTTGCTAGCGGTGTGATTGGTTTGTTGACCTGTCAATCTCACTATAACATCTATGTTTTCAACACAACTCCATGCGCCAGACTCCTCCTCCGTCATCCGTTGGATCGTGTCAGTCAGGAGTTATTGAAAAGAAGATCTCACTAATGTGGGAGGATGTGTGCCATGATCGACAGATGCTTGAGGATTCACTGTCCCTTTTTTATGTATGATGAAACAAAAACATATATCTGTGAATTATTTTAATAAGTTGTTATTAATTGTTAGCGTTGTTAGAGTTGTTTGCAAGATAGGTTTATAAATGGCAGTGGCACACCCACCCTGTACCTTTCATGTTGTTAAATGTTAAATTAAATTCAATGTTAAAAAATGTTAAGTTAAATTCGTTGTTCAAAAATGTTAGGTTAAATTCAATGTTAAAAAATAAAGATGTAACTAAATATATTAGCCTTTGTATTATTTGAATAGCTTAGAATTGAATACACAATAACAGGGTAGCTATGTTTATTTGGCACTAGGCCCAGTATATTATAAACAAAATGTTATTCAATTTATATAGTAGGGGGTCCCTGCTCATCTCGCCATCAGTTTGGGGGTCCCTGGCCTGAACAACGTTGAAGACCCCTGCTCTAGAGGAAACAGTTCGGCATGTAAAATCATTGACTCGACACACACATTGATCGATGTTAAATCTTAAAAAAATAAACTATTTTGAACTTGAACTGAACTTTGAACTGATTGGCTGCAAATAATGGCTGATAATAGCTCACTGCTATCAGGAACGTTCCCAAAGTCTCTAAAAAACAGCTGCTATTAACCCACTCTTTACAAAAAAGACCAGAGACTGGATGTCTCTGGCTGTTTTCAATGAAGACAGTTTTTTTACTCAAGTGGCTTCCGACCTCACCACAGTTCTGAAACAGCACTTAAAAAGGTGTTAAATGATATACATTAAATGATAAAATGTCAGTTCTGCTGTTAGATCTCAATGCTGCATTTGAAACTGTAGATCAAAAAATACTGCTAGACAAGTTAGGAAATTGGGTAGGACTGGGTCAGCAGTCCTTACTTGGTTCAAATCTTATTTAGAAGGTCGGAGTTACTTTGATATCATTGGCGGTTATAAATCTGATAGAGAGGCTATGACATGTGGAATCCCCCAGGGATCAGTTCTCGGACCTCTTCTGTTCAATCTCTATATACTGCCTTTGGGCCAAATTCTACAGAACAGCAACATTATAGATCACAGATGCTACACAGATATATTTGCATCTTCCACCAGACAGCACAATAGACTCACTGTGTCAATGTTTAGAGCAAATAAATTATTGGTTGAGAGATTTTTTTTCAATGAAATAAGGACAAGCCAGAGAAGGAAGAGTATTAACCTTAGTAAACACCTCTATGGAGGACCAAACCTAGCCTGGTGACACCAGCCTACGTATTTCCGCCTGAATTGATTTCAAGCTCATACTCAGTCTGGCCCAACCCCATTGACAATCGTCTCCAAAACTCAAAATTTTGTAGGACCAATCAGCGAACAGTTCAGAGCTGTGACGCAAAACTCGCCTTGGAGGAAAAGACACGAAAAGCTATCGGAAAAGTTGTCTCAACTCTCGAGAACATCAGAAAATTAAAAGGAGAACAAGAGTATTTTCTTGTAAATTTTATGATTGGAAAGGACGTCGTAGCTCTTCTCCCAACTGGCTTTGGGAAGAGTTTAATCTACCGAATGCTTACTAAACGTTGCTGATTGGTTAAGGGAACTCCAATGATTTTAAACCTCAAGATAAGCACCCGCCCATCTCGGAAACCAAAATGCATTGGGTTGGCCCAGACTGAAAGACGGAATGAAATGGAGTCACAGGCTGGTAATGGCCAGGCTAGACCAAACCTGCCATATTTACAAATGAATGAATAAATAAATAAATGTCCACATCCATGCATTTAGACAGAAATAAATGGATACATGTATTAATTAATGCACAATTGTCAATCAAAAGTTACTTATAATTTACATTTATGTATGTATTTATTTATTCATTCATATATTTATTCATTCATTCATTCATTCATTTATTTATTTATTTATGTATTTATTAATGCAGGTTTGGTCCTCCATACACCTCGACTCTCTGCCTCTAAACACCAAAAAATAAGTCCAAAAGCAACCACCAAAACAGCTTTCTATCATCTTAGCTTCCTGGAACTGGCTTAGATACAGAATATATTTTAATGTACTGCTACTAGTCTAAACATCACTTTATAGTTTGAGTCCAGAATACATCTCTGACATGTCTAAACTGAGTAGGGCTCTAAGATCCATGGACTAAGGTCAGTTGGTATAGCCGAGAGTAGGGCTCTAAGATCCATGGATTCAGGTCAGGTGGTAGAGCCCAGAGTCCAAGCTAAACATGATGAAACAGCATTTCTCTTTTGCCTATGATTGAGCTCTAGAAATTGAACTCTATTCTAACTGCACTTTACTTTTAATTGAATTATATTACGATATCTATCAATTATATACTGCGTACGGTATTTTAATTATGTATATCTTTGTTCCTTTAACTACCGCTTTGTATTATTTGTACTTTCTTTTAATTACATTTTTAATAATTTTATCTTTTATCGTTTTGCACTTCTTGTCACTGCCTTTTTCTTTTTTGTTTGGATGTTCCTTTTGCTTTTATGTATACAACACATCGAATTGCCTCTGTGTTTGAAATGTACCAAATAAATAAACATACCTTGCCTTGCCTTGCCTTGCCTTGCCTTGCCTTGCCTTGCCTTGCCTTAAAATATGAATAACCATTCTGGTAAATTGGGAAGATGCTGGTGATTGAGTAAACAGTACAAAACATTATGCAATACACTGCAAGTCCTCTCACAGTTCTCATGTGATGTTGATGTTGTGGCTTGTCCAGTGGTAGTCTTCAGTGGGCCATTTCTGATCTCCCTGCAAATCTCTTTCTTTGTTCATGTCAGGAGCATTTTTTGCCCCGCCTGTCATCACACCACAAATGCACTATAGTGACTCAGTGCAACCATCTCACTCCCTAAAGCTGTCCTCAGGACATGGGGCTTAAGACAAAAGGGAATATGAAAAGCAGAGCGTGTGGCATGTTGATTACATGCAGAATGTCTGGATTATTATTATTCCAAATCTGGCCACTTTTTTTTACATCCACCACGTCTGGTGGCTGAGCATGACCTGGAAAAAAGTGTCCCTTTCCTGGTACACTCACACAGAGGCCAGTCACGAAAGTGTGTGTGACAGCACACAGGGCAGGGTTAGCGTCAGAGTTTTTTGTCCTGACCAGTCCAGACGGCACCATGGTGCCAAACATGTCATCTTATGTGGGGCAGTGCTCAGTGTCCCTGTTGTTTGTGTGTTCATTAAACGAGTTGTGGAAGCCTGGTTGCATACTTCTAGGGCCAGAAATGCACACCTGCCTGCCTGCCTTCCTATCCAAGACGGGTGGTGAGGTGTGCCGCTTCCATGACACTGTTTTTGTTTTAAATGAAAATAAAAAGAAGTACTCTTGGGTAAGCCAGCAAAAATGGAAAAAACAAGAACTGTTTGGCAGCCAGTGCCAGTGACTTCATGACTCCCTCTCTGACATGGTACCTATCCTCGGGTATCCTCTTTATAGCGCACTCATTTACAATGTCACTACAGCAATACAGCTGCCAGCCTGACATACTGCTTTCATGTGAAACCAGCTGTCCAGCTAGTTCACTGAAATCCCATCAGAAAGGAAGATTGACAAGAGTAATGTAGTGACTTCTTGGGAAAACTCAAAGCACACCTCCTATTGAACCTTGAGACAAGATTCTGGCCTTAAGATGTTTAGTGACCAGCACTGTCAATGCATTTTTAGAAGACTTTAAGGGAATGTTAAGTGGATTTGAGCATGAATTTGGGGATAATTAAGGGTTGGCTACCTCAAAACGGCGGATTAAGGGAGTTTGTCTCCAAATTATGAGCCCCTTGAGACTTTAGGCTCAATGCATGGTTTCAGGGGAAATAAGTGTTGAAGTTTATTCTACGGCATTTAAAGGACTTTGTGTTACCCATTGCAGAGGAACAGGACCTATTTAGACTTTCTGCCTTGTCTGTTTTGATACTCTCTCTCTTTACTACACCTAAACACCTTCATATGGTCTAAGATAGTCAAATATAGAAAAAAATGTGGATGGGAACAATTTAACAGCTTTTAAAAATTTGACAGCACTCCAAATGCCTTCCTTTCAAAGAAGGAGTGAAAGTATTAGACTACAAGTACAGAGACATGCAGATGTGTTGTTCCAGGAACACACAGTGCCATGAGAAGGCAGGCCGTTTCTCTTCTTCCTGACACCCCATCTTATACTTCTATTACCATTTACAGCTTTGTGTTCATTCCATAGACAGAGGCAAACTTTTTATTACATTGGAAATATTAACAAAATGAGGTCTAACGATACAGAAAAAAACTATTAAGTGGACTGTTGTGGCAACTTACTGTAAACATAATTCCTTTGGAGTGACACATGTAAATTGAATTAAATAAGTTCCAGTATGCAGGCCATTAAAAGCCATCACACTCGGAGACTCTCTACCTCATTTCCTCATTGGTTAATTGCATTGGCTGGAAATTAAACCTAGGTTAACTACTCACTAACGGAGTAGTCACATTGATGCGTTGGAATGCGTTGATGCGTCAGGGTTAACGCATCCCCATTCACTTTGAATGGGGTGACGTCATCCTTTGCCAAACTGAATTGTGGTTTGGTATGCGTGCGTTGCGTTTCATGCTTTGTTTGCAGCAAGAGTTGAAGAATGTTGAACTTTTCGAGAGGCAATGCATGCGTCAGCCAATCATATTGCCTTTCATGCATAACTGACAGCACAGGCCCTAGCTAATCATATCCCGTATATGCTCACGTCTACAGAGCGGCAAGCTCAAAAAAAAAAGTTGGCTGACCAAACTCTGTAGATGGTCGTATTTGTACCTACAAGTCGGTTGTTTGACTTTTTTTTTGTTAGATTTTTAAAAAGTTACCGAGAAATAGACACTGTACAATGTAAAAACCCGTTTATTGTAACTGAAAAATACGTCTCATAGGATTTGCGAGGTGTCTGAGCACCCTATCTAATGATAGCATGCTACTACTCACAGGGTAAAAGCTTGCTAGTGACGTGATTGGTTTGTTGACCTGTCAATCTCACTACAAGGTCTCCGGTATCAACAGAACCCCATGCGCCAGACTCCTCCTCCGCAATCCGTTGGATCAACGCATTCTAACGCATCAATGTGAACGACCCGTAAACAACTGTCACGTCAGAGCCCGGACCTGCACCAGCCACGCCCACCTCAGCTCTCCCTTGCTCACACTCACCGGTGTATTGATCACTCGCACCTGCACACTCACTCACCTGCACCACATTAAGGGCCTGATTTACTAACATTGCGACCGCAGCTTAATCTGCGCCTTTACCAAGGCGCACATTACCGCACGTTGTTTTCCGCATTTTCCGTGGTATTTATTAAAACAGATCCGCGCTGGGCACTCTGTGCTTACTCCGCCCTTTAGGGCCTGATTTACTAACATTGCGACCGCAGCTTAATCTGCGCCTTTGCCAGGCGCACATTAACGCACAGTGTTTTTTCGCATTTTCCGTGGTATTTATCAAACCCGATCCACGCTGGGCAATCTTTATTTAGCGCACCGTTAAAAGACGGGAGAAATCACCTGCACTTTACTGCCACCATGGAGATTCGAGGAAGAAAAAACTAAGGAGACCTTTGCCAGGCGCACATTAACGCACAGTGTTTTTTCGCATTTTCCGTGGTATTTATCAAACCCGATCCACGCTGGGCAATCTTTATTTAGCGCACCGTTAAAAGACGGGAGAAATCACCTGCACTTTACTGCCACCATGGAGATTCGAGGAAGAAAAAACTAAGGTTCAGTGAAGAGGAGATAGATATATTGGTTCACGTTCGCTCAATCACTGAACCTGATTCAATGTGCACGCCGTTATATTGTTGTTCTGCCCGCCATCACCTTCAGCAAAATGTTTAAAAGAACACGATTATAAAGAATATGCTATTGGTGGCAATAATGCATAAACTGTCTTTTATAACAATATACACTGCAAAAATGCTTTTCTAACCTAGTGTTATTACTCTTATATTGAGATGAAAAAATCTAGTTGGTCTTGTTTCTAGCTAAATTGTACTTACCTAGTGCTCTTTGGTAAGGTTATTTTTGCCTATTTCAAGCAAATATTACTTATTTTAAGAAATCTTAACAAGCCAAATTTGCTTAACGCACTGGCAGCCAAATTTGCTTGTTTTAAGCCAAATTTGCTTAACGCACTGGCAGCCAAATTTGCTTGTTAAGATTTCTTAAAATAAGTAATTTTGCTTGAAATAGGCAAAAATAACCTTACCAAAGAGCACTAGGTAAGCACAATTTAGCTAGAAACAAGACCAACTAGATTTTTTCATCTCAATATAAGAGTAATAACACTAGGTTAGAAAAGCATTTTTGCAGTGTAGATGTGTACATGGCGAGATTAATAAGTTCTACAAGGGACATCGAGTACCTGGGTGAATTTTTGGCTGAGTGAAGGCTGAGATATACCATCTGCAGATGCTATAACTATTTGCAATTATCCGGAGGCCAATATTTGCAAATGTTGCCAGGAGTTTAACAACTGATGGAATGGAATGTGATCGCCGGGTGGACGGTTCGATGTCGTCTCTGATCTGGTCCAGTAATTTAAGTATTGCGTGGCTGGTTAACCCTAATGATTTGTGGTTCGCTTAACTGAAAAAGTGTTGTACGAGTTGAAAAAATGATTTCTGTGCGCTGTCTCTGTCTTCTTTCTTCACCTTGCTCTTATAACTGCTGCCATAGCAACGTTTTCAGACTCAATGGAAATGCGCTTCCTGGTTAAGACGTGCTTTTATGAGGCGGAGAATTAGTCCGCAAATTAGAGACGCGCGCTCGCCAGGCAGTTTTAGTAAATACCACGCAATACATCATTAGGCGCACTTAACTTCTCTCCTCCCATATATTTGCGCTTCACGCCCACATTTCTTATACCCTTCCACCTCGTTGCACCTCGTGAAACCCTATCTTCGCTTGCTTTTGCTTTGCATATTCTCCGTTTGTTCTTGTTTGTCTTAAGTTTAGTTGAGACCCTGCCGAGTTAGACTCGTGTTTTGTTTACCCTCCTGGTGTTGTTTAGTTAGCCTTTTACTTTCAGAGATTGTCTCTTTGTTTTGCTTGCGTGTTCTTGTGAACCCGTACCTTAGTTAACGCAGTGCTGTGAGCCTGCGCCCCTCCTGGGCTAGACTGTTATCCAGGAGCGAACGTGCCTTATTTAGCCGTTCAGTATCCCCATACTCTGTGCTGTATATCCATTCGCAAAATAAACAAACATTCAAGCAGCAATTAGCTGAGGTACTTCATGTCCCTGGTACAACAAAATACATGTAGGACCAGGGACAATTTCTACCTGATGCAATCAGAGCAACCGATGCATTAGCAAATGTTACATGCTAGCATTACATAGTACAGCTAGCTGTGCCTGACTGTGTGACTATGCAAGCTGCAAGCAAGATAAGTGGATGGAAAAAGACACAACCTGTGCATCAAACCAGATAAAGGAAAGTCTGGGCAAATTGTCACGGAAACAGCCCATCCATTTGAGAAACATTTCCAACTGCTGCCCCAGGCTATTCATTTCCATGGGAAAAGATCAGGTGAACAAATCTTTCTGGTTGGAGTATTGCTAAAAAAATAATGATGTCGTTTAATTCCTCTGCTCAACAGAGAAGCCAATTGGAGATTATAGGATTTAGTGAGAGTTATTTTTGTCCAGTTTAGAGATTAAATATTTAAAAATCACAAAATCAGACCATTATTCTCATCGGACGATTCTCAAAGGATTTCAGTATTGGGGTTAGATATTCTCATCATTCTGTCTCATAATAGTAAACCTCAGTATTCCTTTTTTTTGGCTGACAAATAGACTATATCATCTTGGTCTATGTACTCATAGGCAAAAGTCTACATCTAAGTGACAAAAATGGCCAGACCAAAATGTTGAAAGCAGTTGTTTTGCCCAGAGGCAGGTGTGTCATCTCCACCACTCCTGGTCCCTTCTATTTAGACAGGTGCAGTTTTGGAGGGAGTTCATCTCCAGATGGTTTGGGAACGTTGACTGTGTCTAACGGTAGCTCGGTCATCTGATGCAATTATTGGTTGTTTTGGCATGTGTTGCCGAATGTGTAATGTCTTTATCTTATTATTCGCCTTACAGCAGGTCTGCGGAAGCAGGCAGTGTGTGAGAATATAGGAATATAAGCAGCTGATTCAGGACTTAAGGTACCTATATACATTCAAGGGCAATAATCAGTTATAAGTACTGTACTTTAAGTTGCTGTACAAGTCTTCCAAACTATAATACAATTAATCAATAAATCAATCAATAAATAAATCCCAGAGTAAAGCTATTCTCTCTTAATACAGGGGTGGCAACTGACACAAACATTACAAGGTCCATAGACTGCTCTTGATTTGGACAGTTAGGGTGTTGGCTAATTAAGTTCGCTATAAAATGCGGTTGCCTTGGTAAACTGGCCTGTAAATCTCGACTTTGCATATAGTTTGACATCAAACTCAGTAACCTTTCAGAATAACATATTTTATTGCTGGTAATAAAGTGTGGTAAGCCTCGATAATATATCAAAATATGCTTTTTACTTACTCAGTTTAAGGTAAGGTAGGAGAGATGATTAAAAATCATGGCTGTGCCTGTGACACTTTAGGTCAGGCTTCTGTTTAGAGCCCTTTATGAATGAAAATATCTGATCTTTTCCCAGCATTAGAGAGATGAGGATAACATGTCCCATCAAGGCTCCTTTGACGCTAAGTGAGATAAGCCAGTTAACAGGAAACAGAGTGTTTACAGCTGTACATGCTATTATTTTCATTCACTGCATACTTGGTTGGTCTGTTTTAAGTTTATATTTAATATGCAGCTATCGTGTTGTGGTGAAGTTCATCTGTGCATCATTTAGCAACTTTCATCAATCAAAGTGCAGATGAACGCTGTGGGGCTAATGTACTTACATGTTATCACCCATTTTAGGCATAAATTCATCGCAACGTGTGCCTAAAAACATGGTGTGGTATGTCAAAACAGACCACACATGGCTAAAACCACATTCTGCCTGCTGCAGGAGTGCAGAATGACAAGTTGCGCTTTTCTGGAAAAAGTTTATGGGAGGAGAAGTGCAAGGAGTGACTGATTACGTATTCCGTTCTTCACGGGACAGCGCATGTCTGTTTTGCTGTGAAAAATGTCTGCCTTTTTAAAGCAGGCATAATCCAGATTGTGCACTAGAGGCATGAATAGATTAAACTTCCATAAACAATGGAATCTGTATTACAAGAACGTTTTAAATGTTTTGCTCATTTGTACCATGTTTGTGCTCTGTAACACCTGTGCATCTGCCTCTCAGCCTGAGTCTTCCATCCAGAAGGCAGTGGGTTTGACACTAACAGCTTTCTGTAATCGAAACCATTTTCACTCAAACTGCTCATTGCAGTCTGTCAAGAATTAAAATCGACTGATCAAAACCAGACTCGACGTAACTCGCAAAACTCACCTGCAAATGATCCGTTTCAGACACCACTCACAGGCCTCTGTAAGCTACATGCAGTCTTTCAGTTGTCAGTATCTGCAACAAGGATCACAAAAAATGTGTGAATTCATTGAACTGTGAAAGAACTACTGCAGAAAGTGAATTCATTTATTTTTATTGGGGACCTAGTCCAAACCGTGTGGCAGTACAGAGGTGAGGTACATAAAAGAGAGCCAATCTCTCTCTGTGTGCCTCTTTCACAGGCTCTCTGGAACATCACTTCAAAGTAAGGTTTCACACAGTCTGCCTCTCACTCACTGGCAGTCTGCTTGCCTAAAGCAACACAAGCTTGTCCAAGTTCAGTCAAAGTCCATCAGGCTGATCCAAACTTTAGTCATTTCATAAATCACACACCACAAATTAAGTTCTTGGTGTGATTTATGACGCCGGGAGAATGCATGAAAGTACGCTGCTCTGCTTGAGTTCTGGAAATCAAAATCCCCTCCCCCCTTTTTAACAACTTGAGAAATAAAACATGATAGTTCAACTTGTAAAAAATAATCATTAGTGTAGGGTTCCCTACTGGGAAAGGAAGTAACTTACATAAGTCTTTGGTGGACCTTCATAATTCAATGCACTGAGAATTTTGAAAATAAAAACAAACAAAATGAACAAAAAAGTTTTCAGCATATTCTGGGCCAACCCAGATGCTGTTGTTTATAGGTTGGTTGGCATTGTTTACCTCTTCTATTGTTTTTGCCCGGGCATTGCTCCTGTGCTGACAGGGCAGGCTGACAGGCTGGAGTTTGATGAGCTGCAATGTGTGATGGAATTCTGCCGCCACTCTGGATGGGCAGGACTACAAAAGTGCTGCAGTGCCAAGACCAGATGGGAGACAGGAGCGGGAAACTGCTGTTTCACAACATAGAGCCGGTAGACAGGGAATTTTCTTCAATTAGCTTAATGCAGCCACAATGACGGAATTTCATATAAGGACAATTAGAGCACTTCCTTGGATGTTTTGATCAGGGGTCACATAAACCACATGTACACACTAGTTCTGGAAAGTCTCCCCCCCCCCCCCCCCACCCCCCCCACACACACACATTAAATTAGTCTGGATAAAATTGAGGTAGGTAATATGAAATACAATGTGATTACAATCTGTTATTTCTTGTGTTTATTGTGAAAATACTTACATATTTTAAATTACATTCTCTTTTGTCTTCTGAATCAGATTGTAATCTTTGCACATAATGAAAAGAATGTGAATGTAAGGTCATTTCTGATTGGTTCTGAATAAATATATTTCTTAAATATCTCAAAGTCTTTTGGGGGATTAATGTTCTGAATAGCAAAGAGTGATACTTTTCCAGGAATTTTGAGTTTGGTAAATGAGCAAGAAATACCACAGCCTTTCATTTTCACAAGACTTAAGAAGTATAATTATGCCTTGCTAGGGACATGAATGGCATTCAAGCTTTTAGTGGGGATGGATTTGAATTCCTTTTTTGGCTGTGTTACCCTGCCATTTCAATAATCAGTATGAAACAATGGCTTGTTTTAAGAACAGCAATAGCAACTGGATGTGGTAAATAGAAAACAGAAAATAGTATGCTAACCATGTAACCATGTAACCATTGTAAAGAGAACATTTTCCTCAGAAAACATCTTCCTCAACACCTGATGAAATTATATATACCAGATGAGTTTGGAAAAAGACAAAGGATTTGGCACTGTTCTCTGCCAAGCCAACTTCACCAATAACCGAGACAAACAGTATGTTTGCATAATTCCACATCTGTCCATATAACCTTCTTATCCATCTGCAAATCACAGGAAATGTACCCTTAAGCAGCTACCCACAATGCAAATTACATTAAACCACTTTATATACTATGAAGTGCAGTAGCTGGGGGTTATGATTTCCATTTTGTCTGGAAGAATTATTTCAATTCAAAAGATAAGACTCACTACAGAGGACAAATGTTATGACATGAAAGCGCATTTAAAAGGAAGCTGTTCTGGGTGGAATATGTGTCAGCCCCAATGAAACCTTACTCTCTAAAAGAAACCACAGTGATTTACAGAGCATTTTCAAATTATTTATCAAGAGCAAATTATTTCAGACACATGTGCTCTAGTCTAGTGGGTGTACACTACTGATTCCAAACAGTCTGAATAACAAGGAACCATGTTTTAAATATACTTGTATATCAGTGTTTATCAGTTGAAAAGCACAAGAGGACATTAATCATTCACTGAATGAACTTAGTTTTAAATTTCAACTATGACGTGTTGTTTGACTCTTGTATTAGCATAAGCAAATCAGCAGTGTAAAATTTGTTTACTGAACTTTCTAGATCCATGAAAGACAACAGAAACATGTGGTGACGAAAAAAAAAAAGGTGTTTTCCATTTGAAAATGCAAATATGTCCACTCATATTCCATCTCAAAGCATCAGAAAACCAACAGAAGAAGTTAAACAGGCTGTGAAACCACCGACAAGTTTGAGAGCGAATGCCGTTAGCTGTTCCTGTACAGTCCCACACAAAAATGAAGCAGGGATTTTTCCCTTCCCATCTAGGCTTTTCTACGTACAAGAGTTGTAAAGTCATTGTAAAGTGAACTATCTCTGTGCCTGATTTGCTTCCCACTGTGTAAACGTCTGCTGGCTTGCGGTGTGAATCATGGCGGACTACGCCAGCAGGCCTGTCATTAAACCACATGTCAACTATTAGCCCCTGTGATAATGGGACAGATCCAGAGACTATTTATACCAGGCAGTGGGAGGAGAGGAGAGCACCACTTTCTCAGACCACTTCTGTGTAAACATTTGGAGAGAGAATGATAGAGATGGGAAGAAGAAAGGGGAAGGAGAAGAGCACTGGTCTAATTAATGCACCAAATGAGAGTTTGCATGTTGTTTTCTTACAGCCTGGCAATTTACACATTACCTCTGTTTGAAACACATATTTAATCTTCGACAGTCATTTTCAAATGTTGTCTGAACAAAAAAAAAAATGTTTTCTGAAGTTTGACCAGATGCTGATAAAATAATGAAATGTGTATTTAAACTGTCTGACTTAACTGACAAAGGTTTGATTGTAAATCATATGAGCGGTAATTCTCTGCATGAGTCACCCATACACAGGGTATTTGTGATATTAAATATTTGCATTCAGACAACAATCCATTTCAATGCGTTTCCTGTTTCATTGTATAATTTATCTGCCTGTTTAAGGAATGTCTGATAAAGCATTCAGATGAGAGGATATGTTCGGCTTTGTAAAGTTGTCCAGATGCATCTTTGCTAAGGTACGTGGGATATAAAATGCCAGAGAAGAAAGATTTGCTTTGTTGTTGTGCAGGTGTGCCGATGTGTAGGTTTCTTCAGATAATCTCTAACCGATTTCCAACTTGGATTTTTGTGTTACGTGGACATGTGTCTTTATAGCCTTATTTACATGAGTCTTCCTCATTAACATTGCATGCTGACTGACCAATCGCTTCTCAACTGGCTCTTTTCAGACCATGAACATTTAAAATGTATAGAACGGAAGGCCCTATCTACCACCAGAATTGTGCGAAAGAAAAACCTGACCTTATAAGCAGTCCCCTGAACAGTACTCAGCTGCATTATTTAATTAAACATGGGAGTTATTTTGACAGCACATGGTACAAGGCAAATTATGTTATTTTGTCAGGTTAGTCAAATAACCAGGTTTTGCTTTACCAACATCTGGTCTCATAGTCATTGCCTAAAAACAGCTTCACTGCTTAATTTGGACATATTTGTATTAAATAAGATGAATATGATTCACATTTCCTTTTTTGTATAACCCTCCATTAACTTAATGCGCATTAAAACCTTTCCTTAAGAGCCATTATAATACAAGGACAAACATTGAAAAAATGCTTTGTGGCAACTGAGAGAGTCCTAAAGATCAAGATTAGGTTGTATCATGCCAGAATATAACTTTACTTCTGAGAGTCTCACTGTAAATAAACCACAAACATCACATTGTTAATATTCTAATATCGTTGTCTTGTACTGAAATAGATTTAAGAATATGAAGATTCATTCTAACACATTTTGGTCCTGTCTCTGGTCTTTTTCCTGTCCCTGAATCTGAGGTTCCTGTTTTCTCCCTCCTCTGATCAGCAGGACTGTCTGTCCTCTCTATCAGATTCTGCCAGAATGAAGAGCAAACAGAATGAGAGGAAACGCAATTTATGAGCAATTCACAGCGTTGCCAAAACATGCGCAGTCGTTTTTTCTCCCATGGATTCTGGAACTCTCAGTCTGAGTTCATGCATTTTTCATCGCATCCAGTCGAGCAAGTGGATACAATTATATAAGACTGTCCCTGGGGAGTCAGAAGGGACCACTGACTGCAGCCAAGTCACCACACCTAATGGGTGGGGCAGCAATATGCCAAGACTGAGATGTTCCTCCTTCTCCTCATAAGAGAGGTCAAAGAGAGGGATGGGAGTGATTGATCGGTTCCTATAAGCCAGTTTGTTCTCATTCTTTGAAATTTCCACATGTGAAGACATGTGCCCACAACCAGATACTAAGGATGAAAGAAATGCAACTCCTATTTTCACTCTATTACAATATAAATTCAAAATGTTAAACACAATAAATTAATTCAAACCATATGAATTGAGAGTAGCACATAATAATTCTGACCATCTTAAAACATCAATATGCTTTTTCTTTTCATTCAAACTATCACCATTCATATGTTACACTGTCTTTTCTGGCACCATACCTCAGCTCATCCATGAAACACTGAACCTGAAGAAATGTTTCTCTTTTCAGCATTATTTTAAATAACGTCAAATCATTTTCAATTTGAGCTTCCACTTTGTCGTTTTTGGAAATACAGTGCAGCAACCTTGTCCAACATGGACTAAACAGCATGAAGCAGATCAATAGAATTGTGTTTTTAGGACAAATCAGTCTCTATGATAGAAACACTACCAGAACTCTCATTTCAGATAAATGAAACACAGAACTGAAGGTCTGAAATGAATCAAGGTCCACAGGTTAAACAAACCCTATTTCATTTTTAGAGATTTTTTTATAGGAATATAAAGTAGATTAGGGTATGGGACAATAGATGGGCTCTTTATTTCAAAGCAATAGATGATGGTGATTGTGGTGCATTAAGGGAGCATTTCTCCCCTTGATAAACAAAGGGAGCTTCATTTTCAGGAACTACTGAGATGAATACAACGCCCGTTCTAAACTTTAAAGGAGCACCTGAGAAGTAATTGTGCACTGGTTCCCCACTCTTGTTTCATTAAAACACAAAACAAACACATTTGTGATTTTAACCCTGCTCCTACAAGACAATCCTTAGTGATGACACATTCCACACAATGAGACCACAAACTCTGACAAAAGCATGACACTGTCTCAACAAAGAAGAACACAGCTCTGATTAAGCGGCCATAAATAAACTACACAGTTTAGTCATGATCACTGGGAACTTGACTTCATTTTCAAACCATAAAGTGGGCTGGGGTGTCAACATCTGTGTTCCATAAACATCCAATGTCAAGATTAATGGCGTTACATTCTTTCACATATTTTTTAATTAAAGCATTAAAACCCTGACCAAGTGACAAATCTCAATACCCTGTTCACCAGAATCTTCCTCTCAAAAAAAAAACCCTGTGAGAAGGGAGTGCCAGGTCTGGACAGTGTTGTTTGACAGAAGAGTGATAAGTTCTGGTAAACGGGTGGGAGTGGAGCCGTTCTTTTGTCCTTTAGTTGGGAACTCTGTCTAATTTCCCAATTAGACATGGCTCTCCAACTTCTCGGCAGCCAGTTCCTACTGCTCTTTCTTCTCTGCTCTGTTGTCTCAAAGATTTCTTCAACTGAGGTCTGCTCAAATACCCTTCTACCAGGATCAAAAGGTATTTCTGAGCCGTTTCAATTTTTCTAATGACAACCATAGGTCAGCTACCAGATATTTGGTGTTTTATTTGTCTCACATTGAAATATGTAGACATTGCAAACTGCACGGTTGGAAATATAATTCTGTGTTGCATATTTGGAATTGTTGCCTAAGCCAGTATTAATAGTTTTGATTAAGTCTTGACAGTGATACTGATGAAAGCTGCCCACAACTTTGGTTACGCTAGTTTGAACAAACGGAGTAAGTGCCAATGCATGTACTAAAAGCCAACCAATGTGGGAAAACGATGATGGTGCATCTTAAAATATGGCTTCAAAACTATAAATCAATATATCAATAAAAATCACCCTGATTGTGGCAGAAGTGTAAGCTCCACAAGATCTGCAGCGCGGTCTTCTGAAAGACAATGCTGTCATGTGTGTGTGTGTGTATGGGGGGGAGAGAGACACATATTATAGGCAGTAGTGGTGTTAGTGCAAAACTGTATCTCTTTGTTTATGTGTTTCTTTATGTGAATGTGAAAGTCCGGTCAGCAGGACAAGTAACCTCAGCTAAATTAGCCGTGTGAAAGCCTGTGCAGTCATGCAGTCAGCTCTTATTCTATCATATAAAACAACACCCACTGCTGTAAACATGGCCTAGTCTGAGTTCACTCTTGGCCCCGCACATACTGCAGAGCAAAAAGTCACCTAAAGCACTGGCTGAACACATGTTCTGCCTCTGCAGGGAAAACTGTAAAAAAGTGCTTTTTGAGGAAAAGTCTCTCTCTCTCTCTCTCTGCCTCTGTGAGCGAGCGCCAGTGGGTTAAGCATGTCGGCCTATCGAATGCCTGTCTGTCTGTATTTAAACAGCTGGACTCCAAGAGACATGCTTATTTGGTTAAGACCCATCTCAAACATGGTCATCTATGCTTTGTCTTGTCTCCATCGGTTTTGTGGGGGTCTCTGTCCTTGAGTCTGTTAGACCTCTGATATGCACTCTTTCTACTGTAAGTGGGATCTATTAGGGTCTGAGTGTCTGTCTCTATTCTCGTCTTTGTCACTGTCCTGTAACTTTCACTTCTGCTCCTTGGCAGGTGATGATGGCGAGGTTGGCCAGGAGGGCGAACAGGGAAAGCAGGGAAAGACAGGACCACCCGGACGTCAAGGTCCCAGTACACCCCACACAACCACACATCCACCACACACACACACCCACACACGTGTGTGCACAAACAGTTCTCTCAGGTCTGTCCCCATACATGTCACTGGGGTTGTTGGTAAATGCTCGGAGATTAAAGGGAAGTTGGTTGGGGCGCAGAGTATTTACAAGGGGCCAGAAATAACCAGCATACTGCATGCAAATCTTCTAATTTGAAAGCCTAGTAAACAGTGGCGTGGGCTGCAGGAGTCCCGAATTAACCATGGCCATACACAGAGTGGGTTTCATGACATCAGTGCTCTAGATTCGGATTTCGAGCTACTGCAAATGACGTTGCACTGA
Source organism: Sprattus sprattus (assembly GCF_963457725.1). Classification (NCBI taxonomy): domain Eukaryota; kingdom Metazoa; phylum Chordata; class Actinopteri; order Clupeiformes; family Clupeidae; genus Sprattus; species Sprattus sprattus. The sequence goes on from NC_137916.1 coordinate 14,856,492, forward strand.
TGTGGCTCTGACAATTCAGTAGAGGGGTTGGGCCTCACTATTCCGGTAGTAAAAACTGTTATTTTTGAACATTTTTTGGGTTTTTTAAAAAGTAAAATTGGTCTCACATTCACATTTTTCATGTTCCTTTCCTCAGATCCTAAAAAAGACTGTTTTAATGGCTGAGCAGAACACTTTCATCTTTAAAGAACTTTGCCATTGCCTTTTATGGTTAAAAATTTGCCAAGGAAAAATATATGCATTCCCTGCACGATAGGTTTAATTTACTAAATAGCTTACTGGAATGTTTCGTTCTCCAAAACAATAAGGTTCACCCTCAAATACTTCCATACAGCATTTTCCTCCACACAGTCTCAGATTATAGGCCATTAGTTATGTTATTATGAATATTATGAGAGCATGTAATGATTCTATAAAGCTTAACATAAAGTACGCTGTGTACACTACAAATATGTAATTGGTATACATACAAATATCATTATAAGCGAGTATAAAAGAGTTTGCCAGTTTATGTAGAATATTTTCTAAATTAGTTAATCTATCAAATATCTGCTCTGAGCAATGTACAAAATGTAAAATCACCATTAATAGCAACGGCTCTTGCTGTGCGGTGGGTGTTCTCTGAGTGCCCACAGTATTTGACCTTGCAGTCGTCAGGGTGACGTCGCCTTGCCCTAATTGGGTGTAGAAGGAGTTGAATGTCGGTGGTTCGGAGAGAGCCAGACCACCTCTTCCCCTGGGGAAAGTCTCGTCAGAGGCAGGCAGACGTGTTAATTGCGGTATTCGGCCGTGGTGTCGCCATGTGTTGGGGAGAGGAGGTGGTGTGGGCACTCCGGCTTTCGCGCTTGCACATCCCCTTCCAGGCAAACTGTTTATTTTATCGCTCAGTTACACACAAGCCACACGGAACAATAAGATCCCCCCCCTCACTCAGATTCACAAACATCCATCTTACTTGTGTAAAGGAAATGAACAATTCTGCCAGGAAGGGTACATTTCAGTCATTTCCAAACACAACAAAGTGTAGAGATGTGTCTGTTATTCTGTGATGCTGTATGCCATATAGTGTTTGTAGAGGTTGGGCTCCAGTTTATTTATAGGCCTGCAGCAACATCATGCCATCATCCTTTAGCAGAAGTAAATCTGTTACTGGAAACTAGCAGTGACACTGAACTTTTGAAAGTCCTGTATATGTTTTGGAGGTTTTCATCTGGCAGCAGAGCTTGACAGAGGCAGGCTGGCTCTCACAGTGAGTCTACAGAATTCTCACCCCCCGCCGTTGACTAAGCAGAAAATGAGGGGAAGCCAGACTGCAATTAGCTTTGATTTCGGAAACACCACAACATGGGGCACATTAAAAGGAACACGGTGATCCTTTTTTTTTTTTTCAAAATACCAGGTATCTTTTCACAGGGTACAAATCTTGATGAGAAATGTCTGCTTTATGTGGAAAAGCCAATTATATCCAAAAACTTTCCTTCTCATCTGATATAGCATGAGAGTTCCCATGAATCACTCCAAATAATAGCAAAGGAAATGTGATTCCTCAGTGAGGTCCAACCTTCACAAGAAACCAGACACAAAAAAAACTGAAATACATTTCTACAATTAAAAAAAACTCCAAGGACGCACTTTCTTTCTGAGACTTCCAACCGTGTCTCCATTCCACAGATTTAATTTATTAGTGCTATCCTCCCTGTATTTACTCAGCAAAGCGTGCAGTCGAGAGGAAATACCTGTGGAGCTTTACTGGGTCTCATTTTAGAGAAGCAATTAGGGTAACTCTGGAAAAACAGTCAGAAAAGTGCTGTGTGAAATTACTGACAATTACTGTTCCATTCAATCTGCGTCAATATACTTTTCAACATCATGACATCATGTGTGGCAAAACACCACTAACCAGGTCTACTTCAGGCTTCGGTGTTAATTGTTTGTCGGTGATGCATATTCCCTCTTAACTTGATATGAATCATTTACTTTAGACAACTGTGAGGCTCATTTGAAGCTCTGAATCTTGAATCCCCCACTACATTCTAGCACACTCTGAACCCTATTAACCAGTGGTTTACAACTGCTGCCACCAACACAGTCTTGTTCGCAATTTTAGTAACTCATGAACAAAAATAGAAACATCTACTAAATGAAGATTTATGGTTTTGTCAAGCAGTTGTTTAATCATTTCAGCCATGCAGTGGACAAACTATTTACAACAAATCAGCGAGTGTCGATTGCGTCTGTGCCGTGTAATCACCAACAATCAAATCCATCTGTAGCACATATCTGTTTATTTTTGGTGAACATTCTCAAGGTCTTGCCCCATGTCTCTGTGTAGGCTTGGCTGGAGAGCTTGGGAGTAAAGGAGAAGTGGGACAGACAGGGAAGACCGGGCCAGTAGGATACAAAGGTAAACACGTATGTTTCATACAACATCCATCTCAGAGTGAGATGGGCTCTGTCACGGTGTCAACATCTATTCATTGTTTTATGTATGTATAAAATATATAGTATAGTATATTTATATATAATATATAAAATATAGTATAGTATATTTATATATATATATATATCGTTAGATAGCTAGATAGATACATTTGAAGTTGTCACCTCCACTGAGATTGATTTTGAGGCCCAGACCCCTCAGTATAATGACCTGTGTGATAATGCCCTCTAAATCAACTATGCTGGATGGGAGCCAGTGCCGCTGATGAGGCCCCTTAACATCTACTGTTTGTGTGATGTGATACCCCTGGCACGACCTGAGCTTCTTTTCCGGAGATAAACCTTCATCTTATTTGCTTTCACAAGACCAGGCCGCCGAAAACAAAATGTTTACAGCCCGCTGTCTGTTTGAGTTTACGTCTCCCATCTGAGAGCAGTTGTACCTCTGCACTCCTGCCTCCTCAGCGCCATGCCCTGCTGATTAGGTTTTGGAAAGGGAACGGCTCCTCTGATGAATGCGTATCACACGTGTTTACTGAGAGCTCGCTCCTGGCCAGGTGGCCTCCACAGATCTGTTTCCTGGAGCCTCATGTAAGATGGGTTTCAGGTCAGATTCTGTGTCACACTTCACTCAAAAATCAAATTCAGCCACTATGTATAAAGAGACGTTGCTTTAAGCTGTTTATGAAAATCCACTGAGGGGTCATGCATCATTATGGAGTATATTGTCTCCCATTTTTTATTTTTTTTTACTAAGAGGGAAAGAGCCATGCACCTTAAGTAGTGTACCTTTTAATGTTCCTGAGCATTGCTGCACTATCGGCTGCTGCCATCTTGTGGGTAAATGTCATCAATTATCTGCTAAAGTGTAAGACAAAGGGCATGACAACAATTCAACATTTGAAGGTGGAACTACTCCACGGATCCAAAGTAATGTGACTAAAGTCAAGTCTTTTTCAGGGTACGAGGGAGATCTTGGTGCTAAGGGACCTTCAGGACTAAAAGGAAAGCAAGGTATAATAGTATTTTATTATACTGAGAGTAATTTACATGGTGACAAACAAAGAACTAGCCCATATACCACGTAGTGGCCTTTCACATAAACCATGTTTAAATTATAATCCTGCTTTATTGATGAAGAAAATAATGATAGTCCTCTCTGAAAGTATGACCACAAATAAATACTATGTAATACACGATTCAATAAAATAGGTGCAACTTGTGACTGTGGGAGATACAGAAAGGTTGTTGGCCAGATGGACATCAACATCAACAAGCTAAAAAATGCCATTAAGTTTCTAAAGAATGGTAAGCCATGATTTCCCTTATACTTTAGTCATTTAGGTGAGCTATAAAAATCGTTTTTTAAACCATCGTAGATGATAACAGGGTGTTCCACTGCACAGCCACTTTTAACTTTACAATCCTATTTCTAGTGTTTCTTGGGGAATTGAAATCAATTCAATTCAATTTTATTTATATAGCGCCATAACAATACAATTGTCTCTAGGCGCTTTACAGAGCCTGAGTTCAATAGCCATCTGTTCAGGGGCATTACATAAATAGAATTTGATTGTAGAATCATACATGCATTCTAACATAGACATGCTAGTACATGAGATTACAGCGTTTTATTATGTAGCCCACAACTATTTTTATAAAACTGCAAAAAAAATGTCTTAACCTTTCTGTTTGTTTTATATAGTGATCTTAGGCATCATGGAGACAGAGGAAAAGCTGTACCTGATTGTCAGAGAGGCCCGAAAGTACCAAGATGCTCTGGTCAACTGCAACCTACGGAGCGGCACCCTGGCCATGCCCAAGAGTGAAGAGTCTAACTCAGTGTTAGCAGGCTATGTCACTCAGGCTGGTCTGACTCGCGTATTCATAGGATTACAGACCAGCGAAGAACCGGGCATGGCTGTGTATGCAGACCAGAGTCCTTTACAGAACTACAGCGCCTGGGCGGCGGGGGAGCCGCAGGGAGTTGCCTCTAACAGCAGCTGTGTGGAGCTGAGCAGCGCAGGGCAGTGGAGCCAGGTGTCCTGCCATGTCAGCATGTTCTACGTGTGCGAGTTCAACAAGGACATCTCCCATCACACTGAAGCTGTAACAACAAGGAGGGCTTAATGAAGGAGGGCACTGAAGAGTTGTTTCACCTCATAGCCACTCATTAGTGTTTTAAGTTTTGTATTCTTATGCATACTTGTATATGTAGCACAGTCTTTACTCCCACAAAATGTTCAAACACTTCAAATTTTGCTATGACAACTTATGAGACACCATATATAACACAGCAAAGCTCCATAACGGGACTTTAGTATGCTGTTTTTTTTGGTGGGGGTGGATATATGATTTATTGAAAGACCATCCTAACACTTAAAACAAATAAATAAAATAACTGACTTCACATTACCAACGAAACTCCTTTCTAACACTCTAGAAACTTCGAAGCCATGATACTCTTTTATTTCCAACACTAATGTAGCCAGCTCAGGCTAAAAATTGGGTCCTTTCAGAGAAGTTATGAACCAATTAAGTTATGAACCGAGCATTATAGTACTACAAGTGTTTTTATGGATATAGTTACATCAGATGGAGGTTAATTTCATGCACTGTAAGTGACCCCTCACTGAAATGCTCGTCCAAAGTATGCTGTATGAAACCCTTACATTCAGTCCTCACAACTTCTGTGCCCTACTATGAACCCAGCAGCAATAGGCCTTATATGTTCACACAGCTTTATGTTGTCTAATTCATCATCCAGTTAAACTGTTAAGTTACTATCATTACTACAATGTCATAACTGCAACAAGGACACAGGACTACTAAATGTCCTCTTCCCAAAGACAGCCATTAAAATCAGTATTGCATATATTAATGTAGTGGAAGTACACAATACTGTAAAATAGTTATAGTTAAGGTATTTGCCAGACATTTTTGTCCATAGCGTATAACAGAAAATGGCCTTGCAAGACATTTCATTATCACTACCATTACTGGGTAGCAAAACTCTTTTCCTTTACGGTTTTGTATTATTGATTTGGATCTGGGAAAAGACCAACACTTCACAATAGGTTATCTAAACAGTAGCCTGGTTTGCTTATTCATTTGTTGTAATCATTAACTCATACTCTGCCTAGAAACACAATGTTTAGAGTTTTGAGACAGAAATTCCTCTTGTTCCAAGTCCCCTTTAAGTCAGAAACTGCACTACATTAAGACATGGATAACTTAATTGTATCTCATTCTATCCTAGGAATAGTCTGTTTTGTAGGCAAAGCTAAGCAAACAAAATGGAATATGGAGCAACTGGCACTACAAGGAATTTATTTGTAGCCTCTACTGTAAATATGTAGAGTTCACTGCTATCTCCTTGGAATTTTCTTTCTTTGAGATAACATTTACTTAACTGAAGGCCCACCCATGAAGGTCGTAGCTAAATATTAACCACTTAGTAGGAAGTGAAAATGATAATTTGAATGCTTATTTCACACACTACAAAGATACAATAATAGGTCTATTTTCCTTTTAAAATCTGTGTGTCAGCTAAGCATTGACGCAGAACAGGTGTCTGTGGAGTCAGAGTAAGCTCTAAGACTGGGAGTGGATGGGAGTGGCTGTACACCTGCCCAACCTGTTCGTGACATATGACTCCGGCAGATTTTATCCTTGAGTCCTTTGTTGAGGTTATCTGAATGGTGGCGGGATGGCGGATCCGACAAATCATGCTGCTACGTCTTTCCCAGCGCCGACGATTTCGTTACCTTTGGGACCTGATGTATTGAGGACATACTCCGGAGCCTTGATATGCTTAGAAATAGTAAGTGCTGTTTGTAGGCTACGGAACATTTTTAACAAAGCTATCTGATCTAGAACTGGGAAGACATATTTCCAACTAAAATAGCTATTTAGTGTAGTGTATATTGGTGTCTTTAGATGTCGTAGGGCGTAATCTTTTGTAAGTACAAAAATGGTGAACACTAGGTTACGGGGGAACAGGTGCGGGCCTTATGCCAGCCCGTAAAAGTTGAAGGCTCATGGTAAGAATCTGGCAAGTTAGCCCAGCCTTATCGATTCTAATGACGAGCACGGTTGAACTTCCCGTTACTATTAGAACACACTTAATCGTAATGCAACATACACCTAGACATAAGCCTACTCCTGTTTACCAAAGTGGGAAATCCTGTAGTGCTATTTTTGTATCGAACAAATGAAACGCACGATGTGGATAAACTTGATAAACCAACCCTGACACATAATGTTGTGCTTTTATGAAATATACGCATGTTGTCGCTGAAAGTATTCTACACTTTCTTTTTCAGGTGTTTGGAGGACTGGTATGGGTCTTGGTGGCGTCGTCCAACGTACCCGTGCCTCTGCTGCAAGGCTGGGTGATGTTTGTATCCATAACCATGTTCTGCTGCTCTACGGTATACCTGCTTTTGTTCTTACTTCGTTTGGCTGATCGAATCAACACAGACTGGAATTTCCTGGTGGGTTGAATTAGATTTTTTGTTTTCTAAGTTTAAATGATGAAGTGATGACGATATAAGTTGCCCGTTTTGCATGTCAACCGTCGTCAATCACCCAGGAACGAAGAATCCGTTTGGCCATTAGAAGACTACATGATTATCACAGGTGTAGGTTAGCAACGCACCACCACTGTGGATGTGTCACTGGCCAATCGTAAAGAGTAAAAAAAATCTTCAATGAATGCCGTCCCTGTATAACCCTTAAGCCAGCGGTTAAGATTTGCGTGAGAGCATCATTTTACTATCCTCTGCCACAACACAATTTGGCCTATAGTTCACAGTAATGACAATGTAACTTTAAAGGGCTTTTGCAGTAAGAAGAACCCCATTGGCAAGGTTAGGAATATTGTTCATATTTCTTTCATTTCTCAAACCCTATACTGTAGGCCTAGGCTATATCTCAGTTACAGAGATACACATAAAACACATACAAATCGATAGTGGATAAGATGAGAAGAGAGCATTCAAGTATTGTAGAACAGCTTAGTGGGTATATAGTGTTCCTGTAATGTTAATCTTGCAAGGGTAAGTGGAGCAATACAAAACGGGAACTGTGTTGATGGTGGCAATTATTTACATTACAGGTAAATAGGCTAGCACAGAGTATGTGTAGATGATTCATGAACGAAGTAGAATAAATGCATGATAGCGTGGTTGGGAATGGGTAGACATAGGCAGAGGGTTCCTGCAAGTAGATCAGGTACTGTCTGTAGCCCACTGCTGCTTAACCCAACAACAGGGCTGACAAGAAGAAATAAGTATTTTGCGACAGGTGCCAGGTGTCTTTAGTCTCAATTTAAAGTTGGAAAGGGTGTCGACTTCTCAAACAGGAGGGGGGCTTGATAGCAGAAGGCTCTGCCTCCTATTTTGCTTTTTGATATTCTTGGAATTTGGAGACCTGCACTCTGGGTGGTCTTGGGGACAACTCATTTCTTGAAGTAATTCTGAGCTACTCCGTTTAGAGCAATGTATGTTAGAAGGAGTACTTTTGACAGGGAAACAGTGCAGAGAGGCAAGTACAATTAGTTCTGTATTAGTCCTGATCCTGTGCAGTGCTCAAAAATGTTTTCAATCCCCCCCAGCTGTTGCTTTGTTTTCTCGTTTTCTCATCCCTTTTTTAAATGAATGGGGAAACACTTCAGAGAACTCAAAAACCTTCAGGTTTCCAACAGCCATGATTCAACAACAACCAATATTGCTGCTGCAAATGCTCAATGCCAGCATTATGCAGCCACACTAATGTTTACAGTTTACATTGCACCTAACAGTTTAACCAACCTCATGGATACTTATCTGGTGTGCTTTTTAAATAAATGAAAAAACCAGCAGTACTGGATTATTTAAAGACTAGGTAACAATGTTGGATGTCAACAAAGGTAACAAACAATGTTGGATGTCAGCATTAAGTTCACTTTGCATATAAGCAGAGATGTTATATGGGAGGAGACAAATCACTGTTGGGAAAAGGAATGGGAGAAATAGGAGGGAATCCTTAATGCTAAATATGGCGGATTTGTAACTGGAAGTCCTGCCCTGTATTATAGAGATCTAATCATATTGTTGGAAACGGCATAACTGACGTTTAGCCTCCCTTGCACATTCTGTTTATTTCCTATTGTTTTTATAGTAATAGCCATACCGTGAAATTTGGGGCATGCGCAGTGAGCAATTCAACACAAAAAGCAGTTGGAGAAAAAGTGTTCACACCATTTATGTCAGATTTAAACGTGGATTGGTGAGATGTACTTTTAATGTCTGTTTGACTATCCTATGTGTAGTTATGGATCTCTCCCCATTCATTAAGATAGGAGCCTGATCTCTCCCCATTCATTTAGATAGGAGCCGGACCTTGTTTGCCCGAAATAGCTGCTCGGAAGCCCTGCCAAGATGGCTGCTGAGTGGCGAGACTTGCCTATAAGGACTTTGGTATTAGCCCAGCATATGGAGTGACCAACGTTACTATCTAACTAGAGTTTAGACAGTAAGTCTGCTTGAACGTAAGCAGGATTTATGATAAAATAGTTATCTCCCGATGACTATCTCTGTAGGCATCATTTTCATGTAGTCAGACACTTATCATTACGTTATGAGCCTGTCAGTGGCGGGAAAATGTGGTTTACTATGACATAGATGCATGCCCCGTAGGATTACATTGTATTGCAGTTGAACTAGCCTCGTCACTTGCCAAACTATTAGAGGCAGTCGTAGAAGATGACATAATTTTGGAAGTGGCAACCCGCTCTGACAGCCACTGTAGATTGTACTACATGCTTTGAAAGGGAGGGGTAAGAGAATGCTCTCCAGTTGGTTGCAATCTGCAACCTCAACCTCATGCCACTAAAAACTACACACTGTACCTTTCAATCAATGGGAGTGGCGCAAATGTCTTTCTAAAGACATAGTTCTCTGCTGTATGCTTGCAAAGAATATAGCTGCATCTAGGTCAATATTAATTAGTTCAAAAACCGAGTTATTCAGATTACTCCCTTGAAAAAAATGAAGGAAACCAAATGTAAGCTGTGGGTTGTGGGTAGTCTTAAAAGAACACCCTGAGGGCCGATGAGAAACAAACATATCACCACGCCTTGCTCTCACATGGGTTAAAAAAGAATTTGAAAACACAGTTTCACTGTCTGAAAGATGTGCCAGTTCCTAAGTCTTTTTTCTACCGCCCTGGCACCATAGTGGCTGAGTAATGTCTGTTTTATGATCATGATAAATGAACATAGAGGTTTCTCACCCAAATGAGTATACTACATAATACTTATTTTAAGTGGGTCTGGCAACAAGAGAGTTGCATCAGCAACAGTTGCTCCAAAACATCAGATAAAAAAACACATACTATGAAATTCAAACAAGTTACATAAGTTACTGAGGACACAATGATGTTTTTAATTATTCTTGTAAATATTTTAAAGTATTAAAGAAGTACAAGAGGGACCGATCTCCTATGCTGTTAAACATTCAGTCTGCTTCAACCAGTCTCCTCTTGAAAAATGAATTATGATAAGGTTCATTGTGTTTTTATTGCAGGACATGTTCTACCATTTCATTGCACTTCTTTGCTACTTTGGTGCTTTTCTGCTGGAGGCTGCAACTACATCTGCGTGGACGCTAACTAATGTCACTGCCATACCGAGTGGGAACATCCTGACAGTCCTCAGTGTTCAGCAGTACAACATTAATGTGGCAGCTACTGTAAGTATTTTATGCTGATTTTTGTATTTCTTTGTATGACTTACACAATACACCACCAAGATATGCATGCACCCAATGCACACCCTCAGTTACCACAGCATAACTAAGCCCGGCAAGTGATTACATGTGGATGTGGGTTCATTCTCACTGAGGTAAAGATGAGAATATTTGAAGTGTGGTCAAGAAATATTGGGAAAGCCAGGAAAGTTGAGAAGAAAAGTATATGAAAACACAGCAAGAGAGAAGAGAGCGGTCAGAGGACTTGTACCATATGCATGCAGTTTGTTCTGAACATTAGAAGGTGATTTGAAGGTGACATTTTGAACTATGAACTGACAACCCTGATCCACAAAGTCACTGATAAGTAGAGCGTGCTATATAGCAACACTAAGGTGAAAGAGCAGAGGCCTTTACTCAGCTAAACAACAGTGGATGTTATGCAGTCTGTTTTGTGTGTGGCCACTGTGACTAGGCCCTGTCTGATGAGTCTTGGCAGTGACGGTGCATTAGCAGTCAGAAACAATAATTACACCTATTCAAAACAGGGGCCTGAGTGTTTCAACGTCAGAACTGGACTCCTGTGAGAATGTCGGAGTTGCTATGCTCAGACAGTGAATGTGTTGTTGCCCCAGCCCCCTCCCATACTGCTGACACTGCTGAGCATCAGACCTGTTTGGGTCTCTTCTGGGTCTTGAGTGTTATGTTAGTTACAACACCACCTTTGGGACTACCTCAAGGCTATTACTTAGTCACCACTAGATCATTCAATGTTTGTGTTACAGTTTTGTAAGGCTTTGAAACTATAGGCTATTTTGCAAAACTCTACACACTAACCACAAAACCTTAAACCAGACCAGCAAAACATTATACATCCTTGCAAAAGCAATCAATTCCTGCAATTCCAAACTCTTTTAAAAATTGTTTTTGCTGTACAGTATAAAACATTACACACAAACCATCTTTAGAATAAGAACACTAAGCAACAACTATGCACTGATAGCTTTTTATGTGTGCAGGGCATAGCCTTTTGCAATAAAGTTTTGTAGTAAACACACATGCACAGGGTTATTCAAAATGTGTATGAGTATGGATGTGTATTGCGAACATAACTCAACTATTTATACAAATAAGAGGAAAAGTTGATTTTCTTTCTCAAAATGTTCTCACGTAAAAAGTGTGTTATAAAACTACAATCTAAGTGAAAAGCAGGGAACGTGCATTCAGTTTCGTACACTTAGTAAAAGCCTTAGGTAAGTGTTAGATAGTGCTTCAAGAAGACAGTGCTTCAAGAAGACAGTGCTTCTGTTAGTGTTTAAGCATTCAGAAAAAAACAGTAATAGATATTTAATCTTACATAAAAGTTGCTATAGACTACATAGACTTCATCTATCATCTATCTTCATTCAACGCAAATCAAATCATGTGGACTGGTATTGAAGATGTAATGGTTGAATTATTGAAATTTTACATTAACTATAAATCAGTAATACTACTAATTCTGTAATACTAATGTTTTATGAGTGCTTTCCTACTCCTACCACTGAAAGGTCTATGCTACAAATGTGTGTGTAAATTTCACCACTGTAACATGAAGTATACAATGAAAATGTAGCCTCACTGCCCTGTCTTTCTCTCGCAGATATTTGCCTTCATGGTAACCATGTGCTATGGATGCAGCATGTTCATGGGCTTTAAAAGATGGAGAAAGTAGTACTGAGAAACTCTTGTACAACAAAGACATTCTCACACACATTCTGTGGTGATATCCTACACAGGATAATTTAACATTAGCCTACATGATATTTTATGTTAAATGTAAAGGGGTAAAATGTCAGTTTATGCTTGATCATGTTGTAGTCTCATGTAATGTGGAGGCATTTGTACTATATGTAAATGTATTCTCATTTAATATTTTGTAGGTCAATTATATTTCACTGACTGTTGATTGATTTATAATTTGCACCAAGTATTTCAGACAGATTGGAAAATAGTAAAGTTATGTCATTTGAGTTATGTAAATGTGTTTGTTCACTGTAGTTACATACAAACATTTGCTGTAGGTTACTCCTATACAAACCATCTGCTATAGGTTTGAGAGCTAGAATTTTATATTTGTATTAGTGACTTTGCACTGGTATAATAATGAGTATATCTATCCTATTGTATTAGGCTCATCACTGTTCAAACTACAGCACATTGGCTTGTGATGTATGAGATACTGTATCCATTAGTGTTTGGGTTATTGTTTGTATAATGTATTTTGTAATAAATAAACAAACAAAAAAGATTAAATGTTTTAGTATTGTAGTTGAATGTATTGTTATCTCCAAATCTTTGACTGCTCTTATCACACACTGATATCACAAATATTTAAGGATCAAATCCTGATATTGATAGAATCTTGAGGTTAGGTTTCCTGGCCCACTCTTTAAGAATCTCCTATCACTTTTTTCCCAAATAGATAGTGGATGATTCAAACTGACCATGAGGGGTTCAACCAAAGGTTGTAGTTTTTCGCACTTTTGTGATTTGCAAATTCAACGGAAAATCAGTTATTTACCACGTTTTCTCACGTAGAAACTTTATTCTCACATCTTTCAATGCGTAAACTTTATGCTTATTTACCTCATTGACACATTCTATCAATAGAATAAACTCAAGGCATCACCAACTGACCTCAATAAGCACAACTTTTTCATGGTGGAAAAACTGAGCCACAAATTATTACAGACACATTAAGTCAGAATTGCAGAATCATTTGTATGCCTATATGCTTTGGAACAATGGATTGTAGAAAATGCAAGAAACCAGAGGGGTGGTGGAGGAGGACAAGCACAAAGAGGAAGAGAAAGAGTAAGGAAGAGGAAGAGAAAGACCACAGTATCAAAGACAAGTAGTTTCAGATTAAATTCATCATGCTTATAGTACATGGGCTGACTATGATGTAGTTGGATAAAGAGTGCAGCCAAATTTACAGTGATCTATGTCACAACTGTATCCATGTTCAGTGTATGTTGCATTGCAAATGCCTGTATTGTTCTGTAAAGTTGTAGTGCGTGTATCTTGGACCTTGTTCTCACTGTAAGTCCATAGTGCACTGTGCAAGTCCATAGTGCACTGTGCAAGTCCATAGTTCTGCTGAATTGTGTTATTGTTTTGGTAGAACTAAAAGCCAGACACCTTCTGGGGTTAGGCAGGCAAGACATGTTTGAGCTTTTCAGTCAGGACAGAAAGTAGTACAGAAGTTCCTAGAGTTTTCCCAGTATGTTTTCATTTGGGATTTGTTAGTTCATCAGACTGCTTTGGTTTGCAATTGATTCAGTGACTATCCTAGGTTGACAAATATTTTATTCAGTCAACTTGAGGATACAGCAGGTAAAATAAGTATTGAACACGTCACCATTTTTCTCAGTTAGTATATTTCCAAAGGTGCTATTGTCATGCAATTTTCACCAGATGTTGGTAACAACCCAGGTAATCCAAACATACAAAGAAACCAGAACAAATTAGTTCATAAATTAAGTTATGCCTAATAATGTGAAATGACACAGGGAAAAAGTATTAAAAAAGTATTAAACACGCTTACTGATATTTATTTAATACTTTGTACAAAAGCCTTTGTAGGTAATGAAAACTTTAAGACGCTTCCTGTATGGAGAAACTAGTCGTATGCATTGCTCAGGTGTGACTTTGGCCCATTTTCCACACAAATAGTCTTCAAATCTTGAAAGTTCCCGATGCCCCTTCTATGAACTCTGATCTTCAGTTCTTTCCATAGATTTTCGACTGTATTCAAGTCAGGTGATTGGCTGTTCCATTCTAGCAGCTTTATTTTCTCTCTCTGAAACCAATTGAGAGTTTCCTTGGCTGTTCATTGTCTTGGTGAAATGTCCACCCTCATTTTATCTTCATCATCCTGGTAGATGGCAGCAGATTTTTATTAAGAATGTCTCTGTACATTTTTCCATTCATCCTTCCTTCAATTGTGTGACGTTTGCCAGTACTGTATGCTGAAAAGCAGCGCCACACCATGATGTTCCCACATCCAAATTTCACTGTTGGGATGATGTGCAGTGCCATTTCTCCTCCAAACATGGTGGCATTATCAAATTATTATCGTAATATATTTTCTGAATGTATTTGTTTTGGTTTCTTTGTATGTATGGATTACTTGGGTTGTTACCAACATTTGGTGACCATTTCATGACAGTAGCACCTTTGGAAATATATTTAGTAAGAAAAATGGTGACGTGTTCAATACTTATTTTACCCGCTGTATGTTCTCGATATAGATTACATACACTAGTGCATATTTCCCACTGTATTTTAAGTCAGTTAAGAGAGGATATAGGTTGTGATCCTGATGTAGACCAGATAGTACTTACAGTATTAAGAATGATGGTGAGATTTCATTTATATATCTATACTATGTTGTATTTTTCTTCAACTGTACAATGTGTTTATCTTTTTTTTTTATATAGATCTATCAATCAGTATGTGTTAGCATGCTAAAGCCAACACATTAGAAAATGTGTGAAGTCCATGTAACTGTGACATTGCAAAGTAAAACAAAATATATAGACTATTGTTTTGAATGTCTCTTGACAGTATGTTCCTGTAAAATTAATCTATGGGCCGAAATAATGTACATTTCCCAGAAAATACCCATTTCAGGACCTTTTGGTAAAAGTGCTCTAAAATAATCCCTGTAGTGTTGGGAGACAATCATAAAGTGTGTGTTTGTAACTGCTTGTGTGTTGTCTAAGAGCAAGGTCAGGTTTTTAACCTAGAATTTGAATGGTTGTATCAATTTAAGTGTGTGTAGTTTTGAGGAAGTGATGACTTTTTTCAGAAAAAAACTTGTGCACTCTAAAATGTATTTTTTTTAGCTGTTAAACAATATAACTAAGCTGTAATGAAAATTCCTATTCCCAATCTGCATTTTATGGGTTGAAAATGGCTCACCATGCTATCTACCTACTGTTTTAAATTATCATGAACCTTGCAAGGCTGATGCTGACGTCAACAGTTGGGACTTTCCTCTACTCATGATATTCATAGGCTTCTAAGCTATGCTCGAATTGTCCACTCACCCACTATAATGTCCACTATATATTGAAGCAGCCATTTTGTAGAGCTGGACTGCACTGTAAATTTTACTCATTATAGGGCACTATAAAATGTGATCAAACTGAAGAGGGCGGCCAGATATACCTTAGTTTACATTTTATTCACCAGTTGGATATGCCTAAATGATTCTTAGTTCAAGGTGAATACACTTTAAAAAAAAAAGTGAGCACTGTAATTGGCATGTTCAAATATTATTTAGCACAGCGGTTCTCAAACTGTTGTATATCAAGGACCCCTAAACTGCCACAAATTAGACCACTTGATAAGATTCTTTTCCAGGCTCCCCCATCTGAAAAGATTTTTGAGTTTAGATGTTTTATTACAAAAAAAGTACATACATACTGCATATGCTGTGCATCATCTATTCAGAGAATATTATATAAAAGAAAATTAATGTAAACAAACCCGTTGGTATTCTTTTTTTTTCTTGCCCAATGAGAATCGATAAGAGAATCGATAAGGTATAGGATCGATAAGCAGAATCAAAAATGAAAACGGAATCGCTAAAATCAATTCCCATCCCAAGGAAGAGAAAAAGAGACTTGGGCTGGCTTTTACTTGTTGGCGAGAGCTAAAAGTTACAAAAGGATGCAAGTCTGATGCTGAGCTAGCCTTTTTTCTGTTGGACTAGCCTTTTTACAGGTCTTGCTATGTCTTGTGTTGTGCCTGCTTGATGTTTTGCTGTGTTAGAAAAGTTGTTGACTCGCTAGTTATTAATCATAAACATCCCTGCCAATGTTATTTATGAAAGACTGTGGTGTAGGCTGTTACCTTATTGGTGTCATCATCCCTGTCTCACGGAGACTTGTAGTTTTTCCAGATGCCCAAAGTCATCGATCTCAGTCCTGTCTCAGGCTATGGGCTGAAAATGCGAGCAGTGGTTCAGCAAAACTAAAATTTGTCATTCTTTTTTTGTTACTCTTTGATTATCTTAATGTTCATCTCCAGTGTCACAATATGATCAAACTAGTAATATTTGTGTAAAATCTTGTGATATTAATCTACCTTGTGATATTAATCTACCACTCTTCTTTGACTTCTTTCAATGTCTGTGCTGGTCCCATATCTACAGCTCTAGAAAAAAATGAAGAGACCACTCCAAATTGTTTTTAAATCAGCATCTCTGCGTGTATGGCCAGCCATTCCATTCCAGTATCTGTTGAAATCTAATACAGGCACACCGGATTCTACTTAATGAGGTACTGATTAGGTCGTCACCTGAACCATCAATGTCCAAGCGTGTTTTAACAAGCCTGCTAACCTTTGTAATGTCATTGTGATAGCTATGTTGGCTAGCTTGCCAATAACGTTCCTTACACAGTCAAATATCAAGCAAGTGCAACACAAGACAAAGCAAGACAGCAAATAAGTTACTGAATAGTCCAGCAGAAAGTAGTCCCCTACCTGGCGGCTCCAGAAACTCCAGTGCTACTTTAAGGATGGAAGCAACCTGAGGCTCCCTCTGCCAGTAAAACCAGAATTGGACCCTTCTTTTCCTCACTCAAATCTTCCCTTTTTCTTTGACCAGTTGTCATTTTTTCTAAAAGTATTTATATTTGAAATTTGGTAGAAATGTTGTCAGTAGTTTATAGAATATAATTTAAAATTTTACTCAAACACATACAAATAAATAGTAAAACCAGAGAACCTGATTATTTTAAAGTGGTCTCTTAATTTTTCGAAAGCTTTCCATTAAGGTGTCTCAAAAGCGCAATTTGTATTTACGTCAGTGGTGTAAAAGTGAGCTAAACTCCGCAACTTTAGGGGGAGCACAGTAGCAAAAAATACCAATACTTGCGTAATGGGGCTTTAATGGGATGTATTAAACTTAATTAAAACTCCTTCAGGGAAAAGAAAATAATTACATTTGGTCTGCTAGCTTTTTCTATTGTTTTGGAGAGAACAATGCCAGCATTGTTCACATCCTTCGGCCTATTTTTAAGATCTTTATGAAATTCATAATCCACAGCCTCAGGTTGTACTAAAAGTTTGTACTTTCCGACCTGAACAGCCAAATTAGGTTACGTACAATATTTGCCGTTTATGCATTTAAAACAGGCTATTAAAAACAGATGACAGTGTAAGAAATAACCGCAGCCAAACTCCTTATGGCACCTAGCAAGCTAAATAGCGTACACTCATTGTTATTAAAATGCTGGCTAGCTGATATCAATTAATTTATCGGCCGGTTAAATTAAACCTTTGCCATACCTACTTCAGTCAACCACTTTCGCCTGCGCATTCGTTTCGAATAGTATGACAGTAATTGCTATGCACGGACGAAGCTCCTAGCAAGCAACTATGAGGACCCCGGTTTCAGGTTTCAGGACAAGTAGTCTCCTGCACGAAATCTGGGGTTTAAATGCGGTTCTTACGGAATTGCGATTGCTGTGGACTAGAGTTATCAGCTGCCCTCGGGGTCCACTTTCAGCTCGGGCCTGTCGCGACGCCCCTGGCTTGGTGTGCCAGCTTTAGATTTAAATTGGACATTCGACATACCTGTGGCTATTCTGCAGTGGGAAGAAGAGAGCCAACACAGCAACCGGGTGGCACCTGTGTCTGTGCCAAGACGGGTTGCGTAGGCTACAATATTTGCGTAATTGATTAAATCAGTGTGAGGGAATGTTAATTACAGAGTTTTACCAGCAGAGGTCGCACTCTCACAGAAAAATTGTTCTGTCAGGGAACGTTTTCCCTTCTACTCCAAGAGAACTGTAAAAGTTTGTTTGTTAATAATTTACCAGCAGATGGATACTTCTGATTACTTGATCAGGCAATTGACAGGTATTGGTTAGTCTATTTCTCTGTACACAAAATGGGTGATGCATTCAGAAATAAAAAAATGGTATGAATATTCTTAGAGATAAACAATAGACACAGTCAATGACAGACAACTTTGTGTTTGTTTTTATGATCTTCCGCAATGTAGAAGCATTTAACACAAGCATGCAAATACACAACAGTCCAGACTTTTGTCCATGGTTAAGTAAAATATAGGCCTGACCTTCTTGTCTCTTCAATATTTCTGTTTAATCAGGTAGTGGTTTGTTGTTTTAAACAGTAATTCAACTTTCACGTTTTATAACATAATATAGGTCTATTTTCACACAATACATGAAATACCTATTTAATAAAGCACCTATTGTAAGCTAATGGATAGCATTTGTCATTAGTTCCAAGCAATGGAAATGCACTGGCACCCAAAATGTCAAAGATGAACATGGCTTAGCCCACCTAATTGTCTAGTGATGTAGCTGGTCCATCGATTCTGTGAGTCTTTAAAGTACAGAATGCTGAAGTTCAAACATCCTTTGCCTTTTGCTATTCCTTCAGTTTCTTGATGACTGATGGAATGTATAGGACCAACAACCTTTTGTTGACCTCATGCTTTTCGTAATAGAGCAGAACTGTTATGTGGACACATTTTAATTGCAATTTGATGGGGGAATGAGTGTGGCATTGGGTATTTCCTGCACAAAAGTATAAATGCTGGCGTAGGATATCTATTATTTGGGCAGAATTACTTTTGTTTATGGAATGGGTTTGTTTTGTCTACAGAAAAGGACTTAGGGGATTTAGGGGGATCTATTAAACGAAATAGAATATAGTAGTCTGCAAAAAGACCATTGAATTGAAAGGGCCATTCCAACGTTCAGAGGTATGACATTTCTTTATAATACCATTTGCATTGGCAATGGGTCTTTTGCTTCTAATTCAAATCTTTCAAATCATTCCACAAGTAGTCTTTTCACTTTTCGTAACGGAAGTTAACACGTAATACATTGCTAAGCAACACGAATTTTTTCAAAAATGGCAACAAAGTCAACTAAAAAGAGATATTTTCGAGGAATGGCTTTTATCATTTTGGCAAGTAGCCACATTATAATGAATAGTCCGCCAGTCGGTATTGGAAAATAAATCCCTTCAGGACGAAACAATACATGTTTGCCCTGTCCGGATTTATTTTCCTATACTGACCGGCATACTATACGCTAACTCTTACATAATTGCTAGGGGCTGCACAGAGTATCGAATTGCTTGAATAATCAAGTAATCAAGTAGTTACATCAATGCTCGATTTGTACATTGTACACTGTACATTTTCCTACAGGCTGAAAAGAGAGGGATGGGGGTTATTTCAGTTGGTTTTAATTTGCAACATCACCACTAGATGACACTAAATCCTACACACTGCACCTTTTATTTATCAGCTTGTGCCTCACAGACAACAAAAACAAATTTGAGAAAAAGTAAGGCATATGTCCTTGAATGAGTGAAGTCAATACAGAGATGAGAGGGATATGATGCATATATGTAATAATGAAAGTTGTCGATATTTTGCAACAACACAAAAAAGCGTTTTGTAAAAGTGTTACAACTGTACCTGGTCAGGAAATTGCTTGTACTTCATCATAACATCATCTGATAATCACGCAAATGAAAACTGTTAAGACAAAAAACCTTTTTATGTTATGACCCTTTGAGGTAAATCATATTTAGACCCTGTAAGTTATTAACTTGACTCTTACAGCTTACACACTTCTTTTGGAATACCTGTATCAGAGGGCTGTTATTCAGCACCAGAGATGACCTTTTCTCTGTTTGTGCACATCATTCCAGCGTAGCTGTGGAGTTTTGGCCCACAACAACAGACATATTTGATGTGCACCCAGGCCACGACTGAAGAGCACAGGAACACACACTGAGAGACATTAGGGGATGTTTGTGCAGACACTCCACTGGCCAAAATACTAAACCTCCGGAGCCTTAAGCAGTGCCATGAAGACACCGGCCTAAAAAAGTTAAAAAAAAACAACCAGCTAAAGGTTGGAACAGTTTAAGGTTACAATTTATGAAACTCAACATTGCTGAAAGTTATAGCTGTTGTCTTTAAATATTAAAGCTGCGGTATATAGGAGATACCCTTTGCCAAAGCCTGGCTGAGAATTCTGCAAGCAGTGCTTATGGTCTATCTGCATACCTGTAAATCTTTTTTCTCAATGCTACTCACGAGACCTGAGTAAACAGCCAACTGAATGTGCTGTAAATTGTGACGCACAGAAAACGCACCTCCACATTTCAGCCCTTTCTCCTAGGAGATCTCTGCATTCCAGGTCAGTGTCCACAGGGTGACAGCTTGTTAATGGTCAACTCCGGCCTGCGCCATTGTTCAGGTGCTACATTCCTCCAATCGGGACTTAATGAGCCTGGCTAGCACATCAAACGCTTCTGACCTTTTATCTGGCATTATCAAAGTCAAACATGGCATACCGACTCTGTGTGCCATGCAGAGTCACTCTCTGCAAACAGAGGTTGCTTATTTGAAGGTCATGCGGGAGGGCTTCTAAAGGAGCAGAAATAGAAACGGATTCTGAAGAGGTCACAGTGTCACACACTGACCTGTGCCACAAGTTTGAGTCCCAAGTTTTAACATTTCACCTTTGCCATTTTTACATGAAGATGGACCATTGCATCACAAAAAACTGCCCGGACACTCTGCAGTCTACAGGTAGACATAAACATCCTAAACTGTAGAACCATTTGAAAAAGGAAAGCAAAATTCATTTAGTTGGTTATTCTGATTTACTTACTGAGTTAGTTACTGTTATTCCTATAGTTGCCCATTTCAGACATTGATTTTAGTAGGCCTATTGATGATGACAAGTTGTTCAGTACAAAATTCTTATCAAATCTTACATTTGTATATGATCTTATCTTGTGATCTCATATTCAATCACAACATTCTTCACTCGTCATCGTCAAATGGAGTTTTGGAGGACGTGAAGAGCATCAGGTTCTCTTCATCTTGTATTTGCTTCTAGAGAAGTGTTCGCCCTGCCATCATTCTGTCGTTAAATGTCAACACTGATTTATGACAGCAGATGTAACACTGTTGGCAGATTCAGTTAAACTCCTCTGTAAATGGCATTTAATCAGGACAAAGTTATAATTTCAGACATACTTTTCAGAGTTTTATATATTTGCCTGCTACAGGCTAGTCTGGGTGGGTAATCGGTCATGCACACCTTATCACTCACACATTTCTCTTTGTTTTTTGTTAGTTTGCTTGTGTGTTTTGTTGGCTTGTCTGATTGTTTTCAATTGACTATCTGTTGTGGTGACCACGATTGTCAAATTATTAACTGACCACAGGCGTCTTCACTTCTTGTGGAGCAAAAAGACATTCCTTGGAGCTTGGCAGCAGCCTGATGTGCTGGGGTAAAAGCCATCGGAAACCGAGCTTGCTCTTCTTCTGTCTCCACACTGTGTGCCAGATCTCATGGAAGTGTGTCTGGAACTTGTGGTCGGCGTTTCCTGAGGTGAACAGGATGCAGAGTTGCGGAAAACAAACGTCTGCGGCACCATGTGGCCAGTTCAGCCCACATGCCTTCAGTCTGAGCCTGACTCAGGCCTAAGTCTTATTTCAATACCTGAATTGACCCATGGTGAGCTCAGTCAAACACAGAGCGTAGTGTATGTTAGACACCGTTTTTATGTCACATGAATGTTTAGCATTAATCTTTTGAGCACTCTTTACTACTCTCAGTTATAACACTTCGGTAATGCCTGCATATGTCACAAACCAGCGTTAACTCACTAACAGCTGTTTAGAAAATGTGTATTTTGTTTCACAAAAAGTCAACAGTCAACAACTGTTTTTGTGTTTATGTTGATGCTTGGTTTGTGTTCTGAGCACTTTACCAGTGATAATTAGGTATGAAACCATTTATAGATTTGCTGGACAGAAAAGCAAGGTATTGGTTAACCACCAATCAGTGCCAATGTTTTTTGTCTATTAGTGACTACAATATGGGACACAAGTATAGAAACATATAGACAAAAAAAAAATATATAAACAGATGGTGAGGCATTATTGACTCAGCTAAAGTTCAAAAAAGAGCAATTGGGAGAACATCTTGCTCATTGATCCAGAGCAGTATTTGATGTTATGGCCAAAGACACTGGAGCAGCACTCTTGAGAAAACCCAGCCCTCCCTCCAGACGCTGCTCTGTTTGTCAAGCCATCCAGTGGCTCTGCAAATAATAGTAAAATTAGCTCGTAAATTTGCTTGTTTTTGTTGTCCAAAAATGTTCTGAGATCCCTGCGAAGACTGCTCCCCACCATGTGCAGTAAAAACAAATGTCATGCTTGAAATCACTTCCCAGATTCCTAAAACTGACATCCAGTTTGGTACAAATTGCAATAGTAACCCTCAAACCAGGGGTCATTCCTCCTGAACAGGAACCCAAAATGCCAAGGAGATGTTTCTCCTCAGGGAATGTGGTGGAAAAACCCGAGTCTTACTTTAACATTAAAAAATAATACCAGGATGCGGATAACCACTGTGTTCATTCACATCCATTTTTTTTATTTTTCAAAACTTAATCAGTCAAATATAAAGACTGAACCTCAGAACTTTACAGTAACAAATAGATAGACAGATAAATAAACCCACCACTATTATTCCACATAGCATCTCACTCTGTTGTGATCTGTGGCCGCCACTCACCACCTCCACCTTTCAAAGCCACCTCCAGGGGAAGACTGTGTGCTGACTCATCCCTCAGTCTGTAGATTGACAATAAATAAACTTAGCGGTTGATGTGGCAGACAGTTTCAGAACAAATAACATACTTTGCTCAGAGATTTACTGAAGCACCTAGTTGGATGACTAAACACAGAGAAGGGACACATCCTTTTATGCATAAATGAATGTACACACACACACACACACACACACACACACACACACACACACACACACACACACACACACACACACACAATCTCACACACACACACACACACACACACACACACACACACACACACACACACACACACACACACACACTTTGGATCATTGCTCCTCCTACAAGGCATATGTTGTATCACAGACTCCTTCTAATGACCTTTGAACTCCCAATGGTAAGCCCTCATCTCCTAAGATGACCTCGCTGCATGGTCATTCCTTTTCCAGGACAAAAACATGCTTGTAGAACATTTACACTTCCTTCTCCAGTTACACTATCTTTTCCAGTTAAATGAGCTGTTGAATTATGCCACAGGTATCTGAAAATGCTGGAATTCTGGAGGTTGTCACACACCTCCCAAGATTAAGCAATCTGCTTTTGGTTATAGTTCGACAAGCCTGTCAATTCCAAGCTGTTTTGATCACACTGAAAGGGGCATACAATGGGTTAGCTCTGGGAAGTATTCTGCAAATATACTGTGTGTTCTCTTTCTGAGAACTTTAGACTGCAATTCATAATGATCTCATATTGGTTTTGTTCAGAGTGCTAACAAAAATGCATTTTACTGAGCAGCATCAGATTATATTCTTCAATCATTTCTGATTACAACAAGCAGTCCTACCTCCTAACATCGAGGTGAACAGTCCAAAAATATTTAAATGCATAGCTGCAGGGGCATGAGCTAGACATCACACCTCATTACCATTAGGTAGTGTGATTTTGTTTTAAAGAGTTCAAAGCAATAAGATATAATAAATGCGATAAAAATAAGAAATCCATTTGTCATCATTTCCCCTACACACAAATGCTTTAGCCCGCCTAATTGTCACATATATGATTAACCACTAAATTACCATGCGCTGCAAATACCAATGGCCCAAAGTCTGAAAAGGGAAATGTCCAGGTTCTCCTTCATTTAGACATAATGGGTCGTGTAGGTCTATACATAGTTTAAGTGTGTACTGTAGGCTGCAGTATATTCCTGCGCCTCGTTACCCTCCAGCAAATCGGTTCGATTCATCTGGATTAGCACTGCCTGTGGAGCACAGAACTCTAAATGGAGCGGGTCAGTTTAGTTTAATCACTGAGCCATTCCTACTTCCACAATCTCCTGTGCTGACTTTGGTAGAGTAGAGAGCTGGCTTACAGAGATATCAAATGGTGGGATTTACTGTATGAGTGCATTCACAATATGGCTGAGGAAAATGGTTACAGTGCAGAAAACATATTTGAAGACTATGAAACATGTGCATGTAACCACACTGGGACAGATCATACATTATGACTTGATAAAAGTGAATGACGACAACCTGCCTAACCTTGCCAATGCTTGACATAGTGGCATATCAATAAAATGCAAACACCAGCACACTACAGATGCAATGGTCTCTAGAGTCGCCCTATCAACCTCAAATATATTTTCCAGAATAAATACTTCATGCCCAATCCACCAGTCATACATTGTGCACCCAGATTAATTTACTAGCTATGTACACTGCTGCCCAGGGCAGTATATTTTCACATGGAGTGCCTCTGGCTGAACGTAAGAGGCGTAGACAGTCTGTCTGAACAGATTCCAACACCGAGAGAGCACCCAGACGAGTTCACCATTATTCACCAGGCCACTCGTACTCTCTGACCACACATATACCCTCAGAAATATTTCACAGGTCACATAAATGTGCGTAGGTAGACGTCCGACCACACACCCACAGAATATATTCTATTGAATCCATATATTCCCTGAACCTAAGAGCTGAAACAAACATTCCAGAGGATTTGGCTTGGCCAAGTGTCAATCATTCCAAAAAGTCTGTATACAGTAGGAATGATGAATGTCCCTTTCAAAATGATTTTTCATTTTCAATTCTCAAAATTAAATGTTTCTATCCATTACTGATTAATGGTTAATGATTTTTGAAACTACAAATAGATTGGCTAACATTTAGCTTGAAATAAAAGCTTAACCCTTAGCCAGTTATCATTAAACTAGACACAGGTAGTGATACTGCCTATTATAAGCAGGGCTTAACCGCTTTAGTGGACATTTTAAGTGACACTGTGCTTAGATTTCATCTCATTGTGTTCAAGTACAAAAGCATCCTTCATCAGGCCCTCCCTGCCCCTGAAGAGCCTTGGCATGTGCTGCTTTGGCACCAGACCGGCGTGTGCCATTGCAGGGGAAAACTGCAGACACTTTCAGCAAACACAGACCTGCGGAGCCGCACATTTTTCAGCTGGTGATGTGGGAGTGTTTGAGAAGCTGTGAATCATGTCATGGGGACATGGCACCAGTGAGATAATGGCAGCGGATCAGCCGCTCCTCTGTTAGGATTGAAACCACAGACTTAAAAACACCTAGAGCAGGACTGGAGCGGTAGATCTTTCATTACCCAGCTATTTCAAAGGCGTTGTGGGGCGAAGACGAAAGCGAAGACGCTGACTGAAATGGATAACTCAGATCAAATTAAGTATGAGAGGAATAGTTCCGGTGCTATTATCCACAAGGAACTGTCGCTCTCTTGAGCCACATTAACTGAGAGTCACTAGAGCCAAAATGGAGGAAACATGCCTATAAAACTATACACAGCACCTAGCAGGATCCATAACTTTTCCACAACTTAAACTTGAACATATCCCAATGGCATAAAGACATCCTAAAATTACAAAAGATCAAACACTGATTTGCATCAAAATAAATGTGAACATTACTTACCCTTGAAACATGACATTCAAACAGGAAACTGAAATATGTAAACTGCAGAGGATATGACTCAGTGGGTGAAAAAGATCAGCTGTGGTTAGAAAGTAGTAATAGTAATATAATTTCTAATTATTAACCTAAATTACCTGAAAATGTGTAGATGTTGCAGAAGGCATATTTTGATATGCTGAAGCAGCTCTAGATAATAACAAAATCCAAACATTATGTTATCATGATGTCATGCTATTTGACCTTATTTGCAATTCCCAATGACACTCCAGGAAACAATGTCTCAGGAGTCTAGGTGGGACACTGACAGAGTGAAAGACTTGGCTCCTCTTAAGTTAATTTTACTGAAGATGTCTGGGCGGCTGTAGACATCCATCTCTGGGGCCGGACTGTTGTTCTCCAGCCCCGTGGCGCCAGGAGTATTCAAGCATTTCAAACACCCAGCCATGACATCACTACATCAAGCATCCTCTTACAGATACTACGTAGCTACTGTTATCTGAGCAATGGTGGGGGAAAAAAACGACCATCCATTTTTGGCACAGATTTTTTACATGGATCAATACATTAATCACAAAATCCCAGCAAGTAAGTACAGCTGATGGAAAGATGAGAGAATGAGTTGCTGCAGTGAAAGACAGGACTCTGATGACACTGACAACAATGTAGTGGGGTGAGGCATGGGTGTCAACTCCAGATTCTGTGCCAGTTAGACCAGCGCAGTTAGACTATCCATGATTAATGGGAACTGTGCAAGGCCACTTCATTACCTTATTTCATGGCTGTAGCTGATGTGTTCTTCAAGCTTCCACGTATTGTCCTGAGGATGTAATGATTCCAGTCAGAGGTGGAGCTCATGACGGAGAATTATTAGATCATCAAATATAATTAAAGTTAGATGTAAAGCAAGTGTGAGTACACAAAAACAAAGTGAAACATTCATCACTGTGTTCAACATGTTCCGGAGACACATTAATATCTGAAATGTATTAATCAGTCATCGGAAAAGGGGTCATGTAATCATCGCACCTAAAGAAAATATGCACTTCAGTGTCAGCTGTAAAATATGTAAAAAAAAAATCATGAAAAGAAAATAAATAATGTAGTATTTAATATTTTCTATACAAAGAGGCATTTTATGATACGGTTCTGGAAAATGAAATTACTCTAGAAACTCTATTGAAAAGGTGAGCCCACTTTTACTAGCACACTGCAGTGGGAACATTCTGAGAGAAACTCTGGGTAAATACAGGGCAAATGGGACCAACACGGGCCAATGGGCAGCCTGAACATCTCCACAGCATAATATTTTTTCAAGGGATCGTCACCTCCTCGGTAGGGCGAACAGCAGTATAAATTCTTTTGGGGAAGTCTTGCCATTCTCCAAAGGATTTGCCGTGCAACAGATGAGCTGATAATTTACAAGGAAAAATAGGAACATCAAATCAAAACTGTGCGCTGAATGAAGATGCCAAGAAACATGAACAAAGTGGTCATTTTCTCCCTGTATGGGCAGGTAAATAAACTTCACACGTTCAAAAGGGTCGGGTTGGTTTAAAATATCAAAGTGTTTATTTTTTAGTATTAGGATGAACGTTAATGTACTATTGTGTATTATAAAAAGTATGTGTATTTTTAGGTGGCATTAGCCGTCCTGGCATGGGCGCAGGTATGCCCATCCCGGTGTCGTTGTCCCGAGGAGCCACCAATGTGTGCGCGCGGAGTGCCGTTGATTCTCGATGACTGCGCGTGCTGTCTGGTCTGTGCAAGACAGATAGGAGGGATTTGCTCCGAGCTCAATCCTTGTGACACGCGGAAAGGTCTGCGGTGCGATTACGGCGCGGGTGCGCACAAGAGGACCGGTGTATGTTCAGGTAAGGATGTTTCTTATACTTTTATCATTGTACATCAGAACTTTTATCATATGACATAATTCTAATATTGTTTTAACATATGACATAATTCTAATATTGTGTAAACATTATTGTATTCACGACAAATGATTTGCACTGCTGATGACAACGTTCTCCAAAGAATATTGTAATAAGATGAAACATACTATATATGAGCAGAATGTATAAAAGCACAATTGATAGTAATTGTAGGCAAGGTATTGATTGTGCATGCTTCAGGATATACAATTAAATGGTTAAAATTGGTACTAAAGAAGTATGATTTTATCTTAATCATTATCATTGTTTATCATAATTATTCATATTTACTGATGGCATATTACCTGGAGAGTAAGGCAAATTCTTAATTATATTTTATTTCACAAATATTATAATATATTGACTGTCACCTTGCATACAGTAAACCAGCATATAACATCCTGTCATTACCTAAAAAAAATCCTGTCTGCATTATGCGTACTGTGAATAGATTAGTATGTCTATAGTAAGACATATGTCTTTCCCCCACAGCCTACAAGGGGGATCTGTGTGTCCTCGATGGCTCTATCTACCAGAACGGGGAGACTTTCTTCCCCAGCTGCAAATACCAGTGCACCTGCCGGGATGGCCAGATGGCCTGCGTGCCGCGCTGCAACCTGGACGTTATGCTGCCGGGTCCCGACTGCCCGTTCCCACGGCGGGTCCAGGTGCCGGGAGAGTGCTGTGAGAAGTGGGTGTGTGACCCCCAAATTGAGTCGAGTGCTCTCGGGGGCTTTGCCATGGCTGGTGAGTTCCTCCTCGCTCTTTTTCCTTCTCACTTTGTCACCATCACAGGAGTGAGACTGTGTACTCTGTGGAAAGAGTGTGTGTGTGTGTGTGTGTGTGTGTGTGTTGTGGTGGAGTATGTACACCATGGAGAGGATGTCCATAGTGTCAACACTTTTACAGACCTCTTGAAGTTCCTTTTGAGCCTAATTTGTTCATAAAAACTGGTGTGAACACATCTCTGACAGTATTAGCTCTGTTTGCCAAAGCAAAGTCATTGAGAATATATCACACTGACCAGTGTGCCTGTACTTTGTCTACTGTAGCCTACAGACAGGAAGAGACAGTGGGCTTTGATGCCTGGGACCCCAGTGTGAACTGCATCGAGCAGACAACTGAGTGGTCAGCCTGTTCTCGGACCTGCGGCATGGGTGTGTCCACCAGGGTCACCAACAAGAACCAGCGCTGTGAGATGGTCAAGCAGAGCCGGCTGTGCATGGTCCGACCCTGTGACATGAAGGAAGAGCCAGCCGACACAAAGGTAACACACTTAATCAGCTATCAGCTCAATGAGATCTCATCCTAGTGTAATCCCAATGTAAAACTACCCGGGTCATTCCATCTTAGCCCAAAATATAATAATAATAATAAAGCTTTATTTGTAAAGCACCTTTCATACAAAAAAATGCAGCCCAAAGTGCTTTACATAGAGACACAATCTAAAATGTATTTACTATCATTTAAAATTGCTAATAGATTGCAGAAATAGTAGAAAACATGACACCAGACAATTTATTCAGATATTAGATATGAAATGGAGTATTCATTTTGATAGACAATGTCAGCTTGGGCCAGCTTTTGTTAGCAGTTCATATTTGAGTTAGTTCCTCTGTTGGCTCCTCTCTAAGTTCCTCTGTTCTGATATCAGACAGAGGGCACATGCCTCAAGACCAAGAGGAGCCCAAAAGCCATCCACTTCTCCTTCAAGAACTGCACCAGCGCCCAGGCCTACCGTCCACGCTTCTGTGGCCTCTGCAATGACGGCCGCTGCTGCACCCCTCACAGCACCAAGACGGCACAGGTGAAGTTCGCCTGCCCAAACAACAGGGTGATCAAAAGGCCCGTGATGTTCATCAACACCTGCGCCTGCCACCACCACTGTCCCCGCGACAACGGCATCTACCAGAACACTGACCTGATGTTCCCCGGCAGCATGAGACTCTGAGCTTCAGAAACGTTTGTAAAGCTTTAGAGATTCATCTCTGAGCCCTGTGCTCACCAAGAGATCTGCTATGTAGTAAAAAGGCTTGCTTTATTCTGTGTTACCCTCAATTACACCAAAGGTTTATTATACTTGATTAGAACAGTAGTTTGAGAAGATCTGTTTGCTGCTATCCTCAGAGCTGTATCAGTACTAAGTACTGCGCTTACTCTGACACCCTTTGAGTGTTCAAAGGGCCATATACTATGTGGTGTATCTAAGGGCTAAAGGGGGTAGGCATCAGAGTGTTCTAGAGGCTAAGTAACACTACCCTTATCTCATGGTAATCCCAAATCATAGATAGTGACCTTGGTGTTCAAGGTAGTGTCTCCATGACCAGGTTTGCTCAGCCTTATTTTTATTATTATAATTTATGTATTAGTGCAATAGTGAGGGAACAAAAGGGCCCAGTCTATTCAGCTGAATTCCTCACATGAGAGTGTCTTACATGGGTGACCTCTCCCAGGCCCTGGGTTCATGTCTGTTCTTCACAGCTGTGAGGGGCCCGTGAGACTGAGAGGGCAAAGGTAACTCTCACACTGCCGTGGGGATCTCAGCAGCTAGACGTGCTTAGGCCCTGTGACCGGGAGCAGAGCTTGGACTTTAGCAAGCAGTCGTGGTGTCTGAAGAAGTGGGTTAAAAGCCAGACACGGTGTCCCACTTTGACAGTTATAATTTATGTATGTGTGTAGGTACCTCATATTTGGTTTTGTAAAACAAGACAGAGTATATGTTTATAAGTGCTCTAAAGTTAGCTTTTGCATGTATGAAATGCACAATGTTTATTTTTATTAACTATTGTAAATAGCAATATACAGTATTTGATTGTCTCTATATGTGCTTTACAGTATGTATTGTTTTCGACTCAGCTTTTCCAGTGTTCCTATTAGTCAGTATTTCAACTGATTCACAATGTGGTAATAAATATGTATTTTTTTTTAAACAGAGGTCTCATGTGTTCTTTCGTTCAATAGAAGAAAGTCAATTTCAGTAGGCAGAGGCACAGTCTGAGGAGGGTTCACTTATCTGAACACCAGCATTGCCAGTAAGAGGCACACATGAGTTTGAGAAATCAATAGTGCCACCATGTGGATGACAAAAATTAGGTGCATAGTCCAGTAACTTCACAGAGTCCAAATACTGTATGGGTGCAGCCAACATGAATTATTGCTTATTAAAAAGTATAATACCGTGAAGTATATAGTATTTTACAAATTACATGAAACACTGCTATGTGTTACGTAAAAATATTACGTTAACATTATTTTCTGTTATGACCTGAATGAGATTGAAACATCCTGTATTTAAAAAGTAACATTATCTATGGCGAAAGTCATAAAAGTCATTGTGTTGCGATTGAGTCTCCTTTTGCTTGAGAAACATTGCTGTCTACCTTCCTAAAGTTGTACTAATGGAGCTGTTATAATTGCTAAGTATAAATGTATAATTCTCTTAACTTATATATAAGCATGAATCTCACTCCTACAGATTTCCTGAGGTCTTCCTAAATATGGTGGTGATCTCGATTTTCATATAACACTTCAGTGCCTCTTGATGTGTGTGCTCTTCCTAAAGTTATTCTGGTCATTTTCCTTGGGCAGTCAGAACAAAATGTAGTCTTTCTGTAGAACTACTACAATCTTGAATAAATAAAGTAAAACATTTAATGTAACTGATGTGGATGCATGCCCCATAGGATTACGTTGTACATCCTTTTGTGGTTGCCAGTTATAGCATTCTAACTCAATACTGGACTGATTTCAATTGTTAGTTCAGATCTAAATCTAGATCTAGATTCATTGTTAGTAAAGATCTAAAAAAGATCTTTAAAAAAAAAGGGGCCCAGGTTGAAAAGTCCCAAAGTTTCCCTTTAAGGCAGTGGTTATGAACTATATCCTCCACTGATGAATATCTTGTTCTTTCTGATCTTCTTTTCCTGCCTGATGGCCACAAGATGGCGAAGGAGGGAATCACATTTTCCTGCTGAGTACGCCTGAGTCCCATTAGCTGTTGCACTAACAGCCATCTGGTTTAAATGTAACTAGTTAGTTTGAAAAAGAGTTGGACTAAACACATAAATCCCAAACTGCAAAAATTCTACAGACTTTCCAAAGAAATCATTGTTTTCAATCAGACTCATCAGTGATGGTAACAGACAGGACATAAGTGCCATTATTCTCCTACTAGCAGAAGTCGTCAAACTGTGAGAGGACCTCAATAAATTTGACATCTGAAAGCAAAAGACATTTTCAAGCTGAGCAGCTTGTCTTGATCTCTGCTCATATCAGCTTGGAACTAAATGCACTTTATACAAAGAAACTCAACAAAGACCTGCATCTGAATTATATCAATAGGCAGGTATTCTTCGTGTTTACAGACAGAGCACAGTATTGAACATCCCTAAAACTCCAGGAACTCATGGATTCAAGACAATCTTCATTCTTATATTTGAGTAAGTTCAGTTTAAATTAAGTACAAAAGAGTTTAAACTTTTATTGTTATGAATTTCATGTTGAGCATAAATAAGTGTATCACATAGGTGCTGTTCACTGAAAGTCGATGTTAACGCTTGTCCCATCATCATCATCATCATCATCATCATCACGGCTGTGTTCAATACTGAGCTCCCCACCCCAGCCGAGCGAGCACTCAACCCCTCATCACCACAGACACAACACAAGCACCAGCACCACATCCTCACTCTCTAATGAAGCCCTACAAACCAGGCCATTCATGCTTATGGGTCATTACACGATAGGGGGGAAATGATATGTTTACATAGGGGGGTTAGCCATTCAAAGAATAATAAATATGGAAGCTTGTATAAAAATATACACCTAACCATTTGGGATGGGGGGGGGGTGTTGGGAGCAATAGTGCAGGGGTGCAGTGGTTTTTTAGATTTCGCTCTCGTACGTGTGCAGGTAGGTCTTGAGGGAGAGGATCTCCTGGTAGGAGCGGCTGGTGCGGCGGTAGAAGTCCAGGCCTGTGAGGATCTCCACGTCGCGCACACGGGCCGTGTGGGTCTTCATCAGCTCCTCCACCCACTTAGCCTCCTCGTCTGCGCTCTGCAGGGGAAGGACGAGTGGTATTTCATAAGCTTCGTTTTACCTCTACAGTTGCTTATCATAGAGACATGCTTACAACTGGGTGACAACAATCTTTTTTGACATCTGATCACTAAGCAAAGTTGGCAGACAAAAAAAACCTTCGAAGGACGCAGAAAAGGTAAATGATGTGTGTACAAAGCAATCCGGCACCTCTTACAATCTGTTTTACTTTGGCGTACTACTTGTGTGACAGGAGAGGACACTCACGTTGCAGCTCTCATCGTTGTCAGCTCGGTGAGGCAGGATAAAGGAGAAGACACTGAGGGGACCGCTACATAACTCCACCGTGTGTGTGAAGTCCAGACAGCTTGTCACCACAACGAAAAAGTGTGTGGGGATTGGTATCGAGCCACTCACGTACCTGAACAAACACACACACACAAACACACACACAAACACACACACACACACAGAGTGAGAGAGAGAGAGAGAAAGGGCCATAAGTAGATGCATAAATGTGTGAGTATACAAAAAAAGAAACATGGCAACAGCTAAAACATTAAGCTTCTCATAATACAAATGCATCAGTAATTAAGTTCCAGACAGAGGCATAACATGGGTACAAAAAAACAAGAGCAACCTCTGCAGCTTGTCATGTGGTCTCACTCCTCACTCACTGTTTCATCTTCTCCGCTGTATCTCTGTGTCCATCATAGTCATAGTCAAAGATGGGGCCAGCGATGATATTCACTCCATTACGTTCACTGGCATATCTCTTCACCAGGGCCTTCTGGAAGTACGTCCACATTCCTGAGAAACACCACAAAAAAGAATTGAGATCACTAATAGAAAGTAAAAGAAAATGGCAGACAAACAATAAACATAAATCTTCTGTTACGCATGTCTTTTAGGCAGGTCCTAGGACCTGACCTGTGCTCCAGAAAGAGGATCACCCCCCCCCCCCACCCCTCTCCCATCGATGCCCTGAGTGTCTGAGGCCACCCACCAGGGCTATGATCAGAAGCAGGCGGACCACCAGAGCACTTGGGTTTGAATCCGTATGTGCACTTAACTAATTTACTTCCTCTACCCATTCAAGAGAAACAGTGGGGGGAACACCAAAAGAGACCCATTTTCTATATGTGGAGATACCACAGGCCACACATGACTGCTACCACTTACTAAAATGAGGTAAACAGGGCTGCAAAAAAACAGAGTCACAAATTCATAGAAATATTGTTTAAATCATGAGACAAATTTCATATTGTCTTTCTGTGCTATATACACTTTTAGCTGAAAACTGGACCGAACACTCATCACTTGAATGCTGAAATAAACCATGTTCCACACATTTTTCAGAGAATAACCAGATTAGAAATCCAAAATATGCTGATATGATCAAGATGTATTGTGACAATGTTTAGGCATGGTGTATTGTCCCGAAACATAGACTCTGGGGAGGTGTACACAGTCACTGGTATACTCAGACCCTTCTACAGGCCTCGCCATAATGCCTGGTGAGGAACAGAGAGAGCAGCCTACTTATCCTATAAGTGGGTGGAAATGTTAAAGAGAAGCCATGTTCTCTGTAGGTCTTTGGACTATGTAAATGCATGTTGACACTAAGACAGCTGTAAAAATAACACCATACTTAGACTTACAGATATGTAAACACACGGAAGAACACACACAGGTATGTGCAAATGTACACTTATGTCCTCATTCATAACTGCACAAGCACACATGCATTTCTCTCAGAAATCAAAGGTAACCTGACATAACTTTAAACAATTATTAACTAACATTACTAAACTATAATTTAATGTTGGCAATTTTTGCTACATGTTATGCTCAGTATAATATTACCAGAATTGTACAGTCTACATTTTTTAATCCCATTGGAATTGCATAAAAACAAACCAAAATGTATTTATATACATTCAAGGGCACACATGTTTGAAATAATGCTTAGCTTGTGGATATTTTGTGACACTGCACAAATTCCACAGAAACCACTATCTACACTGACTAGTACATGTGTTTATACATATTTTAAATCCTTCATTTCTCAGAGAATACCTTTCCAAAAGCTACAAGCTTTATTGAAAAAGAAACCAAAAACTTTAACATAGTTAAATACTTTTAAAATAGAAAACTCAGAATAGACTCACTTTTGAATGCTGGGTACATGGGCACTGTGTTGGTGATGAGCACAGCATCATATCTGGCATCCTGGCTTGAGGCCAACTCTGTCAATCAAGTTCATGAAATGAGACTAAAGAATTACTGCCATCTGTGCAGAATTATGATGACTGCTAAGGAAATGCCGGGGATCATGGGAGCGGTGACTCACGGGGAGGGTAGAGGAAGCCGTAGGAGATCTGCTTGTCTGCCTTGTAGCCGGTGCAGGACTGACTGTAAGCCGGTGGGATGCGTGCGTCTGGCCTCACGCAGTTACTGAGAGCATCTGTTAGAGTAGCCACGTCAACCTGAGCAAAAATGACACACCATCACATCAGAGAAAACATACTATTGGCCTACTTGTAAGTATCCATAGTCCTCCTTATGAGGCCTCCTTCTACCACTGCAGAGTTTGCGTTGATGCTCAATCCAAAACTGGTCAGAAGGCCAGTATATTGAGGATGCTTTCATGCTTTCATTACTTTGTAGATGACTTGGAACATATTAAAGAAATTAAGGAAGTTGAGAACAAACTCTACACTGGAGAATTCTGCCATCAGTTTAAGGGGTGACATCTTTTGTACTGCAGTGTGCTTACAGGTGGTGCTGCCATATTAATGCAGTGACAAAACAAGCCTGTCACCCATATTCAGGATTGAGAAAAATGTGTGTCAACATCATGCACTGATTATGCATTAGGCCTGTTGTAGTTGGGTCTACTGAATAGAAACAGATATTTTGATTGAAGCTGCTGGCTAAACTCATCAAATTCATTACTAAACCACTCTTGGTTCCATCTTCAATGAGTTTTAGGCATTCTGTTTTCCTATTCTCTGTGGTAGTGAGGAGAGACCGATACCTGTTTGGGTACAGTATAGGAGGTCCACAGTGGCATGGAAAGGACTTCACTGTATGCACTGATAAAGTCACTGTGGTGGAGGATGCTGTATTTCGTTTGAAACATAACTGCTGGTCGACCATGAGGGAGGTTCTTGCTGTCTACATGACCAAAGAGAAAGAGAAAGAGACAGATAGATGAAATGTGTGACTGACCCCCACCATGACATTTAAGTGGCAAAGCTGCTGTGGTCCGTTATCATTCCTTCAAAAATGTTTCATTCATTCACTTAATTTAAATGATGGTGTTTCTGAAAAGAGATCTTTACCATCTATAGCTTGCCTCACTCGTTGGTTGAGCTCTTCCACTTTGTTCTGTAAGAGACAGAGCCACAGTGACTCCAGGTTATAGCCTCTTACAATGGCCAGTTTCAAAGCTCTCTGTCCCCTATATTTTGAACGCAACTGTAAAAGATTAAAAGTGAAAATGTCTTGCAAGAAATCTACATCCCTGCAGAAGCAAGAGCATTTAAAAGAAGAAGAAAAAAGAGAAACTTCATTCACATCAAGCATTTCAAGAATTTGAAACAGCATCTGGAACAAAACTGCAGGTCAACTTAGTACGCACAGTGTACAGCTCAATTCTACAGCTGCACTATAGCAAGGTAGTTAGAAACAACACATCTTTGTACAACTGTCTGAAAATTACTCGATGCATAATTGTATGACAAGAACAATTATTCAACATACTCAATGGTACTCTAACTCCTTCCAAAATATCACTGTGTAGGTTGTTTGTGTTTGTACAGTTATTTCTACTGTTAAATATCTCAAATGTATGTTTGGCAAATACGATGAGTTACAAATCTGTAAACATTCAATGGAGGGATCAATTAACCTTGTATTGGCAATGGCTTGGCATATTTTGTGGAAACATCCTCTACGAAACAAAAAAAATCCTTGCTTATCTAAATGCTTAGATGAGATGAGCTTGCAACAGGAACCCATCTGTACATTGCAAAGCATTCTGTGGATTAGACAGGGCGCTGACCTTATCTTCGCAGCTGCACCCTAAGTCGTCTGTGACGCCACCAACAGGACCTGATGGGGTGGGCTTGGACACTTCCTCAGGCATGGCAGGTTTGTGTGTGGGGAGCTTCAGCAGGTGGTTTAGACTGCCATGGGTGCCATTGTTTGGGACAGGCTTCACGCCCAGCAGATCTGTGGAGTCGAGAGGAGAATCTAGTCAACTCCATATCAATATATCAACTCCATCCTGCATTCACACTGTCCTGTCCAGCTCACGACGTGTTCAGTATCTTTACGATGATGGATCGACAGAATGAGATGCACGCTGTTCTGCTCTTCACACCCACAAACAGCACTAACCAATCTAAAATGTACAGAAAAAATACATGTACAAGATTATCACCTCCATCAGTTTAATGCTGGAACAAGTTAATCTTACCACACATGATGTTGTAAAGTTCGATGTTCTCGAATGCTGGAACTTTAGTCTTAAAATTGAATGATGGTCCATAACCTAAGAAAATAGTCTGAGGGAAAAAGAGACATACATGATTACAATAATCGGAGAATATCTTTGGCCTAAGTGTGTTAGGGTTACACTGGAAAATACGTATCATGTACCTGCATACTGTTGATCTTGTTATCGTAACCATGGTCACCAGAAAATATACATTTGGGCTTCTTCTCAGGTGGCTTCCTGCATAAGATAGTCACATAATCACAAAAAAGGTAGAAATCACCTCATCACACAATACCATATAGGAGACAACTAAAAGAAGTCACATCTGACATGGTATTTTTAATGAAGGCATGGTTTACCTTGGTCCAATGCCACTGATGGACATAGGCAATAAGGTTCTGGGTTATATCATCAAACCACAATGGTAAGCGGAATGCATGCATTACCAAAACAACAAAGAACATCTGCTC
Source organism: Sprattus sprattus (assembly GCF_963457725.1). Taxonomy (NCBI): domain Eukaryota; kingdom Metazoa; phylum Chordata; class Actinopteri; order Clupeiformes; family Clupeidae; genus Sprattus; species Sprattus sprattus. Next base: position 14,894,207 of record NC_137916.1, read on the forward strand.
TAAAGCACTGCTCTTCTTCCCCCATTCTTCTCATTCTGTAATTTTCTGATTACATTAGTTCCCCAAATAACAGTCCTAAATGCTGCTCAATCTTGGTAGTAATTCAGTCAGAAGCTGACTATGAAACAGGTCTAACCTTGATCCTATATGTGCTATCTCAGAGCCAAATGGCTAAATCTGTTATTAACGGTAAACCAGTTATAAATATCCAATTGCAACCTATTTTCCAATGAGTATTGCTAACCAGGTAGCTTTGGAAAATGCTTTGGAAATCTTTTTTTATTAAAACTAAATAAAAACCTTACTGATCAGTCATAATATTTCTACATTCTCTAATTGGCTTTCCCCCCATATTGAGGTGTTCCAAACATTTGTTATGTGCATGCTAGCATGTAGCGTCAGCTCTATTACAGCTCGATTACAGCACATTTATTTCCTGCCACTTAGAGCTGCCGCTTCACCTATAGTTTGTTTATTTCTAATTCATAAAATCTACCACTTCTGAACTTTGCCTTCCACCACCCCAAATCTCCACTCCAATTTAGTGGTTGGCAATAATTGCAAATTATTTCAATTCCAGTGTCAGAGCCAAAACAATTATGAACATTGGTTTATTTGTTACAGATAATGCTTTTTTAAACTGCCTTTTGGTCAGAGTCGGTTTTACGGCAATGATATGCCACCACCAGCTAATCATTAGACAGTTGTGCAGACACCGAAACATCTCAAAAATCCAACCAGTGAACCAGCGTTCTGTCTGCTTTTTAATGAAGGACCCATTAGTCTCTACACTCAGTGACCCTCATGATGGAGAACTCCACAAGCATGCGGTGTCTGCTAATCACCTATCTGGCCTTGGGGAGCCGTCAATTATTTCATTTTATTCCATCATTGGATACGAAACAAGAAGAAGACTGATCCCTACTGAAACTGTCAGCCGGGTGTGAAGCCTCTCTCTCTCTCCCTCTCTCTCAGAGAGCAGTCAGTTCACAGCTCCCTTGGTGCCAGCGATTAGATGGTCTTATATCTTGGCAGGGTGAAGCTAAAAGACCTCTTTCATTTAGCTCTGCGGTCGACTCAAATGAGGGAGTGGGGTGGGGGAGCATAGGAAACTGGCACTGTCGCTCTTTACCCTCCCTACTCCCCTCACACCACACAAACACACACACAACACATATAATACACACACACACACACATATTACCCACACACACAATACTCTCCCTGGAGAGTTTGTTTTCAGTGGCTTCACCCGTCAGGCGATGGCATGACCTCATAGATTTACTTTAAGGCGATGGTAGGTTCACAAGCAGAACGAATGTGGTGGGTTTGTTGGTCTTCATGTAAAACATGTACGGTCTCTTCTTACATCCCCTGCCTTTGGTAGTTATTCCTCAAAACAAGACTTACTTAACTTTGTCTCCAGAACCAACCTTTCTGAATCGAAACTGAATGCAAGACAACATCTTTCTAAACCACAGTCTTGGAATGTACCAAGTGTAAACTTCTGATCTATATATATTGGAAATGTGTAAAAATAATTTAAATGATGAAGAGTTTTGAGGGTTAGTGTGAGCAAAGAAAGCCAGAAGGTGGGACCTCACCTTGCAACATGCCATTTCCTCTCCACCATAATATGGATGTCCTCAATGCGGCGGTTGTAGGCGTAGTGCAGCCGTTTGGGCAGATGTTGCTTCAAGTATGGCTTAAAGTGCTGGCCTGGCTTCTTGCACTGAGGGAGGTGAGGACACACATGCTGTTTTACATGCAACTCAGCAGGGCTCTCTGTGCTAAGGGTATTAAAGAAACCTAATAACAGTATTCAATAATAACACACATTAAAACCACCAGGAGAGGCACAGATATGACTTACTGTGAGATTGGCCACCACTGCTTTGGCATCATCTAGGGAATACATAAACAAAATAATAACAATGCGAGGTCTTAAATTACAAAATAGAAAACAAAACAATTTGCTAGAATATTTCTTTTTTTGAAGAAACTATTCCACAGGGCACTACTGGCATTATATTTACAGCGATACTTTTATGTGTTATTCACTGACAGTCAATCATCTCGCTCCCTTAAGTGACATGAATGGAATGCACTGCCTCCCTTTGTCTCACATTCTTTCATCACTTACATTTGGCGTTATTTGGGTTTCTGGCACGGATTCTTCCCAAAGATCCTGGTATGAGAAAAATGTCATCCACGTTCGTCATGTAGGAGTTCAGAAATTCTGTTCTGTCACAGTGTGCCTCTTCCATTCCTGAATAGGACAACATCTCATATCAGCCTGATGCAGACTGGTGTAAAAGACTGCCACAGAATCCCTTTTTGGTACATAATGGCTTTGGTAAAGGGGATGGTGCTGTTTACTCTGTCACCATATTTACAAGCCAGCAATTCTTGCAACCTAGCCATGAGAATCAACTTTGAACAATCTCTTGACAATTTCAAGTACCGTGATCTCCCACTAATATGACGTTAACACATCGATGAAGTTTCATCTGTTTCAAACCCTCCATCAGGTGGCCAACCACTTTATCCAAGTCTTTCAGTGCAACGCTGATCTGCAGAACACAGAACCTCATGGTCAGATCAGTATATGCGGAACAGTACAGTATTTGCAAATATAAAAACTTATGTTGCCAGTTAGTGCTGTCAAACGATTAAAATATTTAATCGCGATAAATTGCATTTTTGTCATAGTTAACTCAAAATGAATCGCGATTAATCGCAATTTTTTATCTATTCTAAATGCCCCTTCAATAATTTTTTTCCATCATTTTTATTTTATTTGAATGCTCTTATCAACATGGAAAAGTGGATTGGCTTGCTTTATGCAATGTTTTATTTGATTGAAAAACAACATTGCCAAACAGGGCGGTACAAAATAAAATTATAAAGTGCACATTTCAGATAAACAAGGACTGCCTATATATAGTGCAGTTAAACCATGGCTTAATATTTTCTTTTTTTCAAGTTTGCTGTGAACATAGAAGTCAGGCCTCTTATTTCAAAAACAATGAACGGTAACAGTTAGGTTACCAATAAAAGGTAAGCCTTCTACTTCTGTGCTTTCAGCCAGCTGCCTGTTGACATTTTCAGACAACATTGAAGCTCGCTACTTTTGCACAACACAACTTTTAAAGATAAACTTTCTATTCAGAAGCTTGTTATCATCCGTTTCGCTATATCACGTTCACCATTCACTCAAACCATAACGTTAGCCTACTACACAGTTTGCGTGGCCAAAAAGAGCGTTAATCTAAGTCTTTTTTTTTAACAACGCGTTAATCGCACAATAAAAAATTTGACGCGTTAAAATGGGTTTGCGTTAACGCCGTTAATAACGCGTTTCACTGACAGCACTATTGCCAGTGCATTGTAGTTATTTTGAAATACTTCAATATTACTTATCTCTACTATATTTATGAATGAAAAATAATGAATAGATCATAGATTCATGTAGATTCATGTGAACCTGGACATGTAATAAGGTGTATAAAATTAGGCATAGAATTCACACAGGGCTAGAAACACTAACAGTGAGATATGGCTAAATGCATATAAACCAGTGTCAATTCAGTTATACAGACAGGCTACATCTTACGTCATTGCTCAGCGGTCCCAGTTTATGTCCGTAGACGTCAGGGTGCTCATTGTGCATTGCATACACATAGGGCCTGTAATCACAGGAAGAAGGATCATACCACACAGTGTAATAACCATACAAGAACTACACTTTCAGAATTAAGTAAGGACATATGTACTTCAGTTTAAGCATGAAGGTAGTGTAGCTGAAAGATCTCTACAGCCAATGTAGCAGTGCAGAAACTATATATTTAGAGAAGGTATGGCTGATAGAACACCCTTCACAGTAGTGCATGAGGAGAAGGTTGTGTGGGTGGGGGGGGGGGGGGGGTGCAGTGCAGACCTCTCTGAATCCGGAAGGTTCAGCCACTGTAGAATGGTCAAAATCCTCCTTTCCAATGGAATGGACCTGTTGGAGAAAAGACACAAGCAAAAAACCTGTTAGCACTAAATTAGATATATTCTCTGCTGTATATATATTCATCTTTGTAATAACATTCGTGAGGATACCTTAGCAAAAGCGATATCTATGTCACAGTCAAGAAATTAAGAGTCTGTGAGACTTTCACATATAAGCACATATAGAGATTTCTCTATCAAAAAAAATAAATATCATCTTGCAAATATTGACATATTCTGCTCATTAATAGTCAAAGCCTGTCTTTTAGGTTAAATAAAACTCATTAAGTCGATATTTAGTAAGCCCAGGAAACTATTGGACACTTTAAATAAAACTGTGAGGCACTAAAGGAGGAATGGTAACAAGCAGTTTCCCTGAATTACAGCTTACACAATGCACTGTGGGGGAACGAGAGTCGATCAATTGTTGACAGAAAGTGAGTCCAGTTTCGACAAATCCTGTAATCAGGCCCAGGTGCAACCTGAAAGATTTGTCCGGGGAGAGAAAAATGTTTCGCACAATTCCGGAATGCACTAATGTGTATTGTTTCACAGCTAATGGGTTTGCTGTTAATGGATTTACTGGTGCAGCTAATCCTCTTCTGTTCAAACTAATGTGTCATGGTAATTTAGTTCTTCACACACAGTGAAATCCCATATGTGAGTATGAATCCAAGCATGAAGACAGTTTTTGGTTGCGAATGAGACTGTTATGTGTGCAAACACCACATTACAATGCCCATATGTGCATCTGTTCGCCCCGTTTGTAAATGGAATACCTCTGGTATCAATTTGAACAGCTTGTTCATTTTAACTTGGATGAGCTGGAGCAAAGACACGCACTGTCCCCTGCAGGCACCACACAGCATTGCACTCTAGACTTGACCATGTGATGATGGCTTCTATGCACAAAGCAATTGACTTTTCAAAAACTTTCTAGAGGTAATGGAATGCAATTTGAATATATAACAATCATCACTTTTGAAGTTTAACAAATTGATAGCCACTCTTCACTTCATATCTTCTGTTTAAAAAGTCAACTCAGAGAAGGCCGCTGAAGGCTGTAACAGTACCCAGCGAGTACAGTGCTGTGCAGTCCTCACTCCCTGACACATAAACAGATGTCCTAGCGACAGACGTGAGCACCCATGGGTTTTAGCCACCTTACTAGCAGGCCCACCTCCCATGCCAGTTGCGAGTTCGTGTCCAGTGAGGGACTGTGCTTGTCTACACAACTTCACAGAGAAATAAACAAGCAGGAAACCAGGAATCCTCAACACAGGAAGTAGCTAGCTAGCTAGCTATGTAGCATTATATTGACAAACACTGTTGAATGGAAAAAACTAAAATGCTACATTGCCTTAGGTATCAAGGGAGCACACTGCAACCATAAAAAAACATCAGAGGATCAGACGTCTCCCCTTAATGACAGCTCTGGCACTAATTCACCAGCCTAGCCCAACCATTACTGTCAAGGGCTGATGACTGATGACTGTTGACTGATGAGCGTGGGATACAGAGCAAAAGCAATTTACAACGTTCAGCTACCATAAGTTGACAGCTGAGTTGATGAAAGTGCCTGTTCCACCAGAGGGTCCAAAAACATTTTCATTGTTACTGTGGAAAGTTCTGACTCACCATAAATAGATGTTAAGTAAGATTAAAAAGTACTGGAGTTAGAGCTATTATGGAGTTTTAAACAACAGTGGGCAATCCCCTTTAAAGTGTCACACTTCTCTTCTTCTGCAGACTTGCAAACTGATATTCAATGGAGGGTAAACTAATCTGTCCAAAATCTCAACAGCTTACTCATACAAATATTACCACCATACTAAAACCTCAGACAAATTAACTAATTTTAAGTAAAAACATCTACCCACTATCCTAAGCCGCGCACCTAGCAGAGGGAGACCTAAAATGCAAACCTTGCATCATTGACATCATTCACTGGATCCCACATTTTTTTGGTATATGGGACTCATTTTCACAAATTGCTTGCAAAACATGCCGGGGCAAGTCTCCCTACATCACAGCAAAGAAGGGTCATGATAGAGGCAGTGCAGAGGGAGGTAGAGAGAGAGAGAGAGAGAGAGAGAGAGAGAGAGAGAGACTTCCATCTCAAAGGCCTCTGTGTGTGTGTGAATGTGGGAGTCTTTGTGTTTGAGGTGAGGTTTATAGAGCCCAGAGTTGGCCCAAGGGCATGACCAAACAAGAACATGCATATTATTTCCCCCCCTTCACACGAGATCAACCATACTGCAATTAAAACACAATTATTGTACAAACTACTCTTTTGTCTCAGGCCAGTACTACTTTGAAGAGGCAAAGAGAGTTGACCCTGGCTATGGCTATGTAGACCGAAGCCCACCACTGATAAAATGGGGGAGAAAGTTATACATGGCTCTCAAATGAAGCTGCTTGCCGTTGTATTTGGCACATGATATTGTGGACTTACACCGGCCAGAAGAAGGTGCCAGCTTTCACTCCCTGTTTCTCTGCTGTGATCCAGATCTGGAGAGGGAGAGGAGTAAGATGGATATGTAAGACATAGATTTAATACAACAGTGAAAATACTCAAAAACACAGACATAAACTTTTAGAATTTCACTAAAGTTTCCATCTAATAACACTCGACTACTGAACTACCTTTAGCAAAATTATACATAATGGTGGTTTCAGACTTAAATTCATGTAATGTTCTCATACTGACCTCAGTCATATAAATCTCCATGTGCGTGTTAATTACAAGCAGACAGTGGTGATGCTCAATCTGACAGGTGCAACTCAAAAGGAATGATTTTAAGCTACAGTCAGAAACACCTCTAAGTGAATCTAGCCTTCAAGACAACTCTGAGATGGCTCTTATCTCCACATCCTGGACTAATTTGTTCCAACTTCAATCGGAAAGCTTCAGACAAAAGCTCAAACTGTCAAAACTGCAAACTACTAAACTTGTAGGGAACTGCAGAGATTGAACTGTTCAATATGTTACCTCACAGACCTGCAAATTCATTAATCTCTGGGTAGACTGTTTTTCTGGTGAAAGTTATCAACAGAGAAAAATGTGTCAAACAGGGTACAAAAAAGTAAACGTATTCCCTGAGCCTCAAATGAGGTACCTGTCTCCTAACACAACAATCGCAGGAGAGATGTCTTTTGAACAAAGACCCATAATTGTAGCACTGATGTGATATAACCATCATTCATGCTGGCTGCGAGTCATGCTGTCATAGAGTGTGCTATCGGTGTGACATTTTTAAACAACCAAGCGGAAATCCGATCTTGATCAACAAACTATCAGACTAATGCTGATGTCTCCTGAATGTGATCCTTCAGCTAGCTGCACTTCCATAGGTCTAGCACTGGTTGCATCTCTGCTCTGGGCTGAGAGTGAGTTGAGATGCCTCTCCAGCTGTTGAGCTGATGGTTGCCAGATGTAGGGGAAAAAAAATGCTGTTCACTTTGACATGATGAAGCCAGGGAAGAGAAGGACAACCAGACCAAAATAAAAGACCAGGTAGAGCTCTAGGGAAAAGCGAGCACAGCCAAACTGTGGACTTGAGAGAGGACTTACTGGCTGACCTCCCCACCATCGGTGCTTCAACTTCTCTCGACCACGGATTGTGAAAGTGGACTCAAAGACAGGATCATGCATCGAGTTGCCCACAATTCCATGAGACTCGGGATATAGACCCTGCAAATGAAAAATAGTCATGGGCCAACAAGTAGGAATAAGGTTCCAATTGATGTTTTATATGGTATAGAATTTTTTTTATATATATGTAAGTGGATTGGTAAATACATACTGTTGCAATTGAGTAGAGATTTGGGTAGGTTTTGGTGGGGTATACTGGTCTCATGTAGGGTGCATGAGTTCCACACGTTCCTGTGAGTAAAAAAATAAATAATAATTAGCACTAACCCTGAAAACATGTTTGATATCTAAAGATGTCTGTTTTAATGTGCAGTGGCTTACTGAGCTTCTCGATGTAGGGTATCACATTGGAGCCCCTTTTCATATATGAGGCCCGGAACCCATCCACAGACAGCAGGATGAGAGGGGGACGGACAAACCTTCACACACAGTAATACATGTGGACACACACACACACACACACAAACAAACACACACACACACACACACACACGCACACACACACACACACACACACACACTCACACTCACACACACACACATACAGACACACAAACGAACGAACGAACGAACACACAAACACACACACACACACAAACAAACAAACAAACAAACAAACAAACAAACAAACAAACAAACAAACAAACAAACAAACAAACAAACAAACAAACAAACAAACAAACACACACACACACACACACACACACACACACACACACACACACACACACACACACACACACACACACACACAAACACACAAACACAAATCAGTATTATAATGACATTTAAAGTGAATATCAGGCATACTACCAAACAAACTGCAAACTCAGCCGAATCACCTTTTGATACCAGATGTTTTATTACTGCATGCCATGGGTTAAATCATGGTAATTATTAACAGTCAGTAACCTCTATTCATAAAGATGAGAGCTTTCAGTATAATGACTTAAGTGCGACTTCCTACCTATTTCTATGTTCACTCACATGCATACACAGCATGCAATAAACAAACATTTGCATGTCTTTGGTTATTCTGATGGCTCAATTTCCTCTGCTGTTAATTCATTGGGCCTTTTTAAAACTATTCTGTGAACCGCTGACCTCCTTTGATGTGCCAAAATGCCATCAACATACTGAAGTGTTTCTCCCACGAAACACACAATGCGACCCAGGAAGGCCAAGTGATGTTTCAGCTTCCACCGACTGGGCGAATTTGAATCAGTGAGAGTGGGGGGGGGGGGGGGGGGGGGAATCAGTCAGGGAGGAACACTCACCCAGCAGGACACTCATGACTCGTAATTTCCTCACACTCCTCAGTCAGCCATGGAACATCTCCTGAGATGGAGGAAGATAAACAGAGAGAGTGAGTGAGAGAGTGAGAGAGAAAGAAGCTGGGATTAATGGGCTCAGTGGTTGACACTAACACAGTTATGCGCAACTGAGTTGGGCCCAACCTTTGCAGAGGCTCTTGTAGTTGGTGCAGCAGTCTCCTTTAGCCAGGCAGTCCTCTGAGCAGTGGCAGGCGTGCTGATCATTACGAGTCTCCCCACAGCGTTCTTTACTGCACTCATACCTGCCCTCTAAGACACATGTTTAAGACACTCGTGTTAGAAATCATAGAGAATACATTTTAAATGAACCAAGATGACTGGAAGGTATTACAAATGCTCCACACCCATGTGCTGTGCCATACATTTTACGATATGCAAAAGGTGTCTCTATAATGTGTGGGGAAATACCTTTGTGAAAAAGGCAGTGCCAAACACCCCACGTGTTAAATGCAGACCACCTACATGGACCACCTTACCTGTTTTCAGGCAGTGCTCTTCAAAGTCGGAGCAGCAGCTGTTGTATGTTTTGCATAGATTGTCACAGCGACAGAGCGGAGCTTCAGCCTCGACCAGTTCAAAGCACCTGTTTTTGCAAGAGCCTGACAGGCTGGTCAGTGGGGAACTGGAGGGAGCTACGAGAGAGAGACAGGGGGGGAGGTAAACTGTTAACATCTGCTGGAGACTCTAAAATACACACCAGATAATTGGGCCACAGGCCTATAACCTTTCAAAGACGGTCAACAAAATCCCATAAATCAGTCCAGACGTAACAAAGCATTCCTTGTGTATCCATAAAAGACAAGAAATAAACATAAAAAGAGGGGGGATATGACAAGTTCAGTGGATGGGCTATGCAAGGTGCAATATGTAATCATCAAATGGAATACATTGCACTTATTAAAGACCCATGGGCCTCCTCTGCCTAGTCTAAATGTTTCTTTTGAGCTCTGAACACATCCATCTGTTAGTCGTGTGTAAGAGAAACATTTTAAAATGCCTGTTTACATTGAGGCCTCATTCATGCAAACACACCTGTGATGTAGGCCGAATGTTTGATTTATGCCATTTAAATGCACATGATTGGAGTTTCTTTGACACAAGACTAGAAAATGTGGGTCAGAAAGCAGTGAAATGCTTACTGCACATCTTAATATTGACTTAAGGTAGAGCTGAGCAAACATTTCCAAATTTTTCATCAACAGGTGAACCTAAAAAACACAGCACTGTTGTTTCATTCAAACTCGGGGATGCTCGGGGACTGGCACGCACATCTGATGGACACGGGTCTTAAAATAAACATTTAATTGATAAGCTGTAACCTAGGAAAATATTCTATCATATCGAGCACTAATGGAATCATCTTAAAAAACATCAACATCTGACAAACTGAAATGGCAAAGGCAGTTAATCAGAAAATTCAAAAACATGCGGCCAGGCTGCTTTCTTGACATGTTTGGAGTGGCATGAGTGAGTCTGGCTTTATGTACATAAACCGCTAACGGACACTGCCGCATGTGCTTTCCAAGATACACTGCACTGTGAGTCTGGGACTGGAATGACTTTCCCCTCTCTCACACACATACAGCTTTCTTTTTCCGTCTCCCAATTTAGAAACAGAATTCGGTTTATTTTGCAATGCAAGCATGGGCTTAATGAAATGAAAAAAAAAAGATAATAAACAGAACTTGACATTGCACAACAAAGGTACTGCAGGTACCCAAACATTGAAATTACTTACTGTGCGAACGAGAGTCATCTGATGCTTTGGACCTCCCTGAGCGTCCCTTGACAACGTGAGCATAGTATACTCGGGGACCAGAGAGAACTATCAGGGCGTAAAATACCTTTGAAAGAGTAAAATAGTCGTAATTAAGAGAGGAGAGGTTTAATATATATATATATATATATTCGTATGTGGTTGTGGTTTAATTTAAAGCTATGCTGGTGAAGAAATATCGGTAGCCTATGCCTAGTTACAAAACTTACAAAATAGCTGAGCTCATGAAAATAGACATTCCCTTAATTTTGTTTTAGAGAAGCTGATGGGTTAGCAAAATGATGCTGAGGAGCTCGCGGATATGCTGAACAAGCCTGTTAGGTCTTTAAACTCCAGTCATTTCAGAAAACAAAGCATTTGTCCGTTCATTCTAGACACAACAATGAAGCCTATATTTAAATGGACCATCTGCACATTAACCCGGAGACAGTAAATTGCAGCTTGGGCATAGATCACCTGCTGGAAAGTCTGTCATCACCGTATGGGTCTTCCCAAGCATTGACAAATCTATTCAGTTCAGGTCAGTGACCCTCTCAAACCATGAATAGCCTACTGATGCAGACAAACTCAACAGTGCTTCTTTAAAACAAGCTGGATGCAGCTGAAGTGCAAAAGAATCTTAATTCCAAATTTAGGTTTCGATCCTGAAAATAATTTCATCCATACTGAGCAAATGCCTAGACTGAAGAAAGCGAATTCCAGTAAGGCTATACTAAAACCAAATAGGACCCACACGCAAAAACACTCAAATGAGCTACAAAGTTATGCTACTTCTAAACTTCCCTGAATGCAAAATAACATCGAACACTGAACATAAAAATAGTAGAAAAAGTCGATGCAAACTATAGGTTGCATCAACGTGCACTATCAATATCATCCTATAGCCTACTTAAAACTACCGAGAACAATGACGATTGCATTTAAAAATAAAAGACGTAGATACAATAGGCTACATATTTTAAACGAACTATTTAGTCCATCTTACCGTACCCATTTGAGTGGTAACATGGTTAAATATTTAGCTTGACCAAAGTGAGTTCAGTGCTGCAGACTGCCGCCAACCATCCGCACCATGTTCATGTTACAGTACAGCTCACCATTCGAGAGAGTGTTTAGAGCATTTTACAGGCAGCCAATGACTGCAGGGCAGCATCAGAACGCGTGTGGTTTCAGCGCTGTCAGTGCGAAATAGGTAGATCGCACGTTTATGTATTTAGTATAAATTACAGTTTGTAATGTCATTTAACATGTTCTGCATGTCATGCATTTCTGAACGTCGCTCATTTGTGCGGCTACATTTCAGTGGGCCCTTTTATGGTTTAATTGCTGATTGCCCCTGACATTGAATTGGTGTCTAGTTTGAAGAACAACCAAGACAACACATAGCCCTTTTGCTACGGATCACATGCTGGTGTTAATCTCACAGCTTTTCCGTGTATTTATGAAAAACACTGTTAGCCTGTTCCATATCTGAACTATTGTGATGACTTCTGGTAAAGTCTTACTGACTGCTTTCCCGTCAAACCAAAGTCCTCAAGTCTACCAAGTTCCCTTCTGTTTATAGAATACTCTGTGAATATATATTCTGAAATTGTAACTGCTCTGGACTTCGTATAAATGGAATATTTTATGTTAGATGTATCCATCTAAGAAGCTGAACAATAATCGCTGAAGTTAGCTGATGAATACCATGGCAGGCGCAGAGAAAAACAGTTGACTTTGAGGAAACAGGGTCAAGTACACTGGAAGTGATGACTGGCTATGGAGGAAACGGTAAACAGGAGCAGGCAAGGACACTGCACAGCTGCCCGTGAGACTGGAACACAAGCATCCATCCTGCCAACTCTTACACGGCCATTTGCACATGCTTTATTATAAATACAAGAGACAAACTTGTCACGTGTTTAAAAGACTGGTGTTAACTGTACTTGGAGGCAATACACAATGGTGCAATATCATCAATCATCTAAAAAGCTACCGACACAGACAAAAATAAAAATAGAGAGTAAGTGTGTTGAGAGAAATGCCCTGGAAAACATTAACTGAATGCTTTCCTCCACACAAACTGAAGGGGAGTGAGAAGATAAACGCCAAGATTTTCTACTCACTGTAGAAAATAACATATTCAGCTGTATACGATTTCAATTTGACCTTTAGAAACTGGTGATTGCAGAGGATTTAGATGGGGCTGCAACATCACTGTCATCAGACCTGTGATGCAGAGGCAAAGTTTAACAGACCTCTGAAAGTAGAAAAGAAAATCTGCTATGGCCCAACCAAAGGGGGTCAATGGCTTGCTTTACATATCCCAATTCTGCAAAAGGAATTTGAGGTTATATGAGACAACCAGGTGTAACCTATTTTTCCACCAGACATTCCAGTCATACCAGATGATCATGGTCTTAACAGATTGAAAATGTCCAGCAGCATCAAATCCAGACCCAGACCCAGACAGAGAAAGAGGCTATTTAACGGAAAACAAAAGGAAACAGACTGACTCCGTCCGATTCTGCTGCTATGAGGTGGGTGCTCAGTCACACTTTCCCTCAAGGTCATCAACTGCTTGCTTTGTCAGTCTGTTTTGTACCTGCAGTTAAACTGTACAGCACATGTGAGAGAGATGACTGTGCTGGTGATGATGCATACAACTGAGTTCTATACGTTCTATAGACCCCATAGCCCCTGTGTGAAGTCACCTCATGTGGGTCTGCTTCAGTCTCGCCTTCTCTGGCAGGGTTTTTGCCGTTTGTGTCGCTGTCCTGCCTCCCCTTTCTGTCCTGACTCATACACCCTAACTAAAGTGTTACTTTCTGCATCACTACGAACTCCTTTAGCCTCCACACTCTTGTTATTTTAACGTTACACAATGTAACATATAATAATATCTACTACTAAACTGATAACTTACCCTCTTGACCATGCCTCTTTACCTCATTATTAGTATACTACACTATACATTTCATATTAGTATACTAAACTAATAATAAACACTACAGTAATTTACTTACATTCATCTCAGTTTTGTTCATAAGATGGTGAACAGAGAAAACTTTAATTCAAGTGTATGATTAAAATTACTATAGCAAGGACAATGCAATGAAACAAATATTGAAAAGACAACAAAACAACTGGTTTTATGTAGAAAACACAAGAATGTGCAAGAAACCGGAGGTCTACCTGAAGTATAAAAGAATGATGGTGTTGTAACATTTAAAATCCAGTATTTAATCTGAAGTATTTTCACTCGAAATTTTCACTTGAAATCTGGAAAACTCAACTAGTGATAGTTTGTAATACGCGTACATGGGGGAGCTAAAGGGTGAACTTTCACCCCAATATCCAGGCTTGTTATGATGGCAAATCTCCTTTTCCCTCTTGAGTTTGACTTGGTGTGTTGAACTGAGGGTACACTGTGTGGGGGTGGGGAATCCTCTTTCAAGGTAAACTTTCCATAATTTACAGGGCTGTATAAAAAATATCTGGAAAGTTCAGTGGCAGCCAAAAACCTGAAGGAGCCACAAAGTGAAAAGTTCCTTTGTAAAACAGTCACAGAATGCCGTTATTTATCACCTCCTACGTGTCTGTGTGTGTGTGTGTGTGTGTGTGTGTGTGTGTGTGTTTGTTTGAGGGGGAGAGAGAGAGTCCGTGAGGGGCAGAGAGAGAGAGTGCGTGAGTGAGCAAGCGAGCGGGGGAGAGAAGCAGGTACATTGTTTGAGGGAGAGAGAAAGGAAGAAAGAGGATGTGTACTGGCTGAGTGGTATGGCATGATGGGTGGCTGGAAGGAGGGTGGGGGGATTGTAAAAGCAGGGCGAGAACTTGGCCGGAGTGTACTGCCTCTTTGTGGTTGACGATGACATCAGGAACCCACATGCAGAGTAGACACAGGGGGAAGAGAAGTGCTCTCTGTGGAGCTCCTTGAGCAACCCGCTCCCTCCCTCGGACTCGGCCTCCGCACCCACCTCCCCCCCCGTGCTGGCTCATCTCCTCAGTCGGAGAGGGAGGGGGAGCGCATGGAGCGTCCGCTGGCTGGGCTGTTGCTGAAGGCGTGCCCGTCGCGTTCCTTCTCCTTGCTGTCGTGCTTGTGTTTGTGCTTGTGTTTGTGCTTGTGCTTCTTCTTCTTCTTCTTGTGCTCGTGGTGATGGTGGTGGTGGTGGTGGTGCTCGCCGTGCTTGGAGGAGGAGCTGCTCTCCTTGCTGAACATGGGCATAGGCATGGGCATGGGCATGGGCATGGGCATGGGTGTGGCAGGCATGGAGAGCAGGCTCTGCTCCACGGACGGAGGCTCTTTTCCTGTAAGGCGCACACACACACACACATGCACACACGCACACACATACATACGCACACACACACAGAAAGAGCGCACGAGAGAGCACACAAGAGAGAAAGAGAGAGGGGCTATCAGAACACTGTTATTTTTTAATTCCAGAAAAGTGCCAATAAGGGGAATGTTGAATTTAAAAGGTGGGATTCTGTTTGCTCAAGGATGCCCTTATAAGACTTCAAGGTGGAGTGAGCAATCCTGACGGAAGTCAGCTGTTTTTGAAACTCAACCACCAAACCCACCCCCTTTTCCAATCCCCCTGCACGCACTGGCGATGACTTGGACACGCATACCACAATACAGGTTAAAAACCTACATACATGTGTCTCAGAGCGACATCGACAGACCATAGACTGCACGCATACACCTAATATGTAGAGTTTGGTAGTTGTAGCTTACGTTAGCGGTGGCTAGCTGTGGTCTGTGGCTTACAACATGCTGAGGTCACAGGGGTGAAGCCTACACTTCATAATCATGCAAACATACATGATCTGAAGTAATTATGAAGTTCCTGCATGTTTTACACGTTATATAATTATATCTGAATCACAAGTTTGTCTTTTCCCCTCAATGCATAGCTGGTTAGCACAGTACTCCTCTCTTACCTGGTGTAGATGGCCTTTCCAGCATGTTCAAATGATGATAGATGAAAGCCTGACTATCATGAACTGTCTCCATGTCAATATCCTCCTCTTCTTGGGTGGGAAACTGAATGATACAAATTCACCAAAATAAACCACATGCTAGCACATAAGCAACTCTGACAAGCTAACCTCAGCGCCGTTTCTAAATATGAAAAAAGAAGTGTTTCTCTAGTAAATGTATACTACCGTTCAAACGTTTGGGGTCACTTAGAAATGTCCTTCATTTTCAAAGAAAACCACTGTTTTTTACAAATAAGATGACATTAAATTAATCAGAAATACACTTTATACATTGTTAATGTGGTAAATGACTATTCTAGGTGGAAATATCTGGTTTTAAATTAAATATCTACATAGGTGTATAGAGGCCCATTTACAGCAACTATCACTCCGGTGTTCTAATGGTACATTGTGTTTGCTAATCGCCTTAGAAGACTCATGGATGACTAGAATACCCTTAAAAACCCTTGTGCAATTATGTTAGCACAGATGAAAACTGTTTTGCGGATGAGAGAAGCTATAAAACTGGCCTTCATTTGAGCTAGTTGAGTATCTGGAGCTTTAAATCTGCGGGTTCGGTTATACTCTCAAAATGGCTCGAAAAAGATAACTTTCATGTGAAACTCGCCAGTCTATTCTTGTTCTTAGAAATTAAGGCTATTCCATGTGAGAAATTGCGAAGAAACTGAACTTTTCCCACACAGGTGTGTACTACTCTCTTCAGAGAACAGTATAAACGGGCTCTAACCAGAGTAGAAAGAGAAGTGGGAGGCCCCGGTGCACAACTCAGCAAGAAGACAAGTATATTAGAGTGTCTAGTTTATGAAATAGACGCCTCACAGGTCCTCAACTGGCAGCTTTTTAAATGGTACCCGCAAAACACCAGTGTCACCTTCTACCGTGAAGAGGCGACTCTTGGATGCTGGCCTTATAGGCAGAGTGTCAAAGAAAAAGCTATATCTGAGACTGGCCAATAAAAAGAAAAGATTGATATGGGCAAATGAACACAGACATTGGACAGAGGAAGATTGGAAAAAAGTGTTCTGGATGAATTTCAAGTTTGAGGTGTTTGGATCATACAGAAGAACATTTGTGAGACGCAGAACATGTGAAAAGATGCTGGAAGAGTGCCTGACGCCATCTGTCAAGCATGGTGGAGGTAATGTGATGGTCTGGGGCTGCTTTGGTGCTGGTAAAGTGGGAGATTTGTACAAGGTAAAAAGGATTTTAAATAGGAAAGGCCATCACTCCATTTTGCAATGCCATGCCATACCCTGTGGACAGCGCTTGATTGGAGCCAATTTCCTCCTACAACAAGACAATGACCCAAAGTACACCTCCAAATTATGCAAGAACCTTATAGGGAAGAAGCAGGCAGCTCGTATGCTGTCTGTAATGGAGTGGCCAGCGAATTCACCAGATCTCCACCCCATTGAGCTGTTGTGGGAGCAGCTTGGCCGTATGTTACGCAAGAAGTGCCCATCAAGCCAATTCAACTTGTGGGAGGTGCTTCAGGAAGCGTGGGGTGAAATATCTACAGATTACCTCAAAAAATGAACAGCTAGAATGCCAAAGGTCTCCAATGCTGTAATGGCTGCAAATGGAGCCTTTTTTTGACAAAAGCAAAGTTTGAAGAACAAAATTAATATTTCAAATAAAAATCATTATTTCCAACCTTGGCAATGTCTTGACTATATTTTCTATTCATTTTGCAACTCATTTGATAAATACAAGTGTGAGTTTTCATGGAAAACATGAAAATGTCTGGGTGACCCCAAACTTTTGAACGGTAGTGTTCATGTATGGATATTATGATTAGGAGTATGTATGTCTCCTTCATATCATCAACATTAAAAATCTTCTCCCAAAACCAGCCTATACTCAGGCAGTTTAAGGCCTCTTTCATAATCAGCAAGGTGGTGTTCAATGCACTAGTGTGTGCACAACCAGTGGAAAAGTAAATGATAAGCAGCGAAGTATGTGCAAGTGAGAGTGAGAGAAGAAGGATGAGTTGTTGGCAGGGGCTGCTCCTTACTCGGCCTTTCATGGGGATTTTAATGCTCGGCTCGTCCTGCAGCACCTGCCCAGGCTCTGGGGGAGAGCCCAGGGGCGTGTCGAGCTTCCTCTTGAGGGCCTGGCTAGGTGGAGGAACTGGGATTGGTGGTGTATCCATGACCAAATGCTCCTCCTCCGCCTGAAAGTGAGGAGAACATAATCCACATACGTGACCACAGCAAAGACACAGAGGTGGTGTTGGCTCATGAACAATGGAATGGGCAGACTCAAAGACTGGACACCGAGAAACAAAAATGATGAATAAATGATGAATGAACTAAAAACAACAAGACTGATGGATCTAGGATGGATGGAGGGATGGATCTATCATGCCTTTATACTGACTGAGAAAGTCATGGGTGCAGGGAGCTCTGGTGCGGCCACTGGTTGCTCTGGTTTGATGGTGGGGTTCAGCAGGGCCTTCTTCTCCTTCAGGTTGAGCACCAGGCCCAGCTCAGGCAGAGGCAGGCAGGAGGGTCGTGTCAGGCCAAACAGTGTGTAGTACAGGTTCATCGCATCGCAGCGCAGGCGCCAGTCATGAGAGGTGCCTGCAAAGGAAAACAATATCAGAGGATGTATGTAGGACATAGTACATATATTGTGCTGACTAAACTGACTTGAGCAAGCACAAGGAAGCACAAGACAAGACAGGAGACGTACAAAACAAAAAACCTCCCCTTTGACAGGAAAATAACCTGGCTTAAAAGATTGGTCTTATGAGGACATGAATATAAACGGCATGAACACAAGAAGATATGAGCCTTAAACCAATTACAGACATCTAAGGACAGAAGGGAAAACATACGGCAGAAAACAATAAGATCTCTAGTATAAATGTACTGATATACATGTAAATACAATATACTATGAAATTGAAGACTTGTATACTGATACAACACAAGAGAACTTAAGCAAATGATGTTTCCAGGGGGGTATAAAGCCAAATCTGCAAAAGATAAGGTCTATTTTGATGTAAAAAGCTTAGCTCCCATAAACAATCTTTACTACATCAACCCAAAAACAGGTTCAGAAGTACCGAACAGCCTGTAAGGACAAATCAGGGAGTAAGACTTGCAGACTGCAGTCCTCCACAGAACCCTTTTAAACTCTGCCCAACATTGTGAAACAGACGATTTCCCCTCAGTCTGAAAGGCGCGTGTGCACTAATCAGAAGCAGGTGTCAGTGTCTTGTGGAGTTTTTTTCTTAACTCTTTAGACTATGCAGTGCAGCCTGCCAGCAGATGCTGCACATATATGGGTCAAGCACACCGAAGGTAGCAATCACTGAAGAGTGGTGTGTTAAGCCAAAGGGAGGCTTTAATGAGCTCTAGTAGTGTCTCGGTCAAAACGCGTTTTGAAACGTTGTCCAGAGGAAGTCCCGCGGCAGGCTTGCGTTGTGTTAAGAAACTTCAAAGGGCCAGAGTGCTGCGGCTCGCTCGTAAAGACGGATGCCAAGGCTGGCTGCTGGCGCGTGCGGTGGGGGCCATGTCATCACCTCCAGGCCTGGATGAATACACGCCTGTACTGTACACATGTGGAAGTGATTCTCCAAAGAGTCCCCATCGGATTTGGCCAACCTTGCAGATGATGAAACACAGATGTGGGGCCACAGGAGAAAGTGTGTTTTGTCTCTAATGTGTTTATTAGTTCATGCGTCGCAGAGCTTTCACAATTCTTTGGGGTTATGCAACTGTTTCGGCTCGTTTTGCTTGGCTACAATAGATACTTCCAAGATGTCAGTCAGCAACTTATCTTGCCTTGCATAGCAAGTGTGTGACCGTTACTGCAGGTCAGCTGATGTTAGTCAGAGTCCCTAATCTCACATTACTTGTCAGCCACATTTGTGTTCTTGAAGTGGGTAAATAAAGCGGGGTAATATTTGGACACCACATATGCCGCGACAATACCATGTATGGTGTGGGGATGGGACTTCCCCATGTAGATGTGTGTACTTTTTTAGCTCAAGTCTCAGTTCTACGGCTGAGAAGGACCTAACGCCCAAGCTTGGAACAGAAGCCAGTCTTTGCCCTTCGCCCTTTTCCCTAGAACGGCTTAGCCAGTACCTGTCTCAACATATCTGCTTCATTCAATGTCATCTGAAAATACATGCACACTACCAACTAGTGAAATAAACCCAGTGAGCTTAGGGAAGTAAAAAAACAGCTGATTCAGAGACATAAATGAAAGGATCATAGAGTTGGCTGACTGATCGCATGCAGCTTAGCGTGATAAAACTAGCCCTCGAAAGAAAAGTATCAAAGAGAACAGAAAAATATGTTAATGTCTTTCAGTTTGAAAGAGCTACGAAGACATTTCCACATTTGTTGGACGTGAATGAAACACTGTTAGAGACATAATCAAGAACACTTGGAAATTGAATGAATTATTCATGGAGCAATGGTCAAATGTGAAGGGCAAAAAAAGATCCTCCATCTAAGAGAACTAAGGTTGGAGTAGACGAAGAAACTGGGCAAAAAGTGAAACCATTTGAGATGACCAGTCTGATTATGTCTGCCATAAAGCATGCAGACTCCTGAAATCACATCACGCCACAACAACCAAATGGGGGGTGGTAGTTTTCTGTCTCAGGGTTTGGGCAGCTTTCCTGGATGCCTGGACTGAACCAGCTAACTAACTTCCCTAACCATGAAGCCATGAACAAAAGTTACAGCACAGAAAATGTTAGTTTGTTTTGGACTTAAGGGAAGGAAGCATTTGGATGTAGTCAATACTACAGCTAATGGCAGAATCACAGGGATATTGTGTTTTAAATGTATTATTCAGTTGACCTTGGTTTATTTTACTGACCCCCCCCAGAAAACCATCACTCGAGTGCATTCTGTGTGAATCTATTGTTGTAGTCTTCTAATGTTTGGCCAAAATTAATCTAATCTTACCTGAGTTCATGAGCTTCCACAGTTGGTCTACAAGCGCTTCAGTGCAGAGTTGGGACTCAGCTGCTTTGGTAAAGGGTGGGTTATTCCCGAGCATGCTTAGGATTCTATGCCTGGAATAAGAAGCAGAGCACATACAGCAGTTTACCTTGTGTCGTGTGCACACTGACTAACTCAAATGGCAGTAACAGGTAGGGCAGGTAAGTTCACGACAGTAGCTAGTTACATGAAGAATCAATGAGTCGTCACTAGCATCTGCTACTTCCATGGCGACACCATAATGGCAGCCAATCATTATCATTTATTCTTTTTTTCATTCTTAGGGAAAAAATGTGCAGTCTGAGACCATTCATTTAGAGGGTTTGTCAGTTGACACAAAACTTTGTTGCCCTACAACAAATGGGTTCGAGATAACAATTTTAAGGACAAATAAGAATAAGTAAGGACAAAATGAAAACAGGTTCTGGTCAAAGGGCAGGTCAGGTCTCCCCGGGAGAAAAACAAACAAACAAACACTGACCTGACATAATGTATGGGGTCATTCTGGACCATGGTAAGCAACCACTGCAGTTCCTCTGAGCTCCTGTCAACTACCAATAAACACAAGCAGGTAAAACACATGCCCCCGTCTGCGGCTCACACAATGCAGCCTTTTAGCAGCCCACCCGCCTCTAGCAGACCACCAGCTCACTCAATTACATTAATATGAGCAATATGGTGGAGGTGGATGGGCATGAGCCGGGCCAGACAGAGGGAGAGGGGGAGGGGGTAACACAATAACAGAGTGAGGCTTTACATCATTGATGATGCAGAGTGATGAGGTGATTGCAATTGACTCATTTCCAATAGTAGTCTCGCAAAAGAAGCACGGATGAAAATAAGAAGTGAATACATGGCAATGTGCAGCTGGCTCAGTCACTTTTTCCACATAAAAATAATGACCAGTTTTATTTTGCTCTTAGGGAGAGCAACTAATCAACAACCTCTTCAAGCGCTTCAATAAACTGCCATAAACTTGACTACTTCCCAAATTTGACTACAAAGGCAGTAAGATTACACACTCACATTTAATTACAACGGCTACAAATATGCAATACACACGATACACCAAATTCATGTGTGTCTATCTGTAAGTTCACATGTGAAATGAAAACAAGTATTTGGGTGAAAAGGAAAACAGGGGAAGATTTTGTTAAAAATGTCTTCAGATAAAGGGGACATCGTGACCAGAGGTGCCTACCTCGTGTGTAATCAACAAGAGCTTCCAGGGCAGCAACACGCACATCAACAAAATGGCCGTGCTCCGCATAGGACTTGAACAGGCTGGGATCGCTGGGAATGTGGCCGTTCTTCTGAAGTGTGCGGATGGCTCTCAGGCAGCTACATATCACAAAGGCACAGCAGCAGTGTCAAAGTGCTCTATTTGGATTGACTTGTTTTACTAAATAAGTACTAAGCTTTAATTCACATTGGTTTTCCCAAGAGCTTCAAGTAACATGAAGACACTATTCAGCTGAATCGACTACGATATCCAAAATATGCACAACTTATTTTGCACAATTTATTTAAGCACAGCTGATATGTTTAGCTTGGCATAAAGGCTATGCAAATATAAGATTTATGTAAACAGAGTTGTGTGCAATAAAATTCATGAACACAAGCTGGATACAGCCTTATGCTGGAATATGTCCAGAATCTGGGGTTAGAAATTTAGTGTAATCATTTCCCACAAACAGGATTGTGGAGTAAACTGGTCTGATCTGTGAGCTGTAGTTTACTGGTCTAGAGCCCACATATTTAACAGGAAGTTCACACACTCACGCCTCCATAAATCTTATTAATTTGCATCCTCTAATTTTTATTTATTTATATATATATATATATATATATATATATATATATATATGTATATATATTAACAATTTAAAACCTGTCTAAACATGGTGGCCATGCCACAACTGTAGTAGCCAAGAGAGGGTTAATACTTAAGCAATATAGTACGAGTTGGAGTGGGGTAGGTAAGGGATTATCCCCTACCTACCCCACTCCCACGAGTGCTATATTGCTTTTATAAAACAATTCTACAGTCAAAAAATTAACATTTCAACACAAAGTTATTGATTAAAATTGGTTTATTTCGCCATTGTTTCTCCGCAACAAAAAATAGTTCCATCGTCAACGTCTTGGTTTAGAATTATTAGAATTTTGAATTAACGGTTATCATCAATGCTAAAGAATGTTTCATCACTGAGTGATTTATTATTAGCTGTGAAAAGTCCGAGTTGGTATGTTGACGGATAATCCAACTCATGGAATGTCTCTCGTCCAATCAGAAACAGCTAAATAACACGATAGAACCCAATTGTTTTATAAAGTTATATAATGAACAGTTGGTAAGTGTTGACCCAGTTTATGCATCAGGACCATCAGAGGTCTTTAGATAGCACTTAAAACATATCTGTATTATATCAGTCTGAAAGGGACCCTGGCTTCTCTTCTCTCTCTGCAGTGGTGCCCATATACATCTTTGGTGACGTAGTCAGAATGCAAACTTATCATCTCGAACTGCCTCGTGCATGGCTGCCACTACCACTGGATGGAACCCAGCTATGATGCGCCTAGCAGTGACAGTATTCTTGAAGCAGGACTGTCCTTTCAGTAGTTCTTTCTTTGCATGACTAACAAATTAATTGATCAGTTACACTGACTGAACACAGAGTTTGTGTTCGATACCTAAGAGATAATGTTCCTCAAACAGGTGCTGTGATTCTATAGAACCTACCTAACAGTGATGATGTTCCTGTGACTGGCTGTGATTCTATAGTACCTGACAGTGATGATGTTCATGTAACAGGCTGTGATTCTATAGTACCTAATAGTGATTATGTTCCTGTATCAGGCTGTGATTCTATAGTACCTGACAGTGATGATGTTCCTGTAACTGGGTAGCAGCTTCTCCATGTTGAGGAAGCGGGTGATTTCCTCCAGGATGAGGCGCACGTCTGCGTTCAGGTTGTCCACGGTTCGGACCTCGTTGCTAATGCTGATAGCAGGTGTGAGGGAGTTGCAGAGGGCATCAATCAACTCCGCCCTGTAGTAATTGTCAGAGAACTGCGGAGAGACAATATAACAGATAGATTGACAAATGCATAAGGAATATTTATCCTCCACCTTATAAAAAAACTCTTCTAGCTGTTCTTTAAATGCCTGAAAATAAGCATTTGGCTTCTTTTGGGGGGGAAGACATTTCGCCTTTTCAGATTGTGAGTTTATTTCCACCACTACTATAGCAAAGGCCAAATAGCCAAATATGGCCCATGCTCAATAAGCAAAGCACCCTAAAAAAACCTTTTAAAACTTTATTTTAGTTACTACTAAAATGTTGTTTATGCTGTTTGTATCAGATTTAAACAGTGATTCGAGCTTTGTACTTTTAAGTCTGCTTGACCATTCTATGAGTTATGAGTCTCTCCCCATTCATTTAGATTAGATAGTAGTCTGATCATGTCTGCCCTAAATACCTACCAAGTGGTGAGACTTGCCTATAATTTTATAATATTTTATTTATTAAAAAATTTGTAATACATTATTTCACATGCTTAAATAACTTTGGATATACTGCACCTTATTCTTCCTGTTGTCATTGTACTTGATGAGGTCCAAAATGAAGTTAAGAACGTCTTTAGGACATAGATTTTGTACATCTCTCAGCAAAGCCATGGCAACCGGCATAGTCTAAACAGACAGATAAGAGTTTAAACAGGTTTTACTTGAAATTGACAACACCACTCTCATTCTGAAAAGCACTGATATAAGCATAAAACATGCAGCATGTCCATGCCTTTTGCAGAAAGTAGGTCTGGAAGTTGATGAAGTTGTTGGTCTTGACAATGTTTGGGCAGCTCTTGCAGCAGAACATGCGGGTGAAAAGAGATTTCATGGCAGGTGGTCCGGTCCATGTGCTCATCATGGAGTTGGCAATCTGCAGCACAGGAATAAGAAAAAGAACTTTCTGGAACAGGGAAGCACTACTCTTAAACATGAGGAATGAAGTGGTATTACATCATGTGGACCAGCACAGTATATTTTACAGAGGGCTTTAAGCCACATATGAAGTAATGGCTCCAAGCTGTGAAACCTATGGAGATCTATGGACTATGTACACTAGGGCTGGACGATTAATACATTTGTTTTTTCAATTAAGGTTTTGGCTTCCCCTGGTTATGAAAACAAGAACTTTAGTTTAGCAATGATGGTCTCATTTTGTCTTGTGTTATAAATCCATATCCTTTCCTTAACAATGGTACGCTTCCGCTGCACCCTGAAAGCCTCCGAAAAAGCAAAAATCCCACCCAAAAAGCCTGTTGGTCAACTAGTAAGGCTATTTTTTTTAATATATACAGTCATGGACGAAAATGTTGGCACCCTTGCACTTTTGTCAGATAATGCACCACTACTCCCAGAAAAGTGTTGCAATTACAAATGTTTTTGCATTTACATGTTTATTTACTTAGTTTGCATTGGAAAAACACAAAAAATCTGAGAAATAATGCCCAATCTGACTTTATTCCACATAAAACTCAAAAAAGGGCCGGACAAAATGATTAGCACCCTCAACTTTATAATGGGGAGAACACCCTTAAAAATAAAGAAATACAAATATCTGAAATCAATTGCTTCCTGTAACCATTAATGAGGTGTCTTACACCTCTCTACTGGAATTTCGGACCACTCTTCTTTTGCCAACTGCTCCAGGTCTCTCACATTTGACTACTGATTTGAGATCATGCCCCAGTTGTGCTATGGGATTAAGATCTGGAGTCATCTCGGACACTTCAGAACTCTCCAGTGCTTTGTCTTAACCATTTCTGGGTACTTTTTGAAGTGTGCTATGGGTCATTGTCCTGCTGGAAGACCCATGTCCTCTGACGGAGACCCAACTTTCTGACACTGGGCCCTACATTGCGCCCAAAAATGATTTGGTAGTCCTCAGATTTCCTGATGCTATGCACATAGTCAAGGCATCAGGTTCCAGAAGCAGCAAAGCAACTCCAAAACATCGGTCCAGCTCCACCATATTAGCCTGTAGGGACCGTGTTCTTTTCTTTGAAGGCCTCATTTCGTTGTCTGTAAACTACTTTACCAAAAAGTTCTACTTTGGTCTCATCTATCTACAGGACGTTCTCCCAGAATGATTTTGGCTTCCCCAAGAAAGTTTTGTCAAACTCAAGTCTGGCTTTTTTAGGTCTCTGTGTCAGCAGTGGGGTCCTCTGGGTCTCCTACCATAGCATCCCATTTAATTCAAATGGCAACGGATAGTGCAAGCTGACACCGTTGTACCCTTTGTCTGCAGGGTAGCTTGAATTTATTTGGAAGTTGTTCTAGGTTATTTATCCACCATTCAAACAATCTTTTGTTGCATTCTGTCATCAATTTTTCTCTTCCTTCCACATCCAGGGAGGTTAGTGACAATGCCATGGGCTGTAAACTTGTTGATGACACTGCGCACAGTGGACACAGGAACATTAAGATCTCTGGAGATGGACTTGTAGCCTTGAGATTGTCCATGCTTTTCTACAATTTTGGTTCTCAAATCCTCAGACAATTTTTTGCTCTTCTTTATTTTCCCCATGCTCAGCGCGGTATACACAGACACACAACACAAAGGTTGAGTCAACTTTGCTCCATTTTAACTGGTTGCAAATGTGATTTCTGTATTACCAGCATCTGTGGCTCGCCACAGGTGAGTTTAAATAAAGATTAAAGGAGAATTACATGCCTAAAATACAATTATTTCTTAAGGGTGCCAACAATTTTGTCCGGCCCTTTTTTGAGTTTTATGTGGAATAAAGTCAGATTTGGCATTATTTGTCAGATTTTTTGTGTTTTACCAATGCAAACTAAGTAAATACACATGTGAATACAAAAGCATTTGTAATTGCAACTCTTTTCTGGGAGTAGTGGTGCATTATCTGACAGAATTACAAGGGTGCCAACATTTTCGTCCATGACTGTATATACAGCCGCGGAAAAAATTAAGAGACCACTTCAAAATGATCAGTTTCTCTGGTTTTACTATTTATTGGTATGTGTTTAAGTAAAATGTACATTTTTGTTTTATTCTATAACCTACTGGCAACATTCCTACCAAATTTCAAATAAAAATATTGTCATTTAGATCATTTATTTGCAGAAAAATGACAATTGGTCAAAATAGCAAAAAAGATGCAGTGTCTTCAGATCTCGAATAATGCAAAGAAAACAAGCTCATATTCATTTTTAAACTACACAATACTAATGCTTTAACTTAGGAAGAGTTCAGAAATCAATATTTGGTGGAATAACCTTGATTTAAAATCACAACTGTCATGTGTCTTGGCATGCTCTCCACCAGTCTTTCACTTTGCCGTTGGGTGACTTTATGCTACTCCTGGCGCAAGAATTCAAGCAGCTCGGCTTCTTTTCATGGCTTGTGACCATCCATTTTCCTCTTGATCACATTTCAGAGGTTTTTTATGGGATTCAGGTCTCGAAATTGGGCTGGCCATGACAGGGTCCTGATCTGGTGGTACTCCGTCCACACCTTTACTGGCCTGGCTGTGTGGCATGGAGCATTGCCCTGCTGGAAAAAACACTTCTCAGAGTTGGGGAACGTTGTCAGAGCAAAAGGAAGCAAGTTTTTCTTCCGGGACAACGTTGTACTTTGCCTGGCTGAGGTTTGTAAAAGACCATAAGGATTGAAAAAAGCGGACTGGAGGTTCTTCTAAGTTCGTCTTCTCTGATGAGTCCGATTTCACAGTAGGTGCAAGACTCTCTGGCTTGTAGGCCTCTCCAGGTCTCCGTCTAACCATCAGACGACCATGTGTTGGGCAAAGCTGAAAATTGGACTCATCAGAGAAGACGAACTAGAAGACCCTCCAGTCCGCTTTTTTCAATCCTTATGGTCTTTTACAAACCTCAGCCAGGCAAAGTACAACGTTGTCCCGGAAGAAAAACTTGCTTCCTTTTGCTCTGACAATGTTCCCCAACTCTGAGAAGTGTTTTTTCCAGCAGGGCAATGCTCCATGCCACACAGCCAGGCCAGTAAAGGTGTGGATGGAGTACCACCAGATCAGGACCCTGTCATGGCCAGCCCAATTTCGAGACCTGAATCCCATAAAAAACCTCTGAAATGTGATCAAGAGGAAGATGGATGGTCACAAGCCATGAAAAGAAGCCGAGCTGCTTGAATTCTTGCGCCAGGAGTAGCATAAAGTCACCCAACGGCAAAGTGAAAGACTGGTGGAGAGCATGCCAAGACACATGACAGTTGTGATTTTAAATCAAGGTTATTCCACCAAATATTGATTTCTGAACTCTTCCTAAGTTAAAGCATTAGTATTGTGTAGTTTAAAAATGAATATGAGCTTGTTTTCTTTGCATTATTCGAGATCTGAAGACACTGCATCTTTTTTGCTATTTTGACCAATTGTCATTTTTCTGCAAATAAATGATCTAAATGACAATATTTTTATTTGAAATTTGGTAGGAATGTTGCCAGTAGGTTATAGAATAAAACAAAAATGTACATTTTACTTTAACACATACCAATAAATAGTAAAACCAGAGAAACTGATCATTTTGAAGTGGTCTCTTAATTTTTTCCGCGGCTGTATATATAATCTATGGGGGGAAATAACTTACGACAGCCAGAAGATAAGTCAAGTTAAGCAAGTGCTGTGTAAGACCAGTGGTGTAGTGGGAATTTTTCAACACAGATATATCAATGTTTGATATATGACAAGCCATTTTTACATTTAATCAAACACTCCTATGTAACATTACATTCTAAATATCTAAATGTATTGAGGATATCTGCGATTGCATTCCTTCTAGTCATAATTCTAATTACAGATATCTAAAAATGCATTTTCTCTAGTCGCTATGCTATTTATGGATATTCATAATGACATTTCGAATAGTGACAAAGTATTTGTATTTGGGACTAGGACTGCAACCATGCTGATATTATGTTCAGAGTTTAGGTATACTGGGTCATAACTCATCCTTTTATGCACTAGTTATACCTTGGATAACCAGCAGATGTCACAAAACAATATTAAAATGTTCCTGAAAACCCCAACATCAGCAATAAATGTAATAGCCAGTCACTCGCTTACACAATACAATAATACTTGAAATAAAACACTACTGGTCTCGGTCCACAGATCCAAGTTATGACTGGCGTAAAATGATGTGACCTGACCGATGACCCGACATATACCTTAACACTGAACATGGTTGCAAACTTATTACTAAGTTAACATTCCAGAACCTGATAGTCCTTGGAATAACCTTTCTGGAAATGTTTCATTTGAACACCTCGTTACTTGTTCAGTAAGCAGGCAAAATATGATTTTAAATATTTTTGTTTTCTAGATTCGTGCTCAAAATTGTCCTACAAAAATAGATTTTCGAAAAACTATATAAACATATCTGTAAGAAAACAAAGCCATTTGCCAGATGCTTGTGTGGATGATGTGCAATAGGACAGTTAAATTCAAAAACATCTGTGAATAATTTTTCCAGATTTCACACGTTGATAACACTGTGACTATCGACCCAATCCTCTTGCAGAGTTTGAACAGGACATTAAATATAGAGGTAATTATCTGGGGCCGTATTCACAAAGAATCTTAGGGCTAAAAGTAGCTCATAAGTGGCGAATTTAGGAGAAACTCCTAAAAATAATGGGCGTGTCAGTCTTAAATGTAGGACTCCTAATTTTTTTTACTAAGAGCAATTCACAAAATATTTTATCCCTAAAAGTAGCACCTAAGTCTAGGACAGCTTAAAACTCCTCATGAGGACTCCTAAGTCACTAAGACCTATTCACAAAAAATCGTAAGATGGCTGCAGCCGACTTGGAATTGATAAAAGACATTGCTTAAACCGTGAAGGTATTAATATTGTCGTAGAATTAGCGCGGGATGCAATGACGCCTTTAAACAACGATGTGTCCCGAAGTGAAATGTTTGGAAACATAAAGATAGGCTATTTGGCTTCGCGGAAAACGCAAATGACGACACTGGGGATCATCATTCAGCCGTTTAATTCATCAAACTATCAACGCACTGTAGACCCCACATCATCCAACAGTTGGATGTACCGATGACTTGTGCATTTCAACGCAGAGCGGTCTGCAGCAGGTTTTTGAGAACTTACCAGCTGGATGCCGCTGGGGTGACAGTGGCTATTGGTCCTGGGACTATACGTTTCACGTTCGTTTCGCTTTGATCACTTAAGATTGGAGGGCTTAAAGGGCCGCATGTGCTGATATTTGAAGTGGTCAAGGGCTGGAAATATAATAGACTTACAGTTTGCTGGGTGCTTTAATTATTACTGCCTTGATTACATGCAATTGCCATATTTTATATTGATCGCTTTATATTTCTCTTAACGTGCAAAGTGTCATTCCCGTTGGATGCACAAACTTGTCATCATGCGTGTGCATTCTGCTAACTGCACTGTCCATAACTATTTAATATGACTTAATTTGAAGCCTAGGTTATTCTCTTATTTTCAGTCGATATAGTGGGATTGTTAGAGAGACGTCACGAATGAGTTTTTAATGAGAGAGCCTGTCAACAACCAATCACCGTCCTCACCCCTTCTAAACTCGTGCATGAGAAGCGACGTCATCCATAGCAACGGAGTTTTTATCTTAAGCTTAGGAGTTGGTATTATCCTTAGTATGAGTAGGTCTCAGAGCCGTTGTGAATCACTTTTAAGAAATTACTCCTACGTAAAAGGTTTTAGCGCGAGTTAGGAGCACTCCTAGTGGTAAGATAAAAGGCTTTGTGAATACGGCCCCTGATCAAAATGAGATGCTTCTAGCATGACATAATTTGACAAACTTTAAAAAATTATTCCCAAACGTTGCCCCAGTCTGTGAATGTGCCAAGAGTGGCAAAAGGGCACTCTGTTCAGATTTCTTTCTCAGACAGTATTTTGATATATCGAGCTGAAATTGGACAAATATTAGTTCCGAAGGTCACACTTTATGTGGTAACATTTTCAAAAATCAAGAAAATCAGAGATGGTTGGGCAGAAGGCATTTGTTGATTTGAGATAGAATGGGGGGGGGTCATTCACCTCAAATCAACAAATGCCTTCCGCTCATCCATCTCAGATTTTGTGTGTTTGTGTAAAACTGTAACACTAAGATGCCGCGGCTCCATACCTGGGCAAGGCAGAAACAGGCCAGCATGCGCACTTTGTAGAAGCACTGATCCTGCTCCAGGATGTCGGTGAGGGCGAGGCGTGAAGCCGGCGTGGGGAACTTCTCCAGCGCCGTAATGGATTCTTCCTGCGCCACCACGTCCCTCTCGTAGCGCAGCTGGTACTGCCACATGAAGTCGGCCTGCTCAAACTCCACCTTCCGCAAGATGGACATGTCCGGGTCAATCCGTATCCACAGCAACGGCGAATCGGCACTGAGGAAGGTTGCATGGTGGAGAAGAGAACTCTAAATGCTCTGCTAAAACTTCCCCTCTACATCTAGGAACCCCTATTTAAACCTAAGTCTATCCATCATCATGCAGTTACTGTTTGCTCTTGCTATTCACTCATTAATCAGTTCCTGTTAGAACACATTTAGACATATTTCAAACATTGGCACATCAACAACAACAAAGACACGCAACAGGACATGTGTTTTATTTGTGTTTTCGTATACTTGTGGTCAGGCAGACGTGTGCTGGCGCAGAGACAGAGCTGCTCAAAGCCATTCATCCAGATGCGAGAGGCGGGGGTGCTGATGTCCTCCTTCCGTTTACAGTGAAAGTGTTACCCTAAACTTAGACACTACACTGTACCCTACATCTTCCCTAATCACTCCTACAGCAAATAAACACTACTTAAATACATACCCTGAATATCATCATCATCAACCACCATCTTGTGCAGCTGGTTTTTAAGCGCAAAAAGCTTTGCTAGTGTGGAGTCCTTTTCTAAGATGTTGGACTGGAGGTATTATTTTACCAGATGTAGCGATTAGTGCTGTGATACGGTCCTCCTCACATTCATAGTAAAAAGATGGAGGAGCCCATGCCAAATCACAACACCAAACTGGACAACCACGCTGTTGTCCTCACATCACCCCTCCTCTCCTCTCTTTTATTTTTTATCTCCTCTCTGTCCTCCAGCTCACCCTAGCTCCAGAAAGCTGTTGCTGGCCCTGTCCTTTCCTCTACTGCCCTCGGGTCTGGGGAAGAAACATCAGCAGTAATCCACATTTGAATGGAGAAGAACAGAACTACACGTAAGAATACGCAAACACACAATTGAATACAATGAAGGAGGAACAGATTTCTCTGTATGCGACGTTCGTGGACTTTTCTTCAATAAACAACATCCACTTTGCCACCATGCCACAATATGTACCTGTGAAGTACTTACAGCACGTTACATCTGGTTCTGCAGTTGTAAAACAACATAGCGGGCCTTTAGACTACAAGATATATTTTGGTCACTGGCCAACAGAGTCTGCTGAGAGAAGAACAAGGGAAGCTGGAGATTGTGAGTGAGCACAAAAGATAGAAAGGTAAAGTCTTACTCCATGGCAGATAGGTCCATGTCCACTTCCTCTCCATTCATCAGAGGAATCTTCTTCTTCTTGTTCCTGTGAGCAGACGAGATGGAATAGCCATGAGAGGGGAGACACTAACATCAAGTAGTAGCCTACAGCATGTTCATAGCTTCAGAGAAAAGATACACGAGGAAATGGAGAAGATTGGTCATACTGTGATGTTGATTTCTGAAAGGAGAAAGGAGTGTTACTGGCTGAAAGGAGTCTCAAGGGGCACTAATAAATGCTGGTAAAATACAGTAGTAGTAAACTAAACTGGATATTAATGCTGCATAGACGAGGTTCTATAAGCCAGTCAGGCTCATTATCCATATGGGGTCTATATTATAAGAATTCAAGCCTTCTCCGGGTTTCCTGTAATAAACGTCATACACCTACATTAGGTTAAGAGAGGTACAGGGCATACATGGACTGCACTTCTTGATATCCTATCATAACAGATGTTGTACATAATACAATGTCTTTCTAAGTTTTCTAGTCTAGCATCCTACCCTGAAAAGTATTTTTGAAAGTGTAGTAAGTCAGATGAAGTGTGATGGGAAGATGTTAAGCAGGGCCATGAGACCTCATAGAGAGCACCTTTGGTGTTTACTGTAATGATGGCAGCATATTTATGTGTTGTGGCTTATTCACCTTCTGCTCTTGGAGTGGCAAGGTATATCATGCTTCAGGCTGTTCTCCTCAATCTGCAGGGTGTGGTTGAAGGAGCCATCCAGTTCCTGTACCGTCACTTTAATGGGGCCCTGTGGAAAGCAAAAAAAATACATTCAGGTTCCGTAGAAAAATACCTGCAGCTCTCTTGACCTTGAGACCACCTTAAGAGTGGGCTGCCACACACTAGCGAGCTCTTACCACATATTTCTGTGTGCCGGACGAGGTGTAATCCTGGCGGATTTCCAGCTCCAGAACATTCCTCTTCCTGTTAAAGGCAAAGCTGCCAAAGAACTTCACCACTCCACTCTGTTCTCTGGGAGAGGAGGTCAAGACACAAACTCAAAGCCTTGGGCCGATCCGTCCTCAAATGCAGCTTTCAGCCGTGGAGGGTATCACTTACCACACGGACATGTGCATAACAGACATGGGTAAAATGATGATGTGGGTTTAACGGTCTGGGCAAAATTCATCAGCTAACCAGTTCATGCACGGTGTGCAATTCTAGAACAACACTTCAAACATAGGCAACTTTCTAAAATCAGTGTCTACAATAGCTTTTCTTTTTCATTCTGATAATTTGAAATTTTCATTGTAGTATTTGAAGTTCTAATAGTATTTGTAGTTCTTATAATATTAGTTGGTCTAATAGTATTTGAAGTTCTAATAGCATTTGTTGTTCTAATAGTATGTGTTGTTCTAACAGTATGTGTAGTTCTAATAGTATATGTAGTTCTAATAGTATGTGTTGTTCTAATACTTTGTGTTGTTCTAATAGTATGTGTAGTTCTGATAGTATTTGTAGTTCTACTAGTACATTTTCTTTGTCTTGAATTCACTATCAACATGCATGGAGTGTCCTGCTCACGTAGGTAAGCTTTACACATCTAATTCCACTACTTTGGCAAGAGAAAAAAGCTTCCACAGCTGTAAAGGGATACACCCATTGCTTGATGAGAGGACCGATGTCCTTGCCAGACACATTGGAGATGGACTTGAGGAAACTGGAGGTCGACACCAGCATCTGGCTCCACATGTGAGACTGGTACTTCTGGGAAGAAGCAGTGCTGGCCAAGCTCAGCAGTTTGTTAAAGACCTGCAGTTACACACACACAAACACACCACATAATATAGATTAATGGTTCCTGAACAAAGTGCTGAGAAAATAGTTTCCACAAGTTATTCAAACAAAGCCAATGATCTATGCCAGTAATACACAAATTCTGAAATCCTTGACTGGAAAAAATAAGCCGATCCAAGGACGATTCAGTGGGCATTGCACTTTTTAGGAAATAATTCAGAAAGCAGATCGATGAGGGAAGGCCCAGTGCACATATAACTTTGTTCTGCCAAGGGTCACCTGAAGCATGAACTCCATGCTGATCCTATTCTCGATCAGCCGCATCACCAGGTGAGCTTTGCACTGGAACATATTGTAGTACTCCCATGACAGCGTGTGGGGGTGTTTGATGGAGAAGTGCAGGTGGGGGGTTGGGCTGAGGAAAAACAGATGGAACATCGGAAAAAGAGATAAGAAGATGGCAATGAAAAACAGGAAGGATAGAACCAAAGCAATAAAAGCAATCAAGGAAGAAAACAAATAGTCATGAAAAATAGAAAAGAATACAGACAGAAGGACAGAACAAAAGAAGGCAGAAAAGAAAGAATGAAAGAAAGTCTTTATATTATACTTTTTTTTCAACTCTGTGAGGCATTTGTGGTTATTACCCCAGTCGCTGACAGGCGCCTCACAGCGCTTGAGTTAGCACTGGGATAATTTGCAAACAGCTCTCAAAACACACTTCACTGAGGAACTGATTTATGACAAATGAGCGCAGCCGTGCCAAGTCATTTTATGGGAGGTCAATAAGTAGTTCTACTCAGAGGCTGTTTTTCCAGCAGTCGGGGGATTTTGAAATCCTTCATCGAACTGAAAAGTCTCTGTTCTAAGCAGCCATGTTAAACTACAGGTTCAGAGGCCAAGTCATGAAAGTGTAATATCATTTGACGCACACTCTCATTGCGATCAGATCCAACCACTCATACTCCAGGCCCTCTCGGGCCAAATACTGCCTATAGAATCATCTCAGTGAAATCCACAGCTTGATGAAAAGGTACAGTGTTGTTGATGATTGTAAATAAACCCTGATAAGGTTGAAATGAAAGATGTCGTTAGTTACTTGTCCTTTTCTTTCCCTCCACCGAAAGTGGGGTGCAGCAGAACTCCTCCCATCTTCAGCTCATAATCCGTAATACTGTCCATCTCCTAGTGGTAGCGATCAAAACACACACAGCACACACGGATGAGTAGTTTTAGAGAGCAAACTAACAAAGAGCTCCAAGGTATAAAGAATATTCCCCCCAATATGTTCATACCTCCTTAATCCAGTGGCGATACTCATTCACGCCAAAGGTTTTCTTCAGGTACAGTCCATAGCAGTAGCCAGAGATCCCCTTCAGAACCCATTCATCAGCCCTAGCAAAACGGGACAAACATCGCAACATAAACATGGCGCCTCCGCTGCATCTCAAAAAGAGGTTTCAGAGAAATATGAAAATTATGGTTTTGTTTTACTAGTAGTTCAAAAGTCATGAATTTCTATTTCATCAATTATACAGGTGCTGTCAGAATAATAAACACATATAAATGACATTACCCAGCTAAAAACAAGGCATTGACATGCTCGTTATAAATAATTACTCAGTGTCACCGAGTAGTGGCACTTGTAATGGCTCTTGGAATGCCAATTAACTTCAGCAAATTCTTTATGAATCTTTAACCCTTTACCGGGGAGTAATTGGGAATATCGTTGTGAATTACATTACTGATGTAATGTTTTGAGATTAATACAAGCCCCCAGAGGGCCCCGACCTGACCTGTGATTTATGCTTTAGCTTGTGGTCGTCGTGGTTGAGTGCTCATTCAAACAAACTGTACTGCCCAACCCTATTACTGCTGTCTATCAGAAGCCACGAGTTTAACAGGCGTCACCCTGCTCTAAGCGTGAGTGCTTGCGCCCCTGTGTGTTGCTTTAAGGGAGGCGGCGGGAACACCACAGCCCCTCAGAGGACCACACATCTCTCCTCGCCATCTTAACAGCTCCACTGTCGCGGCGGCTCAAGAACTTAATCCCCCTATAGACAGCTTTTTACTGCAGCCAGAACATTTACAGGGAGAGCTGCAGGTATGACCTCATTCACTGGGCCAAGGTGGCGGCAGGACAAAAACCCTGTTGCCTCCTCGTTGGCGTACGTATGCTTACGGTTTCTTATGGGCGCTGAATCAGTCGAGCCTGTCTCCAATTATAAGCTTCAGCTGAATTAAACCGCACAATTAATTGCTAGCAGGTGACTGCTTTCCATATCAAAGGCCTTTCCCTTCTTTTTTGGGCCTGTTCCCCCTCCCTCAACTGGGGCTTATATAACACCACCCCAAATTAAATAAGTTAAATAAATAAATAACTATGTAAGCTGAGCTTCCCACATCTGATTTAGGTTTGAGAGTCTTCAGTATGCAGGGGAGGGGGGGGGGGGCTTGTTTTACAGAGATCAATGCATTGTACGCATCCAGAAAGGGTTCCGAACCATATCTCTGTGAGTGAGTGAAAGTTGACAGAAGTCAGTGTAAGAGCCATAAACTAGTGTAGTGCCACCAGCATGATACTGACAGAGGGGGGAAGGCATGACTGGGGTAGGTTTCTTTCTTTTCTCCTCACTTTCTGTTCACTTGATGAGGGCACTAACTCGTTCAAATACTGTTAGACTGCACAGCTGGAGAACAAAATGATCACACAGTGCCAGAGACAGAAAATGATATGCTCTGTGTCGCAGGTTTAACACCTTTAAAATCACTCCACTCTACTTTACTTTACTCTACTCTACAGCCAGTCTCCACAGGTCACTTCAGAACCAACCAGAGCTGCCATAACACATCAAACACTTTGAAATGAAGAGCTTGGGGACAAAAACAAGGGAGTGTGAGAGAAAGAGTGAAGTCATACAGAGAGAGAGAAAGGGGGGAGTCCTTAAGCTGTGCCTGAATTAGTGTGTTGGAGGTCCCTTAGTCTCGTACCAGGAGCCAAGCCCGCCCGTGTAGACGGCATATGGGGTTACTAATCACCAGGACATGGCTTTGGTGCTGCCAGGGTCGGCGCTCACCAATCACCAGGCCCGAGAGAGTGTGTGTGTGTGTTAGCACAGGGCTGGCTGGCGCAGCCAGGGGGCTCCCACTCACCAGGACATACGCGAGATGAAGCAGCCAAAGAACTGCTGGGCCAGAGCCTGAGCCAAGCAGCGGCGCGTCAGGGGGGTCTGGTCTATAATCATGGTACTGTGCAGCAGGTTCGTGCTGCAGATGAGAGTGTGGAGAGAGAGGAATAAAAGAGAGAGAGAGGGAGCGAGAGAGAGAAGAGGAGAGGGGGATGGAGGGGAGAGAGCACAGGGAGGATGGGAGGGGGGAGAGAGGAAGCAGAAGAGGAGATTGAGTGAGTGAGTGAGAGGGTAGAAGTAGTGGTATACAACTATTCAGATTGTTCTTTATTCTTGATATTTTTTTTAAATGATTCTTGTAATCCTCCATAACTGTACACAGAATAGTCTACAATCTATTCATTTTCCTTTATAAAGAATCAATTCTACTGGTCAAGGGCTAATAGCAGGGTCAAACTGTCTGCTACAAAAATACTCTAACCACATTTGAGATTCGTGCACATCAATTAATAATGACTGTTCTTACTAAGCATAACATCACTTAATGCACTTCCAACTACAACCAGAGGTGATTGAAAACTACTGCACACACAGGCACTCCCAAGCTTACCTGAAGATGCTCATGGATGCATACGAGGACACCTGCACATAGGCCTCGTCCACAAAGACAGTCTTGAAGCAGGAGTAGGGGTAGCGGCAGGTGAGGATCTCCTCGTAGAACTCAAAGATCTCGTGGAGGTAGGACATGGTGTGCTTGAGCAGGGGCAGCAGCTGGGGCAGGCAGAAGTGGGTCACCTGAGACAAACAGAGAGGTTTCAGAGCACATCTCATGCATCAATACACACATCTCTTCAATGTTTTTACAGCTGGCATGTCTGCGTTAATAAGAATTCAAGATACTTTGCTACATCATAATATGTTCTATAGTTTAGAATAACCAGGCTCGTCGAACAGATACCTGCTAAGCGGACATTTAGCAGTATATGAAAGACAGCAACAGCAAGTGACAGTACACGATTTGCTTTCACAATAGGATTACGTGTATTTTACTCACGTTGGACACGTTTCATGCCCAATGTAAACCAATATGTTAAACTGTTTACAGACTCATGTACTTTCCTTTTTTCTTCGTAACAGTATCCAATAAAATGCGCTGGCTGAAGTTGGAGGTGCAGATGTGGTTATCAACCGTGGAACACTCCCACTGAGTAATCACACTGAGAGACCTATTGTCTTTTGCTTTGTCTCCGAGTGTGGCATATCTATCTAAACTTGGCAATGAAAATAAAGAAAGGCATCTTTGTACTCTAGGAACTAACTAAACAGAAAGAAATCTGCTTATGTTCTGTGATATGTTCAACACACAGTATTCATTGTTTGTCAGGGGAAGTTAAACTAAGCTTAGAAAGTCATGCCACTTTTCTGTCAGGTCAACCATAACAGATATCGGTGTCTATTGACTGTGTGAAGTGTGATGCTTTCAGACGCAGGTCCAGGGGAAGCTCTGCAAGTATTTTCATGAACAACGAGTCGTTTCATTTTTGCTGACAGACACCCCGCAATTACAACAATTTTAGAATTTAAAAATCTTTTCAAAAAGATAATATTATTTGAGGCTCAGATTTCTACACGATCAAGAGCCGTCGTTCTCACAAACATACATTTACACAATGCATTATGTCTTCACAACAGTACCAGATACAAATAATTGAGTAGGATGACAGACGAAAATATTACTATAGAAGTGTTATGGGAAAAAACACATTTGCAATGACTAGATTCCACATTTTCACATCTTGTTTTAATTTTCATTTAATCCATCCACTGTAATGAGCATGCTTAACAGCTTCAGATATACAAGTTACAATCAACCATTTAGATTTTACCCTGATGTTAATGTGAGGGTTATGTATGCACCTTTGCCCTTAAATATTACTTGCTAAGACAATTTCCAAGTGTATTGTATAAGAAATGTATTTTAGCCAACGCAGATCTCAGCCTGCATATGACACAATACATCATTCTGGGTTGTAAGACATATACAGTACCAAAAGTTTGGACACACCTTTTCATTCAATGTTTTTTCTTTGTTTTAATTATTTTCTACATTGTAAATTAATACTGAAGAGATTAAATCTTTGAAAGAACACATGGAATTATGTAGTAAACAAAAAGGTGTTATACAAACCAGAATTTGTTTTATATTTTCTTCAAAGGAGCCACTTTTTGCTTTGCACACTCTTGGCATTCTCTCAAACAAATTCATGAGGTAGTCACCTTGTATGAATAACAGTAAATTTGGGGAATTTCTTGCTTTCTTGTGACATTTCTTGCTTTCCTGTTTGGGACCATCAGTTGTGTGGTGCAGAGGTAGGGTTGGTATACAGTGAATAACCCTATTACTACTGCTACGGCTTCTGTACTAATCAATATTATGACAAGAACCACTCAACTAAGTAAAGAGAAATGACAGTTCATCATTACTTTAAGACATGAAGGTCCGTCAATCTGGAAAAGTTCAAGAACCTCGAATGTATCCTCAAGTGCAGTCACAAAAACCATCAAACGCTATAATGAAACTGGCTCTCATGAGAGCTGCCCCAGGAAAGGAAGACCAAGAGTTACCTCTGCTGTAGAGGATAAGTCCATTACAGTTACCAGCCTCAGAAGCGTCAATTAACAGCACCTCAGATTACAGCCCACATAAATGCGTCACAGAGTTCAAGTAGCAGAGACATCTCAACATCAACTGTTCAGAGGAGACTATGAATCAGGCCTTCATGATCAAATTGCTGTAAAGCAGCCACATCTGAGGAATCACAAGAAGAAGAGAAATACTTAGGCTCAAGGAATTAACATTAGACCAACGGAAATCTGTACTTTGGTCTGATGAGTCCAAATTTGAGGTTTTGGTTCCAACCACCGTGTCTGTATGAGACGCAGAGAAGGTGAGCGGATGTTTTTCCTACAAGGAGGAGGAAGTGTGGGGGGCTTTGCTGGTGACACTGTTGGTGATATATTCAAAATTCAAGGCACACTTAACCAGCATGGCTACCACAGCGATATGTCATCCCATCTGGTTGCATTTGGGATGTAGGACCGTCATTTGTTTTTCAACAGAACAATGACCCCAAACACACCTTTGATTTGATTTGATGATCTGGTCTCCACAATCACCCAACCTAAACCCAACTGAGATGGTTTGGGATGGGTTGGACCGCAGGGTGAAGAAATAGCAGCCAATCAAGTGCTCAGCACTTCTGGGAACTCCTTTAAAACTGTGGCTACTTTGAAGAATATAAAATTTAAAACATATTCTGCATTTTTCTTTACTGCATAACTCCATATGTGTTCTTTCATACTCTTAATGTCTTCAGTATTAAACTACAATGCAAAAAATAATACAAATAAAGAAAAAACATTGAATGAGAAGGTGTGTCCAAACTTTTCACTGGTACTGTAGCTAAAAGCTAGGAAAAGGTACATACACTACAGTTCAAACGTTTGGGGTCACTTAGAAATGTCCTTAATTTTCAAAGAAAAGCACTGTTTTTTTCAAAGAAGATGACATTAAATTAGTCAGAAATACACTCTATACATTGTTAATGTGGCAAATTACTATTCTAGGTGGAAATATATGGTTTTTAATTAAATATTTACATAGGTGTATAGAGGCCCATTTCCAGCAACTATCACTCCGGTGTTCTAATGGTACATTGTGCTTGCTAATCGCCTTAGAAGACTCATGGATGACTAGAAAACCCTTGTGCAATTATGTTAGCACAGTTGGAAACTGCTTTGCTGGTGAGAGAAGCTATAAAACTGGCCTTCCTTTGAGCTAGTTGAGTATCTGGAGCATCACATTTGTGGGTTTGGTAATACTCTCAAAATGGCTCGAAAAAGATAACTTTCATGTGAAACTCACCAGTCTATTCTTGTTCTTAGAAATTAAGGCTATTCCATGTGAGAAATTGCGAAGAAACTGAACTTTTCCTACAACGGTGTGTACTACTCTCTTCAGAGAACAGCAGAAACATGCTCTAACCAGAGTAGAAAGACAAGTGGGAGGCCCCGGTGGCCGGTGCATAACTCGGCAAGAAGACAAGTATATTAGAGTGTCTAGTTTAAGAAAAAGACGCCTCACAGGTCCTCAACTGGCAGCTTTTTAAATGGTACCCGAAAACGCCAGTGTCACCTTCTACAGTGGAGAGGTGACTGGGATGCTGGCCTCAAAGGCAGAGTGGCAAAGAAAAAGCTATATCTGAGACTGGCCAATAAAAAGAAAAGATTGATATGGGCAAAAAAGATTGGAAAAAAGTGTTCTGGACGAATTTAAAGTTTGAGTTTTTTGGATCATACAGAAGAACATTTGTGAGACGCAGAAACGGGGGAAAAGATGCTGGAAGAGTGCCTGACGCCATCTGTCAAGCATGGTGGAGGTAATATGATGGTCTGGGGATGTTTTGGTGCTGTTAAAGTTGGAGATTTGTACAAGGTAAAAGGGATTTTAAATAGGGAAGGCTATCACTCCATTTTGCAAGGCCATGCCATACCTTGTGGACAGCGCTTCATTGGAGCCAATTTCCTCCTACAACAGGACAATGCCCAAAGTGCACCTCCAAATTATGCAAGAACTATATAGGGAAGAAGAAGGCAGCTCGTATGCTGTCTGTAATGGAGTGGCCAGCGCAGTCAACGGATGTCAACCCCATTGAGCTGTTGTGGGAGCAGCTTGGCCGTATGGTACGCAAGAAGTGCCCATCAAGCCAATCCAACTTGTGGGAGGTGCTTCAGGAAGCATGGGCCGAAATTTCTACAGATTACCTCAACAAATTAACAGCTAGAATGCCAAAGGTCTCCGATGCTGTAATTGCTGCAAATTGAGCCTTTTTTGACGAAAGCAAAGTTTAAAGAACAAAATTAATATTTCAAATAAAAAACATTATTTCCAACCTTGTCAATGTCTTGACTATATTTTCTATTCATTTTGCAACTCATTTGATAAATACAAGTGTGAGTTTTCATGGAAAACATGAAATTGTCTGGGTGACCCCAAACTTTTGAACGGTAGTGTATGTCCCTGTGAAAAGCACAACCAAAGGCTCTCTCAATTCAGATTAGAAACATGTGCCTACATTGTAGTTCAGGAGGGGCAAACTAGCATTACGACTAGCATTTAGTAACCTTTCTGGTCTGACTTCCAGCATAATTCTATAAGGAAGTATCATAGCATGCTATGGTAGGAAAGAAGAAGGAAATCATCAACTGACAGATCTTACACCAGCACCTGTTAGAGTGAATTTTCACACCCACCTCATGCATGTAGGGATCCACAAGGATTTCAAACGGTCCCACGGCCAGGGAGATGTTGGGAGCAGCAGTGGGGATGGGCAGCATGTAATGGAAGGTCTTCTTGCGCATGTCATGGGTATAGACTGTCTCCAGCATGTCCCCACAGGACACTGCCACCATGGAGGCATCCACTGTGAACTCCAGCTTCCACGTGCACAGCTCCGAATAAGAGTCCACACACGGGAACCAGAACCTGGGGAGAGAGAGCAGTAAGGGATCACTGAGATACAGACTCAACTCGAATTTCAGAAAATGCCAAGTTTGTACAAATATGGTCTGCCTATTTTGTTTGTTTTATTTATGCTATTACTGATATCTCAAATGGTTTTACCACAAATCAGCACCATGCCATTGTGCCTGTGTTTGGGTAAAGTTGCTGAGCAAGGGTGGCACTGAGCCAATCTACTCTCTTGCTAGGCACAGGCTAAATTACACTGACTGTATATATATATATATATATATAGATGGAAATATATATGCACTGCAGTGCTGGAGAATGCTATACCGTGTGGAATTCTGGTAGCCAAAGGAGAAGACGTGGGCTCCCCTCTCTGCCATGCTTCCCTCTACATCGGGCACAACGAAGTGCAGACCTCCCTTGGGCTGGTCCAGGGAGAACTCAATGTAGACTTTCAACACCTTCATCTCTAATAAAGAAAAATGACAGGCAGTAAGAAATAAATAAATAAATGAACAAACAAACAACAACAACAAAATAGCACATAAATAGAGAAAACTATACATAGAGAGAAATACTCGAATACACATCATTTCAACGACTGGCTTCTCACCATCTCCTTGCTTCCAGAGCTCAGATGGGACCTTAATGCAAAGCTCCCCATTTCCAGCATCTGGGTCCACAGCGGTGACGGCAGCTGTGTAGGCACTGGAGAAGTAGTTCAGGTTCCTCCTGCAGACACAGTCAGTCACAAACCAGTGTTAAAAACCTGAGGTAATAAGGAGCCTTCTCATGTTGTTCATTTCAAATAGCATTGTAGATTTGGAATTAAAGCAACAGTATGCAGCACTGCCACTTTTTGAGAAAGTCATACAGGTTATAAACTATTTAGTTCTGTGATTCGGGTAGGAACATCTCACACCATTTTAAGAAAAGCCTTCAGAAAGACGCCAGTTGGCAACCTTTTATCATTGCCTCCTAAACTGTTGGTGGTGTTTGCATGCTTTTTAGGTAGGAAGCTCACTAGTTTTGGACCAACACTAAAATACATGAATCTACGACTATTAAGTAATGACTTAACAAAAGCCAACCCAGTAAACAACATACTGTATGTCTATGTCATTGCATGTTGACATTTAACTTGGCTACTGAAATCACAACAGTTTCTGATCTCCATCAACACAAGCACCAGGGAGGCTCTGGATCTAACCAACATATAAGTATACAATTCTGTGTCTTTTGTCAGGTGTAGTCTTTTAAGAGACCAAACCATAATTGTGGATGGGTTGTAACTTACTGCTTTGACTCATGATGGCAGACCTCTAAGGTGGGATCATTGTAAATGAACGGAGCCTCCAAGTCATTGACCCGTACTCTGTATATGCGGCACTGCTTGCTGTTGAGTTTAATGCGGTTTAAATTCACAACCGTGGGAAAGACAGTCAGCTCCACATACCCCTGTAGGGAAATAGAAAAAACTATTATTCTAGTTCTTCCGCAGTGTTACACTGGACATGGAAAATGAATTATCTCGTTTAATAACAGAAAATGTATAATCAGACTTACAATAACTGACTTCCTCTGGAAATTGATGTTGTTTATGCATACCACCTGATGGGTTGTATAAGGG
Organism: Sprattus sprattus; assembly: GCF_963457725.1. NCBI lineage: Eukaryota > Metazoa > Chordata > Actinopteri > Clupeiformes > Clupeidae > Sprattus > Sprattus sprattus. Next base: position 14,938,535 of record NC_137916.1, read on the forward strand.
GGAAAGAACAATAATTACTTAAAGTAAATAAATAAGAGAATACATTCTCATCAGTTTCGATAACAAGTCAGTGAAACACAGACATGATACTTTATTGACTTAACGTTATAACTTGTTACATAAGGAGTGAATAACAGAATGAAGGAATGATATTGTCTGTGATTAGAGAAGCGATTGGTACTTATAATTTGTACGGTCGAGGACTCTCGAAACCCTTGTCTTTCTTTCTGTTCATCCTGCAGGGTGAAGCTTTCCGAAATCGGCGTTTATTGCATAGGTAAACAGGCTATTACGACAACTACGGTCAACTACGGGAGTCTTTCGCACTCAGTCCAGGTTAACGATCTCAGACATTCAAACATGGGTAATGGTAGTGCATATTTATGGAACAGTCAGAGCAAGCCAACAACCATAAATAAACTACTTCACAATCGTTGTTAAGAGTGAAGACTAGCAAATGCTTAATCGCTAGCCAACGCAGTTAAGTTAAAGTTAGCAGTCTGACAAGCTGAACTCTTCATAAACCTATGAATGAAATGGTCCCTCTCCTTTTGTCAAACGGCGAATGTTTATGATGTTCATGCAATCATTTCTGCAGAACTAGATGTATGTCCTAATCAACGTCTCGAAACATTGCAAGCTTCCTCCAAACGCGGGCAGCCATTTTGCCAATGACCTATGACCTCCCGCGCGAAACAACAAGGGGATCATCACATGCCATCTACGGTATACATTTCCTCCTTCACAAGTATACCGCCCTCTATTGGTCTGGTGTTTGAGTACAATACATCTGTGTTTCATTTATTCCTCACAATACCATTAAAATTACATTTTGGACCTTGTATTAATGAGTAACAAAGTTTAAAAAATAAAGTTTTATTAACAGATAATATACATAACCAATAATATACATAAAGGCGATAGAAAATGTCAAATGTATCCTCTTGGTGAAGTGGTGAAGTGGTGAAGAGGCATTCTTCCCACTTCAGGTTGCCACAGGTCTTCTAGAGTTGTACACTTTGGAGCCATTTTGCATTGAACAACGTGCATATTTTGTCAGAAGAGCTCCAGTTGTCTGCTTTTCTCCACATAGATCCCTGTTTCAATAAAGTATTCAGTTAGAATGATTGACACAACCAGTGTTGATATAATGTCAGCAGGTTTTTTATCAGTGCTAACTACAGTCATTGCCATAAACTACATACAAGCTTGTTTTTTTTTTTATTTTTCAATGGAAATTCTGCCATGGCTTTCAACTCGACTCACTGAATGTAGGGGGCAATGTCATTCTCAGTCCACTTCTCTCTCATACTGAAGAGGCAGTTGAAGCGCTCCAGGGTGTCCTCTGGTAGGTCCTCCACCCTCAAAAGAGATATAGTTTCCGGTCTGGTGCTGCGGTCTACCAGTGCCAAACCCTACAGAACAAAAACACAGATCATGAGACAACACACGTTTGACCCTGTCTTTTTACCAGTTCACTTAATGTTGAATTACTTATGTATTAGCTTTGGTTGAAAATAGCACTTCATACGGAAATTAAATTGTTATTGTGAATTTTTTAAGTACCATAATTACTCCCTGATTGGATCTGTGAAATAGGGAAACTATGTTTTGACCATTGGCTGATTAGATTGTGGGCTCTCTGTCGAGGCTTTTTAATGTCATGGGGTGACCGTATGCATTCTCTCACCCTGAGCTGGTCCAGGTTTGTGCTTATCCCTTCAGGAACACTCTGCTGCCAGATCTCCTGGAACTCCCTCAAGTGGAACTTCACCGCATTCTGCAAGAGCAGCTGGGCTGTGGCCCGGCAGATCTTATCCTCATCCAGAGAAAAACGCACCTCGCCATCTGAACACAACAACGCACAGCAGCACCTCAAACAATGGCAAGAAAGAAAACAACACAAATTATGAAAAATGGCATGGGTAGCGTTTTGGCTATTTTCTTACCTTCCATGGAGACAACTCAACATGCACAGAATAAACAAAGAGACCACAAAGTTCTTAACTGATTTTGAAACAAGGAAAGAGAAAGTATGAATGGCATACCGTCTGCTGTGTACCGCCTTCCGTAACAGTTCAAGCAGTGCTCTATCATTTCTCTGAATCAGACAGAGGGCAATGGTTATTATTACTGAGAGATGACCATAACTATGACCATAACTATGTTGAACTACTTACCAGCATTTGTTTGACTGAATATAGTAACTTCATAAAGTTCAGGTACACACTGAAGCATCACACCATACTTAACAGCAAATCACTTCAGACAGTACAGTCGTGGCCAAATGACACAAAGAAATGACACAAATTGACATTTTCACAAAGTTTGCTGCTTCAGTGTCTTTAGATATTTTTGTCAGATGTGACTTTGGAAGACTGAAGTATAATACAAACATTTTATAAGTGTCAAAGGCTTTTATTGACAATTACTTGAAGTTAATGCAAAAAGTCAGTATTTGCAGTGTTGACCCTTCTTTTTCAAGACCTTTGCAATCCGCCCTTGCATGCTGTCAATTAACTTCTGGGCCACATCCTGACTGATGGCAGCCCATTCTTGCATAATCAATGCTTGGAGTTTGTCAGAATTTTAGTTTTTTTGTTTGTCCACCCGCCTCTTGAGGATTGACCACAAGTTCTCAGGTCTGGGTAGTTTCCTAGCCAATGGACCCAAAATATTGATGTTTTGTTCCCCGAGCCACCTAGTTATCACTTTTGCCTTATGGCAAGGTGCTCCATCGTGCTGGAAAAGGCATTTTCATCACCAAACTGTTCCTGGATGGTTGGGAGAAGTTGCTCTCGGAGGATGTGTTGGTCCAGCAAGCGCCAGGACCGTCTCCTAAACATGATTCAGCTGCGGGATCGGGTCACCTCCAGCATAGAGCTTGCTCAGGAATGGCAGCAGGCAGGTGTGAGTGCATCTGCGCACCCAGTGAGGCGAAGACTTTTGAAGGATGGCCTGGTGTCAAGAAGGGCAGCAAAGAAGCCATTCTCTCCAGTAAAAACATTAGGGACAGACTAATATTCTGCAAAAGGTACAGGGATTGGACTGCTGAGGACTGGGGTAAAGTAATTTTCTCTGATGAATCCCCTTTCCGATTGTTTGGGACATCTGCAAATAAGCTTGTCCGGAGAAGACAAGGTGAGCGCTACCATCAGTCCTGTGTCAAGCCAACAGTAAAGCATCCTTAGACCATTCATGTGTGGGTTTGCTCCTCAGCCAAGGGAGTGGGCCCGCTCACAATTTTGCCTAAGAACACAGCCATGAATAAAGAATGGTACCAAAACATCCTCCGAGAGCAACTTCTCCCAACCATCCAGGAACAGTTTGGCGATGAAAAATGCCTTTTCCAACTGGATGGAGCACCTTGCCATAAGGCAAAAGCCAGTGACACTTATTAAATGTTTGTAATTATACTTCAGTTTTCCATAGTAACATCTGGCAAAAATATCTAAAGACACTGAAACAGCAAACTTTGTGAAAATGAATATTTGTGTCATTCTCAAAACTTTTGGCCACGACTGTACACATTAATTCAAACTAAAAATGTTGTTACCAAATGTTTACATAAAATCTTTTAAATATTTTATTGTGAGGGGATGATTAGAATGGACGCATCAGGGATTTGTGTATAAGCAAATTCCTTACTTTGGCTCCAGACCAACAAGTTCCTGAAGACAAATAGTCAGAGGAACTTCACTGAATGACCAAGACTCAGAGTCCACTAGCTGAGTTACATGGCCCAACAGCTTCATCTCATAATCAAAATCCAAAATTCTCCAGAAGCCTGCAGAACAGAGTGAGCATTACATCTCACACAGTAAATTACCAAATGGAAGGAATATAACATATACGGCTATTCACATTATAGGATTAAATTACCTTATATTATATAGGTATATGAATTATTCTGATAATGCAAATATGAAGTTTGAAAGAATTGAGATGAGAACCGTTCTCACCATCTATCTCACAAGCGTCAATTTGTTTAAGATGGGAAACAAGCTCCTCTTTACTTGCTTGGATCGTTTCAAGGAGGTCAGCTGTGGAGAACTGAGAGGGAGAGACAGGCCAATTCATAAATGTTGTGACATAGCCAGAATTCATCTGAACCCACCGCATCGGTGGAGTGACATCTCAAATTCACACAAAACAACCCAATGATTTGCTTAACATTGTGCTCCACATTGGGTGGCATAATGTAATTCAGATGGCAAAATACTGCTCACAAACCAGAGAACATGGCTGCATTGTGCATTAACTCTACATAAACTTAACTATATGACATCATCATTATGGCATTTCGGGCATTTACTATAATGACTGATTGTGGTTCTTAGTTTAAAAATCTTGTGCACTATTGTCACATATATGCCCATGATTTTGATAATACATAAACAGATATGAAGGCTTTACGCCAATCATTAAGGCTTGCATTAGGTGAGTGCTTCTCAAGGTTTAGTGTTGACAGACTTCTGTGATTGTTATTGAGCAGTGAATTGAGTTTAAGACAATGAAGTATTCACACAGTATTATTCAGTAGAGGTAAGGTGGTAATTACCATTTGTCCAGGAGCTTCAGCCTCTTCCTCTGTGCGCAGACTTGGGCCCTCATACGGGCGTTCCATTAGAAGTTTCTTCAACTTCTTCAGCTTTGGTCGCTGCTGCTTCAGCTCCCAGTAGCAGTTGGAGAACCCCCATATCTAACACATTCACCCATACACACACACCAAATCTAATGCATTACACCAAAGGGACAAAACAATCAAGCGTATTAAAAGGACACCTCACCTCAGCATGGACAAGCTGAGTATCCGTTGACGCTTCCTTCATCTGATCCGGAGTCTTACATCCCGGTACAAACAGAAGCAGGTTGGATGTGTCTGCTATCTTGAGGTCATATGTTTTGTTTTCACTGCATAGAATCGTATGCTCATCTTTGTCCCCTCTGATGACAAGGCTTAAAACAATGTGACAACATTGGAGGAAGATCAGTTTGCTGCAACTTTAGATTCACTTTGAAATAATGTGCCTGAATTGTGCTTAGTGACTTTCGGAAACGACATTTGACGTCAGATTCAAAGGAGGAAGCTGTAGTGCCACATCACAACACTAACAGTTCCATATAATCTTTTTCTGGTATACTGGGACGTCATCTCAAAGGTTAACCTAACCTACATTTGTTACTATATTTAATACAAAGGCAAATTAACTTCCTTCTAAAAATGCAAATCAATTGCATTCAATTGAATTATTATACGATTACATAGAATGATTAAGTACATGTACCTCTTCCCAGCTTCAATGTGTTTACAAAGCGTTTCGTCCAGTTCCATGAGGCAGTAGTCCCCAGACGACACATTTTCTCCAAAAGACAAGCAATGTGTAACAGACTGCAAATCTTCCTCTTTGAGTTTTGCGATCTCAAGAGTTGCCTGAACCTCCTCTAAAGTTCTCATTCCGTCTACGAATGAATGACTGTAAATGCCGCACTTGATAACAAAACGATTGTGCTTGTACACCGTACTTCTTGTCACACTTCAGTTTTCCCGCAATATTTACCGGAAATTCCAGCAACTTGGAGTGACTGTGTCACCAGCCAATGGCCGACATGTAAACCATTATCTCATTGGATGATAATTATTTTATAGCACAGGCTATTTCCTGTAGAGGGAGCTAGAGTTTCATTTTTAGCATTACTATTTTTTGCACTGTTTCCCTATCCGCATTGCTATGCAGGTGGAGGTGGAAAATGGCTTCATATTTAAAGCGAATGGTCATTTGAGTGTGCGAGTGAAGTACCCGGGCGACATGTTCAAATTCATTAATGTATTTATTACCTCTACTCTGTCAGTAACCAGGAGTAATGAACGTCTTTTTACCACGCCAATGTACCATAATTGTTCAGGTTTAAGAGTAATGGTTTTATTTTTGACAACGCTATGTGCTCGAATATTGCATTAAAATGATAGAGTAAAGACATTTACTGCTACCTCAAGCCCCGCCCTGTGGAGTAACTCCTGTGACGCCAGGGCGGTCAGAGCAAGTTGGCTCGCGCTGCACCGTTGTGCAAAACGTGCTTTTAGTGTGAAATAGTAAACAACCAAAGAGGACAAGGGTTACGATCGCTCAGCACTTGATGTAAATTGACAGACTGCTCGATGTAGTAGGTCGCTAGTTGGTTTCTGTCTATGATCTGGATGTGACAGAAGGCATATTTATGCAGTTACAGTGTGGGTCATCAGTGCTGAAGTGCTGTGCTGTTGACACAGTTATGCTTTGCTTTTTTGTATTCATTTTAAACGCTTTCTTTTTTGCAATGCCAGCTCTCCGCAAAATTGGATATAATTCTTAGCCACACTAAAGGTTCCAGTGAGTGGACAGCTCGAAGGTAATTTCATTATTTATATCCTTTATTAATATTCAGTTCTTGGATGACCCTATAGGTAAAGCAAGTTAACGTTAGGTGTGTGGTCTCGCCCCTGATTTTGACAGGTTGAGTGATATCGCAGTCTTCAATCATTTGTATTCATTAAAATCTTGAATTTCATTTTGAATTTATTAAAATATTGAGTTAGCTAGTCGGCTTTTTGTTGTAGCAGCCAGTGAAGCTCCACTGTATAGCGATCACGTGCGAATGAATGACTGAGCGTGCACGTAACGTAACGTCTCATATTATCGTAATTTTCAGTCTCGTGTAATCTGTCATTGCAGTCATATTTTTTTCCACTGTATGCTTCAAAACTCAGAAATGGACTGCATCCAGAACAGTATGCAGAAGAAAGCGGCAGAGCTGGAACGCATGGCGGAGGTCCTGGTTACTGGAGAGCAGTTGAGGTAGGAGTGGCGATAGTGTGAACTGTGCTGTATGCAACGCAATGTAGCCGACCACTGCAGCTCTGCAAACAAAGGCGCGTGAGCGCCCTTTCGGACTGTAACAATACGCCTAGACGGCTTGTGCACAATGAGCTTGGTGTGTTTGCATTGTAAAATGTTGCCAAGTGGCATAATTCTGGTCGTCAAGTGACCTTCATTTATTACCCTAATTTAACTATTTATGGACATCCAGATGGCAAAGTAGCACCTGTTTCCTTGTAGACTGAAATCAGCTATTGACAGGGACAGTTAGAGTGGCAATCATGCCAGTATGTTGTGCCAGTTGTTAGGCTGCCCAGTGTATTGACTTGGCTTTTGGACCTGGCACTGACCTTCCTCTTCACAGTAGAGATGTTGAGAACTGGCGAATTGCCTGAGGGTTTAATGAGCAAAGGCCAGTGTTAAATAATTAACTACAAAGTATCTCTGAAATAAGTTTCATTTTCATTGTGAGATGTCATAAAGCAGATCACAAACATAATGTGTTGGATACAATTTTTCTGTAATTAAATAACTGGAACTGGTCTTCCACATTGCTGTTGGGTGACTTAATCCCACTCCTGGCGCAAAGTTTACAAGCAGCTCGGCTTCCCCTTGATCTTATTTCAGAGGTTTTCAGTGGGGTTCAAGTCTGGAGAGTAGGCTGGCCATGACATGGTCTTGATCAAGTGGTCCTCCATGCACACCTTTATTGACCTGGCCGTGTGGCAAGGTGCATTGCCCTGCTGTAAAAAACAGAATCTCCAGAATTGGGGAACACTGTCAGAACAGAAGGATGTTTTCTTCCAGGATAATCTTGTATTTGTCTTGTTTCATGCATCCTTCACAAAGTGAAATCTGCCTGATTCCAGCCTTTACATACCACAAGCAATTCCCTGTTGAATTTTTGGTGTGGCTGTGACACAAGTAGGATGACACTCACTACAATGAGTATGTGTTTATATGAGTATGTTTGCTTGTATGAGAGAGAGAGAGAGAGAGAGAGAGAGAGAGAGAGAGAGAGAGGGAAAGACTGAGAGTGGAAGACAGTGATAAACATGACTTAGATGTTTGAGCTCATGACCTGCTCTGTGTCCCAGGCTCCGGCTCCATGAATGTAAAGTTATCAAAGACCGCCGGCACCACCTCAGGACGTACCCCAACTGCTTTGTGGGAAAGGAGCTCATCGACTGGCTGATGGAGCACAAGGAGGCCCCTGACCGGGACACTGCCATCAAGATCATGCAGAAGCTGTTGGATCAGAGCATCATCCACCATGGTACTGACAAAGAGTATGAGTCTGACGAGCCTGCTCTCATTAATATGGCCGTGACTAAAGAAAATGGCAAAAATTCATAGTTTTTTTTCAAAGAAGTTTGATATTCAAAGTTCAGATTTCTGTAACACAAGACCAGTGCATTGCTGGATTTCCATCCTATTGAATCGCCAATTCTAAGCACATTTATGGAAATAAGGCTTAAATAATGATTGTGAAAAAAAAACACAATGATATCGTATTGTGGCCAAATATCGTGATAGAATCGTACAGAGCCTTTTCTGGAAAAACCTTTTCTGGGGGGCTGGGCACCATTTTACCCATAAATAAAAAATGCACACCAGTTTAACAAGCTACCATGTAGGCTGCTATTAATGATAATGTGGATTGTTACTCCTGAAACAGATTCCCTATTAAGTGAGCCAAAATGCCATGTGGCTAAGATAGTAGCTACATAGACCATCCACATGTAGGCTAATTAACCTTGAATGTTAACAGATAGTAATCTGCAGTCAACTAATGGCTGTTTATTATACAGTTAATTACCCAGTTTATCCATAATCTTGTTCTACATAATCTCTTTATCACTTAATTGTTACCTGGCCACTCCTCTACATGTCTGGGCTACAACTTGCGCTATGCCATTGCTGAAGTCACTGACAGCTGCCTATACCAATGCGAGACTCGTGAATGACATGGAAACTGCATAGTTATAAACGTATAGTATAGCACAGCTGTCTGAGAGGACAAGATGTATGCATGAAAACTCATCCCTTTTCATTAATTGTAACATCAGGACATCATAGCAACAATCCAATATTTACAATATTTTATTTATTTATTTACGGTCACATTATGTGAAATGCTCCCCCTCTGAGTCAATGGGTGTGACGCCACTGGTATCGTATCGTTGCCTCTGTGGCAATTCCCACACCTAGTTTGGTGTGACTTAAATGTTGTTCTTTGAAAAAAGTCAGTGGTTGATTTCCCATTTCTTGATGCCTGATACTTGTCAGTGTTGGTGCAGGTTAGAACAGGAGCAATTCCTCCAATGAGTCATGAGCCTCCAGAAACAGTTTGAAACTTGGTAAACAATGTTATGGATAAGAAACCATAGTGAAAGAAATTAGATTATTGTAGCCTACAATTTGTAGGTATTTGTTGTCCACAGTCATCCTGCCACAACAATGACCCACACTTATTTTGCAGTTTGTGATGAACACAAGGAGTTCAAAGACATGAAGCTCTTCTACCGCTTCAGGAAGGACGACGGCACCTTCCCCCTGGACAATGAAGCCAAGGTCTTCATAAGGGGCCAGAGGATATACGAGAAGTATGTTTATGTTTGACTTTTCATTTGTTCATTTTTTCCTTCCTTTTAAGAATGGATGTTTTCTTTCTGCTCTTTCACTTGAAGTTTACGGAGGTTTGGTGTGAACAACGGATGGGACTGACGTAGCACTAACCCACTTTTGACATAAAGCCATGGCGTGCGAGAATTACTTCATTATGTAGCCTAGTATGTAAGAGATACAATTAGGGTTTGACCAATTAGAGGGTGCTTGGTACCCAGTTCTCTGGTCAATGAATTGATCTGTGTTGAGAAGCAATGGCTTTTTCATGTATTCTTTCACATAGAATTACACATGCATTCCTCAGTGGGGAGGTTAAAGTTTACTACTGATAACACTTTGGACACCACTGCTTTATTGGTTTAGAGGCAGACTAGGGGAATGTAAATGCATTGACACATTTTACTGAACACTTATGGATCTAAGGGATGCTGGTCACACTACCTCACCATGATGTTTTTGAGACCTTGTCTTAGACTACTTAAGTCATATAGGTATTCAATACAGTATATTAACCTCCAATAAACATCTGGAGTCTAGTGTCACATGACCAGACAAGGTATAAATGTGGTCTGATTGTTGGTGGGAACAATAAGAATGTTTTGTGTGTTTGAAACTCCTCTAGACCAATCCAGTGCCTCATGACAATGGAGCTCAAAGTAGCAAACCACAAAGGTGAATGAGGCTTTTGCGGGCAGGATTTAGACTGGAAGCCAGAGTCTTCAAGCATATACTCATAATGTGTCAAGTCATAATTCATGTTTGGTTAAGTGAGACTAGACATTCAGTTATTAATGTAAAATCTTTCAAACTGTTTGGAAAATCACTTGAAGTGGCACATTGTCTATTATGTTAATAAATATATATATAATTAATATATAAAATAAAAATTCACAGCTGCTGTTTCTGACACAGCTATTTATATTCCTCATAAACGTCGGACTGCTGCTCCTTCAGTGTTGTTTGGACCTTGTTGCTGCTTCTGTGTCTGTTTTTCCTGGTACCTGACAGAGTTGGTTTCCAGCAGCAGTCAGGTCTGTACACTTAGTTTTTGCACTTCCTCTGCAAATGAATTGTTCCCATAGAAACCCTGGTTTCCAGCAGATTGGTGAAGCGCTTCAGTCAGCTCGATTCACTTAGCCAGCTCCTCTCACCTGCATGTTACAGGCACTCACCAGTTGGCATCAGAACAGAACAGGAGGAGGGTTTGCATTTCATGTCAGTGTTTACTTGGAAATGAATGCTGGGGCTTAGATTATGGATGCTGTTGTGTTGCAATATTTTGTCTAAGAGGTGTATGAGAGTTGAGCAAGGACATACATATTTTAAGAACAGCCTCTAGCAAGAAGCAAGTTAAGACATGCAGCATTGTTCTTTTGTGTAAATCGGATACGCAATAGTCGGGTGAACATGGTTAGATACTCCATCAGTCTTTATATATGAAATTGGAGTGTCTCAGTGCTTTTTCTTGCGCAAACACAGTACCTTGTGGAAAATGGTATAGGCTACGCCATCTTTTTTCAAAATGCCATAGACAGTTGTGCAATGCAGCGCGTGGGTCTTAAAAGGTCTCACAGACATGGCCTGGTCAAACTACTGTAGCCAAGCTCCTTTTTTTTTTTTAAAGAGGCCAGGAACTCTATCCCTTGACATTCACCTAAAGGTCACGGCAGGCCGTGCTGGCAGTGTGTGCATTAGTCCTCTTGCAAATCATCTCTTAAGCCTCATATCGTCTCATGCAGTGGCGCACAGACACAGATGGTTAGTCTATATTTAACCTTCACAATTGAACTCCAGACCTAATGACACATTACGGGTTATGACAGGTCCAGCTGTAACAGATTGGGATACTGACTGGGTCACTGAGATGGTGGTCTATTCTTGCCTGGTGAATTACTGCGTGTTCTAGTAGAGATGGACTGCAGTGCTCACAGCCAGCAGGAGTAACACCAATCTGCTATGGAGGAGGTTCCCCATTGAGTGGGTACAGCCTTGCATAATAGGTAGATGCTGGTAGAATTTAGAAGGCTTCCGTGTGTACATGTCTGTTTGTGTGTGTCTGTGTACGTACTTGTGTGTGTGTGTGTGTGTGTGTGTGTGTGTGTGTGTGTGTGTGTGTGTGTGTGTGTGTGTGTGTAAAATGTTCATGTGTGTAGTTGCAAAGCGTTTTTAATCACATCATAGGAAGAGGCTGTCCATCGTAATTGACATCTGTTGCGTTATGTAATGACACAAGACACATGTGGCGCTGCGTGGCCCCTGCCTGCATATGGGTCAGCTCTCACCCTCCATCTCTACTCCTGTCACCAGAACTGTCCGGCTCGCTCGCTCACTCACTCGCTTGCTAGGAGGATAAAGCAGGTGACTTCTTACATGGAGCAAGTCCAAAATCCCCTCTGCAGGCTCTGCTTGGCTCAGTGAAACGAATAGGACAGGGGAGATTGAGTTGGCATCATCTCACACCACATGGCCTGCAGTCTCTTCGGGGTTCCATTGAAGGGAGTGGTGGCCTGTCTGACAGTGTTTTACCCTCCTGGTCATCTTTTAAATTGGCGCGGAACCATGAACTTACATCCTCATCCTACTGACCCTCCGTTTCCCAGCCGTGTGGCTGTCTGGGCCGAAAGTAAATCCCAAATGCCGAAAACAACAACAACAAACACCACCCTAAGAGGGTGGCCTCTCTTTCTGGTTAATGGCCGTAGGAAGTTCCTGCCCATGCTGAGGGGGCCTGTTTTTCCTCCCTGTCCCCAATGAGAGCTGCAGGGAGTCCACAATGGCAGCTAATTATAACATTCCTGTGTTTTTGGCCAGCTCCTCCAATAGGGCAACGACATCAGCATGGCCGATGCACTACCAGGCCCTCGTTGGGTTACAAAAACTGTTTTTGTACAGTTCGCGCAACAACTTGCCTTGGAGGAAGAATAAAAAACAGATGATGATGAGGAGGAGGAGGAAGAATTGTGGCCTGCCATAATTTCCTCTTGATAAGAATCACAACATCCTTTAAGGATATGAGTGGATCTAGCAGGAGCTGCCCTAAGCCCCATCAGCAGGGAAGTGTTTGTCCCAACATTATTTTTGGGAACTGATTTACAGAAACCAGTGGAACAGAGTCCTGTAGACCTTCCCCATCTGTTCCACAAATGATCAAGAGGTGGACGATCAGATGTTAATATCTAGTCAGGGATATGATTTGTGCTGCCAAAACCCAGGGTGTCTGTTAACGCCTGGGTCATTTAAGGACATGGAGGGGGGGGGGGGGGGGGGGGGGCTGATATTACTGAGCAAGTGAGTAAGTGTGTAGAAAAGGGATGGGATGCCAACAAAGTAGGTTAGTGAGGCTTATCTAACCTCAGTCAAGGTCAGGCGGCAATTGTACAACTGCAGTTCCATTTAATATCTCCGTATTATCAGTAAGGATTCAGATGCAAAGCCTGGCATTAAGATGGTGGGCCTCGCCCAACAGAGTGTAATCTAGATTCCTGGCAAGAGGAAACGACAGAGGCATAGGATTAGATAAAGGTCATTACGTGAGCAAATGTTTGATTCAGGCAAATGTTTGTTTATATATATCTCAGCCCAAAGGTGGTTGGTGTGGCTTTCTATCCTACCCTGCATGTGCGTAGCGGTCAAAGGGGTGCTGTATATCAAAGGCAGGGCTCATTTTCAGGTGACTACCACTTGTCTTCTGATAACCTCATGTACTTTCTGTGGCCAAGCACAATGTCCATTTGGAGGGGAACATTCCATTCATCTCTTTAGTTTGTAGCTTTGAACAAAGAAACACTTAGCAAATGCATTAGGACGGGGTAAAGGAAAGTATCCATTTCGTAAGAACTAGATATCACACAGCAGCACACCCTTTACGTCAAAGGGCTTTATTTTGCTGAAGATGTCCACTGTGCATTGCACACTTAATCCCCTATACTAATGATTGAAGATTTGGTTAATAAATGTCTAACCACACATGGAACATCTTGTCCATAAAAACAAATTATACCTGTTTAACCCATCACATCAGCCTGAGGTTTAACACAACAAATGTGTTACCAGCATGATAACAGGGCTGGAGATGTAAGCATGGCCGTCTGCCCAGATTAAGTGAGTGATGGACACAGTCATGGCTGGGTGGGTAGGTGTCTAACTGTGCTGTCCTGCCGCCAGGCTGATGAGTCTGGAGAACGGCTTCCTGCAGACGCGAGCGGAGGAAGGCGTGGCGTTCGAGCGCACCCTGGTGGCCTCCGAGTTTGTGGATTGGCTGCTGCAAGAGGGGGAGATGGCGGCCAGGGACGAGGCCGAGCAACTGGGGCGGAGGCTCCTGGAGCATGGCATCATCCAGCACGGTGAGGAGTGTGTGTGTGTGTGTGTGTCTGTGTCTGTGTCTGTGTCTGTGTCTGTGTCTGTGTCTGTGTCCGTGTGTGTAGTGTCTCTAACATAGTGTTTGCTGATTGACAAATAACCATTCATTATGATTCTCGAACACACTGTTATTCCAACACTGTCAGGTAAAAAAGTAAATTCATATTTCACAGGTACATTTGCTTTGTCAAAGAAACTAGAGGTTCTTTGTTGCCTTGCCACTCATGGTTCCATCATGTTGTGGTCTGTCATAGTATCTCTTTAGTGTTTTCCTTCTATGTGTGCTTTTTGTATTTGTATCTAGCTTTAGGATAGATCAGTCAACTTGTACAAAGAACTTCCTGAAGAGTAGATAATAATAATAACTTAATACATTAGAAGCATCCTTTTGCTGTCTCAAAAATTAAATTGTTCGTCTCTGGAACACTAGTTCCATTGTCTCCCTGTGTTCCAGTCACATGTTCACACCAGATTATTCCATGTTGAATTGCAGAGTAACTGCCTGTATGAATACAGTATGCATCTTGTGTAATCTATACTTTATATCTATGGTCCTGGGTGCATTTTATTTTGTAGACATAACTTTGGGTCAAGAGCTGCTTTGTTGTTTTCTTCACTTTAACTTTAAACATCAACCCATAGAAATTCAAATGTTCGTATTATCAGAAATATAGATTCTTCTGAACTCTCACTGGTACAGCACTGTACCAGTCATGTTAGAGTTTAGTGTTCTGGTAACTAATAAACCTATTATTATCAACATATGACTTTCATTTGATCCTATCCTCCTCACCAACAGATGGTCATTCCACTGACTCTCATACTCGTACAGACTAGTGAAACTTCTCACTGGCTGACGACACATACACAATCACACTCATGTACATATACAAACATTCATGTATCTGTACACATTTTTCTTTCTCTCTCTCTTTCTCTGTTTCTCTTTCTGTGATGGTTCCATCATGAGGGCCATCTGTCTTGAGGGTTACAACAGGAGCTGGAGCCTGGGCCTCGTATGACCCCTCTCACTCTCTCTCTCCCTCTCTCTCCTTCTCTCTCCCTCCCTCCCTCTCACTCTCTCTCCCTCTCTCTTACACACACTCCCTCTCTCTCTCTCTCTTTCTCTCTCAAACACACACTCACACACTCCCTCTCTCTTTCTTTCTCTCTCTCACTCACACACTCCCTCTCTCTCTCACTCACACACACACTCCCTCTCTCTCTCTCTCTCTCTCTCACACACACTCTCTCTCTCTCTCTCTCTCTCTCTCTCTCTCTCTCTCTCTCTCACCCTCACACACTCAAACACCCCCCTGCCCTCCCCAGGTTGCTTAGATGGTCCCCTCACTCAGTTCCCCTCACACACTCGGCTTCTGGAACCCTGTTTCCCCTCTCTGCACACACTAACTGAATTAAACTCAAAATAAGGTTGCCAGAGAACTGTCCACCTCATTTTTCTCCCCCCCCCCCCTTCTCTCTCTCCCCCCCCCCCCTCGCTCTCCCCCCGAACTCTCTTTCTCTCTGTCTCTCTCTCTTTCTCTCTCTCTCTATCTGGCAGAGGGTGCTAGAGCTGTTCCTGTGATTATGCCCTGACAGCAGTGGGCTGAAATGAAGCAGGCTTTGTTTTGCTGCATATCTGACCAACTCCATACAAACAGTCTGTGAAAGCCCTCTGTCCTTTTCCATTCAGGGACGGCGTGAAGCTATTGGCTGGTGTCAGATTGGGTAGCGTGTCATAGATTGTTTCACATTCAAAAAAGACCATGTTGTACTATGCCTGAGTTGTCAGGGAGTATTGCTTTAAAAAGACATCCTCTTCAATCCTTTTCAGCTTGTGTTCTTTGCCCATGTTCCGTTTCATACTTTATATGATTTTGTGTAAAATGGTTGTAAACAAATAACTGCATTTTGCAGGTCCGTACTACTTAAAACTTATGTTTGGTTGTCACCATCATACTTGAGGAAGTGAAGGGGCTATTCGGTACTCTGCATGCTTCCCTCTTTTTATAGCGCAGGCTGTACTGACACAGGCCCTCTGTGTAAGGTCTCTGACAGTGCCTGGTTTTAAACTAGGGGTGAGGGTAAGGCTATTCCTGTGATGAGCTATTTAAGGATCTAGATAACCATGCTTCAATTTCCTCATAAATTTGCTCATTCTCGGTTTCCACGTAGACTTCTCCTAACTACACACTACAGACTTCTCCTAACACCCGATAAAACTTTTTATCATATTTATGTGTAGAGACATTCACCAAATATACATTTTTATTGGGATGTTTAGTGCCCCCACCCCACCCCCAACACAGACACACATTCCTTGTTGTGTATGTTCAAGGGTGAAATCCTTCTATAGTCTGTAACTCTTTTAAAGTGCACTGATCATGAGGTCCTAAATACCAACAAACAAATGCTTGCAGACCCACATGTACAGCACAACTGAAGTCAATATGGCCTAGCCAGCTTACATACAGACATAGTCACACACATACGCACACAACACACACACATACACACACACACACACACACACACACACACACACACACACTCTCATAAAAACACATAAAACAGACAGAGAGCTATTGTCTTTTAAGAAACTCACACAAAAGCCTCTGCCAGATGACCGCCCCACATGGTTACATCTGTATTGTGAATAGTCATGGCCCACAATCTCACGAGTATGTTTCCTGCACAAATGACCAGGTCATTCACGGGCAGTTTATAACTCTTGCTGACAAGTAGGCATCTCCTGATTGACACACTGACACACACCTCCAATGACATCTCTAAAGCCTTTGTTAACGAGCCTGCTACATCACAACAAGCCTTTGTCAAATGATGTACATACCCCTACTGATTTATCATGCAGCCCAACTGACTGATAGGTTCACAGGAGTTAATCCATCAAAAGCACCGCAGGATTGAATTGTCCCTCACTACAGTTGGCATGTTGTTGAGCTTTTGTATTTGCTATTTACATTTAGCTTTTAAGATATTATCAGTGGTGTCTGAGAAGCCTGCGTTGTTGCAATACACATAAATATGCCACAAAGGTTGCCCCACCTCTACAGTAAGACATTGTGGCATCACAGGCACTGATTTCACAATTCAGGCTAAAGTGGTCTCAGGGCACTAACTACAGTACAGTGATTTCACAGTAAGGCCTCAGGGCTTAGCAGACAGCTGTGGTATTATTGTGGCATTACAGGCATTAACTAGAGTACAGTGATTTCACTGAGGCTAATGTGGTCTCAGGGCTTAGAAGACAGCTGTGTATTGAGGAGCGTTTCCACTATGGGGAGAAACCCTGATTTTTGTGTTTCCATCTCTAAGGCTGGGCTGGATCCTTGGCCCAAACAGCCTTAGTTTGGTCCTGGTGTGGGGCAGGGCGATATCCGGGGGCATTACTTTAGGTTGCCTAGCAATGGAAATGCTGTTATTTGTAAAGAAAAATGATATAGATAATTTAAAACGTTTTAAAAGAATGAAAACTTCCAACAATTTCATGAGGTTTAAATTATGTTATATTTTCTTTCACGTGTACTCACGCGGCCCTTGAGAAAAGCACCGTTTAAAAGATTCTAGCGTTGATGTACTCTGTTTGCAAATGTCCCCAATATCTCAACTCGTAATGGAAACAGAAGACCAAGGTTTTTCACCGGTGCTTTAAGGGAATGTTCTGTATCTTTCAACCTGGGCCCTATTTTTAGATATTTTTGGGTACACAATTTTTCTAACCACTAATAACGATAGAAATCAGTCCAGTATTGAGTTACAACGATAAGTGTAAAGAAATAATTTTGTCCCTTGTAAACATTTTGACCCAAAAAGATGGGAAAATAGGGCTCAGGGGGATTTCAGGCTTACCAATGTCATATTGATATACAGGTCCTTTATTCACGGTAAAATTGATGGATCACTGCTTGTCCTCTAAATGGATTAACTGATTTCAGAGTTGATGAGGACATACATCACAGTTCAGCTGAGCTTTAAAATGTCTATAAAAATACGTGCGACATATCCTTATATATTTATCAATAAAAGGCTGTGTCACCCTGTTATTATTTTTAGTTGTCAGGGAGCATCACCATGGAAACCATTCTTCTTCAATATCCAGTTCTTTAAAGGCGGAAGATTTGTGTTCTGTTCATATTATCATCCCCTATCATATCATCCCCTCAACCCCATATCATCTCTCAATCCTCCTGATCAGTTCAATGACTTGTTGTTTTTTCTCTCACAGTCTCCAATAAGCACCACTTTGTGGACGGCGGCCTGCTCTACCAATTCCGCATGAACTTCCGGCGGCGGCGGCGCCTGATGGAGCTCCTGAGTGAGCGCATCAAGTCCATCCCAGAGAGCTACGACAGCCCGTTCTGCCTCCGCAAGCAGAACATGGAGGGGGGAAACACCAGCTTCCTGTCAGGTACACACTCCATGAAGAAGCCTAATTACAGGGCGGGGATCTACACAGAATTAGCGTAGCTTTACAGTTGCCCGACCAACAGTCAACAAAACAGTTGAAAAGTACCTGCTCACTTACGGCATGCTTAGACCACTGTTGTAGTGAAACTTAAAAAGTGAAACTTAAAAAGGCTTCATATGACAATGATCCTTGTGACATATTTATGAAATCGTTTGTGTCCTCATAATCATTTCAGTTATTTTGGACAAGAGTTGGTTTGCCTGTCATGTGTTCAGGTCCTACACTCATGTCCTTCTTCATGGTGTGTTCTGTATTATTAAAGCGTATTATTGCAATGGCAATACATGACCAAAACCATGTGATAAGAAAAGAAAATATGGCCTTCTTTCACTCCAAAGATTTTCTTTTGCGGTCTGAATCTTGCCCAGAATATTAAAGTGCTAGAAGACTATTCCTCTCCCTCTGCAACTTAACAGAATTAATCCATTCTAATAATCAGTTGCAATACTCAATAATCATCTGTAATGTAGGCTAAGCCAGTGGCACTACTTAAAAATACACCTAATGGAGATAAATAAAGTTTAGGAGAGAACAAGATTTGATTTATGATCAGTATTACTAAATCGTGTACATAAGCCAAACCTTGAAAGCACCGGCAAGTATAGAGCCTGGACTTGTTTCAAGGTGAGTCAGCCACCCCCTCAACTGAGCCTAGCTCACTAGCACATACTGTGACAGAGCAGAACTAGTGTCTGCTGAGCTGGGTCTTGACTGCGCTATAGCAGGGGCACTTCACACACATGGGGCATGCCCACATTAAGTAACATGCCCGCTGACTGTCAACTACCCTCTTCACACAAAGCTAGCCCGATTTACTCTTTGTCATTTCTGTTTATGAGGAAATTGCAGTAGCTCTTTGCATCTATGACTTCAATGATTGTGCCCTAATTATAATTATAATAAAGTAAGCTTTTATGTAGTGTGTTATAACCAAAAGCTTTACATGGGCATTGTTCCCCTGTCACATGTTAAACTTTCAGTACTGAGGAGGCGATTTAAAGAACTTGGTAAAATACAAGATGCCTTCTCAGCCATAAAATGATTAGTGTTTGTTTATAACACGCTTGAGAGCTCTGACTGTCTCAGATGAACTTCAGCCTCTAAGTTACACAATGTCCTTTTCATGGAGATGAAATATGCTGCTGCCTCCCTCATTTTATTTTCATGGTCTGCAGAGAGCAGGGTCCAGCCAATGAGAGTCAGGCAGACTGAGTGAGTTACTGACAGTTGTTAACGGGAGATGGTGTAAACCTGCACTGTGACCACGTGTGGTAAGGAGGGATAGGTGCTTGGCATTTCCAGAAGATCTTGAACCCACACCTGCCATCTGGCGCCTCTGAGAGCGCCGAGCGCTACTTTCGGTGAGGTCAGCATCCAAGAGTCCCAAAGCAGAACGGTGCCAGATAGCTCAATGAGCACAGCGGCTGGCTGACTCGCTGAACTTTGTACAGCGGAGAACTGTGACCTTTGTCAAGGCTAAAGCGCACAACTGCAGCACAAAAAAAAATGTTAGGAGCCACTTTGTCTCTTTTGTTAGGAGGCATGATCTACCAAACGATGTAGTGAGATTCCTTGTGACAGGAAACAGGAAACTTCCATCGTTCAGATGTTGATCTCCAGTACCCTATGGACCACCAGAGAGCCTTTGGCACACTGCTCATCAGTCCAGCTCCTTTGAGCATTTGGAGCATGTGGATGGTAGCCCTTCACAGTGCAGTAACTAGCATCTAGTCCAGACCTGGGCAAAGTGCGGCCCCAGGGCCATTTGGGCCCTTTGGCTGTCCCTGAGCGGCCCGCGGAGGTCAATCGTAAATTAGGAATCAAACGTAAATACCTGTATTTATTATATAAGCAATGTCATATGTGTTTTTACTATGCCTGCACCACATTTTCATACCAGTAGCAGTAAATCAAAACCATACAATTTAATGCATTTTATAAAGAGCTAACATTTACATTTCTCATGTGGCCCCCTCATTGCCCACCCCTGATCTAGTCTGACTTAGTCCTGCTCTCGTCCTCTTATCCTCTGAATCCACCGCTCCTCATCTTATGTCTCTCTGTGCCGTGCGACCACAGCAGGATGGAGCAGGCCGCTTGTTTGCATTCTTGTAGCCGGAGTGCCGTGGTGGCTGTGGCATTCTTCAGCTTGTGTTTGTTGATGTAAGGCAAGTTAGAGAGCAGATGGGGGCCCTCTGCACAGCAGGAATGTAGACTTTTGACTTGGGTTCCCTTATGAGATGCACAGCAACCTTGGATGACAGGAATAGAATTGGCAGTTTGTATGCAGCTGTATAGTATTACACCTCAGGGAGACTGAAGCAGTGTACACATTTATTTACAGTATCACTATGACTGTATGGCTCCTTATACACTCAGTTGCCAGTTTATTGTATACACCTAGCCAAAACGAATGCTGTCTAATGCAACAGTCCTATAATAATCATGACACCATATAATTGTCAATTTATGTTGAAACAGTCTAAGAGAGGTGGCGATTTAACTGAATGATCATTTTGGATGATTTAGTTTGTGGTGCTGTTAAACTGTATTAAACCTGCCGAAATGGGACTCTGAAGCAGGTGTCATCTCTCTCTCTCTCCCCATCTCATCCCTCTCTCCCTCTCTCTTTTCATCCTCCCCATCTCTCTCTCCCCCTCTCTGGCTGCAGTGAGCCCCACTAAGGAGATTAGGGTGGTGTCGGCGGTGCGGCGCAGCAGCATGAGCAGCAGCTGTGGCAGCAGCGGGTACTACAGCAGCAGCCCCACCCTCAGCAGCAGCCCGCCGGTGCTGTGCAACCCCAAGTCTGGTAGGCATACACACTCACACACACTCACACAAACTCTTTAGTATTGGGATACACACTGACACAAATAAATACTCCCTATTACACATTTCCACACACAAACACACACACACACAGACATACAGACACACACACATATATACAAATACACACACACACACACACACACACATCCACTTACTCATTAGCGTAGCGATACACACTGACACAAATATATAAAAATACCCACTATAACACATTTACAAACACACACACACACAATCTTGTTCATGCACAGACACGCACTCACTCATACACGGAAAAAAATCTTCAAGATAAACAGTCAGGGTAGGTCAAGCACAATGGGAAGTGTGTGTCATGAGCTAAGCTGAGTCACCCCTCACACAAAAACACACCCAGCAAGAGAGAGAGAGAGCAGAGGAGTCTCTCATTTTTTAGGACCACATCTCATACCTCCCTTCTTTCAGCCAATCAAGACTGATGCTCTGCTCCTCTCCAGTTCACCGATCATGCTCTAGTATTTGCTCAGGCAGCCAGCTCCTGAAAGGACTCTCTGACTCACAGTTTACAGACATGAAACAGACCCATAAGGACTGTCAGAACCAAAGCTTGTGCAGACAGTTATCAGCAGTTTAGTAGATAGAGAAAGAGAGAGAGGAATATCAGGGCCTTTTTTGGGGTGTGTGTGCTGGATTTAGAGGTGGATTTATGCATCTAGGGGAGGCTGGAGGCCTTATCCTCCCACTCTCTCTTCAGCCTAACCGTCAGGAGTGTTGTGTTTAGCATAGTATGCACCTCAGTCTAACACATTGCCTTGTGGATTTGAAGCCTCTGCGAGAAACAAGCACGCCTACATACAAGCCTTTATGGATTTTGAGGAAATTAAGATTCTTATCTGATCATCTGGCTTCCTTATCAGTAGTGTGCCTCCACTCCATGTGTTGCTGTAAACATGTTTGGTTTGGTTTCTAAGCATTACTAAAGCACAACTGGTGAGGGAGATACAGAGAGGGTCGTGGAGACAGAGAGACAATAAATGCGTCGTCGGCTCTGCCGGAAAGGAGTGCAAAGGAAAGGACAGGAATTGCTCCGTCTGTTAATGGCGTGTTCCCTCTTCCCTGCTCCCCTTGCCTCTGCTCCCACTTGGCTGCTCTCGCTCCCGCTGCTGGCAGTAATCCATCCGGGGGACGGCCATTGCTGTTCCCATAAAAGCCCTCCCCTCTGGATCCCCGAGAGCAGCCAAAACACTGCGGCTTAATCTTTCTCTCAAAATCCCCTCCCTCTTTCCCACATGTGCTTCCCCTCTTGTAGGTATTCACTCACAGAAACACTTGGCTGCAACAACCCTAATGCTATATGAAATATTAATAGCCATTCCGGTGTTCTACTTTCAGCACCACATTACCGCATACATCCGTAAGGAAAAGGAACTGTAGGTTTGAAACATATGCCATGTATCTATGTAGGCTATAAACACTCATGAAAACCTGTGCATCATTACTGCTATGATTTAGAATGCACAAGGGATACTGCCTCAGTGTAGCTGCCCAGTGTAGGCTAATATTTAATATCTCTATTTAAGACCCCATCAGCTCAAACTAGTGTACTAAAGGTGATATCTACATGTGTTCAGTTGTTGGATGATGTGCTCCATTGGACGCTTGAAGAAACCTGATGGTTCAAATATCCCAGTCACGTTCAGCCCACCTTGCAGAAAGCTCTTGCACTACAGTTTTTGACCAAAGTCAGCAAGTCTTTCTCAAAGGAGAAACAGGCTTTTCGAACATCATGTGGCAGGTTTCACTCTCCAATTTGGCATGTCTGGAAACAAAAAAAATCCAGCAAAGCAAAGAGGAGAGCCTAGCAGCACCCTGACCCAGTGAGGGCTGGGATGAGGGGGGGGGGGTGTGCTGGCGGCAAACTCTCTGACCCTGGGCCTAACCCCAATCAACTGTGTGTGAGTGTGTCTGTGTCTGTGTGTGTGTGTATCTTAGTGTCTGTGTGTATCTTAGTGTGTGTGTGTGTGTGTGTGTGAGAGAGGGGGAGAGAGCTGGCAGGCACACTCAGTTCCCCCTGCGAGTCAGGCAAGGGAGAAGAGCCAGAGAGCAGTTTGTCACAGGGACAGAGGAGCAGTACACACACGCACACACACACACACACACACAGATGGACCACAGACAAATTAAAGCATGCAGCAGCCATGATAATGGCTTTTTCTAAGACATGCAACTGAAGTGGTAATGAGGTACTATGTATGCTGTTGGTGAATCTGAGTCTGTGTCTTAGGGGAACCCTCGATTTGTCAAGCTTTTCACTCAGTATTGGTCTGTAGAGAAGTGTTGAAGGCATGAAAGTCTGTTTCCTCTGAACACTGTGTGGGGTGGGAGAATGTTATGGATGAGTAGTTTTCAGAGTGGAAAGAAAAGCTCTTCTCTTGTTGATGTGTTAGTTTTGGGGAAGAGCTTTTCATTGGTCCTTTATTCCACCAATCATCACACTCAGTCAAGACTCCCACCCCCTCATGAAAGTGAACCACACATTAAATGCCTGGGTGTAACATAAGACCTCTATTGTAGCCACTTAAGATGACCAAGATTATACTTTTCCTCCTCTCTCACTCTCTATTTCTCTCTCTGACAAGAGGGAGATAGAGCTGTGCCTTCAGTTACATGTATAACAGGACAGAAATAGGTTTAGATCTCTATTGCCCGTAGCTTGATTGTTCTCTCCCTTGTGCGTCCCTTTGGATAAAAGCGTCTGTTAAATGACTAAATGTAATGTAAATGTAGAAATACATGCTGGATGGGGAAAGTAGAGATGTGTAGGTGCTAAAAACCAATCTGCACACACATCTGTTTGTGCACAGTGTTTAGTAGACACAAGAATCAGGATCTTTTTTTCTTTTATACCTTGCTCTCCGCA
This sequence comes from Sprattus sprattus, assembly GCF_963457725.1. Taxonomy (NCBI): domain Eukaryota; kingdom Metazoa; phylum Chordata; class Actinopteri; order Clupeiformes; family Clupeidae; genus Sprattus; species Sprattus sprattus. The sequence continues at coordinate 14,962,596 of NC_137916.1, forward strand.
GTGTTATGCCAATTCAAATTCCAGGCTAAGAAGAATGCAGGCAGGTGACTGTGGCGGTGACCTTTGACTGCTGGTGTAAATGGCAATCATTTTCACAGTGAAGTTCCAGGGAAGTCTTCCCTCCCTTCATTTATAGTCTCCATGTTATCATGATCATCTGATAACAACACTGTCAATGGTGTTTAGGATGTTTTTCTGTTCTGGTGTCACTGGTACTTGTAAACTGTTGAAGGTAGACCATGTAGTTGTGTTATGTGTGTCAGTGTTAACCAGTCATACCAAAGAGGAAACAACACGCACCCACACACACCCCCACACACACACACACACACACACACACACACACACACACTGTATTTGTCAACGGTGCACATAACCGGATCAACATCACTAGGTTTTATTGCTTTGGGTGACTAAATGTCCCCACACAATCAGAAGTTAGAACCAACATCTGGTTTCGTACCCATCTATCAAAACAAATGGAAAAGAAGGCCTGGGTTCTGTTTCTGTTCTGCTTTCTTTATAGTGCTGGGGAAAAAAACACTTGACTTTGATTTTGATTGTGCACCAAGTCTTAGGTAGTAGCACCTGCTAACACTCTAGCATATCAGTTCAGGCCACATGTGCCTTGATCAGATTAGCACTTAACAGAGATACCTCTCTTTCTTTCATCTGGGTGAGCTGATCCTCGCCTAGTGCTGATTGGATCTGTGTTTGGAGAGCAGCCTGTCGAGGGAGCACATGTCATAGTGCATGTGAGGCCTGAGGGGGGTTTGTCAGGAGCAAAAAAATAAAACTCATTCAGAGATATTCCTCATAGTAACGGTGGGCAGACTGCCCCTAATGCAGACAGTGTGGCCTTTAGTTTCAGTCTAGAAGCTTGGCGCGTGACTCAGTGGAATTGTGTGAATGCATAGTAGTGTGGCAGGATCTGTGTTGGCTCTTGGCAGGGCTGATGTAAAGGGTGTGTGTGTGTGTGTGTGTGTGTGTGTGTTTGCATGTGTGTGTGTGTGTGTGTGTGTGTGTGTGTGTGTGTGTTTGTGTGCGTGTCACTGACACCCATGTCTCTTTCCTTGCAGTACTGAAAAGACAAGTGAACCCGGAGGAACTGCAATCCCCAGGAGGCCCGTACATAAAGAGGACATTCACGGTGTGTCTCCTCTCTTTTCCACTCTTTTTCTCTCTCTGTCTCTTTCTCTCTCTCGCTCTCACACACACACACACTTTAATTTCCTTTTAAACATATACACACATGCACACACTTACACATACAAAGACAAATTTCCTTTACACACATAGAGAAGTTTGCACACTGTCACTGTCTAAACACACACACCACAAACACAATGTAGAGCAAGGTGTGATGACTCCTGCTATGTGTCACAAATAATCTCACGCACACATAGCTGCAACAGTCGAGGTCTGGGGGTTCTAAATCATACATGAACTCACGCACAGACACACACACACACATGCATACATACACATCCATACATACATGTGCATTCATACACACACATACATGGATGGTTCTTAACCATGTTACTCAGCTTTCTGGGTTCTGGTGAATAATTTAGCTGCCAGGAAAGATTTGCAGCTGAAAATAGACCACAGCCACTTCCTCTTGAATATTATTTCTCAATGCAGTTTGCTCATGGAACATTTCATATGAAAGACTCTTCATGGCGAGCCCTGAACCCCCAAAGATTGCAGAGAGGCAGGAGCAAGAAAGGAATACATATTTTTAGAGCGTGGCCTCAGACATTCTCATATTGGACAGCAGTCTGTAAATCACAAGCACATACACAGCAGTGTTTATGCTCTAGTTTGAGAATGTAATGGAAAAGCTGGTGAAAAGTGTTGTGTCATCTCATGATTGCTATAGAGTGGGTTGGTGGTTAAATGGATGTGAATTTTAGCTGACCTGGGTGTCAGTACTTTTCCGTTTCTAAGTTACATTCACTTTTATTCCCAATGTATTTAATTGATATGCAGCAGGGGACTGCACTAGAGAAGCACTAGAAATCACAGACTCTGGATGTCGTCCAGCTAGTGTACTGGTTGGCCACAAGCCCTGGGTTATAGTGTCCGTACCACCAGCATGTAACTTATTATAGCGCTGAGGTCAACAGTAATGCTGCTGGGTGGAGGCCAGGTCACCGAGTCCTTTGAGCAGAGAGAAGGATACCTCAGAGTAGGGTGAAGGGACTCTAATTACAGAGCTGTGAATTAGGAAACAAGACTGTTATCACACAGGAGGGAACTCAGCAACAATGTTTGTCTCAAAGTAGCACCCAGTTGAAATGAGATTAAAGTCCTACTGGATAGGAGGTACTGTCTTGCCGTTTGAGATATTGAGATAGACTGTTGTATAACCATCCATGACACTTACCAGTTTGAACACTTTCTCTTATGAGCTGCTGTTTGTATTATCTGGTGTATGCTATGTTATGTTGCAATGAGTGTTTTTTTCTAATGAGTGTTTTGTAACTTCAGTGTGCTCTTTTTGACCCCATGATCATCAGACAATTAAAATGGTGCTTTGTGTGGTTCTGTGTGTTTAAAATGGTGCTTTGTGTGGTTCTGTGTGATTAAAATGGTGCTTTGTGTGGTTCTGTGTGATTAAACTGGAGCTTTGTGTGGTTCTGTTTACCCTGCAGATTGTGGGGGATGCAGTGGGCTGGGGGTTCGTGGTACGGGGCAGTAAGCCCTGTCACATCCAGGCTGTGGACCCCGGTGGGCCGGCAGCTGCTGCAGGCATGAAGGTAGTAAGAATTTACACACATTGCCTGACCCAGGCAGCACAGTCAAGCACTGAATTCACATGACATGAAGATACAAGAACACTGTACACTGACGACTGTTACACTTCCTTCTAATGAGCTATTTGCTGGTGTTGTCCTTCCTTTAGATGTAAAAGTGTATGTCAAAAGCATCAATGTAGATACCCTGAAAGAGGGTGGCTGTGAGGTGGTGTGGATGGAAGTGTTTGGGGCCCAACAGAGGCCAAACACATGTTGTAGTTGAGGAACTTGTGGGCTATTGGTCCTGGTAAATGATGTTTTCTTGAAACTGAAACGTTTCATTTCTCCTTTTTGAGGTCCTTCTCATGCCGTCAGTAAGTTAGCCGTTGCAGTCTGTCACGTGTTGACTGCTTGTTTATTGAGGATTGGAAACCTGAATGTGGTCTCCCTCACTCAAGGATGCAGCTGAAGTAACACTGATAGAAATTTGTTCTGTGATTGTATAGTATAATGTTGAAGGACTGCTTTGTAGTGCAATACTTTAAATCGCAAATGCATTATGGGACATGCACTAAGGAGTATCTTACTGTAACACTGATGTACTGCATACTGCTGTGTATCCCTCAATTGCATTGGGGGAAATGCATTGTGAAAAGCTTGCCCTAGGGGGGTTTCGACCTGAAATTCAAAAGTTGGAAAGAGCAAAAATGACGATGAGATAAATCAGGTGCCAGTGAGTTTACAGGCGTAGGATATGTAGAATTTACATCCCAAAGAAGCTACAATGCTCATAATTCCATTTATGAACTTAGCAGTCTATTATATTTAACAAAAGTAAAAAGTAGCAAACAGACTTTATCATTTTGCATCTCTTAAGAATCAAGCCCATGACTTCTAACCTCAAGCCCTCTAACACTCTGCGTTAGCAACTCCCCTTAGCAACTGCATTTGAGCTGTAGAATCACTTGCTGTGTGCAATTCCAATATTTTCTCATGAATTTGTAATACAAAGCAAAAACAAGTCTTCACACTGCACACAAGATGTTTACAAAAGTTCATGAAAAAGAGCTCAACAAAAGCCTTGGGTAGACTGGAGACTCACTCAAAAACCATCCAACTATAGAATGAAATGGCTGAATGGTTAAGAAGACCGACTCCAAAGCAGTTCTGCACAGTGATAGGGTTTGAGGTGTTTGTTGAACAGTAAAAACACACTCCAGATGCATAAGTTGCGTTGTAAACCAGAAAATTGATTGATTGATTGATTGATTGATTGATTGATAACCTCCATACTGCAACTACCAAGACCCTGATGTGAGTGCACTGAGAGAGGACCACTAGGAGGACTAATGGTAGGAGCTCCAATCACATTAAGCCTCTCTGTATATTACGCTATGTTAGGATGTTAAACATTAGATGACTATAAAAACAACAGCAGGCATCTTCTTGCTATGAATTCTGTGCTGGTAAAATACTAGGAAAGTACTACACTATGTCACAGGTAGGGATGCACCGATCCGCTTTTTTCACCTCCGATACCGATACTGCTTTCTGAGGTTTAGTATCGGCCGATACCGATCCCATACCGATATAAAAAAAAAAGCGAAATGATGGTAACAAACTGTATGTTTCATTGGGGGAGATCTGGGATCATGAGACTTGACTGAAACATTTCTTTCCTATTTAAAAAAAAACAAATAAACAGATATAAATGTACTGAATTACTTATTTATTTAATAATTTTGCACCAGTAAAACAATCTTAATCATATAAATATAGTGTCACTGGTTCAGTCAGTGCAATTAGGGATTCAAAATACAATGTAAAACAAAATAAATAATACAATTATAAATAGCTCCAGATAGCAGATCCTTTCGCTCGCTCCATTTTGTAAACACTAAGCTCCGCACGGCGTGTTGCTTTTGTATGACGTCACTCACAGCGCACAGCATAGAATTACACTGAATAGATCAGCCAATAGACAGATAGATAGATAAACTTGTATTAATCCCGTGAGGGAAATTGAATTATCAAAGCAGCAAGGTAGTAGGAATAGGATTCAAGTATCGGCCCATTGTCACCGATACCCGATCTAGAAATGTCTTCAATATCGGTACAGATACCGATACAAATATCGGATCGGTGCATCCCTAGTCACAGGCCAATAGCTGGCAGTAACTTACTGTGTTTTTCACAGGAAATGTTTAGCTTTGGTGCAGAACAAGCATTCATTGTGAGAAGCTTTTGTCTGTATGTGTGTGGGTGTGTGTGTGTGTTCCTCAGACAGAGAGTGAAATGATCTCATATAGCTAATATATAATAGTATTTGGGATAATATATGATCTAATGTATTCCAACAGTTAATGCGCAGTCAAGATTGGAAAAATGCAAACAGACTGTTTTGCCAGTGTGTTCGTCAAAGGCTGTGCAATGAGTCCCACACTGTTGAACCTTTCCTTCAATGAATTGGCTCTCTTCCCCGAACCTTACTTTATGAGACACGGAGGTCAAAGGCCTCCTATATGCAAATGACTTAGCTGTTCTGTCTCCAACCGAGGAAGGACTTCAACAGCCTGTGTATTTGAGAGGAATTCTGCAAAATATGGGCTATCAAGGTCAACATGAAAAAGACTAAGGGCCCTATCTTGCCGATCAGAAACGCAAGTAGGACGGCGCCAAGCGCAAGTAGCTGTGTGGGCGGCTCTATGGCGCAGTTGCTATTTTAACGGCGGAAAAAACACACTTGCGTCCAGCGCAGGTGTCAAAAGGGTTGGTCCAAAGGAGGTTACTCAGCCATAGGTGTGGTTTGGGCGTAATATGCAATAAACCAATCCGAGCGTCATTTCACATTCCCTTTAAGAGCGAGGAGCGCATAGTCCATAGCGGCTTGTTATTTTGATGGCGGAATTACCTGGTAGAAGACCGGAAAAGTTCACAGCCGAGGAGACCGACGTGAGATTTACACCAATTTTTTGGCAAGCCATATATAATTACAAGGAAAATAAAGTATTTACCACTTGAGGAAATCATTGTGATACCCATATCCAAGATATTTTAAAAATAGGCATACATCTAGCGTAGCGTACACATTGGCCCAAATGATTCAGGTTAATTGAAGCTGCGTGACATTTGATTTATTGTATGGCTTTGTAAAAAGCCGGGAGATAGATATATATGGGGATGCGAGAAACCCTCCAAAAGTAAGCAAAGTCAAGCAAGCATGTCAAGATATTGCCGTGATTGTTTCTGCAACGGGGCACCCGAAAACGTTGCCGAAAACGCTATAATGACGTCCGGAGACGTGGGACATCCAAGCTGGAAGGTAACACACGTTCTCGTGCCTTCACGGGAGGTGGATCTGCCTCGACCCAGGATCTGACAGCAGCAGAGGACATCGCCACGTCTACCCTCACGCCTGAGAGCCTGCAGGGATTTGGGGGCATGGAAATCGGCACCCAAGCCAGTGCACCAGCTGACCAAACCCAAGGTACATAAATAAAGTCCACATACACAGAGATGAGTTTACAAGATTTATAATAATACTGGCATTAAATAAATGCAACAAAGCCATACAATAAATCAAATGTCACGCAGCTTCAATTAACCTGAATCATTTGGGTCAATTGTGTACGCTAGATGTATGCCTAGTTTTAAAATGTCTTGGATACGGATATCACAATGATTTCCTCATGTGGTAAATACTTTATTTTCCTTGTAATTATATATGGCTTGCCAAACAATTGGTGTAAATCTCTCGTGAAGACGACAGAAGTAAAGTGTAGCCTATAGGTCCTATATTGTGCGGGCAAGCACATGCGCCCTTAAAATAGCGTTCTGAATACGCGTTACAGACTTAAGACATTGCGCCTCACATTAGACCAGCTTTTTTTTGGTCAATGGCGCACGGCGCACGGCGTTGTTTTGAAACTGCAAAATACCACTTGCGCCAGAGAAACGCCTTCTCTGTTCCGCCCCCGCCCATGTCGACGCAAGTTCATTTCGAAGCGCGCCTCTGGAGGAAAAATCGCGCTGTGCGCCGGGTGCAAGATAGGAATTATACATGCGTCGGTGACAATGTCAATTGCGCTGGGTGCAAGATAGGGCCCTAAATGTATGGTTTTCCTGAGGAAGCCTTGCATACAGAATTCAGCAGGAGCATTCTTTAAAAAACACAGAAACACCCACAAAATGCATGCAGGTCAGTACCCTGCCAGTACCCCTAATTATAGGCATTAGGCATAAAAAAAAACGAACTTTTGGGAAACACATCAAAAGTAGTGACCCCAGTTCACCTCATCATAAGTCACCAAAACCCAAAACAAACTGGCCCTTATTTGGCCCTTAACCATGAATATATACATTTGCCCCATATCTAAGTATATTAAAAGGCAAAAATCTCTCAAGATGCTTGACAATGTACAGACTCAGTGAGCACAGTCTGGCCATAGAATGTGGAAGGCGGAAACAGACCTGGCTGCCTTGAGAGGCCCGGCTGTGCTCTCGGTGAAATAAGAGTGGTTGAAACAGAGCTCGATTTCCTCACTGAGTGAAGTCATTACACGTACCTCAGATATAAGTTTATGACTAAAGCTAGCGGTATTTGCTCAGAGATCACACAAGAAAGAAATGGAGGAAAACTAAAAATATATTCTAGGAGAAGCAAGATGTTGTCAGCATGCCATAAAAGAAAAAAGGACATCTTAAAACCAGTGAGGCCACCCCACTGTGCATCCTGAAGAGGAAAGAGGAAGGAAAAACCCTATAATGTATCAACATAACAACCATACTTGTGTGTCTTTGTTTTGCCTTCATTCTCCATTTCATTCAGGTTCATTTATCCTTGTATTTTATAACAAATTCATGTTGTGTAGACTGCTTTTTACGCTACACAGTCATGCCAATAAAGCATATTCAATTGAAGTGTAATTGAGAGAGAGAGCGAGAGATATTGTTTGTGTGTGTGTGTTCATTCAGAGATATTCCTCATAGTAACGGTGGGCAGACTGCCCCTAATGCAGACAGTGTGCCCTTTAATTTCAGTCTAGAAGCTTGGCGCGTGACTCAGTGGAATTGTGTGAATGCATAGTAGTGTGGCAGTATCTGTGTTGGCTCTTGGCAGGGCTGATGTATAGGTGTGTGTGTGTGTGTGTGTGTGTGTGTGTGTGTGTGTGTGTGTGTGTGTGTGTGTGTGTGTGTGTGTGTGTGTCTGTGTGTGTCTGTGTGTGTCTGTGTGCCTCACTGTGAAAGCGAGAGAGTGTGAGTGTTACGGAAAAGGAGAAAGAGACTATAGCTGGGTTTCCATCCAACTCATTTGCATGTTTTGCATGCATCTCAAATAATGGGATTTTTTTTGTGAATTTCTGGCATTGCCACTCAGGATTCCAATTTGACTTTTGGTCTTAATGAAGGTTGGATGAAACCCAACTCATGTGTGGTCATCATCCCCTCTCAGGACTGGTTTGTGTCAGTGTCAGCTTGACAGAGAAGCCCACAGCTGATGACCATAACGGACCAGTGGTCTTATGCATCGGTGTCAACTCCCCCTCCCCCACCTCCACCTCTGTTTATGAATCCTTCTTACATAAGCCCCTGATGGTTCCCCCTCAAGCAGTTTGCCTCTCCTCTGCTCCGAGGGAAAAAAGCATGCTTCTGCTATTTAAAGAGACGGCTAGATGATGTCTATGTGTTTGTGAATGAGTGAGGGAGAGAGAGAGGGAGAGAGAGGGCGAGCATCTATCGTGGTGCTCCACCTGCTGCCAGTCAGCTGTAGTGAGCTGCTGTGCAGGCCCAGCACGCATGATGCATGTGCTCAATAATGAATGCTCTCCTCTTCATGACCCCTCATTGTTAGTGTACTGCAGCTGCAGCTTTAGAGATTTTTGAATTATGTACATATATCCTGCAGAATAATGTAAAATATTCTTAAATGTTTTTAAATCTTTATTCCTATTTTTCCACTGTACTGGTCCAGCGTGTCCTGGCCTTTATAGATCTGACCAATGTGCAACGCTCTCCTGTTGTGAAGGATGATGAACGCTTGCCAAAGTGTCAAAGTCCTGAGGTGGGTATATTTGACATACCCAAAGAGCGAAATAGAGCAGGCTGGTATCTGCAGGGAGTTTATTAAGCAACTGTGTTAAGCAGTCTAATGTGAGTCTAAAGCAGTCTAATCACAGCTGTCCCACTCAGCCACGCTTGTGTGGTTTCTCTGTCAGAGGGTCAGCTGGTGCAACTGGCAGCAGGGTGGGGCAATTATTTACTATATCGTCAGACAAATTAAATTACATAATAGCAGTTTGGTTACTAAATGTAATTTGACAGATGAAACAAATAGTAAAGTACATTTAAAACATGTAAGCTGGAACGTTAAGCAGTATGTGAGAGTGTGATGTCCTGGCAGAATATTTGAAAAATGTGAGGCTGTGAGAAAGCACCAGCTGTGGTTTTACAGTCTCACACAGTAAGGGCAATCAGTCTGTGGTTTTACAGTTTAACACAGTAAGGGTAATCAGGCTGTGGTTTTACAGTTTAACACAGTTGAACACAGTCAGCACAGTCAGGCTTTGCTAACTGATGGAAGAGACGGGGATGTGGTTCACAGGTACAGGAGGTCAAAAATGGATGTACTGTAATGTTATCCTGAGCCTCTGTCCTGCTGGCTGACAAACCGCCCCAGCAATTAGACCTGGCCGCAGGTTAAAGCACAAGCCCAGCTCTCAGGCCGCCGGTGTTGTCTTAGACTGTCTCGGGGCGGAGAGGGGAGTGAGAGAAGATATCAGGTTCAGAGGAGAAGAAAATAAACCTCTCTCTCTCTGTCAGTGTGATCACCTAAGTTACTGAGACCTTTGGACCCGAGCCAAGAATAGCGTTTATGCTGGAGGCAAGAATTTGGATGCAATTACCAGGAGGGTTTAGAATTCTCTCTGCACGAGGCTTTGAGATGGCCTTCATATATATGGCATTATGGGGCCTGGTCTGAACATGTGGAGGCCTTGTTGACTTTACTTGTTTTGCAGGTTGGATGTATGAGATTTACCATACAGTGCAATATATTCAGTTTCACCCTATGAATTAAGTGAATGTTATTTCTACAAAACTTAACATTTTGTTGAAGGCATGATACACTGTAAAAGTTTAGACAGCCTTACCATGGCATGCGCAGCAAACTGTTTATCCCAGATGTAGTTTTAACAAAAATATCTTTGTAGATTAACCAAAACAATTAAAGTTGATGTTGTGACAAATTTTGTTGCGCAGGTTTGACCTCAATATTATTATTTTTCAGTTGATCATTTGTGTTGGGTTTCGTGGCACTCAGATTGTAGTGTTCTTTAATTAATTATACCTGCAACCGTGGTGAAGTGTGTGCTAGATGTATGTTACATAATATATGTACTGTATATCTATGACATGTGTGCATATGAAGCACATATAAAAGAGCTTGACTTGTGAGAGGAGACATCAGATGGATGCTCGTAAGATAAACAAAGCCTCTGACCCTGTTCTAGGTTAAAATTTGATTGAACCAGACATGGGCTGTTCCATGCATATGACTTGTACAAAATGGTCAATTCCATCTAACATCATTGGCTAGTTATACAACGCCCCATTTCTTGCCCCTCCCCCACTCACCGCCAAGCAGCCTTTGCAGTTAGATGATTTTGCCAAAGGAGAATGTATTATTTATAAGAATATCCATCTCTGTCCCCCATAGGTCTGTCAGTTTGTTGTGTCTGTGAATGGCCTGAATGTCCTCCCCCTGGACTACCGGACCGTCAGCAGTCTCATTCTGACTGGGCCCAGGACCATCGTCATGGAGGTGATGGAGGAGCTCAACTTCTGATTGGCTGGCCACCCTCACTCTTGTCAGCAGGGCCTCTAGCCAAAGAAACGGCCCCGGAGTGAAGCAAGGCTCGTGTCTGTCTGTGTTCTACTGCCCTTCTTGACAGGCATCCTCCTCATCCATCTCTACTTCTCTCTCTCGTCTCCCGTGCTCCTTCCTCTCCAGGCTGAGGGGAGGATATGAGAGCGGAGGAGTGGAGGAGTGGACGTCACTCATCAGTGTAGAGAGGACACGATCCTTGTGTGCTTAACTCATCAAAACCCCACTGCTGCTGAGACACGCACATACCTAAGGAGTGTTTGGTCCCAGGGGGCTACCTAACTTTTATGAAGGACACCAACCATTTGTACATTTTGACATTAGTGTGGTCTGGAACAGTGCAGACCACATGACCACCAAAAGACATTTTCAGCAGGCATTTTCAGCAGGCAATTTCAGCAGTTCATCACCTGGAAAGGTATTGCTGGTTTTGTTTGTAGAATCAACTACTAGGGAAACACCACAGCAGATCAGAAGAATGGTGCTGGGTCAGGTGTGCAATGCCAGGATGTTGCAAGCACAATTACCGCCATTTTGAAGGTGCACCGCTGTTACCAACTGTGGTCTGTCTTGTAACAATGCGTGCAGCGTTCATTGAACAAAGCACTATGCTGACACCGTGCACCGTGCCTGGGAGGCTGTCAGAGGCTTGGATACCCTGTTGGCACTGGATTACCGCTTTCATGGGGTATTGATTGCCAAAGGCAAATGCTTTGAGAACACTGCTTTGTGACAATCAAACAAGTCGACTGGGACGCATGATCATAACCCTAATGTCATTACCTGCTCTTTCACTGAGTACTTTCTAATCAGTGTCATCACAATGCAGGAACAAATCTCTCAGTCAAAACTGTCTAATGAAAGTTCACTATAGTTCCATATTAGACTATATGCAGTTACAGAATTGACAACATTGAAATGTAATTCAGTTACAAAGCCTTTTTAGTGCAACTATCATCTATCTGTTCATGACCTATTGTAGTAAGTCCAAGATATCGTGTGGTGGATAGGGAGTTTATCCTGGCCTGTGTCAGACATTATGAGGAAAACAGCCTGGGGATTGGGCATTAGTCCCATTGCAGGTCAAGCACACAGACGTGCACCTACAGCACAACACATTCACATTTAACATTCACAACTGTGGCCTATTTAGTGTTTCCGGTCTTTGGACGTGATGAGACAGGAGTGGCCGCGTGACCACAGAGAGAGAAAAAAAAAATGGCTGTGAACCTGCCATCCGTGAGCAGAGAATGCCAGTGTGCCGCTTTCAAAACTGAAACCCACCCTTAAACGGTCCCCCTTTTGATCTGCTTAATAAAATTCTGTCAAATTGTTGCTTTACTGTAAGCAACTTTCATAATAAGAAACGCCAAAGCCAACAGGTTTCAAATTCAACCATTTTGTGTAAATATTGCTGCTATTGGTCATCTGTTTGTAGGGGCTGAAAATGCAGGTGTACACATGTTGATATAGCATTTTGGTGTGACAACGTCCATGTCTGGTTGTGAAAACCAGTCCTGGAGATGAGGAGAAAAGTACAAAAACCCATTTTGTATCTATAAGAGTTGTGTTAACACTATCATTCAAATAAAAAGAGAAATTCTCTGTGGGTAATATCTACATATTGCCAATGGTTTTGCCAACGGTTTTGAACTGGATGCATAACGTCATTGTGCCTATAATCACATCACTAAGTGTAAAATAGCTAATTCAAGTTAGAATCACACATGCCAATCACAGTCAACTAAAATGTCACTCTTTAAAGGGAATATTGTTGGGTCTTCTGAAGGCAGACACACTCCAGAAAGCATTCAAGTGTCCATAGATAAAACCTTGTTCTAATCATTAGTGTTCCAGCATGTGAAACATAACAGGCTTACACCTACCTGTTCATCTAAATATTGCATTTAGATTTTTTTAATTCCTATGGTGTTTTATTTACATGACAATACTATTGTGGACCATTCTGTTATTAATACCATCTCTGTGGCCCTTTACCTCGAGAGGTTGCTCAAGGGAAAATCACCTGACTCCATTAACACAATGCTATAGATCTTTGTTGTGGGAAGCGGTTCCCCATTTGCCTGTGTAATGGGAGTGTGTTGTCTCTGCTTTGTGTTGTGTTGTGATGTGTTATGGTTGGTAAACAACGTGAAGGGGGGGGGGGGGGCTAACATCCCCAGTTAAAGTCCATAATGTGGGAACAAAAGCCATGCTCCACCCACGCCACTCCCCCTGGTCCCCACTGGAGCGTGGGAAAATACAAATACACACATAGGAATTGCACAAACTCAGCAAGAAAACACAGCCCAACAGTAGGGAGATTCAGGGAAACACCCTCAGCCCTGCTGTACCTGTGTTTATCATGGCCCCTTTATTAGATACCTGATGCACACCAGAGATCCTGGAATGTAGAGAAAAACTGTTACATTTGTTTTCTGAGTGATTTTTGCTGTTGTGAAGAAGCATTCCTCTTTTGTGAATGTACTGCTTAAAAATTATGTTCATGGTCCATACAAATTGTTTTCCTGTACTGTACCTCACCATTTTACCAAAACAATATTCAAGGAAACACAGTTCATAATCATACTGTAGATTGATGTTAAATTTATAAGTCTACTGTGAGTGAACATCTAAACATCCATGTTGTCCCTGTTACGTAACCTTTGGGTACAAATATTAAAGCAGAGTGCTGTTATTAGATAAGCCAAAATATATGAACTTTATGACTAGGTGTCACATTAGACCATACATCAACACCATAAATGGTGCATTTTAATATAGTATTTAGAGTAGAGTAAATACAGGATACAGAAAATATAAAACCGTAGATATTTAAAAAATAAAGCATTCATACTTCATTTATAAATCAATTCGTTGCCAACATGACGATATATAAAAACTGTTTAGAAACATTTTTTAAAAATCATTTAAACCGTTTTTGGAACAGTGTGTAATATGGTCCAAATATATTTGAGTATGCATGATAATTAGCACATACAAGGAATGGAATACAGAAATACTGTGTTCAATTTGTGCTTCTAACAAATCTGTGAGCATCACCTGTAAATGTTGTTTGCTGCTCTATGTGTCTTGTAGCGAACTGTGACATTCTTTCACAGGTTCTCTAGTTGCCTAGTTGATCTAGTCTGATGTCATGTTTTTGCTGACTTTATTCAGTCTTCATCCACATAATGTGATTGTGAAAGTGCTAACCCCATGGCCTAGTACAGTTAAAGAAAACAGTTCTAGACCAATAAAAACAACAACAATTACATCTGAAAGGCGCCATTAAAAAGACAGTATTTCTCATTATTACCACATATTCTTGCCGTTTTATTTATCTCTCTTCTCAGTTTAAGGCATTCAATAATTTCCTCTTTCATCAGGTTATTAGCCATGACATATTTCTAGCTCATTCGAACTGTGAGCAACAAAAAAAGGTACCAGTGTTTCTGAAAAACGGTAAGCAATTTCACTTAAAGAGTCACTTGAATATTTTCTTGTTAGAATGCAGGAACCTTGCCAATCTTCAAACCGGGTATTTCTGTTTTCACAATATCTGACAATGACTGTTTGCTTTTATCGACACAACACACAGTAATTCTGTAAATCATACAGCTACAAACCTGCCATGTTGGATCCACCTGTGATAAAGGATGACTTTGCTTTGTGAATCTTCCACAGACAGCTTTGATTGGTTTAAAATTACTTTAGGGGGTTGCCGAAGCTGTCAGATGTTGGGGGTAGTGAGAGGTAAAGCACTCCTCAGTGTGCTTTGGGTGTGGGAGAACACAGAGAGCAGTAGGAACGCTCCCTGGTGCCACATCTGTCTTGCGCTGCAACTCTTTGCCACGTTTAAAGTTTGTTCATGAACAGATTTATTAAACATCCTCTGTTGACTCATTATGTTTTTGTCTCTTTTTCTCCTGTGAGTAAATTCAACTGAAGTTACACCAGAGCTTCGTTCTCTGGCTGACAGAGTTCCAGTCAGGAAAGTTTTTAGATTTTGTTTATTGATCGAATGAAACACCTTGGCATTAGGTAACTGGCCAGATTTACATTTATAGCCATATGCTTTTATATGAGGTACCAGGGGACAAGTGAAAGAAATACAGACATGTAACTTTGATTTACCAAGGCTATTAAAGTTACTATGATTCCCTTTTTATTTGTTGATAAGAAAGGGAAATCCCTTAAAAATACATGTAGACAAAAAGGAAGAGCAAAAGAAGAACACAAAAAAAAAAAAAAAACACAAAAACACAAATAAAATACAGAAAATGTTGTTCACTTATTGTTTGTTGACTATATAGAGAGATCTCACTAAAGAGAGCTTGTTAATTTATAGATGCATTTCCATTTCCTAAGATGACCACAGGAGGGCAGGCTTGCACAGCACTTTGCTAGGCTGGCTCCAACATCAGGCTCCCTTCAGACCGGAATGAAATAGCCTTCATGGCAGAGCAGTGAAATTTGGCATTTTAAAAACGTGATAGAAACTTCAACTTTTGTATAGACTTCCACATTATATCACAGAGTAGCGTAACCCCATGATCTACATATAGTATGTATATTATACATTAATGCTTTTTTCACAGATGTGATTGATTGACTTATCCTAACATACTGCATATGCTCAAAATACACATCATAAAGTAAAAGGGAAAGTAAAAAAACGCATTATGGTCATTACGCAACCCAGTATATGCTAGTGCTGCTGAATGCTTGAATGGCCTCTGTAAAAGGGTTTCCTGGACTTTTCCTGAGCATCCCTATGGAGAAATACAATACCTAAAAGCACTCTTTGTGTCCACATCACAAATACAAGCATTTTATGTAACTTTAACAAAACACTTCAAATGCACTTCATGTACTACATGAATTAAACATCTGACATTTGGACTGTAAGGTCTCTCCACCATCTAGTGTGTTACAAAAGAAAATGGTGTGTGTTTAGATGCTCCTGTACATTTCAGTATAAGTGGGTATAATTTCAAACCTGCTGGGATGGTGCTAAGAAGCTTGCGTTGGGATGTTGAAATGAGACATGCCTTTGGAGCCAGGTGTTCTACATGGATGAGTAGTGGGGCTGGTGTGCAGTCACCCTTTGGGCTCGTGGGCGGGAGGTTCATGACCCCGATACTTACAGTCTCTCATCACAAAAGCTTATGCTGGAGAATATCCCATTCACTCAATAGGCTCTTCCCACACAGAGGTGGCTCTATCAGGAGTGACATACATAATTCATGTCTCTCAAGACAGTACTGTGAATCAGAGTGGCTCGATCATATTTTTGATACAGCTGTGTAAAGTCTATAGGGGGGAAAAACCTAGAAGCTCCAGTAAAGGTCACCCGGCAAGTTAAAAAAAAACACTTTATGTTATTCATCCTTATTACATTTTCAGCAAACTATGCTATGAAAGTGATATTCTCACAATGATTCCAATCTGTGCTTATGCCTAAATACCAGCATTCAAACTCACTATTTCTAGATGGTTGAACTCAACAATACCGTGAGAGATCCGATCAGCTCAGACAGCAGGCTTTTGTTCTGTCAGGCAGTACAGCAGACATATCACAGCACAAAGGGGGTCTCAGGTACACTGTGACAAGTGACGGATTGGTCTTATCAGATGTCAACAAGCCCCCCAAAGCATGCCCTTCAGCAGACAAACACACAAGCCCGGAAATGAGGGGATGTTGTCAGGGAGAGGATTTTGTTTTGGCTTGCACATATTTTGCATTACAGACGGATGAGAAATGCAAAACTGAGCAGATTAGAAAGCAGGAGGTGGAAAAGATGGTAATTTGACAGGTTAGCCTGAAAATATTACGCAATTGATTAATGTTGAAGTACCCAATTGTTTTTTGATTAGGTGACCTTCCTTTGTGGAAGAGTAACCATGTCTCTAAAATGAATAAAGCATTCAGAATAAAACTGATATGATGTGTGGGTATTTTTATGTTTTTATAACAAACACTCTGCGCACTGTAGTTCCACCATTTTGTAGGCTTGAGTTATATGAGGTGAAATGGGACACATTTATTAGGTCTAAAGGTGGTGACCCCTGTCACGGACATGACCCCTCTTTAACACCCTACCATGATTACAGTCTAGGGGAGTGTAGAGAGGTGGGGGCACACATACACTTAGATACCACTGTCCAAGATTCAAGTGTGAGTAGCAGCCTACATTTTTATGTTTTGGTGCAGTGGTTCATTGATTCAGTCTTTTCATCTTAATCTTTCATCATTTATTCAGTCTTTCAGTGGTTTGTTTATTTAGCCCATCCATAAGACATGGAAAAACATGACATGAGTAGGTTTCCCCCACCACTAGAGTGCGTTGGCTAATTAGAGGACTGTGCCTAATGTAAGGTTCCTTCCGTGTCTGAAGTGCAGAGTCAACTGTGATTAGCTGAAGATCCTTCATTTGGACCAAGGGTAATGCATGGGAAGGGCGAGTTCAGAGGCTCTGCCCAGGACCTCCTGTCCAGAAACAGGTGTCACCTCAGAGGCCAAGCTGAGAGAGGCGGATCACTCAGGGAGCCTCCAGCAGCAGCTCTGTGACCCTCTCACAGGATGAAATAAGCAATCAGGGACTGCGAGAGGACTGCAGAAAGCTCCGGAAAGCTGACATTAGTGCCATAATGCCAAAATAGTTTTCCCTTTGAGTGTCTGAATGAACTGTAGGTTGAATGGGACTTTAATTCTATGAAGCAAAATCCAGAAACATTGTTAAGTCTTCGTATGAGAAACTAGGTGTAATAATCAAGCCAGCAAACTAGACTGTGTCAAGCAGATCCTATGCAAAACATCCTGAAGGACTTGCCAATGCCCCGAAAGAAACAGGACTTCAGTGCCTTTATTCCTACCAATCACAGAAGGAAATATTTTGCTATAGAAAGTAAAGAAAGATATATGGTTTTCCATAATTAAGAATTGAACAAGCAGCTTGACTAGCTTGTTTAGTGGGGATCTTTAGAATAAAAATTCTGCCCATTCAGAAACAGAACAGTCAAAGGCTAAGTGAAAACCATATTTGCATCCCAGCCACTTGTGATTCCTTTCCAAATCCTGCAGAGGCTGCAGAAGAGAAGGTGATACCTGTGCGAGAACCCAACTAAAAGTCACACAAAGACATTAATGCATTTATTCATGAGGCTATTGGAACTGCAAACTGCCCATCACAAGTGCTGAGTCACGGCTGTGGGCAGGAGGGGGCCAGTTGCTCAGCTTTACTCAGCTCTGCAGAGGGAATGTCCCAATTGAGGCTTCAGACACCTCTACTGGTCATTTGTATTTGTGCTGCCAGAGTTTGAGCTCTGCAGGCACGGGGTGTTGCACTAAGATGCAAGGTACAGTTGGTCACTCTCAGCATTTATGTTGAGCATTTAAATACATATCTCACCTGTCAAAAAATGAAGAGGCCCATTTCTCCATAAACTTTTTATTACACAGAAATAATTTTAAAGGCAGTTTAAAGAAGCATTATGGAGTTTTGATCTAAAACTAGTAAGCTACCAACCTAAAAAGAATGCGCAACCTTTCAAACACTACCATCAGCCCAGTTGGCATGATAAAAGCTTACTAACATGCTAACTGGCATCTTTTGCCGATGTCGTGCTGTGACATGAAATGTGGTCTTATATTTTTACGGGGTGTTCCAACCCGAACCACAGCATGACTTAGTGCATATCCTGGACAGCTAGTGGGAATGACAGGTGGGTTTATCTGTCCTTCACATGATCATATTTCATCAAAACTAATTTGAAGATGATACCAAAAGTAGTTTCTCATTAAAAACGTACCTCAAGAAGCTTTAGGCGAAATTAACTTGCTGTATTTACAAAACGTTCAATATAGAAGTTTTCTAACGACAGCAGGTTAAATGATACATATGAGGACAGAACAGTCCTGACTGCATTCAGTCTTCCGTGCTAAGGATTCACCCCCCTGTGTCTTCACTGATCCATATTAATAAACACAAATGTTCTGTAGAGATCTATCATACTTAATACAAACAATGTGTCTGCACACTACTTATAATTAAACTAAGTAACTGTGACAATGGAGAAAATGTCACTAGAGAGAATTTCATAGCAAATAGCCCACTGCCTTCCCACTACCACAGAACAAGGACCAGAGCTAAAGCACAGAACTTCAAGAAACATTCTCCCAAACTGCTTCTTGTACGGGATGTTTTCTGAATAGGCAACTGTACATTGTTAATCTATGTAGACAAAACAGCTAAGAAATCTTTTCTTGTGCCCCTGCCACATGTTAAAATGCACAAAGACTTTGAGTATGGGTGGTATCACCTTCAATAATTTCACGCTTTTACCTGTTTCCTAGCAAATCCTTGAATTTCTAAGGTTAATCAAGGACAACATAAATTCAATTGTGTACCATGACAGTCATTCAACTATAAGCCATAGGTTTTTGTTCACCTCTCTCTCTCACTCTCTATGTCTGTCCCTTGTAGAAAACTGAAGGGTAAATATAATTGTTCTTGGAGGTGTCAGTCTGGGCAGTCCAGCCCAATAGGTGACATCTCTGTCTTAAGGTGATCAGATCAGTGGTTGCCCCACACTACAATATTCATTGATTGAAGTCACACCCTACGTCCCCTGTCTTGCATCCCTGTCAAACAGTGGTGTCAGGGCTAGAGTACTTTCTCTCAACTCATAGGAAGTTATGTACAATAAAAGATACTTAGATGTTTTACCTTTACAACCTTAATGTACAAGATTGATGTCTGGTCCTAGATGCATGTTCAGTATTAAATCATTTTCATGACAAAGCAAGACTGCTTTTGGGTGGATGGTAATTGTAGGTACTGGGAGGTGGAAACTCAGGTCTTGAAGAAATGAATGGAGCTAAAAGTTAAAAGAACTGTACTGTCACACACTACCACATTAGTCATGAGTGCAGGCTGAGGTTCAAAGCCAGTTTTCTAGATAAATGGATGCCCCACCCAAAGCCCCACCAACCAATTTTCCACCAGTAGTCACTATACCTTGAAAGGTTTAATTCCGAGGCACATTTACCTGTCTTTAAACCTGTTCCAATAAAAACATCAGATAATTATTTCACTGAACTAATTCGCAGCAATTACTCTAATTCCCCTAACTGCTTGCATTGGTAAGCATTGCAATATTGTAAAAAAGACATCACATATTCTACATTTCTGTCGATCTTCTTTACATCCAGTAGCTATTTTGCATCGCCTGGCGCTTTTGCAAACAGCATCGAGGTGTTTCAAGAGATGTGCGAGTGCATGCGCTCAATTTTTAAGTGCACTTCCAATGCAGGTGCCATGGAGAGAAGCGCTGCATTCGCTCACAGGAAGTCAGTTCGGAAAGAAAGCCAATCCGTTAACAAAACAAGCGAACACAATGGAAATACCCTTTGTGTTGTTGTCAAGTACTGTTAGGAGGTCTGTAGTCTCCAGTTATGGAATGTCTGAGGGGTTTTAGAATTTCTTCGGAGTTGATCCTTATGCTGTAATTGGTTGCGTTTCCCCTCCTCCTAGCCGGTAGTTAGGATGAACTGAGCACTCTGAAGGGGATGGGTGAATAGCGACGGACAGAGCACCCACTTGGAGCTTAGGACTGGACAGAGTAAGGGCGAGTGGAAGAACGTGCTTCAACAGCCTGAGGAAGCACTCGACGTTATTATTCACTGGGAGAAACAAGGACATATTGAATTTAATGACTGAGCAGGTAGTGTGCAGCTTTTCTTCATTTTTACAAATTGTTAGAGTCAGATATTATAAAGTGAAAGAGATTTGAAAGTGGCATAACGAACTCATCAATACTTAACAGACAACAATGCCATCCCACAGTCATAAAATAGGTGACTATTTTGAATGACAGACGCAGACTCTCAGATAACTGAATTATTTGACCCTGACTGTGTTGACATGGTGGGGAAATATAATACCCCATTTACCACATAAAGGAATCGAAAATAATCAAAAGCCACTGTGCAATCAACATGGCATTATTTGCTGCAACGTTAGAAGCCTCGTCTCATTTTGTGTTTGAATTGAATGAACATACCGTCCGAAGTCCGAAACTGTGAATGCATGTGCTTAGCAGCTATCTTAAAAGTAATTTTTGAAGAAAAAACGATAGGATAAACTATATCTGAATAATTTTGATTTTGATATTAAATACCGTTTCGCCATAATTTAAATTTTTGAGTAATGGATTTATAATTGATAATAGAAGTATTTAAAGTTAAACTTCCCCTGGAAGAGATTAGCAATCACTTCGGTGTTATTCCGAGATTAATTTTCAAGAGTTTCATGTAACAATAAAAAATGTTCCTTTACCACAGCAGAAAAAGACCAACCGCTCAAACAGATTCCAAGCCTCAATTTTACAGTATGAAATACTTTAACCATATTTTGGAGATCAGCCTCTTAGTGAATTAACTCTTGCCAATCACATAAACTTTTCAACAGTCATTCTCATAACAGCATACCCTCACATTCAGAGTGGAGACTTCCGATCAGAAAGCCGCTTCTCATTCAGAAACTAGACTCAAGCAAGCAACTGTCATAGCCATCAGTGAAGGGCTATGGAAAAATAGGGATGAAGTGACAGGAGAGGCTCTTGTGGTTATTCTCAACACTGACAATGAAGTTGAGGAAGTGCTCATCAGCGGCTGCCCATCATCTTGCAACAAAGCCCTTACTATTTGCTTATTTCTGTGTGTGTTCCTGACAAGAAATACCCCTCCCCCAACAACACTTACCTCTCTTCTTTTCTCTACCCATCCACCTCCCAAACCCACCCACCCCTTCTCCATACCCTCAAACCCTTCAAGGATTAGCACAACCTGATTCAAATCACCCTTTCTCCCTCGCTTCCTGTTTCTAGGTGTGCCGGCAGCAGCATCACACAGGAACTCACTCGTAGGACAGGATGCAGGCCGTCAGACTCAGGAGAGAGGGCTGGTGTCTTCTGGTCTTCTTAACACTGCTGGTTTGTGCTCCCAGCCCTGCCCGGGGCCAAGGTAGGCACTCTCTCCACTTCTCCCCTACTTCTGATGTGCAGGTTTCGTCCAAGCATTGCACTGGTATTTTTCTGTTTCACAGGAGCACAGGAGTGGTCTTTGTCTTGTCATTGCAGTTGAATTGTTTGGTTGGAAGAGACACTATTCTCTTTGCATACCAGGGTTGAGTCTTATGGTTAATCTGCACTTTAATTGATTGATTAATGAAGTTGGTATTTTTGTCCGTTTTTGTTTTTTGTTGTGGTTAAATATTTTGTCTGGACAATGTTTAGAAATCACATTGTTTCACATTTGGTGCATGCAAGGGGAATGCAACCTCCCCTGGTAAGATCTGCACTGCAGCTTTCAAAGGGAAAGCAACACAATGTGTTATCCTATGGGATCAAATGATAAGATCCCTCGGGGAGACTTAAACGTTTAATTGGTTGGTCGACTTGGACGGCGCCCGCATTCCTTCCAGGCCTCTGAGTGAAGGAGCTCGATGGCGGCTACGGGAGCATCTGGAGTGGGTGGGTCTGAGGGCCGGCTGGACGGAGGCCATGGGCTCTCTCATTTGCAAGGGCAGGTGCACGCTGTGCGGAGCTGTGCCTCTCTGTCACAGCACTTAACCTTCAGCCCCCTACACTTAAACCCAGCCACCTCAGGTAGTCCCGTTTTTGCACAATGGTAAACTTAAAGCAAAGTTAATTATTTTTTTTTCTTTTCAGCGCTGTTTCCTGTCTCTTGCTTTTATGTCTTGACTCGGCAGCTGCTTTTCTGATTTTGTAGTTTGCTTTTGCAAAGCCAACCCAAAGTCCAAATTGAACTGGAATAAAATGACAGCATTTATCAATGGTTTAAACAATACAGTGACAGATAACCTGACTAAGAAAACCACTTACTGAGAACTCAGTACTACATCGAGGCTGAATTCAAAATAAGCTAAATATTTTTTAAAGAAATTCCTGGGTGCTGTTTTTTTCAGGTGAAGGGCTTCTCTGTCTTTTGTTGCAATGAAGCTCCTGAATTACTGTTTGTGACTGCCTAAAATGACATTTTAGCATTCAGATGAGGTTTTGGAATTTGTCGTATAACGCTGCTGACAGAAGTGATCAAGCATCGAGCTGTTTCTGTCGGTAGCATTAGGGGTCCATCAGAGCGCTCTGGAACAAGCCGCTGTATCTCAGATGGAGGCTATTTCTGAAATAATTTCAGAGAGATGGCAAAAATAATAACATCTTGAAACAGACTGCACAAAGAAAATAGGTCAACGAAATTGAGAAAAGACAAATATCCCTGAACACAGTAGTACTGAACATAAAAAGTGTTATGTCCCAATCCCCACTCTCATTTAAGCCTAATGTATGATTAGGCACGGTTTGACCACAAATGAATAAATCTGCATATGCAGTGAAATGTATTAGTGTGGAGGGGGGTCTTGTGGTATTTCATTTCAGATCAGGGTTAGGGACTATGATGTTTGAAGGTTGGCGTGTCAGGATCTATCGCATGTCTCTTCCTCACCCTCATCTACAGAGACGGTATTTATATTTGAATTCCCCTTGCAGGGATTTCTGTGTCAGTTTAAAAGATAAGCATTTGAATAGGTGAGGGAGGCTTCAGGCAAGACAGCGGAAGCGAGCTGATAATAGGGCTGAGTTTAGGAAGCGCTATCTGCCACTACACAAGTGCGTCCAAATGGATGAAGCCTAACCACATCAAAGTACACAGGTTTCCCCCCCGCTATAGCACTAATGTACAGCTGAGATAGCGTACGACCACACGCTAACACCTACCTTTTTAAGGCACAAGTCAGGGTTTGTCACACACAGACTACTGTGGCACGCTTTCATGTCAAATCAGTGTTAATTGCAAGAGCAGTAAAGGGAGGGGCAGGTAAGGTAGAAGAAAATGCAATGTGACAGTTTTCTAGGGAATCCTTTAGATGGCATGAACTGAATTTTTGTGGGATTCAGAATTGAGCGCAAATTGACAAATCCCCTTTTCTGGCACTTTTGAACAGACTATGTGGGTTTTTCAACATCAATGGGATTATGCGTTGCACAAAGTAGACTTGAATGATAGTTCAAGTGAATAAACAAGCACAGTTCACCAACTCTGATGATATACACTCACCCTTAACGTTAAATGCAGCTCTCTGCACACCGACTGTGCTTTCACATCCTCTCTCGTCCATTCAGATTGTTTACACATTGTCCTGATGATGTGCTGTTGTGTAGTGCTAGCTAGAACTCTTAAATAAACTCACAATTCACTTTTATCATCAACAAACAAATCCCACTACATTTGGAAGAATGATTCGCTACAGTAGGTCTCGTACATCTGCTGCTTTACATGGCGCCACTTTAATGACTCTCAATGCTTTTTTTTTAATTTTTAAATTGACCCTCACGGAGCATAAGCCTCATTCAAATGGGCCTCTGGGATTATGTGTAATAAGTTACAGCTGACCAGACACAATGTAACGGAATCTAAAGCCTGTTTGTACAGAGGAGTTGCGTGAGGTGTCCCTCACAATCACAGACACTATTTTTCAACGCACTGACTGAATTTGGAATGGACTCCCCATGGAGAAGGGAGGTGTGTTACTCAACAAAGAATATAAATCTTCAGGCATATTTCAGGTTGGTGAGCTTGGTACAGTTTGGAAGTTGTCTTTCTTTATACAAATTTCACATCTTATTGAGCCTCCTTCTGTTCTGGTTACATGTCTGGATATGGTCTTGGGTCATAACTTGGATTTCTTTCCTACACAGTGTTTTGCTCCTTGTACTCCAGAAAATAATTCTGCATTTTGTTATGTAGGAGAACCTATTTTGGTCTTTAAGGTTAAAACCAAATTGTGTTGCTAAAAAAAACTCCTTGAGAAAAAGAAAATGCTCTAGTTTAAGAGCTGTTCTTTTCACTATATGTAAACCTTGAGCTTGGGGTACTTCTAGACTTATGGTTCTGATTGGATTCGCCACTGAATATATTTTAGATGGCATAAATCTGAGAATAAAAACAGGTTCTCCTATGGTGCTATATGCAGGATATTTTATTGTAGCTAGTGCAACTGCCTTTACCTGTACACCATGGGCCACATTTTGGCTAGTGACTGTTCTGATGTTACTTCCTGCCCTGGACTTACCTGATCTAGTATCAGTGTTATCACAAGACACAGACATAGAATTCGAGTTAGATGTTGTTGTCATAAGTGACTCATCTGACAATTTCTAATCCATATTGGGTATCCATAGTCTGGGATAACTATTTGAGTTTTAATAACTCAGAAGAACCAGTAGAGCCAAATATGGTTCTCAAAAAATGTATCCTGACAGAAGGTGAAGACATTTCTAAGTGTGGGTTTGCAGGGCAGAAAGTAATTTCTTAGTGGTATTTGCTGTATAGTGGGACTAATGTGGTGACTTTAAGCACTTGTGGATGGGGTGCAGTTAGGAGCTTAGATGGGGAATCTCTCAAGGTTTGGAAATGTATCATATTCTCTTCTTCAGCAGGCTCTTTCCAGCAGAGATCCACAATTCATGTGCGTCTTGGCTTATATCCATTGTTTGGTGAAACTGTCAAGTAGATCTGATGCGTTCTCTCTGCCATATTATAATTAAAATGTCAAATGCTGACTGAGACATAACATGCAGCACCTGCTTTTTTTGACAGTCATCAACTTAAATTTCACCATTTACTTTAATTTCCTTTTTTAATCCAGAGAGGAAGAAGAGAATATGACTATAGCCTTTCCCCTTAGTTCTCCCCTTAACACCAAGGGCCTTTGACTTATTACACTTTCATAAACCTTGTATCATATGTATATGATAATCTTTAAATTAACTTAGAAGTTGATAGTTACAGACATTCAAATAATGACATTCAAATGTGACATTCAAATAATGTCTCTTTGGAAGTATACAAAATGCAATGAGCTGCAATGGCTCCATGTTACAAAGTGTACATACTCTTTAGCTGCAAATTGTCATTGACTTTCACTGACTTTTGGAAGAGGTTGATTCCTCAAGCATATCTATTGGAATCAATAGTGAAGATAATTCATCTCTGTTGTTATTGAGTTATTTCTCTTGATTTCTTGCAGTCCCAGCGCCACGCAAACTCCGCTTCAAACTGCTGTCTTCTGGAGGACTAACCGTAACATGGAAAGAACCAAAGGGAGATTATGATGGCTTTAGATTTGTATATGACAATGTTAAAGGTAAGAACTGTGCAGTAAGCAGTATCACTGTCATCTATCATTTAGATGTGTGTTATTTTCCCTGATTGAATTTCGCCAACGTGTGACTCGCAATTGATGTACTCATGTTATAGTGTCCTAGCATTGAAAGGGAGCTATTGTCTTGTAGATGTAAGAGCTTATACCAATCACGAAAACTGCACCATGAATATTATAAATGAACCATAACAGATATATGAGGAACCTATTGTACATGTACGCTGTGGTTTAGATAGAGAAGGCCCTTTGCAAAGCTAAGGCTGTCGACATGGTTCCTTGTGGTCTGCCCTAGACCTTATTCATCGATTGTGCTGAAATCCCCTTTAGATAAAAGGATCTCCTAAATGTAGAGTTTAAAGAGCTATGACAGGGTATCTCAGGGGGGTTGGAGAGGGACAGGTGCTTGTGGGAGTTTTTGGCCTCAGTCATCATTTCTGCTCTCATGCCGCTAGAGTAGAGGCTAGAGTAGAGGCGTTCAAGAACCCTGCCTGCTTTTGCTGTCAGATATCTGCTCTTGCTGTTCCGTGTTCGCTGAGCTCAGGCCAAAATGCGCAACAGAGCTGGCAGATAAGAGTTGTCATAAATGAAAAGGCCCATCATATCCTGTGGAGTGTTTTTGTCGAGACAGGTCACTGCTCTCCCACTTTTTTGTCAAGCAAGCCTTGTCCAGGGAAGGACTCCTCCCATCGTCAGCGAAAAAATGCTTGGCTAAAGTGCCCGATTACATTAAACACAAATAAACTTCAATGTCTAGGGCTTATCAAAAATCTCTCCAGCCCTCTAAAGCCAGTGCCTCAATATTTTTCCCAGTGAGCTTTTTCAGTGAGCAAGTGACCAATTTCATGAATGACTGCCAAACATACTTTTCATGATCAAAGGCGCTCCCACACACTGAGATAATGTTCATTGGGCTGCTGTGCCTCAGAGACATCAGGCCCATTTTCATACTTCTGTATTGCTGGTGCCCCAGTATGGCACACTGCTGTCCCTAGCACTTTTCCCCCTCAGTTCCCCGTGTGCCACAATCTGCAGACTCATCACCCTACATGTAGATACTTACTTCAACAGTCTACTTCTTACTCTTCCCTGACCTCCCTAACACAAAGCCCCCTTAGTGTTGCTGATAAGGCAATCCTCTCCTCGTCTCCTCCCACCCCCACCTCAACCTCTGATTGATCTTCATGCACTGCCAGATTTAAATGAGTCTGATTTGTCAATAATCGGAAAGGTGAAGGACGCCAAGTGTTCCTGTGAGGGCTCAGCTGAGTGAACTGCTCATACTGTCTTTGTGTTGGGATAAACCATTAGCATGAGGTTAAGTTGAGCAGGCAGCCTGTTAAGCGGCTAATGTAAGACGATATGCTCGCGGGGTGATTTTTCTACACACTACTGCTTGTGTGGATGGGGTCCCAGGAGAGAAATGTATCTCTCTGCTTTGCCATCCATAACTTGTACTCAGCTTTGCACTGTAGAAATATGTGGAATGGATAGCCAGACCCATCCTGGAAAATTGAAAATTTGTTGCGAGGTCCAAATACTACTTAAACACACTAAATGAGCTCCTAAAACCTAAACCAAACATATGTGAATGTGGTTCTGCCATCTCCCCTCTACACAAAGTACAGTGGGTGAATATCCCCCTCCAGTATTGCATATCTGTAGATAAATGCATATTTGGGGGTCACAGCTCAAAAGCAGAGAATTAGGAAATGTCCCCCACTAAAGACCTGTAGACACAGTATAGCTTATCTCTCATGGAGCATTTTGCTCACTATGTTATCCAGCTGCTGATAACATCAGTGTTCCTCAGGATTAGTGTAAAATGGAAGACTGACAGCACCATAAACCATATACCAACTTACTGTTGATCTACCATTTGTATTTGGGCATCCCCTCATGTCTCCTTGTCTCTTGTCAGACACATTTTAAGTGTGTGATTCTCTTCTCATTTTCTTCATTTGGTAGTGCAGACTGCACAGACTCTCTTTCCACAATGATAATCCGTGAGCTTGACCTTGCAAGCGTTGGAAAGGGAGGGAGATTTGTTAGGTTTGTTGAAGATAAGGGAGAGAGATGCCATTGGTATGCATGCTAATCTCACACCCTTTATTCTATTGCAGGTGGAGAGGAGCAAGAGCTGTTTGTACCAAAAGGAGAGAATAAAGTGGTGCTGACTGATATTATTCCTGTGAAGCAGTATGTGTTCAAGGTTTTTGCGATGAGTGGGCGGCAGCAAAGTAAAGCACTTCAAGGGAAATATCCAGGTAATCCAGGTTATGCTTTTATTCAATTTTATGCAAATCTGCCAAATTATTTAAGTTATTAGTTAGTTCCCTGTACAATTCTCTTGTAAAATCTAGAAACAAACTGTTGTCTTAATTCACACTTATGCAGACACAAACACACACACACACACACACACAATGGAAACAGAACATACGTACATACATACATGTAGACACATAAAGAGAGTGCAGATTGATCGATGATTTCATTTTTACCACGAGAAGAGATCACCTTGCCTATGTAGTCTTCGTATAAATCTTTTCTCCTGGTGGGATACTGAAACTACAGTTGTACAATGACCTGTTCCCCCGGACAAGATTTATGAAAGATTGTCTCATGAATTAAATGTGTGTCATGTAAATAAACACGTACATAAACACAAATAGTTAGCACACTATTTTCACACAGTTTGGTGCCTTATATTCTGAGTGCATAGATGGAATAAAACATTGCTGTTCAAACAGATCTGGCTCTTGCCTTGCAGTAGATTGTCAAGCTTAACATCACTGGCAGAGCTAATTCCTTGTGTAGAGCAACCCCTAGTACTTTACGCTTGATGGATTGCACTGCAGTGTGGCAACCTGGTAAATGCACCTGTCAGGCATACAGATAAACAGCTATGCAACTATAAAGTGTTCATAGAAGGGCTTATTGTTTTGTTCTCTCTTGTCACGATTAACAAAGTATCACTAACTGAGGAGTGATATATTTAACTGTATAAATAATATGATGATAACATATTGACATGATATTTTCTCTTCTTTATGTTGTCTCTACCTACCCCAGGTAAAGAGAGAGACCCTGAGAGAGGGGGGGTTGAGCCCCAGGACCGCAGGGAGTCTGCCCCCGTTGAAGACCTCAATGAGATATCTGGAGGTAGGAGGCATCTCTTCAGGCCCTGTGCTGTCACGTGGAGAACCGCAGCCAGGCCAGTCCAGAGGGAGAGTGAGAGTGGGCTGACTCTGCAAAGCTCTTATTGCAAACGGTCAGACGAATGACTCATGCAAGGACATGAGGGGGTTTGGGATGCACTGTCTCCTCTTGTCTGGTCCCCGCTGTGTTCCCATTCTGTGCTGTTATGCCCATGGTTTCGTGAAAAGACAGCGGAGAGGAAGGTTTTTAAGGGAAAGGCCTTGAGGCTTAATCTGAAATTTAATTTGTTGATTTCCTTGTTGGATCGGCTATGTAACCACATCGGCCAAGCTGTATGTGTGTGTGTGTGAGTGTGTTTGTTTTTCCTGTACCACAGACACTCCGGGGGATGTAGTTCCCACTGCAGCCATGATGCACAACAAGAGCTGCATTATGGGTGCTGCATTATTATACAGTGCCTTGAAAACAAAAAACACGTGGAAGAGTCAGCAAACATACTCCTGCCAGATAGTTGTGGGATGGGTACCCATGTAAAAATATTGTCACATCAAATCAGAGAGGAGAACAGTCTTGGCACATGCAAACTGTATTTGTGTTGCAATGCATCCTAAGTCCTAAATCATATTCATATGGCTCTGGAATTTGAACGCTACAATAACAGTTGCCGCTAGCATTTTGTTTTAAAGTGCTGGAAAGTGTGTGCCACAGTCTAGCTTGGTCACTGCATATATTTCAGATCAAGCGAGTGCGCGTTGAGGTCGCTGAGAGACCATGAACAGAATGAGAAAGTGTAAGAATGCCCAATCACTTGTGTGCTTTGGAACTGGGGACACAGTGCAGGTTATCTGTGGCTATTCATTATTTAAACACCGGGAAAAGCAATCCTCTGCTGCTCCAGGACTCAGGCAAATATTTCCCCCTTGCCTTGGATGGGTTGTTTGTCTTGCCTGTGGGGCTTTTTGTTGCAAGGCCATGCATTTGCTATGAGTCAGTTGGCTCCAAAACCTACTTGAGATCTTAAATTTTGGGATACCTCTCTGTTAGCCTGCCAAATCACAGGGGTTTAAAGAAAATCTTCCTTCCCAAGAAGTTGAAAGAGAGGGAAAGCTTAGCTATGCCAGGCTTTCTTCAAAGTAATTAATGAAATGATGTGGCACATCCACCCTCAGCAGGAGGCTGATCTCTGTAAGTACATCACAGTGCAAGATGAGGAGGGCTGATGCTCTCCGACTTTTAAGGGGGCAGGGCTAATCCTGGTTGACATATGCTGGGCATTTCATTCCCAGGCTAGGAGTAGCATCATTCACTTCACAAAAATAATTAAGATGGTCCACCTTAACCATAACAACGTTTAGTGGTCTAGTTCATCAGAAATCACTTTGACGCAATAACATATGAAGTAGCTTCCAGCTATTTTCCAAAGATAGTCTGTGAATATTGTTTGTTACTGCCAAACATAACACAGTGTGAAATGAAAGAGTGTCTTTTGTTGGTTCTGCTGGCGAAAAATAGCTGCGGTCCTTGCAACATCATGAAATATGCTATAGAAAATAAACAGGGAGTTAGACGCAGCGCCATTTGATAATTTCCTTCACTGCTTTTCAGTCCGTCTGAGACGCACGTACACTGGAGTGCAAACTGTCTGAGCTGGCCCTTCTCATGCTGTATCACAAGATCAGGCTTGTCAATGTGTGTGTGTGTGTGTGTGTGTGTGTGTGTGTGTGTGTGTGTGTGTGTGTGTGTGTGTGTGTGTGTGTGTGTGTGTGTGTGTGTGTGTGTGTGTGTGTCTGTGTGTGTGTGTGTGCGTGTGTTTCTCCCCCTGGGCCGAAACCCAAGAGGACAGCCCGAAATCAAACGGCTATCTGGAGATCTGAGACCAGTGGGCAGTGAAATGCTCGTTTGAATACCTCAAAGGTGAGGCGCCTTGTTTGAAAACCCCTGCGCCTCAGTGACCATTGACTCTTTCAAACATGTTTGCCTCTCTGTCTGACATCCGCAGAAAAAAAGTCCCCCCACCCATAAATCAAAGGCTCCTTAGTCCGCTTTCATTTCGAACTTATCACATGTTTTGTTCCGAGCACTCTGGGTGGCAATTCTGTCCTATCTGTTCCTATATTAAAGGACATCCCGCTCAGCTGCTGATTCCTGATTCCGCGCCAGCAGCCCTGCCCCCTCCTCTGTTGTTCACTTGTGAAATGACTCCGTACTCCCGTGGGAGGCCAAGGATGGGAACCTGACTCTCCGTCCGAGAGGTGCAATATCCACACAAAAAAAGGCAATTTGTTTGAACCCCTTAGCCTCTCCCCATCCTCCCCAAAAATCCTGTTAAGTTTACCAGAGGGCTGTCTGCGCCCAGGCTTGCAGTGCAAGCAGCCAGAGGGCAGAGGTCTCGTCCATCAAACACATAACCCAGTTAAGAGAGGAACAGAGGGGGGCACTGATAATGGTTTTTACTTACCCTCTTTGTTGGGGGGTGCAAGTTTTCTGCAGGGCGGTAGGGTTTGTTACTGAGGAATGTAGTGACGTGCAATGTTTGCTTCCTGGCGTGGAGGCAGGTTAGATCCCCCTCACACACACACACACACACACACACACACACACACACACACACACACACACACACGCACACACACACATACACACACACACACACACACACACACACACACACACACACACACAAACACATAGACACCATCACCTCCACCTGAAACCTGCTGTAAATGTAGGGGGAATGGTTGGACTGAAAGATTGAATCTTTTTCACTACTTTTGAAGTTCGCTTAGCAAAAATACATTTTGTAATTTCCAGCTTTGAACAAACATTTAAAATCTCTGCCAAAGGTGCATGAGTGAGAAGAAAGGAAGTCATCACTAAGAATGCTAATTTGAGCCAACTGAACAGGTGCCCGATAAGAAGTGTTGTACGTCCGTCTCTCTTGAATAAGGTGTCAGAGAATATTCCCACATTTCGCTCCCTCGCACCGAGTCTTCTCGTCTGTCTGGGTGCTGTCACTCAGAGCCACGGCTGGAGCTCAGTGAAGCAGGAGAAAAAAAGCAAGAGATACTACTTCTCTTCTGCATTGCATGTTTAAACCTCACGAGAATTTATGTTCGTTTTCACTTGTGAAACGTTGAATCAACAAGTCAGAATTGTCGTTTTATATAAGTCTCTGGCAATTATCATGTTCTTAGAAAAGACACTTGTTATAAGCTGTGTGCGAATTAGTTAATTTTTTACCTTGCATATGTTGGGCTCTAATTGGATATTGATTCAATGTGCTTATTCAAATGTTTTACTTCCCTTTGTCTTATGGCAGGGTAAAAACACTCTCCACAGTTTTACTGACAGGATTATCTCAGATTACAGCCCTGCTGTGAATTCTGGCTCAAAACTAGAGTTCCTGCTTAATCTGGGTTTGATTGAATGTTTCTAGATTAATTTGACCCAGTGACCGTGTCATAACAGAAAGCGTGCCATGTGGTAAACATTGGGAGCTTTCCCGCAGGCAGTTGTGGCACACTGTGGATTTATCATCTTACAGGGGCAGCCTCAGCCCCCGCCTGCTTCAGTGCAGATGCAGCTGTTATAGAGTGATGTCTTTCTGCATGACTGGATGGATGGATGGATGAGGGAACAGATGCATGGAATACTCTTTTCCTCTCTCGTGTTCTGTTTCTTGTGTGGCGTGCCTTTACTTGCCCCCTATTAGTCTCTATTGTCTGTGTGCTCAGGACTATAGGGGCAGTGTTACTGCATCCCTGAGGTCATGTGGTAAATGCTGTAGGGCCCTGTTGGACTCCTCCCCCTCTCCTACCCCCAACATGTCTCTGGACTGGGAACACAGAGGCGTGTCACTTCCCTTGTAGAGGACTCTTTGAGCACAGAGTAGCCCCTTTACAGGTGTTGACATGGGGATTAGTAGATGTTATATGGCAGCCATGAATCACCTGCTCTAACTGATGCCATTATAGTCTTTAGTGGCGGGGTGGGTGGGGTATACAGATGTGGAAATACTTTCTTCATCATATCAGTGGAAGGGTTTGTTTGGTTAATAAGAAATGGCGAAACATTGCAGTCACTGTGTATTGCAGTCACTTTTTTACCATGGAAGATCAGAAATGTTTTGTGATGAATTACCATTTGCCCTGATCCAATGAGATCACATTGTAAGAGGAAAGGTTGATCCTGGGAAGCTGTTTTCTGTGACAGAACCCAGCAATGTAGGTAAAATGCTGTTTGATTCTGCCAAGAGAGTCTATCCTGACTGCAAATGGGTATTTCTTAAAGCAATGACCCAGGTCTCACCTCATGGTACAGAGAGGGATGATTTAATTGACCAGGAATACCGCCCTTTAAATTGCCATCTTAGGCTCATGATCTGAAGGGCATTAAAAACACTTGAATGCAGTCTGTGAAGCTTAATTTATACTTATGTCGCCGACACTTTTGAAATGGTCGCCAGATATGATGGGCCCTATAGTGCAAGCTAGTAACTAGTCATGAGGCACGCAGACACACCATTGGCGTATATATATATTTTAACAACAATGTGTTGGATTTTACGGTCGAATTAGTTACTTCAGCTATTGTATTGGGAAAGTAGACAGGTCAAGCGATCAGAAACATGGATAGTGCTTTGACTCGCGGTAGCGTAAACAGACAGTCAAAGTGCTGAAACATTATTAAAACACTGATGAAAGGCATTATTTGGTGCGGCGGCACAAACAGCACACACACATACACAATAAAATAGATGCTCGGCGGTGACCTGACTCCAAAAGTATAACAACCTGTTAAATAATGGCTCGGCAGTTTGAAGGATAGGAGTTTTGCGGGAAACGTTATTGCTATGTCCCTGTTGTAGTGGTCATTAGCTCGCAGGCAATGATGAGCTATATGACAGCACAGACATCGCTTTCTTTACCAGAAGCTTTTTAAAAAATGGAAAAAGGGAGAAGTGAAGTAGAAGTTGAAGGTCCTTTTAAAGGACATGCTGAAAGTGTACAGGTGTTATCTGCCTTGCTGCGTCAGGCATGATAGATGAGATTTTGACACTGCAAATTATCACAGGACAGAGGTGGGGAGGAGGCTTCGGTGCTCCAGCACAGTCACTTTAATGAGCTGCTGAGGCCAGACTGCACCTGTGCTTTACTCACATGAAAATAGCATGGAACACAGCCGTGATTTTTATTAGAGGATTAACACTGGAATAACAAGAGACTGGGCATCTTGCAAATACGAAATAGTAAAGTTGTATCTAATTCTTCAACTCTTCCAATTGGGTTTTTCCAACTAGCAGTATAATTGCAATATTGCAAACTTCTAAATAATGTTCAATGCTGTCAACTCAAATATGTTTGTTTCACATTTCTTATCTACGACGGCTTTGCACTCAGTCATAGTAGTGTTAAAGTACAGTGAAAAGCAACCGAATGAAGGCTTATGGTAATTAATAACATGCCAATTAGGGGTGAAGATCTTAAATAACAGAGTATCACTTCTAAGACCCCTCTTTGAGATGAGCTTGTGAACAGGTGTGAGTAGCTCAGGATGCTCCGAGTGTGCTCCGGAGTGTGTGTTTCCAGAGTGTGCTCCGGAGTGTGTGTTTCCAGAGGGTGCTCCGGAGTGTGTGATTCCAGAGTGTGTGTTTCCAGAGGGTGCTCCAGAGTGTGTGTTTCCAGAGGGTGCTCCGGAGTGTGTGATTCCAGAGTGTGCTCCGGAGTGTGTGATTCCAGAGTGTGCTCCGGAGTGTGTGTGATTCCAGAGTGTGCTCCGGAGTGTGTGTGTTTCTAGAGGGTGCTCCGGAGTGTGTGATTCCAGAGTGTGTGTTTCCAGAGGGTGCTCCAGAGTGTGTGATTCCAGAGTGTGCTCCGGAGTGTGTGATTCCAGAGTGTGCTCCGGAGTGTGTGTGATTCTAGAGGGTGCTCCGGACTAGTGTGTGATTCCAGAGTGTGCTCCGGAGTGTGTGATTCCAGAGTGTGCTCCGGAGTGTGTGTGTTTCCAGAGGGTGCTCCGGAGTGTGTGTGTTTCCAGAGTGTGTGATTCCAGACTGTGCTCCGGAGTGTGTGTGTTTCCAGAGTGTGCTCCGGAGTGTGTGTTTCCAGAGGGTGCTCCGGAGTGTGTGTGTTTCCAGAGGGTGCTCCGGAGTGTGTGTGTTTCCAGAGGGTGCTCTCGAGGGCGACTGAGCCCACAGCATGCCCAGTTGGTTAATGAGATACCCTCTATCAAGAGGACACTCTCCCCTACCCTTCACGCTGAGAGGCAGAGAGGAGGAGGAGGAGGGCACCGGTGGCGGTGTCTGCTGATACGGTACATTGTGTGCTGCGTCCTTCTCTGTAGTCACAAACCGCGCATCAGTGATCTTCATTACCTGCACTTGGTTCAGGGGACCTCCCTAGAGATACGCCAGGTAGCACATAACTACAAAGTACGGGTTGCACAACTTCCAGAAAGGTAGAATGTGCAATCGACCATTACAGTCATGAAGAAATTACTTCTTGTCGGGACGTTCTTCCACATGTGGCAATACCTACAAGACATTGAAGAACAGATATATTTTATATATATATAATATAAATATACTGTCTATATCATATACATCCAAAGTTTTCTCCATATGTGGGACAACTTTTGACTGATTGAGGCAGTGAGCTGTGCTGCCCTCCTGGGTCATCCACTTGAGCCACAGATTAGGACTGCAATTACATTCATTACCTTGCTACAGCCATGTAAGAGGAGATGTATCTTGAGGATTTCAAAGAATATTGTGAGAAGTACCCTGGGGATACAGTGGCTAAAAGGATGAAGATGTTTCCAATTGAAGCTGCCTTTCTTTTTTCTTTATTTTTTAAGGTTCTGACAAATTGACACCAAGACACTGAATTATTAAACAGCAAAATGATTTACATGCATGTTGTCAAAGTAATGGCCTTTGTCATTATTTGTTTGATTCATCAGTAATGTAAAAATCTGTGGGACAATGGCAATTTGGAGAACTGAGACCTTGCATGTTTCTTTTCTTTGATATTCCACATTTTGAGTGGTCACTGATTGCTCTTCGGGAAATGAAGGTCTCAGTTGGTGAAGAACACATTAATACTGGGTGTGGATGGCACTACATACTGTATATCTAAAGTTGGTCTGAATTGAATTATTGGATCTGTATCTGTCAAGGCATTACTATATAGAGTAAACTTAGAGTTGTTTATGTCTGTCCTATAGCTGCTTGCATTATCAAATTCAGATTTCTTATGTAATAAATCCCTTTTATTTAATTGCTTCTGCTGACATATTGACTTACCTTGAGGTCTTGGCATGTTTGCTGACTGACTATGGTGTATGGCTGCTTTTCTAGTGGGGCCTGCACTGTGTGACTGTTTGAACCTCTTCAGTCTATAAATGTTTAAGTTACAATAAACAAAGACATTTGTGCGTCTTTTGTAGACGCCTTTACCCACGCCTCTAGTACAAAGGGTGTGAAGTGGTTTAAAGAGTAACCTCTGACTTAAGATTTCTACCTACACACTGAGACATATCATTGAGTGTTTCTCAAGAGCTAGTCTAGCTATAGATCTGGTCCTACAGAATGAATATGCTCATATTGACACAAAGACTCTCAGAAAGCAAGGAAACGCTTGGCATGTTTGGCAATTGGCACATGTATCAGTCTCTTGGTTGCTTTGGAAAGTAGAATGTAATGCAACTGTGTATGCACTGTGTGTGTGTGTGTGTCTATATGTGAGCATGAAGGCTGAATGGGAAATTGATGGTGACACTGTCTGACTGTCCTGGGGCATAGTGAGACTGAACCGTAGCCCACGCAATCCTAGACTTTCTCTCTCTCGCTCTCTCTCTCTTTCCTTCTCTCTGCATTTCTCTCTCTCCTGTGTGTGTGTGTGTCTGTGTGTGTGCTCGAGCGTGCGCATGCACTCGACAATCCCATCCATTTGACTTGTGGCACGGCAGCAACAGTCTGTTCTTCTTCTTCAAAAAAAGCAGTGGTCTGAGTGTGAGAAACACAAGTAAGTCTGCAAAATAAAATAAATATGTTACCCAAATTAAAATACGCTCAATTCCATTCCCAGATAGAGAGAGCTCAACTGTAAATCACTACTGTCTGGGAGAAACGGGGGATTGAAAAAAAAAAACTAAAAGAGAAGGAAAAACCCGCACAGGAATGCCCTGGACCATATAAATGGGGTTAGACTCTGCGTACTTTCAATGATTAAATGGACCAAATGTGCTATCACCGAATTAGTAAGGAGGGGGGGGTTGGAGGGTCAGGGGAGGACTGGGGATGGGGTTGACAGCACCATTTAGCAGCAGTGGGGAGGGAGATGGGAAGTCTAATGTCTTTTCCACAAGGACAGACAGGGTGAAATCAGAGTTCAGGCAGAGGCTTTGCTGACCTTCAGAGGCTGGGATTAGAGAGTAATCAGGGCTGCACCACAATTACTTCAAGCTAAAGAAGAGGAGTACGGGGTGTAGGGGGCAGAGAGAAGCCGCACACACACACACACACACACACACACACACACACACACACACACACACACACACACACACACTCACATACTGTAGCACATAGCACTCCCACAGACACGTCCGGCAGTAAGTGATTTCAGCCGAGCATATGTGAGGTAATTTGGGTCTCTTTGCCAGATTGAGAGTGAGAGAAAGGCTCTTTGTCCTGGAATCTTCAATGAGACTGATAAAGTCAAAGTTTCCTGGTCTTCTGTCAAGTCGTTATTTGTTTGTGTCTCATTGAGGCAAACCTGAAAACACAAGATGCCCTTTACGGAGGATGTAGCATGTCCCCAAGGTTCTAAAGGGCAGGAATGAGAAAGTGATCCCTCCATGGTTATTTTTCTTGAAGTCTACCCCTGTTCATATCCACCCCATACTGTGCCATGAGTCTATAACAAAGAAGGCTTCTCTTTAGGGTTTTCTGTGTGTGTGCATGCATATGTGTGTTTGTGTGTGTGTGCGTGTGTACATGTTTGATTATCTGCGTCCTCGTGCACGGTTACCCAAAGGAGGCGGCTCTCACTGATGTCAGTGTCCTGAGCATCTGTGGTATTGAGTAGGGAAGAAACAGGAGCAGTAGCTATGGTGTGGTGTGAGACAGACAGACAGACACACACACACACACACACACACACACACACACACACACACACACACACACTCACTCACACTCACACACACACACACACACACACACACACACACACACACACACACACACACACACACACACACATACACTGTGGTTGTCTGCAGGAAGTAGCAGTGTAATATAATGCCTTGAAGAAGCTAGACACATCAGCCCTCTCCCTCTGCTCAATAACTTAAACACTGCTAGGAGGAGAAGCATCTCTGACGATAGTGTTTTTACAAGACCTCTAGCCTTTAGACAGCACCACTTAGGAATATTGTGTGTTTGTGTGTGTGTGTGTGTGTGTGTGTGTGTGTGTGTCGGTAATGTAGTGTCTTGTGTTTCAACGCTCTCTTTCTCTCTCTCTCTCTCTCTCAATCTCTGTCTCTCTCTCTGTCTCATTCCCTTTCTCTCTCAATCTCTCTCTCATAGTTAGGATTGTTCGCCCACAGTTCTGTTTAGTGTACATTTGAGCACGCATTCCAGCCAGGGGTCAAATGGTCTCAGTGGTCTCTATATGCCAGTTTTGAGACATGAGCCATGGTAAAAATATGCAACAATCAGTAGCAAAAATGCTAAATGTTTCTTGTGAGAGTACCATTTTTTTCTGTTTAGAGGACACATTTGGTGTGTGAAACTCACAAACTCACAAACTTTCAGCTGTGAATCAGATGCCACTGCAGTTGGCATTACTTACATTTCTTAGAAACAAGCTTGTGAAAGATATCCCATAGTTTTTGCTATCACTATGTGATGTAACTGAACCACACCATAGGAATTGCATTGGCCTGAGTTTCCTTTATATTTATATTTCCGTTATATTATATTTAGTTTGTCTCTTGTTTGATTCGCGTGACTTCTGGAAAGATGACTTACAAGCAGCACCATAGCTGTGGGCCATGTCCTCGCAGCGGAAGACTGTGCTAGCCAGGGGATTCTAATTAAGCCTGACTAAAAAAATTGCAATCCCTCCAATGTTGCGTTGAATTTGTTTTCCATATGTTTCCCATCAGCTGTCTATAAATGTCAATACACTCCATTCATCAGTTCTTTGAAGGGTTGAGCAGCACAATTGTAACAGGGTTCTGCTTATTTTCACTGCACATGTGTAATGCATTGGGCCATGGCTCTGACATGACTCTCAGGTTCTCATTGATTTGACCTTGTCTTGACCTTGCCTTGCTTGGTCTAACTTCAGAGGTGGGATGTAGAGGAGAGAGGAGTCCCACCGCTAGTTAATCTCTAGGCTTTAATCTGAATTTAAATCAATGCAGCATAGATCCCAGTGGGGTCTCATTCCCTCTCCTCTGACCCGAGCCCCAC
This sequence comes from Sprattus sprattus, assembly GCF_963457725.1. NCBI lineage: Eukaryota > Metazoa > Chordata > Actinopteri > Clupeiformes > Clupeidae > Sprattus > Sprattus sprattus. The sequence goes on from NC_137916.1 coordinate 15,002,115, forward strand.
ATCCACTCTCACACGCCTGTGTGTGTGTGTGTGTGTGTGTGTGTGTGTGTGTGTGTGTGTGTGTGTGTGTGTGTGTGTGTGTGTGTGTGTGTGCAATGTGTAAGATGTGTGTACAGTTGGTAAGGCCTAATGTGTCATGCATCATGTCTCTCTTTCTCTGTTCTATTTGTTTTCTGTGGGTTTGACATACATTGGACCTTATTATTAGTGTGTTGATAGTTAACTGTATGGTAGGTGTGGAGAATGAATGTATTTATTACTATTATGCAACAGTACAAGGCATATTAGCAAGCATTGCTGCATGAATGATAAGTAATAAGGGCATAATCTAATGTCAAAATATAATCTGAGAGGATTAAGCATAATTAATGTACGTACATATTTGTTAGCTAACTATGTTGTAAAACAAAGCTAATTTGTTTGCTAACTATGCAAATTATATTGCAAGCTGGCATTACTAAAAAATACATTGTTACATCTGCAAATTTGGTTCTGCAAATACTCTATACTGATACCCTGCATAATGGGTTGTATGTGTGTGTTTATGGTTGGGCAGTTGTTATACTGTATATTGGTTAGGTTATTGGGTATGACTACTTGCATGTGTAAGTGAGAGGATAAGTCTCTGTGTTTTTTTTTACATTTTTTAACCAATGATGTGTGAAACATTAGCCACTATGCATGACCACCTGCTGTCTATGTGCCCCCAAAATGTTGTTCTGACGATACAAAGTATTGGGAGGGAATGGGTTCCACACTCACACACAGCCCTCACATGCAGCAGACACTAAATTATGAGTCATGCATGCATAGAAATGAGCAACCACTGGATTTTTCATTCAGCTGTATTAAGCTTCAAATTATATTTCTGAATCTGGTGCGGACTTCTGTGACCTCATAGCTGGTTACAGCCATGCCTGTGTGGCTTAGCACAGCAATGCTTCTGTCAGTGTGTGTGTGTGTGTGTGTGTGTGTGTGTGTGTGTGTGTGTGTGTGTGTGTGTGTGTGTGTGTGTGTGACTTAGATTATGCTTAGCGTTGCAATGCGAAGTTTCATCAAATTATTTTTGTCCTGTACATTTCTTTGTATTAAAACATTTAAATGGCTGAATGGCTATATAAAGTAATGGTCAGACTTCTTCAGGAAAATCTCTTTGAGACTGGGTCTAAATTATTCAGTGTTAATTCATGTCCTGTTCTGATATATGTGATTTGTGTGTAGATGTGTAGGACTTCGTTCTAACAGTCTTCTGTGTTTTCTCTGGAAGCATTTATAAGCTCTTCGGTAGCAGTTGCCCTTGTTCCAATTCTAAGCTGATATAAAAATAAACATACTTCCATTTTAGATAACAGCAACACAAACAACCGAAGCCTTGAAGATCTATTAAAGCGCTTCTGTTGTGATATTCTGGCCATGACAGAGGTGATATATCAGCAGTGGGAGCTTTAGAAGGAGGATCATCAAATTTGTTCATTTTCAGAAATGTTCTACTGATTTGTGTCACAGAAACACGCACTGCCTTCCCCTTGTGAAGTCTGAGCACATTCTCTAATAAACACACAATTACTTACACACACCCATAATCTCTCTCTCTCTCGCTTTGTCTCCTTCTCTTGTTCTCTCGTTCTCTCGCTCTCGCTGTATTGTGACACATAGTGAGTTTGGAAATGAACCATTATGTTCTACAGTTGAAGTCTCTGCTTTTGGAGACTAGATTTACTACCTGCACTGGTACAATCAATTATCCACTATGCTGGTGTGTGCATCTGTGAGAATGAATGTGTGTGTGTGTGTCTATGGCGTCTGTGTGTGTATGTGTGTGTGTTTGTGTGTGCACGCTCAGCGGTGCTGTCCTGACAGTAGGTCGATATTTCCCACACACTCACACCACAAGGAGATCTGCAGTCTCTGGAGGATATCCGTGGTGCTGGAGTCACTTCTCAAAAGTTTGTGCTCCCTGTCCCCTAAGCTAAGCCACCGACCAAACCCAAATGCTAACGTATTCTGTCTTTGGGTTTTTTTGGTTTACATTTTGCCACAGACAAACGAATATGTAAAATGATATGTACTTCAATATTAGCTGTTTTGTTTGCTCTAGGTGGTAGGTGTCTGCTGGTAGGTGGTAGGTGTTCTTCAAAGCAGGTGTTTGTTATGCTCAGGTGGTATCTATTTCCTGAAGATGGATGCTATGAAATGCTGTGTCTCTAAACCTGCACATCAGAAGACTTTTTTTTTTGTATGTGTCCATTATTTGTTGAAAACAGCATTGTTCTGACACCGTTTTTGTTACTTTTCCCTCATCACCCGCAGCTGACCAGTTTGTGTGCTCAACTTCATCCGTTGCCGATATCGTCATCTTGGTGGACGGCTCATGGAGCATCGGCAGACTCAACTTCCGTCTCGTCAGAAACTTTCTGGAGAGCTTAGTAACTGCCTTTGATGTGGACATCAACAAGACACGGATAGGTGGGCAGACACCCATTGTTCAGAAAGTGAAATATAACACAGACATGTGGCCTTAGGTTTCACTCTATCCTGATCTCTTCATCTCTCTCTCTCTCTCTCTCTCTCTCTCTCTCTCTCTCTCTTCTCTTTCTCTCTCTCTCTCTCTCCATCTCTCTCTGAAGTGAACTGACAGTATGGAGAAGATGATAGAGATTGTTCTTTCATGTCTCCATGCTTTAGGTTTGGCTCAGTACAGTGGAGACCCCCGTATTGAGTGGCACCTCAACGCCTTTCCAACCAAAGAAACAGTGATGGATGCTGTGAAGAACCTTCCCTACAAAGGAGGCAACACCCTCACGGGTACCCTGACATTAATATTATGCTTATCTTTTGGAGAAGAACCCCTGACACCAAACCAAGTTTTTCGACCTTTGATTAACCAGTATAAACTAAAAAAGGACAAACAATGACAAGAACCAACTTGTTCACGTAGTGTCTCAGTGTTGCTATTTCCAGCAAAACACTGACTGATTGATCGGTGGGAATGCTCATCGCAGTTAAAGCAACTTAAATAGTCCTAAGAGCAGTGATCTGCCACAGCAGCTTGGCTAGCAGAGCATGGCTCTAACCCATCAATGTCACTGTTTTTCCCATGGGAGTCACAATTCATGAGTATAGTATGCCATCACTGGACTGAACACTGTTTGGGAAAAAAGTAGCAGAGATATGACTTGAGTATTTGAGTTGCTGGTATGCAATGAGAGATCACAGAAGGAGTCTTTGCGATCGAAAGTAAATATTCAGAGCAGTGCTGCCATGATGATTTGGCCTGTATAGCTGGGGTTGAGAGGAGGACACTGTGATGATTTGGCCTGTATAGCTGGGGTTGAGAGGAGGACACTGTGATGATTTGGCCTGTATAGCTGGGGATGAGAGGACACTGCAACAGCAGGGGACCTGAACAGTAGAGTGCAGCACAGGGAAACAGAAGTATGAGGTTTCATCAGGAATGTCTATGCTGTCAGGATGGAGAGATGCCTCTCAATACTTGTGTGTTCAGCGTTTAAACAGGGGACCAGAGGCTGTTGCAGCTTCAGATACCAATATTCAGCCCCTAGATATAATACTGCTTGCAGATAAGCAGTTTGTATGTATTTGTGTGCCCTTACTTGAGTGCAGGGCAGAGGTCATAGCTAATACTGTTTTAGCATCTAATATGATAATGTACAGTATGTGTAAGCTGACCTGTGTGTTCTCTTTCTGGTGTATGGTGGAGATGAAAGGCAGGATGATAGAGGAGCTAAGACTGATGCCTTTCTGTCCCCTCTTCAGGTCTCGCCCTCACCTACGTACTGGAAAACAGCTTCAAGACGGAATCTGGGGCCAGAAATGGCGTTCCCAAAATTGGCATCCTCATCACCGACGGCAAATCCCAGGATGATGTCATTCCTCCGGCCCAGAGCCTCCGGGATGCTGGCATTGAGCTTTTTGCTATTGGTATGAAAGGCTGCCATTATCACTGCCTGAAACATATCTGTGCCTCTTTGTGTTGCCCAGTGGGTCTGCTTCAAAAGGGCAAGCATTTGCACACACTGGATAAACTCAGTCGTTTACTGTGGATAGGCATTATGTACTCTTGCCAATCTGATCTTAGTATAAACTCTTGATCATATCACCCTACTCTAAAATGTGTTTTCTGTGAACTATTATGACTACGGGTGCTGAAGAATTGCAAAATGTATATCTCGCTCACCAGTGACTGAAGTCTACAGCAGTCTTGAGACGGTCAGGCAGAATCATATATACAAGACACACATTGACTGGCACAAATCTGATGTAAGCCTCTGATCCACCTGGGCGGAAATGGATATTGCAGCTCACTGGTCAGACAGACAGGGCTTCAATACCAACACCTCTGCTGCTGAAGCTACTGACGCAGCAGAAGAGACTGAAGTTGACAGTTTTGTGGGTGTATACTTGTGGATTTACTTGTGTGTGCAGAAGTGTGTGTTTTGTGTCTTTTTAAATGTATGAATACTGTGAGTATGTGTGTGTGTGGACTGTATATGTACTGTATGGAAACTTTGTGTGTGTGTGTGTGTGTGTGAATGTGTGTTTGTGTGTCATGAATACTGACATACGTTTGCATGCACAGGTGTGAAGAATGCTGATGAGAATGAGCTGCAGTCCATCGCCTCTCCGCCTCTAGGCACACACGTGTACAACGTGGCCGACTTCAACATCATGAGCTCCATTGTGGAGGGCCTAACCCGCATCGTGTGTGAGCGTGTCGAAGAACAGGACAAGGAGATCAAACGTAAGACACACACACACACAGCACGGCCCGAGAAGCTGTGTAGCCACAGCTGTCAAAATAAGAAGAGCACAGAGCAGCCAGACAGCTGAGTAAAGCTTGTTTTTAGAACAGGGAGAACAGGGAGATGTGAATTGGCAACTCGCCTCAATTACTTAAAATTTTTATTTTTTATTTTAATCAATATTATAATCAAAGGCATATAGAGTTCTGTATAGCTGTATTTAACATATGATGCATTTTATTTTAATATATGTTGTTGGTACTGAAAGTATGCATTATGGTGGCAAGGTAGCCCGCTGTTGTTTTCTCTAAGTTCAGTCCTGTGTTTGTAGGGGACCTGACCACCCCGGAGCCGGAGGGCCTTCCCCAGGACCTGGTGACCTCCGAGGTGAGGCCGCGCAGCTTCCGTGTGTCCTGGTCCCCCGCCCCTGGCAGTGTGCAGAAGTACCGCGTGGTGTACCACGCAACCAGCGGCACTCCCAATCCAGAGGAGGTGAGCGCCTGCATGAACACTACCCAGTGTCAGACATACACAACAAGACTGTGTGGTAGATGGTAGCCACCTCACCTTCATTCAGCAGTTAACATTTCATCTCAATATTAGGTGTGCATGACAGCTATGGTGTGTACAGGGATCAACATCAGATTTAGTTTGGGGGAGGGGATGGGGCTCCTGGGGGTGCTGGCCGTGGTTTCATCACCCTCAGTGGTGTGAGCACTTACAGTGTGGGAGTGAACTCACATTCTCCAGATGTGTGGGAGTATCCAGCAGCCTTTCCCAGACCTTCAGGAATCCTTTCATTATTAGAATTCTTCAGTGGCATGACACTTTCACTGAAGCCCACTTAAGCTGGATCCCCTCCAAGTGTTCTTTCTCTTTTCTCTATTCTGCCCTTCCTGTGCCTTCCTGCCCTTCTCCTCTCTTCTGTTCTCCGCCGAGAGTCTGTCAGAAGCGATGGAGATGTATGCAGGGGTGGTCATGTATTTGTGTTGTTGTTGCAGAGTGTGGTGGATGGCAGTGAGAGCTCCGTGCTCCTGACCGACCTCAACGCCCTGACTGAGTACGCCATCGCCGTATTCGCTGTCTATGTCAGCGCCAGCAGCGAAGCGCTCCGAGGCAGCCAGACCACCCGTAAGATTCCTATTTTCCCATTCTTTTGTTCCGTTCTGGCAAATGTCTCTCTGAAAGTAGTATCAATCCCATGTGAGAGAGCACAAGAGTACTCCTTGAAATATGGAAATCAAAGGCAATTGAAAAAGTAACCTTTGTGTGTGTGTGTGTGTGTGTGTGTGTGTGTGTGTGTGTGTCTTACAGTGGCCCTGCCCAGCGTGGATAGGGTGGAGCTGTATGACGTGAGCCACAGCAGCATGCGTGTGCGCTGGAGCAGTGTGGAAGGGGCTTCTGGGTACATGATCCTGTATACACCACTTACCCTAGAGGATGTAGATGAGACTGAGGTAAGCCAGATTGTTCACAACTACCAACAGTGCATCTACAGCTCACTCCTCTTTGCTACGTACAAATGCTAATCATGAATGTTTATGAGTACATAATTCCTTAAAATTATTATCAGTGAAAGGGAATATTTATTGCAGTTAATTGGTAACTTGTGATGTCCATTAGCATGCATCAGCTCACTGCCATAGGTCAGCATAGTTAGGGCTGTCATGCGTGTAGGCCTTCTCTCTCTCATGGGATAGACATCACGGCCAATCGCATATCAGTCTGTGATTTCTGGTCCCTATGGGTTTAACATGCAGCTTACTGAAAAATTATCCTATCAGGTTAAAGGCCTTTGTGCAGACACCCATGTGTTATTCCCAATGTCATTATTTCTTGGATGATTTGATTTGTCTCTTGGGGATGCCATCAGGGGATTTATGACATAAGTGTGCAACCTGTGTGTGTGTGTTTGTGTTTTTGTGTGTTTGTGTGTGTGTGTGTGTGTGTGTGTGTGTGTGTGTGTGTGTGTGTGTGTGTGTGTGTGTGTGTGTGTGTGTGTGTGTGTGTGTGTGAATACAGTTAAGATTACCAGAGTCGGTGACAGATATTCAGCTGACAGCCCTGAGCCCAGACACGGAGTACACAGTGACATTGTATGCCCTGTATGGAGACGAGGCCAGCGACCCGGCAACCACCCAGGGGACCACATGTGAGTCTGCGCTTGAGCTACCGTCTCAAGGTAGCTCATGTCCCTGTCTCCACTGACAGCTGAGGGGCAAAACACCGCTGAACTCACTCATGAAAGTTTACCACAAAGTGAAAGAAGATGTTAGACGAATGCTTTTTGGCCAAATTCTTTCTCTTTTCAAGACGCAAAGTTCTTGGAGATGTGTAGTGTTGTCTTGCTGCACTGGCCCACTATGTGACTGAGACTGTGGTTGTCTGGATAGTGCTGGTATTAGTCATCTGATTCTTATTATTCACCCACAGTGCCCTTATCCTCTCCTCGCAACCTGCGGGTCTTTGATGTGAAGCACAGTTCTGCCCAGCTGAGCTGGGACACGGCAGCTGAAGATGTTAACGGCTACCGGGTTGGATATGTCGTTACTGGAGGAATCCAAACAAACGAGGTGAGGACAGATGGATTGATTAAGGCTTTCCTCTGTGTCTTCTGTTACCCATGTTTTCTGGCAAGAATTTTACAATATAAATGTATCTCACCAGTCTGATGCAGAAAAGCATTTCTCAGCTTCTCCAAAAGTTTGATTTTGCCTGATTTTAGTTCAGGAGTAGTTATGGGTGCTTAACATGATGAAGAATTGTTGTGCTTGTGTTTTGGTTCAGGCTAAGGTCAGTGCCCCATTACTCTTTCACAGTGCTCTTCCCTGTGATTGACACATGGCCCACTGCCTCATGGGGTATCATGTCTTCTGTTCTAGGTGGAGGCTGGCCCAGTCACCTCCCTGGTGCTGAAGGACCTGGCTTCCTTGACAGAGTACACAGTGGCCGTCTTTGCCGTCTACGACGAGGGCCAATCAGAAGCCCTGAGTGGCAGCTTTGTGACCTGTAAGACCTCTACTGAGTTCCTTGCTTATGAGCCTCATATCTGAACTCTGATGGTTGTGAATAAGACAAGAGGTCAGAGTTCATCGGCATAACTCATATTAGCGCTCCTTTCCCCCGTCCTTAGCCAGGGTCAACTAGGACATTAACGAAACATTCCTCTCAGGGGCAGACATGTATTACCTCTTAAGAGCTGTTGTTACCTGGAGTAAATGATAGATGGAGGCAGTCTTGGATCCATTGCCTGTGCAGGTGTGGCCTGTGGTCCTCAGGCAGTCGGCGGTGATCAAGCTGCACAGTGTTAGCAGAAACAGATGAGAGTCGTGGGGGCGCACAGGCCTCATGATTCCCACACTCAGATATTCCTCTCACTCACGGCTCGTCTCTTTGGCCCCATGCTCAACCTCTGTCCCTCTCTGAGCTCTGACTAGGCTGTGCCTACAAGAGCTGTGGATAAGCGTTTAGCTCAGCATCACTGGACATCATGAGCCACAGAATGGAGTAGACAATAATCAAGAGCATCTTGCTATAATATGTGTTGTGCATCATTTATTATGATGTTTCAATAAATCATCGTTAGATGTACAATTATGCAGTTAATTGTGACTACATGTGATGTGATATATTACTTCCTTATCGATGCTAGCTTTAGACTAAGTCCCAGAGAACAAATAAGGGTTGCATTTCCTAGAGCATCAAGAGTAAGGTGTATTTAGTCAATATGACTAAATCAGTCTGCCGGCCTCCTATATTATCTTACCTTAGTTAGCTGAGTGTGTCTGAGGTGTCTGTGTGTCTCCCCAGTAGCCGTGCCAGAGCCTCTTAACCCCGTGACCAGTGATGTGAGTCCAGACAGCTTCCGCCTCAGCTGGACTCACCCCGCTCACGACGTGCTGCTCTACAAACTCGCCTGGGTCCCGCTGGATGGAGGGGACAGCAACGAGGTCAGTAAGAACACCAAGTCGGAGCTGTGGTTTAACTGCTCAATGACCGCAAGTGTTAAATACAAGCTTTTGATGGGTCACAGGAGGGCCATTTGTACCATCTTGGAAAATGAATGTATCAGGTTCTGTTCTGGCCTCATCACTGTACACGCATGTATGTTCACATCACACACAGATAAGATGTGATGTTTTAGAAGTGTACCAACACTTTTCACCATATAAAGGGCATTCATAATAGGTCTGGATTAGGTTTTCAATTACAAGGCAGAGCTATTAAAATGTGTCCCTCTTCGTGGCTCCTAACAGCTCCTAACGTCATGCGGAGTTGCGATGCGGTTCAGCCAGAGGTGAAGATTTTAATTAAAGCGCTGATGAAGCAGTACATCTTCAGAATGGACTAAATTACAGCAGTGACTCAGAGTTAATCACAGTCCAGGGACCATCTGGTTGCGCCAACAATAAAGACACATACCATGTGTCTGAGGTGTTTTTTTTTTGTTGATTCAGTGAAAGGTCATGAACACATTCATTTTTGAAAGAGTATTTGAATTCCATTTCAAGGTATAACTAAAGCTAAAGACTAAAGCATGTGGTTTAGTGAGTTACATATTCCACTAGCTTCAACACCACCGATTGATAATTCATCTCAGTATCAGACAGTGACCATCTCTAAACTCTGTCATAGTTTTTGCCCCGTGACGATTCCTATTGCTCTGCTCAATGTAGTATTTTGGACCCAGAGGAGGAGGGTGATGGGGGCTGGGGGGGGTATGGGTGGCGAGGGATGCAGTGCTCTCCCTGAGCTGTGACTCACGAGGTTGCCTGTGAGCCTCTGCTCTTTAGAGATAGCGCTGCTGGTCGATAGGTTTACCGAGAGCCAGCGGAGCAGAAAATCATAACTCAGAAGAGAGGTGGGCTGGAGGATGCCGGGCCTCCGCTCCTCTTCACTCTGACGCTCACAGACACACCCCTTTCATCTCCAGTGCTTCCTGCTGCATTATGGATGAGTGCTGTTTACGCCATGTATGTTAAAAGGCTGGATGAGGGAGGAAGAAATACCTTTCAGGCTTTCAGTCATGGTATTCACTCATGAAGTTAAATATAGGAATGCATTCCCCTAAAGCTATCAACTTAAAAGGTTTTTAATTATAGAATTATTGGCTTTCCGTATTGTGAATTATCTTTAGAAGTGGTGCACATCAGAATTACATTCAGTATGGTGGTCTTGAAATCACACTCATCCCCTTCTGGCAGGTGGTTGTCCCCGGTGACGCAGACACATTCCTACTGACTGACCTGACGGAGCGGACGGAGTATGAGGTGTTTCTGTCGGCCATCTACAAGGATGAGGCCGAGAGCGAGGCTGCCTCCGTCCTGGAAACCACAAGTGAGAAAAACACACACACACCCATTAACAGATCCTCCACCATTAGCAGTCTCTGTCAAATTAACATTTAATAATCATCATTAGTCTGTGCTAATGCTACTAAAGATTGCTGATACAATTCACATCAACACGTTCTCAGATGTAATTTGAAGTTGATGACAGGGTCTGAAGAAGTTGGATCAATTCAGTTTTATTTTTGTACTTTGTATAATTACTCCACCTGTATTTCATGCAAAGATCCATGTTGGAGACATCTACCCATCTATCTGTTCAATTCAGTTCAGTCACTGTATCTACCTAAGAGGTACCTAAACCTTTCTGCTTTTTCTCTGAGTCAGTCTCTTAATACTTCCGCTCATTCTTTGTCTGTTTTTTTCTCCCCATGTCTCTACAATCCAGTGGATAGGTCTACAACGGTTGCCACAACTACAGCAGGCAAGTAATTACTTCCAGCCCTTTGCACAGAATAGCTCGAATCATTACCTGTGAAAGCTTGTCCTTTTGTTCTTGGCTTGTGTACTTACTGTTTATGTACATAGCACACCACTGCGAGGGCCCTATGCTGTCAGCTGTGACAAAGACACACACACACACAAACACACACACACGAACACACCTACCTACACTGCTTATTCTCTGTCACCAGTGTCCTTAATGATTGCTGCAGTTTTGTTCCGATCTTTGAGTGGTTGTGAGGCTAGACTAGGTTTTTCATTGTGGTATTGCACCTTCATGTACTTGTCTGTTGAAGGGCTGGTGTGATAGGAAAGGTGTTTCTGCCATGTTAAAGCACTGACATCCTTCCACTACATCTGTTTCATCATGGCCTTATGAAACGCACCATTGTTTTCATTGGTCTTGCTGTCAGACCTTTACAAGCAGTTTTATGACTTATGACCAGAACATCCAGATGTTTATGACTAATGGTATGGCATTTGATACTTTGTTCTGCTTTTTGTCTTTGGCGAACCCTGCTTTTATGTCACACACTATGCCAGAAATCCTTTTGTTTGACTTACCAGTACGCCTTGGCAAGCTATTGACTTTGGTCTAGCTGATGACCACGATGGTGTGTCTGCCCAGTATTTGTTCTAACGCTGTGTTGATCCTCTCTCCCTCAGTGCCTCATTTTGGGCTAAGTAATATTGTTGTGGACGACGAAACAACATTCAGCCTGCAGGTGAGCTGGGAGACTGAGGACAAGGATATGGAGCAGTTCAAGGTTTCCTACAGTAGCCTGAGGGGAGGTCGTGGAGAGGAGTTGGTGAGTGTGTTCATATCTCTTCACATCGTTATTCAACAACACTCCCACACAACACACAACTGGGCTAAGGCTCAGGTGTCAGTCAGCTTGGAATGCAAGAGGTGACTGACTTAAAAAGGAAGAATTACACTCTTAGGTTGTGCAGCTAAATATTAGCTAGGCTGCTCACTGTATTGTACACAAAATGGACAGGTTAAAAAGGATACTGCAAAATAAAGTTATAGCATAGTCATTTATTTGTTTGTTTTTAAGTCAGGGGCATATACAGCCGCGGAAAAAATTAAGAGACCACTTCACAATTATCAGTTTCTCTGGTTTTACTATTTATTGGTATGTGTTAAAGTAAAATGTACATTTTAGTTTTATTCTATAACCTACTGGCAACATTCCTACCAAATTTCAAATAGAAATATTGTCATTTAGATCATTTATTTGCAGAAAAATGACAATTGGTCAAAATAGCAAAAAAGATGCAGTGTCTTCAGATCTCGAATAATGCAAAGAAAACAAGCTCATATTCATTTTTAAACTACACAATACTAATGCTTTAACTTAGGAAGAGTTCAGAAATCAATATTTGGTGGAATAACCTTGATTTAAAATCACAACTTTCATGTGTCTTGGCATGCTCTCCACCAGTCTTTCACATTGCCGTTGGGTGACTTTATGCTACTCCTGGCGCAAGAATTCAAGCAGCTCGGCTTCTTTTCATGGCTTGTGACTGGCATTGTCCTGCTGGAAAAAACACTTCTCAGAGTTGGGGAACATTGTCAGAGCAAAAGGAAGCAAGTTATCCTTATGGTCTTTTACAAACCTCAGCCAGGCAAAGTACAACGTTGTCCCGGAAGAAAAACTTGCTTCCTTTTGATCTGACAATGTTCCCCAACTCTGAGAAGTGTTTTTTCCAGCAGGGCAATGCTCCATGCCACACAGCCAGGCCAGTAAAGGTGTGGATGGAGTATCACCAGATCAGGACCCTGTCATGGCCAGCCCATTTCGAGCCCAATTTCGAGACCTGAATCCCATTAAAAAAACGTGATCAAGAGGAAGATGGATGGTCACAAGCCATGAAAAGAAGCCGAGCTGCTAGAATTCTTGCGCCAGGAGTAGCATAAAGTCACCCAACGGCAATGTGAAAGACTGGTGGAGAGCATGCCAAGACACATGAAAGTTGTGATTTTAAATCAAGGTTGTTCCACCAAATATTGATTTCTGAACTCTTCCTAAGTTAAAGCATTAGTATTGTGTAGTTTAAAAATGAATATGAGCTTGTTTTCTTTGCATTATTCGAGATCTGAAGACACTGCATCTTTTTTGCTATTTTGACCAATTGTCATTTTTCTGCAAATAAATGATCTAAATGACAATATTTTTATTTGAAATTTGGTAGGAATGTTGACAGTAGGTTATAGAATAAAACTAAAATGTACATTTTACTTTAACACATACCAATTAATAGTAAAACCAGAGAAACTGATCATTTTGAAGTGGTCTCTTAATTTTTTCCGCGGCTGTATTCAGTAGAGGAATATTGTGCAGTAGACTAATATTTACCCCATGAAACACTGTGGCACCAGGCAGGAAAAAAAATATATTCTCAGTGACTGAGTTTTGATTTGGTTTTGTTACATCCCATCAAACTCCTCTCTCAGACATCTCTCTAAGGCATGGGGCTTTGCCTTTATAGTCAACAGGGAGCTACATGTCTGCCACTGCCACCTTCAAGAGTCTCTTCCATAAACAGTTCTGTTTGTGTATGTGTGTGTGTGTTTGTTTGTGTGTGTGTGTGTGTGTGTGTGTGTGTGTGATTAAAAGTAAGCCTTTGGGGACACATATTTGTGTTATCCCTGAGGGCCACACACACCGCCCAGAAACTCAGCTCTGCTGCAGAGACACAGGTGTGCTTTGTTGCAGCGCCATGTTTGAATTGGAAATGCAGTGTTTTTCCATTTTGCTTTCATGTCCTCTGCTTTCTGTGTTTGAGATGGAAATTCTGTATTGAGCTTGTCCTTGTAGTATGAGAGTGTGAATGGCATGGCTGAATAATGCATGGTCCATATGTGTTTGTGTATGTACTGTCAATGACTTGTAGTGATGCCAATAACTGGTGCTAAGCAGCCAGTCCTATCTTACATTTCAACAAAGTCACTATCTACATTATTTAAGCACAAATTCAAAATGCATCATTCTGCATTATTAAATGAATATATATTATTTGCAATAGATGCGTATCTTTGACCTGCTGAATATGTACTGTACACACCGTTTGTTGAGGGTAAGATAACATTCCAATACAAATTTGTAAGATAATTCAAATGTAGTCATGAATGTATTGTACCTTATGAATACATGCTGTATTGAATCTCTTAAGTTAGGCACGAGTACCAGAGCGAGCTGAAACTGATCCTTGGCTAATTTACTGAGAGAAATTGTGTAATTCTCCAATCTGCCCTCTCAGCGTAGTCACCTAACCCTCGGTGACAGCCACCCAATCCGTTTTTTCAATCCCAGCATTCTTTCGGCGTGCAACCCGTAGCCCGCACCGAGGAGCTGACAGGGACACCCCTCCCCATCCCCGTTTTAATTTCCAACTGCAGTCGCTGCGGGTCAAGCGGCAGGCTGATAAGAAGAGAGGGGCCGGGAACAAAAGGCATTCCATTATCTTTTCAAGTAGCATTTAGGTCAGGGAGACAGCACCTGCTGTATAAAGCTCCGCTCCCCTCTCTGCCGCAGCGGGCGGGGGTGAGGATCGCGTGAGGACACATCTGAGAGAAAGTTCCTCCTGCCTTGTTGCAGAGTCCATCCCAGACTCACGGGAGGATTCAGCACCACATGTCTGCTGGACAGCTCCAACTGAAGGCCACCTCTTACTCGGGGGTCCACACAGCTGGGGAGAGATGTGATAGGGACTGGAAGCACAGGGGCTTTAAACTTCAGGAGTAACTTGCTTTTCTTTGGTCAGTCACACACTGTAAGGCCAGACATGCCCAAAAAAATGCCCAAGAGACTACAACCTTGTTGTCTGTTACACTTCCACTTTGTTGTGCTGTGTCCATTTAATTGTGCAATGAGTTACGGCGTTCGGTTGGTTGTGCCTGTTGACATTGATGGTTCTTTAACGCAGTGTGCAGTGTGCAATGTGATGTTAAATGTGACGTGCTAAAAACTAACCGTTGTCTTTTTTCATATTGAGAGTTTGTTGTTGGAAGTGGTTAGTCAGTCTTTAGCTGGAGAAGTGTGTCTGCTTTAAAGTCTGGTCCTTTTCCTGCCCTCAACTATGAGAACAAGACTCACTTATCACAGATATCAGATATCACAGACACACAGACACACAGACACACACACACACACACACACACACACACACACACACACACACACACACACACACACACACACACACACACACACACACACACACACACACACACACACACACACACACACACACACATACACAGAGTACAAGTGTAATGTCTTTTTGGTGTTTTCTGTCAGATACTGGTTCCAGGTGCCCAACGGACTGTGATTCTGCAGCCCCTCCTCTCTGACACGGAGTACAGTGTGACCGTCACCCCCATCTACACGGATGGAGAAAACCATGTTTTCGCTCTCACATCCAGAGGAAAGACTTGTAAGAGACACACACACACACACACACACACACTCTATCTCTCTCTTTCTTTCTCACACACACTCACTGAACACTTGAACACACACTCACACACTCCGGCAGAGCAGAGTGTCACACCCACTCACACACTCCGGCAGAGCAGAGTGTCACACCCACTCACAGACCGCAGTGTCCCTCTCACACCTTCATAGTGCTGCATTTCATTCTCTGTCACTTCCGTCTCACACACTAGCCCTGAGAAGGCCACCAGACTCCCCATCTCAAGCACTCACAAGTCACCTCACTCTCACTCTCCCAACACCTCATGCATCTCCACTTGCCTCTTACATCCACCTCATTTTATTCCCACCAATAAAAGGTTTTCCCATATTTCTAGATGCTATGTGTGTGTGTGTGTGTGTGTGTGCGTGTGGTTTAACCTGTATTTGCCCTTAAGGTGTGCACAGGCTAAGTTACATCCTGCATGAGGGTGTTTCTCATTTCCATGAGACTATATGGAGCCTGAGCTGTAGCCTGGTCTCCTGTTTGACTCATACTTGCCTCTCTGCAGAAGTCTCCTGACTTTTAAGTCTTTCTCCCGCTGTGCTCCCAATTGGACATTTTAATCTCCCCATTGAATAGTGATACAAATCAAATGGGTGTTTCTCAGTTTCTGTGGGGGATGTGTGTCGTGGAATGTGTGTCACACCTGGCAACCCAACCCAGAGGCAGAGGTGAGCATGTGCAAACAACTCTGCCTGACGTGCACAGTACTCCCCAACCCCCAACCCCCAAACCTACTGAAAATGGTTAAAACAGCTCCTAAAAAAAAAAAAATATGCTTCAAAATTTCAGTGCACTTGGTGTGAGACCTTCCCCTTTTTAACCGCTAGCCACATCAGCATAAGCCATGCGCTTTGTAAGTTATGTCAGGCTGACTATAGCATAGAGCATGAATTTTAGAGTAATTGAAAGTAATTTCACTTTCCCATCCTTGTATACAGTACATTCTATTAATCTGTATGGGGGCAGGGCGTTGAGGATAAGCCATTTGCAAATCTCCCTCTTTTTAACAGCCTAATGTTGGCAGGTATGCTGACTGTGTATATCTCTGCTCTGTCTGCAGTGCCTTTGGCCGCCC
Organism: Sprattus sprattus; assembly: GCF_963457725.1. NCBI lineage: Eukaryota > Metazoa > Chordata > Actinopteri > Clupeiformes > Clupeidae > Sprattus > Sprattus sprattus. The sequence continues at coordinate 15,018,233 of NC_137916.1, forward strand.
CCCGAGACCTTAGGGTTTCAGAGGAATGGTACGACCGCCTCCGCATCACCTGGGACCCAGCACCCTTCCCCACTCTGGGTTACAGGATCGTCTACCAGCCCAGCGCAGGTAGGAGCAGAGAATGCACCCCTCCACCACAGTTGGATTTGGCCCAAACTCTGCTAGATAGTTACTGAATAGCACTATATACAGAGTGAATTCGTATATAAATACGAAAAATGGAAGCTGGACACTGTGTCTACATACACAACTCACCTGTGTGTGCATGGATCAATATGTGAGGGTTTCTCTTTTATAACGGTTATACGTTTTTATCTGTTAAGGTGCATGCGCTTACCGCTCTCTATCTCTGTCTCTCTTACCTCTGTCTCTCTCTCTCTCTCTCTTTCTCTCTGTTTTCTGTAGGCTCAACAGCGCCACTTGAGATGTTTGTGGGGGATGATGTGAACACGCTGCTGCTGCCCAACCTTCTGATTGACTCCGAGTACAGCATCAAGGTCATCGCCTCGTACACCGCTGGCTCCAGTGAGCCCCTGCAGGCCACTGGCAGGACATGTAAGACCCCCCCCCCCCCCCCCCCCTCCCCCCTAAGCCTTCCCTCCACACCCCTGCACTTGCACCAACACAGGAGAACCCCCTCGCACCCATCCATCCACCTACAAGACCTTTGTCCATGTCTCTGAAAAACCCTAGATGCTTCTTTCCTGCTCTTTACTTTTAGTTGCTTTAACAAGAAGTTTGGGTTATAACTGACACAATAAAAAAGTTTCTTATGCAGGGTGGGCTGAAAGGAAGGCAGGGGTGTTTTTAACAGTCTACACCAGCCATTAAGCCCACATTGCAGGGCCATCTTATCAGTGCTATCAGCCAACTGTTAATAGCGGCAGAGTGTATATTTGGTATTTTCTGGATGGGTGGTTTTATTTAGTAAATCTACCTTCCAGCAATGTTTTCCGAAGATTAGGCTTTTTCACCCATCACAGAATAGTCTGTGCAAGCCGATTGCAGAATGGACTCTGGCATTTTGTAAGAACATCACATTTGTTGAGAGTGTGTAGGGGTGTTGGCACATAAATAGCACATTTGAGTGTGTACATCCATACAATAATAACCCATGTAATTATGGTCAAGAGCTGATACCAATTTTCAGATTAGATAGATAGAGTCTGTGAGGCCAGATAGACACAGACAGATAACGGCTGCACATAAACATACCTTCGGTTCACATTTGACTGGAGTGGCCTTATCAAAATACAGCAAATAAATTAGGTTTCCTATGAGGGCTCACAGCTATTTATTAAGATGCAAGTTTTGCCACCCAGATACAGCCACAGTCTGCTTGATAAATAAAAGAACATAACCATCTGTGTCTGCAAAAAAAGCTCTTGCGAAATAGTCATGACATTTTAAAAAAGAAACTGTACAGCCAGCAGTATGATAATGTGTAAAACAGATTAGACCTTTGATGTGTTAGATGGAAGAAGGGTGGATTGAAGTTTATTGATGTCCTGAAAAAGTGTTTTAAAAAAGTGCGTGTGCGTAACCTACTCATCAGGGCCACGTGAGAAGGCAGGGAGAGCTGAAACTGGGTGCAGTGTTTTGCTCGGTGTGCATTCGTTCCGCTCTACACTCAAGCCTCCTCGGCGCTCCGGTATCCGCACTGGCACTCAGAGGAGTCGTGCTGTAGTCCCACCCCAAATGAGCTTTTCTGGGAAGCATCTTTGACTTGAATCATGCGTGACTCATATAGCCTGGTGGCTTGATGGCATAAGTGTAAGGAACAAGCAACGGGCTATTCAATATTCAAAATTTGAATTAGAACTTGCAGATATGAAATGTATAGAAATTATATTTTTATACTGTTGCCTTTAACACAACAACTGAGACAATCATAGTATGTGGCCTTTGTTTCTCAGCACAGTGGAATAGTGCAGCCTGGAACAGTCATACTCCTAACTCACATGTTCTGTCCAGCATCCTTAAAAGGAACACATGAAGACCCAAAAGAGCACACACAGAGATAATAGAATTGTATAGGGGTAGAACCCCCCCCCCCCCCCCCCCCACGACAAGATACTGTCTAGTGAAGTGCTAGATTTTTGGTTTGAATATTATTCACAAGGTGGTAGGGTAATGCACCTCCATGAAAAAATTTGATGATAAAAAATAATATGACAGATTATTACAAAACTGTGGAGTGTCATCATTTAAACCCACTCCTTAATTTTGAAATCTTTTGTTGAAGCACTTCCATAAAGGCATACTTACATACAGTAAACTAAACAGCACCTGTCATGGATCAGAAGTCAGAAGGTGTCAGTTTGAGTGTAATAGCAGGATCTCTCTCAGGGACAGGTGTTACCTGACGCCCTGACATAGCCACCCCTCACCTCACCGCACTTCACCTCACCTCTCTCTGGCTCTCTGGGCCTATGCCTAATGCACAATTTATGATGTGATCTGCATACATCACTTGTGAGTAGTTGCAGTATGGCATGCGTGTCCAGCCCGACCTTTTGAATTATTAAACACACAATGGTCACTCTTTCACCTGCTTTTTCTGTTTTAAATGGCGGAGCCAGAAGTTTGCCATTCATGAAGGCGGTTCATTAAAATGGCCTAACATAGAGGGGCTGCATGCATTATTTACATCCTGTAGATCCGGTGCATTGGGCCATATGCTCACAGAGGAGTTTTGGTGTTCATTCAAGCCTTGTCTGCACTCCCATCAAAATATTCATGAAGAATGTATTGATGTGATAGGTGTTTATTCTAGTGAGAGTTCCATTTTTCCTCGTGTGTTCCTCCTGCGGATTGTTTGCCCCAGAGGAGTTCCTGTAGGTCTAGAAAGCAAAAGAAACTACTGGTTCACAAGAACTAATGTGAAACATGTGCTATGGCTCGATACTGTGTCACTGAAATCACACTAATCGAAACAGGCATCTGTTTTTCTCCATGGCAGTAAGACATTCGTTTGACCACATGACATTATTTCAGTGAATTTCCAATTCCAGCTTGCCTGTAGGCCTGGCTCACTTAGCCCTGCTCCTGAAATGCATTCTGAAGAGAGTGCTTCAAGGAAAGTTCTAAAACATCTGTGATCTCGGTATCTGTCCTCACCTTACTATGGGTAGCCACTGCCTGCCACCATTGGTATCTTAACATTTTGCTTTTAAAAGCAGGCAGCTAGAAATACAACAGGCCCCTGTGATGCTAAAGACAGGATGTTTCTTTAGTTAATGAGTATAGTTGTTAAAAGTGTAGTGTCTTTGGCCATAATCCTTTTACATGTTTCTTTCTCTCTCTCTCTCTCTCTCTCTCTCTCTCGCTCTCTCTATCTATCTCTCTCTCTCTCTCTCTCTCTCTCTCTCTCTCTCTCTCTCTCTCTCTCTCAGTGCATCTGGGTGTGAAGAAACTGAGTACGTACCAGGTGCAGAGCACCAGCATGTGTGTCCAGTGGCAGCCCCTCGCCCAAGCCTCCCTCTACAGAGTCTCCATCAAGTCCCTGCTCAGTGAGTCCCACTACTGTCTGTATATGTGCCTCACTGCTCAGTGAGTCCCACTACTGTTTGTATATGTGCCTACAGCTGCAACCTCTGTTTTATCTTTTTGCAAGTTGCATTGGACAAAAGTGTCTGCTAAATACCTAAACTATAACTATAACAATAACTGCAACCTCTTTCAGTGTGTTCACAATTTGATTTCATTGATGGGCAAGTCTATGCCCATCACGCTTGACCTAAAGTTACTTTAATAACTTGGCTAAAGCGCAACGCTGGAATGTGTTAGTGCATAGACATGAGAGTTCCATGTATAAATTAGTTCTTTTGAGGCAAACACCTTTTTTCTGTGAAACGTCTAAATGATTTAATTTAGGGCAAGCCTCCCTCACAAGAATCTCTGTCTCCTGTGGTGAAAACCGCTCCGTTCACAACCCGAAATGAGTTGTTTGCTCTATTGTAAAACAATGACTGAGCTCTGTGTGAACTTTAGTAAGGTATGATCAAATCATTGTGATTGACTGATAAAGAGTGACTTTATTGCCACGTCCACTAATTACTCAACGTATTTATGCTTGACTGCCCCTTGCTTTGTGTCAATGAAATTAGCAGATATAAGTATGCCCCCCTATTCTGACTGCATGGTTTCTGATGCGCTAAGCCCATTTGCGGTGCTCGTTGCTGTATGAAATTAGGGCCCATAGTGTGTAATGCTTCCGGTGTATCCCATAAAAGGGGTTCTGATGATTTCAATATCAGCTAGGAGGTCTTATCACCGGCTTAAAGTGGTGCAGTTGGAGCTGTTTGCTGACAGTGTGTCTGCCGATGTTTCAAAGTGGCAGAGACTTTGAGCACTTGTTCTTTCACTCATCTCAGCTTCCACGCCTTATCTGGAAATCCCACCCAAATCCTCACCAGTCCTTTCTGTGCTATAAGCACTGGAATCGTGGGCTGTTCTATGATATTAAAAGCAGACCCTTTCCCAGCTTGTGTGCCAGTGCTCTGCCGGCAACCTCAGGGCATTCTGGCTCAGCGGTCGCCCCGTTGGCCCGGTGCTTCCGCATAGAAGCCCAAAGAGACCTCATGTTACCTGCTCGTCTTCCTTAGTTTACATGGATACGGAAAAATCCTGTTATCCTGAACAACACAAATCATCTCCAGGATATCTCGAGGATTTACTCACATTTCTTTCCCAAACCCAAACAGTACGCAACGAAGAAAGTTAATTGAAATCTTTGAATAAATGAAGGTACAGAATATTAATTCAATATTCTGCATTTCAAGTGGACATTGAATAATATTACTGGATTACAAGAGCTTGCCTGAAAAACAATGGCATGGCCTGCTTGTGTCAGATGTGATGGGAAAATGCTGGAGGTCTTGGCTATGGCTGTTTTCTGAGCTAGACTGCAGTTGCTGAAATGTGTGGGCTGATGTCCCCACTGCAAAACCCTGAACAAACAACAGCCATTTTTATTCATTGACTGACTCAGTTATGGAGTCTGTCCAAGATATTTGGGGTAGATCCCATTAACCATTTGAGATTTTTGAGGTCAATTTTTACTGTCCTACTCACATGAAAGTATGCAAAATGAATATCACTCATAATAAATCTGTTTTTATGAAGTGCTTGAGAGTTTACATCCACAGTTTTGGTTCAGTAAGTTGACTGGGGAACGCGTTTTGAAAAGGAAACAGGAAACTTGTTGGTGATTATTTCAGTTTGGTTATCATATTGCTTCTGAATTCCTTCTGTTATACAAATCATTAATTTCCCCTTGTAGGCGCAGATAGTAAATCACGAGAAAAACAAGTGCAGAAAGGGAAATATTTTGGAATTACATTTTTAAAATATTTTTCACTCTTGGAAAGCTTTGGTAGATGAGCAGGTTTTACGCTGGTCTAGGATCAGAGAATGAATGCTACAGTCATCCAACTCCATTCCTGAGATGCAACAGAAGGAATGAGTGAGTAGGAGGCTCCCACCAAACTCAATCAATCCTCACGGACAGTCAAAGCGAACCTTAACCTTTCACACAAGGGCTGCCACCATTCACTGGGATCACAGATGACCCCAGACAGATACGACACAAAATCAAGGATACGTCCCACAGGCCGCTCATTGTTACACATTAAGGACGCCGTTGGAAATGAATTACATCAATGTAGGTGATGAATGACAGCTAATAGCCCTCTGTGTCGGGGGGCGAGAACCACTCTACAGCTACTGTTCACTGGGAACCACCATGCAAACCACATGCTGCTCTCATCTGAGACTGGCACACATGGTGACCAGCAAAATACAGACAGCAACACATTGTAATTTACATCTCTACACAGCCTCATATTATGTGTAAATATGTGAATAAATATTTAACAGATATGTGAATTTAAGTGTTGGTACAGGGGTTTGGCAGCGTCTTCCCCATGTCACATAAAACGTGCGTTACTTGCCTTGTCAGTGTATTTTTGACTACAGAGTTGGAATGTTCCTGACTCTGGTCTCATGCTCTTCCAGATGGGCACGGGCAGGAAGTGAACGTGGCAGGGAGCGGCTCTCGACAGTGCTTCTACGACCTCTCTCCTAACAGCCAATACGAGATCAGCCACTACAGCCAGCTGCAGGGCCTGGAGGGGCCTGCGGTCACCACCACAGACACCACACGTACGCAAAAAAACGCTCCCCTCTCAGACTCTCACTCATCAAACTGTTCACTTCCCTTTCCCAACCACAGAAATAATCCACAGCCCCTAAATCTCTTTAGCATACATGACTTCGAATAATTTATGCACATTTTGGGGATTTTTCACCTCCTGAATTGATCATAGTAAATCCCTGGAGTTTTCAGCAGCATGCTTTAATCCTTGTGCGTGTATGTGTCTGTGAGATATCATTATGGTTGTCTGATTTAATGTATTTATTTTTCTCTGTCTGGCAGTTCCTGCTCCCACGCAGCCTCCAACCACACCCCCCACGACCATCCCCCCGCCCACCATCCCTCCTGCCAAAGAAGGTGAGCGATTGGAAGAGAGGCCCCAGCTGCCTCTCCCACAGGGCTGGGTCAGCTAGAGCACAGGCCTGGGTGAAGTGTGCCCTTTTCCAAAAGCAGATCTCTGGTGACAGCTGACCTTTCTCAGTGTGGAGAAATCCATACATAAATGGTGTAAAAATCACTCACTGTAGATCGTCACACTGGCCAAGGATAAACTATTTTTGAATAGAACATCAATACAAACACAATACAAACTGCAATAAGAGATGTAGTACTCGATTGCATACGAAAACCCTCCAGAAGTGATCAAACATGCATGCAGTGAATAATATGATCCACCATTGGTAGATATAGACATTGTAATATATAATCAAATGTAAATTGAACATTGATATTAGTTCAAAAAGGTAATAAAAAAGCTAAAATCCACCTGCGCAGTTATCTCATTTTAAGTGTTTATTGCTATTCAATGGTAGTACCATTGGAATGAAACAGCATTTGACAGTAGGGGAACATTGCTAGCATCTGTGAATTTGTTAGTGACAATTGATTTGTAAACGTATAAAAAGATATCAGTGTCCCTCCTTTCTGGGAGACTGAAAGCACGTTTGGTGGTAAATGCATCCAAACCATTTCCCAAGCCTGAGATATTCAGCTCACACATCCAAGTTCGGCTAATTTAAAACAGTAGCTTGTTTACCCAGAGCTTGCTAGCCGTTGTTCAGCTTGGTTTAGATTGACCTGGAGGCAGACTGAGCTTTGTGCTGTAGCACCTGTTTGAGTGCTGCCAGAGGAAGACAGGGGAGGGAGAGAAACATGCCGCCTTAATGAAGGACTCTCCGCTGTGTGTGGCTGCGTGTGACAGCACCAGGAGAACTTGTGAGAGAGTCTGTCATTAATCAGAAGCTGCCTGTGCGAAGCAGTTAGACAGGGAGAATAATGACTTTCTGCTTCTCCCTCCCCTCCATCACTGTCACCACCCCAGTTTGTAGAGCTGCCAAAGCAGACCTTGTCTTCCTGGTGGATGGCTCATGGAGTATTGGAGATGACAACTTCCAGAAGATCATTCGTTTCCTCTACAGCACGGTCGGATCTCTGGACGGGATTGGTTTAGAGGGAACACAGGTAAAAAGAAATTCATGCCATTTCATTTTTATTTTCCTCCTTTCACAATTTTACACCACATCCTATTATATAAATGGGAAACTGATTGTTGTGTTCCCAGTACTAATGTTTATTATAGTCAAGATGACATGTTTATATTCTTATGTTTTTTTTCTTAATAACATGCCAGCTGAATAAAAAGGAATTGTAGAGAAAAATCTAAGTTAAGCTCGGTAGGCGAACAGGACTGCTGACTGATAGTCATGGGAAGAGATTGATTGTGTTATTGATAATATTGATCAATGTATGTTGCTATGGTACAGTATATTTATTATGTATTTGTAAGGAATTCGAAATTTCTGTTGCCAAAGTTGTAGGATACTCAACTTCTCTCAACCTCTTCTCTGTAAACAAATGACACTAAAACAAAGAAAATGTCATTCCCATACCATGAAGCATTTACGTTGCATGATCATCATTATTCTGACCATGGTTGAAGCATCTCAATTGTATTGCCTATTTTCAGGCAGACAGGAGGAGCTTGTGGTGGTCTAAGATTCTCTCCTGCAATACAAACTATTTAACCCAGTCCCCAGAGAAGCCATTAAGAAAAATAAATAAAAAATAGCTCTTGTCTAGACACGGTGAAAAAGGACTCATAGATCATCATCAAGTGTCCCCATCAAACTGGCCAGGACATTCAGAAGTGGAGCTCTCGAATGAAGAAAGCCACATGTCCAGATCTATTAATTAGATGAGACTCAGGCAAGATGGAACTAAGCCACATAGCATTGCTTAGTTAGTACAAAGAGACGCAGTAACTCAGAGAGACAACGGTAAATGGATAGGCATGAAAGCCCACAGCTGACCACCAGCCTCCCGGGGGAGGGATGAAGAACTGAGGGAACAGAGAAGTGCTGGAGGAATAAAAGTCTCCCAGGGAGAGATGCATTTACACTGGGTTTAGCCAGAAACAGGAGAACAAACCATAGAAAGTGATGAAGACTCTTTTCTCTAGCTTACTCTTTCTTCTTTCCTTCTCTCTGTCTCTCACCCTTGCTCTCTATGATAGGTTGCCATCGCACAGTTCAGTGATGATGCCAGAACTGAATTTAAGCTCAACTCCTACAGGGATAAAGAGTCTTTGCTGGACGCCGTTCAGCGCATTTCCTATAAGGGAGGAAACACAAAAACAGGTATGTACCGTTTTACTAGACTCCCTCCTCTTCCACTGAGGGAAAGGTCCAGGGAGGGTTACTGGGAGCAGGTGTGTTTGCTCAAACCAAAAAAGTAAACCTGGATCATTTGCTCAAACGGCAGCCTCCTGTGCCCGGAGTCGAATCAGAAAAAGAACGAAGAAATTACCAACTACCTCCAACCCTACAAATCAAATTAGTCTTTTAAAGCATGATTTCTTGAGAATTGTGTTGTTCTTGTACTACAAAAATAGCCCCCCCCCCCCATAGCTGAGAAGCGTCTCTCCCTCTTAGGCTTATTGCTTGCAGCCACCCCTCGCTGTGTTTCTGTGGGCAACAGATTGACATGCAGCCCCTCCTCTGGACGAACCGCTTAATCCCCTGACTTCACATGCCTTTGGTGTGACATTCTACGTGTGTAAATGCACACACATGCACACATACACATAACATTACATACTCATAACATTGCATACTCAAATACACCTGCGTGCACACACACACACCTCCTTACACACAGACACATTTACAACACAATTTGTCTGCTACTGCACCATACATTTATTCATTAAGGCTTTAGCTTGCTGTCTGATTTCTTTCCGAAATGGGACGGAGAGTGATTGATTTGTGGGCACAGAGAGTATTAAAATGTAATCCCTGCTGTGTTTCATATAGTTCTGCTCAGGGGAGAAAAGAGCAGCTCTGGGTGATTGGTCTCCTTCCCTGCTTATATTAAACTAGAAAGGAGAAACAGAGACTTTTCAAACCACGATGTAAGGGAATGATTAAAATGTCAGTGTATTACGATCTGCGGATGAGAGACCCGAGGCGGATTGCATAAAACTGGTTTAGACTAGTCTTAAATTTTAGTCTTCTTCTTAATTGGCTTCTTTGAAAAATGTATTTAACATTAAAAGTAAGACTCCATATCCCCCAGGCTAACTTTTATCGGAGTACTATGTTGCCATGGAAATAACCGACTGAGCTAGTCAGTTCAGCTAGTTGCATAAAAGTGGCTTAAATTGCGTAGGCTTAGAGAAAGGATCTTAAAAGACTGTTTAAACCCACTGGAAGTCTTTTGTGACCAATAAATAAGTAATGGAGAGGCCAAGATTTCAGTACAATTTTGGAAAGAACATTTTACCTTGAGGAGCATTTCAGGCCTGCTATCTCAAGAAACTGTAGTGTTGTTCCACTGCTTGCCTAGTTTCAAGCTTTTTTACCACATGAAGTTTCATAAATGCAGCTGAATACTTAATTGGCGTGCAGCGTCAACAGCGTCCAGAACCATTTATCAAGTCAACGGTGTCCAGAACCATTTATCAAGTGTCTTGAGACTTATAGACTTCCTCACAACTATCCAACAGACATCTCTATTTAAAATAAAATGAAGATAGATTTTTTTACCATTGCTGGATTTCCAAAGGTCGTAGGAGTGATTGATGGAACACACATTAGGGTTCAAGCACCCCTGACCAACACAGAAAAGGCCTCACAGGTGGTACTTGGCTGCTGTGGCAGCTGCTTAAACCTGTATTATTATTATAACTATTAATACAAATAATAATCGATAATAATAATAATCATAATAATACAAACATTTAAAGTGTTTAAATAATATTATTGCGCCATTAAAGAACACACTTCTTGACATTGAATTACCAGGGCCACATAGATAGATGATTTGCTACAGTCAATGCTGTACGGGGAGACCATTTAGCTAGCATAAGCTAATTGGCTCTTAAGCCATGCATGCAAGTACTGTAACACTGTGCCTCACTTTCTTTCCAGAAACCAATTCTGTTGTTCTCTTCACTTTTGTTTTTGGACCTCCTCCTTTGGTGGGATATTTATGCTTAAATGAAATGCTGAAATAGGGACTGGACCCAAACATAAGATACATAGGCTAACTTGAGACACAACAAGGAATCTTTACTTAAAATAAACAGGATTTCAGGGAAGAGCCAAACAGGGTGTGAACATAGAAAAAACATCAACAGATCAGGAACTAAAGAAACACAAAGGTTTAAATACACAGAGAAACTTATCAGGAGAAACAAACCATTGGAAGAAAACAACGAGGGGCAGGTGAAATCAATGCAAACGTGCAACGGGCTAACAAAGGAGGTAAGAAGAACCAGGTGAGGAGCGTAGATTTAGACAAAGGCACATGACAGGGTAAACAGAGGAGTACATGATTAACCAAAGAAGTTAACGAAACACACATGACTAATACAAAATAAAAGTCCAAAACAAGGAACAGACAGAAACCAGAATGTGACGAAATATGCCTTGTTATTTGCATTGTAATCGCTGAATTTGTTCATTCAAATAGACTTTGCTGCATTATATTCTTCCAAAATGAAAAAGAAAACTTTGCAGAGTGCCCACTGGCCATGTTGTTCAGACTTGCTCAGTGTCTTACTTGTCCCACAATGCAGTGCGAATTAGCCTGTCTCACTAAAGACAGCCGTGAGCTTGTTTTACGCTTAGGCATCTATAGTTAGTCTGACTGACTGTTAGTCTGGCTATGTTTATGCAACTGGGTCTGGTTCTCTCCAGCTTCACTTGGCAACAGAGAAGAAATCTTTAAGACATTTTTAAAAGATTCTTTGTTGTGTTTTTTTTCTGCACATTTGGGCTCAGTTGGGGGCTGTGTTACATCTCACTGGTTTTCTGGAGCACTTTTAACAACTCTGCCCTTTTTACGTGCCATTGGGCAGGCTCAGGCAGCTGAACCTGACTCAAGGGCACCTTGGGATTGTGGGTCTGAAATATAGTTCACGTGGGTGGGAATTGGGACGTTTCTTGATTTACGATCTGGTCGTTGTGTGTCCGCAACCTTTAGTCCTGTGGTGAGTGGCACTCGCCTCATCCACCAGCCGCCCCACCCACTGATAGAGGACACACACTCTCTCACATTCACACGCAGATGGCATTTTATTCCAGCGCTGACCCCCAGCTTAACCTAATGAAGTTTTAACACACATATAAACCCAAACCAAACACGAGGGACTTGTGATGGTGTGTGTTTGTGTGAGTGTTTTCACAGCTCTGTTCATCGTTTGTCTTGCCTGGCAGTCAGTGTAATAGCAGCACAGAGACAGCTGGAGGAATTGGTGAGGCGGTGCTTCGGGGCCCTGTAGATTAAATTTACTGACAATCCATCGCATGCAGTGCAGCTAGCCGCGCACAGATCCATTCAGCTCCATATTTTATTCAGTGTGTGTGTGTGTGTGGGGGGGGGGGTGTATGTGTGTGTGTGTGTAGTGGGGGGTATGTGTGTGTGCATGCGTGTGTGGGTGTGTTTAGTGGGGGTGTATGTGTGTGTGCATGCGTGTGTGTATGTAAGGTGCATTGACCTCCATGTGAAAGAGAGATGAAGCCCAACATATTAGACAGAGAATATAAAATGCAAATGTGGAATTGGAAGCACACAGAGTGAATACTCCATGACAGGGTTGTTTTATATGATGAGACTGCTGAATAGCTGTGTGTGTGTGTGTGTGTGTGTGTGTGTGTGTGTGTGTGTGTGTGTGTGTGTGTGTGTGTGTGTGTGTGTGTGTGTGTGTGTGTGTGTGTGTGTGTGTGTGTGTGTGTGTGTGTGTGTGTGTGTGTGTGTGTGTGTGTGTGTGTGTGTGTGTGTGTGTGTGTGTGTAGGCAGAGGCTTTTAGCAAGAGTTGTAATTGTTAAAGGAGTGAAAATTGGTGCATGACCATGACGCCATATCTTATTTAAATAGCAGTAAAGTCTACACACAGTAATCACCCTGACTATTTAAGTCGCTCGTAGAAGTGGAGTTCTATGGTTTACAAATTGCAACCTTGTGTTTAATGTCTCCATAAAACCAGACGCCTGACAGATTGGTTCTATTTGTTTCTGCTCTTAACACTTTGAAATGAGTCAGGACTACAGAATCTTGACAGAAGGGTTTTACTCCCTACAGTGCATACTAATACGCCTGGTTTGGAAGGTAACAGTGAGCTCCTGCTCCTGTGTATCGTGTGTGAGCCACACCCTAATGTTGCCCCTGCTCTTGCCCCTCAGGTCGGGCCATGAAGCATGTGAAGGAGGCCATCTTCACTGAGGAGGGCGGCATCAGGAGGGGCATACCCAAAGTGTTGGTGGTACTTACTGATGGACGGTCCCAGGACGACGTCAACAAAGTCTCCAAGGAGATGCAACTAGAGGGTATACTAAGGAGGGACTTGTTGTTAGCACCTTCTTACCATCAATACTCAGGCCCTAGTGTTCGATAAAAAATCACTCAGAATATATATTATGAATTATAAAAATAATAATAATAAAATATAAAGTTAAGTGTTGCATTTGAATAGTAATAATATGGCTCTAATACGGCTCTTTGTTCCATAGTTGTGACATATATTTAAACAGTTTAACATCAATCGTTTTTTTCTAAATACTTGGCCTACTGACAAGTTCGTAAAATGTCAGTGAAACCGACAGCTGGGTGGCATGGCTTGAAATTGAACTTACAATCTGCTTAGCACCCAGAGCCTTTAATCGGGAAGTGAAGTTACTTGTTAGAGTTATATTTCTTATGAAATATGGGTCAGTGCCGTTGTTCATTGCTGGAAACTGTTTGTTATATAAAAAGCATTTGTAGGAAACCCAAATTAGTGTTTGTTCAATGTATTGTAGTGTGAATTGAATGATTATTTCTATGATATTGTGTCTGTGTGGATGGTCCACAGGCTACATCATCTTTGCCATTGGCTTTGCTGACGCTGACTATGGTGAGCTGGTGAACATGGCCAGCAAGCCCAGTGAGAGGCACGTGTTCTTCGTGGATGATCTTGACGCGGTGAAAAAGATCGAGGAGCAGCTGATTACGTTTGTGTGCGAGGCTGCTACTGCCAGTAAGTGCCCTCTGTCCTTGCAAACACACAGCGAGTTCCTTATAGTGATTAACAAAAAAAAAAGTATGTATGTATGTAAAGAAAAGTATGTATTGTATGTAAAACCATCTATGCCGTCTATACTGCATATGTAAAAGCAATGAAAAATGTACAGTATGCACTCAGGCGACTGACATGGTCAGGTAATAAAATGGTTGCCTCAGCTTGGTTTTAATCCCCTCTCTCATTCTCCTGCCTTCCCTCAGCCTGTCCATCCCTTCTGATGAGTGGGAACACATTAGCAGGTAAGCCTCTAGGAAATTAGCAGGAAATCATCCATGCGCTTCTTACCATGCAATGAGGTGTAACTTCCTGCAATGAGTGCAGAAACCCGTCAAATACAACTTTTATTACAGATGAACACCCCAAAGATGCATACAGAAAATGCTGAAATTAAGATGCTGTAGTTGATGTCATTAAGTCCTATCGATTCATAGGATGCCACACAGTGAGTGTTTTTACTGGCCCTTCCTCAAGTGCTTCACGCCCACACTCCGGCTCCAGCAGCTCTGGCGGTCTGTGTGCTGGGTGAAAGCCTTTGGAATCAGACGGCACCTTCCTCCCGAGACAGGCCCCTTGAACCGGAGCCCTGTTTGAAGGCTAAAGCCTGAATATTCCACAGTCAATATTAAACAATCCAATCTCTACATTTGCATGTTGACTCTATCTCCCCGAGTGCGGAGGCGTGAGCTGTTTGGGCTTTGGGGGTGAAGATAGACTAAAACCGGCCCAGTGTTTCTTTTCTTAAGGAGACGTGGCCCCAGCAGATCTCGTCAGAGCCCCGGGCGCCCCGACACTGCCAGGTCTCCGCTCTGCTCGGCTGATCTAAAGTTCCCCATCCTGCGCCGTGCCAGCGCACTGCTGCTGCTGCTGAATGATGAATGAGAGTGTAATGGCGATAAACACAAACCGCGCTGACCCCTCCTGTTGTTATGAGAGTTCTCACATCGCACATGATTGCTAAAGATAATCACGCTCCATCCCACATCCAGTGATTTTCTTTTCTTGCATACAAAGTGTGTGCTGACTTTCTTGAAAAGTGTAAGGTTGTAGAATGTTGAGTTCAATGTCACTGCGTTTAAATGATGCGTGCCTAATCCTTATTGGGGAAAAAAAGAACGTGTTGTTTATAGATCTTTCCACATTTTCTGTGGGGTGTTTGGGTGATGGCTAGCAGAGGCGGGTCATTGCTCAGCCCCTAATGAGCAGCCCCATGTGTTCATTGTGTTGATGTGTCTGCCTGACTGTGTGACTGAGCTGTGCGGACCTGCCCCTCAGGGTTCCGCATGATGGAGATGTTCGGCCTGGTGGAGAAGAGCTACAGCAGTGTGGACGGTGTTTCCATGGAGCCGGGAACCTTCAACAGCTTTCCCTGCTACCGTCTGCACAAAGACGCCCTGATATCTCAGCCAACCAGGTAGCGTTCCTGCCACACACTTCTTTCACACACACACAAACACACACACACACACACACACACACACACACACACAAACGCACACACACCTTACATGTATTTATAAAGGATCCTCATGTATTGGTTTCAATTTTTGATTCATCATCGTTACTATAGTTATTATTCTTTCAAATGTAAAGGTCTAAGGTTAACTGTGAGATGTGTACTGTGAAAACACCCAAGCAACTGAATTAGTTGTAACAAGAGGAAAACGATAGTGGAAAATGGTGCAGTGTACACAGTTCCTGAGTTCAAACACACACACTGGCAGCCACAGCAGAACAGTGTCTGGGTAGCTCTGGGCAGCTCCCTCTCGTGCTGGCAGATTCCTTCCCCCTAGTCACATACATGATAATATTTAACTTAGACCCTCTTTCACAGGCGTATGAGAGACATGATGTTTTAAACTTGAATTATTTCAGCGCTTCTAAATGGCTTTATATAGCTTCTTCCAGATACCTCAGCTCTTTCTTACCACGAATATGCGCATCATGTTTGCTTGGACATAGGCCACTGTCCTGTTTTAGAGCAACATTGATAGTAATTCAGATCAACAATTTATAAGTAGATGATGACAAAAACTTTTAGTGTTTATTTTAGTGATTTCCTTGGGGTAGTTCTGGGCGGAAGTGGTTTGACATGGTGATGAGTAATGAATGTTGAGCAGCAGCTGACTACCTCTTCTATGTCGCCATCAGATACCTCCACCCTGAAGGCCTACCCTCAGACTACACACTGACCATCCTGTTCCGCCTGCTCCCTGACACCCCGCAAGAGCCCTTTGCAGTGTGGGAGATTCTCAACAACGACAGCGAGCCCTTGGTGGGCGTGATCCTGGACAGTATGTACATAAATGTTAAATTTTTATAGCTTAGCAGAACATACAGCTGACTTATGTCCAGTAAACTCAAGTTAAAAAGCTCAAAGTTGAAGGTGATCTCTTTTACACATTATTTCCATATTTGCTCCTGAATCCAGATGGTGGGAAAACGCTGACCTTCTTCAATCATGACTACAAGGGAGACTTCCAGGCAGTGACCTTCGATGGCCCAGACATTAAAAAGATCTTCCACGGGAGTTTCCACAAGGTTAGTGCTGGGCTACTTAAAAGCAGGATGTCAACACCACAGGTGCCAGACGTATCAGTTGACCGGCACAATCTTTCAAAACACTAACAGATTGGTTTATAAGACATAACACAGATGCATGATACTCATTGATGTTAGGGTGCTGGTGTGACACAGCATGGCTGTTGTGGAGTTTACATCATTACATTATCAGATAGATATAACAGCCAGCCAGGGATACACAACTGGATTCTTTCATAAACAAGGCACAGCTTTCAAGCCTAGTTAACACGGAGTCGAGTTTGTCTGCGTCCGTGCTGAAACTAATACAGATAGCCCTATCATTTAGACAAACACTCTCTATTCACACTGTATCTGCAACGATTCGAATCGGGGGTAGAAAGTGAGTAGATTTGAATCGGTACGGGGACTGGTGTTCGTGTGCACCAATTCACGCAACCTGATGATGTCATTGTCCCACGTGATAGTATCACGTCCTCCAACCAATATATATAACACTTGTTGTCTCTCTACACTCATGGTGTGTCTCGAACTCACTCTCATTAATCCAGCCTACTGATTTTTGTTTAGCCTATTATCTTGATCTGATTCTTTTTATCCAGACGTTACATAACTTTCATGACCACAAATATAAATTGACCAGCGATTTAATTTGCTTTTTTGTTCATAAATGAATGTAGAATGGTCGGAGCAAAGCCTCATGGGAAATGGGATGACAGACATGTCATGTTGCACTCTTCCAAACTCTTTATTATCAGACAATAGAAAATATCATTCATTTTTGCATAACCTTTAGATAACCTATAGATTTTTTCACGTTTTTTCCGTTGTCTGTAGCAGCGCTAAAGCGCCACCAACAGGCGTGGGATATGTACTACAGCCCGTTCATCCCAATCGGGTGGGTATGTGTTTACGCAAATCTCTCGTTACCAGGCGCCATCCTTCCGCAATTAAAAGATTCGATTCGTGTGAAAAATGAACACGATTCAGTGAATCTAGGCTCAGTGTAAACTTGGCCTCAGACTTCACCTCCCCTCCCCTTTGTCTCCCTCTCCCACCCCCCCATTAAGACTCTAGCAGGAAGCCGTCTCTCACCCCCCCCACCCCCCCACCCCCTTACACACACCTCCACATCATCTCTGTGTTAATCTATTCTGAGCCTCTCTGTGTGTGACTGCAATGCTAGTCACCCAGTGAGTGTGTTTCTCCTCAGCAGACGCAGGCGACAGGGCTGTGTGTAATGCAGCTGCTCTCACATCAGTGTTCTTTTGCCATCGCTCAGGGTGTCATCCGGGATTAATCCCAGCGTCCTCACAGGGTCACACACTGCTGTCTGGAAACGGATGCTCTCACCTTGACATTATTACACCGCTTGTGAGGGTGTTATTACAAAATCCCTCATGTGCCTCAGCTTTTTCCTTCTATAGCGAGCAATTATTCTGACTTGGGAGTTTATAGAAATTGGTCTTTTATCAATTTGAATAGATAGTTCACCCCAAAATGAAAATTAAAAATGAGTTATCCAGCAAAAAATGAAAGGGCAGTATTTATTTGATAGTTCAGAACAGGAACTTTTTAGATGGTTTCCTTGGGGTTCTTCTGCCACGGAAGTGAAAATCTAAAAACAGAATTGTCATTTTGAGTGAGCTATACCTTCAAGATATTCCAACATAGCACACACTGTTATATGTTTTTCATATATAGTGCTAGTGATATTTGCAATATCTTTCAAAAACTCAAGCCTGAGCCTTTGATCCATGGTTAAGAATTAAAGTAGCATACGTCTACATTTCTTACTTATGTTGCACGGGGCAGCTCAGGTTGATTACATTTATGGTAATTCAGATGATGGTAAAGGAATTAAAATTCTTGTTGGAGGAAGTTTTCTCAAATAGTAATATGATCAAGAAATGTATATAGACATTGGTGTACATTGCTGCAGTGGAGCAATATATGTTATGTTTCTGTTTTTGTCCGAAAGGCCCCTCTGAAGCAGACAAACAAGACTAGTTTGTGTAATTCCACTGTAATGATGTAACTGTTTAGTACATTTGACAATCCACCCTTTACCTTTTTTATATATTCTTCACAGTTTATACTCTTCACGCTTTAAAAAAGTGGTGGCATTGTATCTTGTGACGAAACAACATTAGTTAATAGATGCTAATGTGTCAAGGTCTACAAATGGCATGTACCAATGGCTGTAAAGAAGATGGACAGCATAGCGTCATGCACTTACGTTCTGAGGAAATAAAGCCTTATTTGGTTAAATCTCTGCCACTTTTACATGTCCTCAAGTGGCTTCACTTTTGACTGAGTGTATGCTGTCCTTTGTTTATGGGCCATTCTACCGAATTCGTGTAATATGCAGTCCCTCAACAATAAAAACTATTTACAAAACAATTAGGTATTTAGGAATAGATATCTACTAAGAAAATGTTATGGTCTATATAAACCCAATGCATTAAATGAGATAGTGATAAGCTAACTTTATACAAAATAATCATTTATAGGGTACTTTCTATTGGGAAGTAGCTGTCCCCAACCCTGACATCTAAATTTCAATGCCTTTAAATAACACTTTTCAAATTTTTTAGATTTTTTTCAATGATTTAATTTCAAAGATCTTTTTGATTGGGTTGGAACAGAACATGGAATATTTAGATTTATTGTGGGTTTAATTTTTAAATCAATTAACTATACTCAAAAAATCATGTCCCTAGTTTTCATGTCACTACCGAAACACAAGAGTTTTAGTCCATTGGCTGAGCCTGTGTTTTAGCCACAACCCTGCATTTTTTACCATGCAGTGACACTGCATCCCTGTCCCTCATGGTTGAATGGTAAGTAGCTAAATCCCATAGTTTTTACATAAATGTGTTCCAAAGTCTGAAAATCGACGTGTAACCTTAAGAATTGTCACTACCGAACACATGTTTTCTTCAATTAAGTAAACCTTTTGGGGTTTCATGCAAAATCTTATGTTTGTATGTGTGTACACCTCTTCAAAGATTTGTTTGCAAGCCGTGTGCTTGCTAGAATTCTTTATTTATCCTTAAAGTTAGCTAGAATTGTCCCTACCGAAACAGTCACTACCGAAACATATGGTAGTGACCAGATGATTCAGTAGTGACAAAATGAATGGTAAGTAGTTCAATCCCATAATTTTTAAATAAATGTGTTGTTTGGACTAAAGGGCGGCCCAGACCACCTTTTGGAAGATTTTGGGAGAGAAATGAACATCCATCCAACAGTGCAGTCACTACCGAAACAGTGCAGTCACAACCGAAACAGATAAATTGAACTTGAAAATTTGGTAAAAATTTCATTTTTATGGATTTCATTGTGAAAACCTTCAAGAAATATTTGTAAAAATACTCTGCAGAGAAGGGAAGGAAACACAATCTGAACAGGTCAATAATAACCTTTTTTTGCTATAGTAAATGTGATGTTTCGGTAGTGACAATTTTTGGAAGAGGAAAAACATTCCAACACATTCTGAAAATACAATATAAAAATTGATTGTTCTTTTACTTGATATGTGTACTTTAGATATGGTACAATATACATACGGACAAAGTTTTGGGAATAAAACATTAAAAAAAATCTAAATATTCCCGACTTGACTTTGCACCAATTCGGTAGAATGGCCCTTATACAGTACAGTCCTTGGCAGGTATTTAGACATCAGTTTGGCACCGCATATTTTAGTCATTGTGGAACATGGAACTTGCTGCCAGAGGAATTGTATGAGAGAGGCGTATAATGAGCAGGACACTAGGGTGACCTAGAGGCCATGAGGCATCTTTCTGTTTATGACAATACAATGTCAGCCAGACATGTCAAATGAACAAATCTGCTTTCACTTCATATCGCAGCTTGAGGAACTGAAAGTGTTGTCTAAAGATAACGGTGCTGTAGCTGTTGGCCGAGTGTGTTAGAGATTGAGACGTGCTCCCCTAATGATAACTCCCATGTGACGCCTGAATAATTGCCCAGGAATACAGTAGGGAGTGATTCCTTATGTCCGTATCATGATGATCACTGGGAGCAAAAAAAAGAAGTGAGGAAAGCTATCCCTGATTGGAATCATTTCTTCACTTTAAGCGTTGTATTCTTTTATTTGTGTCCTGTATTTATAATTGAAACAAACTGCAATGGTGTTGCTCTTATTGCTTTGTAATGGAAGTCAAGTCTTTGCTTGGGAGTAATGAGAAGCATTTTTGCCCTCTCCTCCTCCGTGGATGGGCTGGACTTGGAGCTTATCAGACTGCAGCTGAAACCCATTTCCCAATGTAAACTTGGAGGGCGATACTTACCATCCCGCTCACTGCTGACCTCAATAATACCATGCAGCTCTCCTGCACTGTTATGACAGTTTTTAAACAAACCCTGGGCCTGGGGAACAAAAACTTTTATAATAATGTAGGTTCCAGAGATGCCGATATACCGCCTTCAGTTTTCTACTTACTTAAGTACTTGGTAACAGACACACCTATGTTTATACTTACTGATGCTATTAAATTGCTGACTGTATTTGGGTCAGACAGTTTAGTGGTCTGAGCATCATTCTAATGCGTGGGTGTCAGATGTTGGATAAGTAGCACTGTCTTTCAAACCGAAAGAGACTGGATGAACTGAGAGATTGTAGAGAAAAAGGAAAGAATGATTGGAGAATGATTTATGCTATTATTGCATTAAATGAGTTATTAGACCCACCTTCCAAACCCTCAGGCGTGCAGCCGGTGGACCAGTGAAGATGCCAGTTGTAAATTATTTGCTGGTGTTAGATGTTCTGACTAAAGGCTACAGGAGAAGTTGTTGGTGTGTTGTTTTGCACTAAGCTAAGATTAACTGTCTACCTCCTGGTATTTTAAGTAACATTTCCTTTGTGGTATGGTAGGACTGGAGGTCAGGCAATTATATACAGCAAAGGATTGAAAATGAGATAAATGTTGAATATTAGGATCTATTCTCAAATGCTGCTAGTGCTTGGCAAGGACTAGTTTGAGACCTGACAAGGATCTGTACCTTGCAGGATGGTTGGGGGACCAAACCTTATAGTCCCCCTGGCAATATTTCTTGAGTAGCCTGTACATACTTTTACCAATGTAGCAGAACAGTTATATGGACTAAATGAACATTCCATAACACAGAGTGTAGAAGTGTAGTGAACTCTGCATTTCGTGACACAGAACTATAAATGTTGGCTTAGGACATTTATTATGTGGACAGAATTACTTTTGAGTACGAAATTAGTTGTGAGTGAGAAGGGTCATTCAGTCTTCTATCCACAAATGGACAAGTGGACTGAATGTTAATGTTGTTTTGTTTTGCATCACAGCAGTTACTTGGTTTCATAATGAACTTGGGCTTTTTGTAATCCAGAAGGTATTTAGCCCATAAACGAATGTTTGTTACACTTGGCACCCCATTTAGTGAGGTCATCTGAAGCGCTTGCACACTCCTATTAGTGATGAGCCATGACAAGTTAATGGTGAATAATTGGGCCTTTCTGCACGGCCACCACCGTCATTGCACAAGGAACTTCCAGTGTCATCAAGTGTATTATTGAATGGTTAATTACATGCTAACACAAGCTCTTGTATCAACTTCTCTGTATGCAGAGATTATGCTGTTATGAGAAAGAAACAGTGTCATCACAAACTGAGTTAATCCCTTCTCTTTGCAACGACCTTCATTGTCAGACATTTTGTTAGACTTTTGTTTCTGGATGTTTAAACAGTCACGCAACTACACTGATTTGCCAAGCAAAAGGACTTTTTAAACTGATCCTGGGACAGCCCAGTTGACGGTGGCACACACTATGGGCTGTTTGATAAACTGCCTGTTTCTCGTATATTAAAAGACCAGAGAGACACAAAAGGCTGTCACTGCATCAGGGTGAAGAATTGGATGCAATAGGGTGCAGTAACCTACCTCATTGCCAGCTACGTAGACTCAGAGAGAGGAAAGGAGAGAAAAATGTTAGAACTCCAAGGACATGCAATTTATAAACAAACAAACTACCAAACAGATGAATTGCCCAAAGGCGTTCAGCATGGTAAAATAGATGACCAATGTTTCTTTCTGTAGCAGACTTGTGAGAACTTGTGTAGCAAGAGAGAATGGCACAATACTTTAGTGTGCGACGGGGCCAAATCATGCTGGTAATGAAACTATCTCTAGATTGATTAGGACGTTGCCGAGAAGAGAAGCAGCTCTGGACCTGTCTTTTTTTATTTTATTTGAATACATTCAACAGGGACAGTTTAAGATGGAGCCAAAGACTAGCTTCTCGTCGGTGGTGCTTTGGCAGGTGGATGAAGACTAGGGAAATAACACCCTGGGCTCCACCTTGAGTGTGTTGACATTCTGGCCATCAGCACACTTGAATTAGAGCCGTGTATTTATTTATTTACTAACTTTCTGCTGCTCAAGTTTCTGTGTCCATCACATCTTTACACACTTTAACACTTTTTTATTTTATCTTATCACTCCTCAGCTTCCACCGTTTATTATTGAACAGGTACACCTATACAGCCTTTTGATACACTCATCAAATGATTGTCCAATACATTAATCACCTGTTAGTATAAGCACCAGTGTGTCTTCTGACACAGATGAATTAAACAACCCACCTGAATTAAACCAGGTGGGTTGGCTGACGGAAAGCTACACTTTCCCATGAGCAGTTTCATAAATCTGACACACACACTTGCATGATATAATCTCTATTTACACTGTGCAGTTATATTACAAAAGCTCTGATTGTTAGCAGAGTTTTGTGCTATTGGTTTTATACACCCCACAAAGGTAGTGGCTCCAAAAAATGTAAAACAGCATCTAATGACTTGACCACAGTTGTGTGTTAGTGGATGTGTGGTTTACAGACCAGTCAAAGCCATTCCACCCAAGCTGCTGACCGTCTCATACTTATAGAGTAATACACCTGCCTGCGTTATGAGGTTTAGATTGGTCTCATTGTTCCCTTCTCAAATATGGCAGGCCCGGCCATAAGTCCCTGACGCCTCCGGCATGCAGACATACAATCAGAACCCACTGGGCTGTAGAAAATGAAGTCTGAGGCAAAAAAAGCAATTAAGGAGCAGCCGTGTCTGTCAGAGTCATTTCAGAAAGCAGAACTTTGGGCTGTTTTTTCACGTCAGCATGTTTTTTTTTTTTTTTGCATTGACCAGGCTGGCAAACGCATCCACCTGACTTGAGTTAAGCTTCTTGTTCACCCCGGCACAGTAGGTGATCCTGTCACTGATACATCAGGAGTATTAAAGAGCTTCTGCAGAGTTTGACTTCAACTGAAGTGAAGCAGATGTAGACCTCTTTGTGTGCGTCATCCTGGACAGTGTTGAAGATTCGTTTTTGATTATTCTAAAATAATAATTTTCAAGAAATAATACTTATTTTATGTAGGTGTGTAAACATATAATACAAATCAACATCTCGACATACTTAAGCAATGTTAGTGTGCTTGGCCACATGTCAAATTTAACCCATCTTACTTTTTTTCCCTTCTTAGCTACATGTGGCCATCAGCAAGACTGCCGCCAAAGTGGTGATCGACTGCAAAGTGGCGGGGGAGAAGCCCATCAACGCTGCCGGCAACATCACCACAGATGGGGTGGAGGTGCTGGGTCGCATGGTGCGCTCTCGCGGAACACAAGACAACTCAGCACCGGTGAGACCGAGGGGGAAAGAGGGAGAGGAGCGGGTAGAGTTTTGGGCTTGTGTCCCCTAAACAGAGTAGACCTTAACATCCCTATGCTGCATGGGAGAGGGAGTAGAATCTAGTGTTCTATGTTTTATACATTGTTACGGGGATAGTGGGAAGCTGAGTGCGGTTTAACACTGTGAAAAGGGCAGGCAATGTCCTCCAAATGAGATTCAGTTCTTAAATGAGGGGCACACAGTGGGCCTGCAGAGAGGACGTGTGTCTTCTCGTCTCCAGCCTGGCCTTCTCCCACAGGCTGGCCTCTGGCGTCCTAAGCACAGAGCTGGGTTTGTGCCTCCGAGGAGGCCCATCCAGCCTGAAAGGTCACAGCAGGAGGGGGCTGTGAGGAGAGGCCTTTGTCTGAGTGGAGTAATTACATCCTGATGGATCCCTTGCTCCTTTGCAAAGGACTAAATATTTCACATTTTCCCTCTGAATGTGAATTGATGTGGAATGAAATTAATAGTATCTTGGTCAGAGGCGATGGTGGAAAATTGGGAATGGAGATTGTTCCATTTCTATTTGCCATCACTGCAGTTACCCAATTGCTCATTGTTATGGCACTTAATGGATCCTCAAAAATCTTCACTCACCATTTTCCACTAAACGAGACTATATCAGTTGATTAGACGCCATAATAGCAGACTTGAATTTGATTTGATCAGCAGTCAAGAGGTCAAACCTGTTGGATACAGCCATTGAATCCAGATGTACAGTGTATGTAAAGTGGCACTTACTTTAAAATGTGTCCTATTATTATCAGTACTGTGTGTCTTATTATCATTACAGAGTAAGAGTGGATGAAATGGACATGCTTTTACATGAAAGACAGTAATTTGTGCAGTTCATGAAGTGTGTGTGTGTGTGTGTGTGTGTATGTGTGTGTGTGTGTGTGTGTGTGTGTGTGTGTGTGTGTCTGTGTGTCTGTGTGTCTGTGTGTGTGTTTGTGTGTGTGTGTGTGTGTGTGTGTGTGTGTGTGTGTGTGTGTCTGTGTCTGTGTCTATGTGTTTGTATCCATCAGTTCCAGCTCCAGATGTTTGATATTGTCTGCAGTACATCATGGGCTAGCCGGGACAAATGCTGTGAGCTTCCTGGCCTGGTAAGAACCCGCCCCCCAACAAAATTCAGTGACCTATAGACAACCCTTTCAGACAAACTGGCATGCTAGTTAGCAATGAGTGGTCTAAGTTTGGACCTTTTTTTGTTTTGGCTTTAAGGCTGAACCTGCCACCAAGGACTGTAGCAAATTGCTAAAATAAATCAAGTGTTGATATATTCACATTGAATTCCCCAGTATCCCCTGTTTTCATACAAAGTCATTCAGCATTTCATTAGAGTAAATTCTCAATGTGATCGACTACATTGAACTGCAACAGGGGACTGCAGAACATTGAAAATTACATTCAGCGGCCAAGTGATTGACATAGTTGGATTTCATTTAGCTGAAATGGGAGATGGGAGACGTTTTTTGGCAATATCAATGATATCATCACACATCAAATGTTTAGACATACCTTTGTTAGAAAACTCTACAATCTTTCTTAGGAAACCATTTTAGCCTTAAAGGACTGTGGACCATTTGGAGTCTGACTGCACAATCTGCTTTTATTTGAGAGTCAAATACAAGAGTATAAATATAGGGTACAGAACACAGGCCATCTGCGCAGTATTTTCATTTGCTAAGATGTTTATACACCTTGGGCAGTCTGGTGAGCTTCAGGGGCTCCAGCAAGGGCTCCAGCACGGGCCCCTGCGGTGAGACAGATGAATCAGGGGCCTAACGATCTTCCACAGCTATGCCTCACCTGCTCTCTCCACAGTGTTGGGGAAAGTGAAACCGAACCCCTTTTATGAAACAGGAGAGACATTTTTCAAAGCAGAATGACAGCTCTTCAACAAATAATCCAATTAGGCAGCCTTGTAAAACAAAATAAAACAGAAGAAGACAAATATTGAATTGGCCAGGTGCAAATCTGAGAATATTTCTGCAAGATCATGGCAAGATTTCTCTCAATTTTATTAATGTTGGTGAATTCAGAGAGCAACTTGTTAAAAAGCTTGTGTGAGAAGAGGATTGAACTGGCATTTGGATGTTGATGTATTTTTATTTACTTTACCAGAGAAAAGAGGAAGACTGCCCAGCAATGCCCCATGCCTGCACCTGCTCCCAGGACAGCAAAGGTCCCCCTGGTCCGTCTGGTCCACCGGTAGGTTTATCACTCAACTCCTTTAACCATTATACTTCTATGGAACTGAAATCTACTAATTGTCTTTATATTCAAGGCACAGTTAATTTATCTTGGGTAATCTCACCTTTTGAAAGCATTTCAATACCAGGTGAAAATAATATATGCAATATATGCAGTTCAGTATTGGTCACTTGCACCATGATATCATTAGCCGGGGTAGCTAGTTGCACTACATGGTGCCGGCTTTCCCACCACTAGATATGTCAGCAGCATGAGCTCTGAACCCCAGTTACTCCATCCATCAAAGAAGGGAGGCTTAGCTGAAGGTTGTTTTGTCATTTCTCTGCTCACTACTCTTGAGTCTAATGGAGAGTTCAGGTCTGCGCCCACAGGCACTCTGCTCGAGCTCATTTGAGAGCTCTCATTTCCAAAGCCCCCCTCTGTGAGTAAGGGATGGATGGTGCGTTGGTGGAGATGGACTGTGAATAAGTCTGGTCTGGACCGTTGCCTTAACACGTTGCAAGCAGAGCTCCATAGGGCTCTCGGGGAAAATGAGCTGTTTTAGAGTCAGGATTTGGTTTGTGTGAGAGGTATGTAATCCTAGATGTATCCCCAAGGGATTCTGTTTTTTTTTTTACCATGGTGGTAGTCAGGGAGTTAATGAAATGGATATTGATTTATCTGAATCTGTCTCACACTGTTGGCTCACAGAGCCAATCAGCAGTCTCAGATCTCAGGTAGGAGCTGACCATGAGTTAGAATTCTTATATTTCATGATTTACTTTTTATTATTTCTGTAAACAAACAGTAAATCACTACTGTCCCTAGCAGTTTTGTTCAGTACTATGAAGGGCAGTATTGATAAACAATATATTTAGCGTTTTTTTGTGTGAATACGTACATCGTGTCTAGCAAGTCTTGGGCATATGGTATTTCACATAAGGTATATTTCAGGTGACAGTCAAGGTCATATGGAGAATCATCTGTATCACATTTTAAATTTGGTTCATCCATTATACGGATTTTAATCTCTTCAGTGAAGATTGCTTTCCATAGAAAATATGCTGATCACATTGCCATACCCAGCTCATCTCCCTTTTATTAATGTGACTTTGATTAGTGATTTCACACAGATCAGCTGGGAGGTACATCTCATCAATCACACAGTCCTCGCAGTGCTGCATCCAGCCAAGGGAGCTACCGTACTGTGTCCTCTGTGTTTGCCCAAACCACTGCAGGTGGAACACAGATGCAGATGATGTAGCATTAGCATATATCTGAATGTTGACGTGTCTTGTCAGCACTGAATTCTGCTGATCACTCTTGCATTGTTGCATGAACACTGACCTTCCCATGAGCACAACAATGTGAAGAGTGTTCCTTTTGGTGTGTGCAGGCTTTTTTGTCCTTAGAGTATCTTCTGCTTTAAGGATTGTCAATAATAATAATAAAATAATGATGTATTTTTCATTATTATTTGTATTCATTTGTACCATTTAACAGAGTCCATCCATACCATCTTGCATTTGTGTGTGAGCATATATTTGTCTGTGTGTGTGTGTGTCTGTGATCATGTGTATGTGTGTGTATGAATTTGTCTGCCTTGCAGGGTGGTCCTGGTATCAGAGGTATGCGAGGTAGTCAAGGAGAGGCTGGCTCAACGGTAAGTTGAAATTGTCATGCTCATCACACGTCATTACACCGCATCACATTAGAGAGGCCACCCATGAGAGCGGGCTTTCGTCTCCAGGGCCAAGTTTGAGTTTCCGATAAAACAGCCCAAAGACAACCGCCACGGAAGTGGGAAATTCACAAGTATATACAATGGATGTGTTTGTACCTCTGTTGTTTTTGGACATTCCAACTGTTTGCATATGCTGTGCAAATCTCAGCCTCGCTTGCCTGGCCAGCGCTTACCATCATGCCCAAAACGGGTCTTTGAATGCTTAATGGGTTTCATTCGAGCTTATTTGCACAGGATTACCCATAAGCCTTTGCTTTGTTTTCCCAGTTTTCCTGTAGTCAGCCTGTGTGCCTTTGCTCTTGTCTTCCATCCTTAATCTTGATTTCCGTACGCTGGAAAACAAAAGTCACAACAGATGTGCCCATGCATGCTCAGAAACACTCAGTACCCTGCTCCAGAAAAAGCAAACCCCTTTGCAGACATAATCTCATTTTGATTGCATGGGCAGTGGGCAAACTCAATCCCACTGGGGTCCCCAGAGCACGCGGGTTACACATGCTAGCATAGTGCTTTTCTCGTCATGGTTATGAATATTGTGTGTGTATTGTGTGTGTGAGAAATGCTAATGTCAGAATCCTTGTTGGGGTGACAGTCTGCCAACTTTAGCCAATAAGCACTATATAAACAATTTAAATAACAAAAGGACAGAAGACAGAGCAGAAAACATGCTACCAAGAAATGGAATTAAACACACTGAAATGCAATCCAGACATCGGATTGTTTTCCAAGTCATCCAGTGACAGCAAAACAATACCATGATTTTTTCCTTTTTTTTTAGCATAAGTACAGTCAGGGTGGCATTGCTATTCTTAAAATAACTTTTGTGCCATTTGGAAATACAATGCAAGAAACGTCAAAAATGTAGTAGTAGCTGTTGCATATTACCCAATTTGGGGTAAAGAGGATATAAATGAATACAACTTGCATTATTTTACTTCCCTCACTATTTCCAGACGACTTATTAAAAGAGTGAACTTCACTTGTAAAGTGTATGCACAGTAGTATGTCAGTCGTCAAGACACAATTACGTATGGCTTGCATCCCCTCAGCATCATGTTAGGACTGCTATTTAGTAGTGTAGTAAAGGGAGTCACTTGTCTTGGCTAATGACTGAATGTACTGACAGCTGAGTTGATTCGCTTGACATGACCCTCTTGTAATCTGTCATTCACTGCCCTGAGCTTACATGGGACAGTTGTCACTTGAAGCTTGAATTTAATTTAAAAATGCACTGGCAGCTCCAGAAGTAAGCCTGTGCATGCAACTGTTCTATAAAATAGGTTTGATTGTCTGGTTTCTAAGAAAATTTCCATTGTGAGAGGATGTTATAACCGCTAATAGGATTTTTAAACAGCATAAGAATGTTCATTTTCAGGGATCTCAAGGGCCAGCAGGAGAGATGGGTCCAGCTGGCCAACAAGGACCCCAAGGCCCCCAGGGGCCGAGTGGAATGTCCATTCAGGGACCTCTGGTATACAATACATTCACTCATTCATTAATTCACTTATTCACTCACTCATTCACTCACTCATTCACTCACTCATTCACTCACTCATTCATTCATTCATACATTCATTGCGCAATTAAAGTATGTTCTCATATTTTCTTTTCCTTCCTTTATAAATGTCCTTTCACTTGGAAAAATTACCCCGGAATAAACAAAAATCGTAAGGTTTGTACAAAATGAAAGGGCAGAGTAACCAAATCCCTTGCCCTCTCGTTCTCTTTCTCTGACACAGGGACCCGCTGGGGAAAGAGGAGAGAAAGGTGAACTGGGCCCAGCAGGAGTTCAGGTAAAAGCCCAAAGAGAGTGCATATCATATGCATACCACTAGTGAGAGAGGACCAGCACCTTCATTAGCATAGGCTCTTAGAGTCTTCATCTGCTTTTGTGCTGCTGGACCATCCTGGAGTTATAATTACAAACGTGTCATGAGGGCTGCAGCGTCTCTCTCTCTTTTTCTTTCTCTCTCTCTCTCTTTGTTGCATCTTTCTTTGCCTCTCTCTTTCAGTTCTACCTCTTTCTGTCTCTCTTTGCCTCTCTCTGCCTCTCTTTGCCTCTCTATGTTTATCTCTCTCTTCCCCTCTCTCTGCCTCTCTCCCTCATTCTCTCTCTCAGTGGTTGGTGGTGAGACAGTGTGATTAGTGGAGGGAGATAAGGTTCCCTGAGGCTGCTAACAGATAGGTCTATTCCTGAGTCACTTGATTATTGACAACATCTCCTTACTGTGTGTTGACTATAAACTAGATTAGCCAGATTCCATCCTGGGATTTGTATGGCAGCATGTAGAGTCATTAGGCAGCATTGGAGGTTCAGTCTACTTTATGTCTGTACATAATGAAAGGATCCTGAGGTTGCCTGCTTCAGAAAGAGAGACAAAGACATATAGATAAAGAAAAATATTTACTGACAAAATACTGTAATTGAGAGGTAAGGAACCATTGAATGAATACGGTTGCCAGATTTATATGAAAACAGGGAGGAATTTTGACCGTCATACTTTGAAATGACATAAAAGATTGAATTCGGAACTTCCTGAATCCCATAGCCAGGTCTCTTCAGCCCCTCTCAAAAATGTCTCAGGTGCGTGTAAGGATAAGCAAACCCTCCCCTCCAACTTAACATCAATCTGTTATTAAGTTTTAAGAGATGTTGTGCTAATGATTTTATGTGTCTTGGATGACAGCTTTGTTTTTGAGAGAGAATGGTGAGTTGTCTGATGTGAAACCAGATTACGGTTCAAAGATCAGCCTTGGGGCTGTTTCCTCCTTCAACATAAAAGAAAGGATGAGCGAAATCCAAAAGAAAGCGAGAAAGAAAGAAAGAAAAAGAGAACTGGTCTGTTTGCCAACATACACATGGCTGTGCCAGCATAAAAGTGAACCCTCTCCCCTTTAAACGCAGCAATGTGTTTAAGACGGATGAGGTGGGGGTGAGGGTCTCTCTAAGTGGAATCAGTTTTGCTGGCATAGTCCTGCTTCAGTGAAATGGAACCGGGTGTTGAAATGCTCTGCTCCTAAAAGCCCAGTGTCTGGTCGGACATAGGCTATACTTTACCCACGAGCCGCTACGCTAAAAAGACCGCAGCGCAACACGAACACAGTTGAATCTAGGCACCCAGCTCCACATTAATCTCATGAAACACATTCAGTGCTTTTCCTTTACATCCATCCTTCCCAGCGCTCCAGCACTCTGCCATAAAGATGGATCATTTCCGAAGTCAGTGCAATCTGCCAGGGGAGAGAGCTGTAGGCTTTAAATCAGGGCGAGAGCTGCTGCATTCATTTTCAAGTAGCTGAGGCAGCTGTGGTGGTGGCTTGTTAAATAGCTCGTAGTGTAGAGTGGATGCTGTGTGGAGTTTTTTCTTCTTCGGTGGTGTTCATTTGTTTGTGTGTTGGCTGTTTTCCCCTGCAGGGTGTTCCAGGATCACCTGGATCTCCGGGCCGCGACGGTCCACCAGGCCAGAGGGTGAGAGTCTTCTCTTCCAATCAGTCCTTCTTTTTTTCTGTGGCAACGGCACACATACAGTTCATAGTTTCATGTCCTGCTGACTGCTACCCAAAACCTATTGTGTTTTTTTTAACTCACACTGACTCAAGCACTGCCACTGTGTTCTCTGCTTGTGATTTTTTTCTTAAACAGAGGAATGTGTCCTTTGCCAGTTAGCGGTGAATCATAGGGGAGAAGTTCACATAGCATTACTATGCTTGTCACAACCGAGATTGTGATTGCATATTCTTTGCGTATAATGCAAGAGATTCAGTTTTTATGTGTTCAGTGAACCATTGATTTGTGATTTGATATTTGCTGAAACTAAATTCCACCTTGGACTCGGAGCCTTGGTTCTTGTACCATGGTAATGTGTTGACTCACACGCTGAAATGTTTCACAGTAGAAAGTTGAAATGACAAAAGCATTTAGTTTGTTATTAGAATGTATAACTATCTATGTGGGACCAGAAGGAATGGAACATTTGATGGAATTTCAACCATGTAATTTAATTTCATACAAACAGTTTATCAGATGTTACTCCTGATTTTCACGTTAATTTGAAAGACTTGCAGAAGCCTCCTGCAGGTTTTAGCTGCAACGTGTTTTTTTAGGACAGTCCGAAAGAAAGTCCTGAAAGATCATAGCTAAAGGAACACTAAGGAGCCTGTTGGTTCTGTAGATGGTTCCATGGTCTCCTGGATGGAGATTTGGATACTCGTTGTGAACTCAGAGATTAGGCCTGTCCAGCATTAGTACTCTTTGGCTCTGTTTTCTGAAGAAAAAATCATCGAGGAAGTTGGGAAATTTTTCTGGTATGTTATTTTGGAGCAGTAAAATGTTACAGCCCTCACAGGAGACTTAAACACACATCTGATTCTGAGGGAAGAGCAAACTATCTGTGATCACTTTTTCTTTTCCCCAAGGCAATAGGATGACTGGGGATGTCAACCATGATGTGTTGTGCTGTAATACAAATCATATATGCCTCTATATGGGAAGAGTGCTATTGATACCCTTGTACCGAATGGTCATGGCAAACACAAGTGTAAGATAGCCTGCTGAGATTGTATTATGAGCACCACTAGTAGTCTACTTCTAGGGACACTGATTTAAGGTAACTGATAAAAGGTAACACACCAGTAAATGTAGTCAAATGATGACTAATTAAAAGTAACTAATAATTAAAAACAAACTTTTTGAGTATAACACCAGTTCGTAAACTCCTGGATAATTATAAATATTGATTGCCTATAGCCAAAGGTTTGAATTAAATAAATATAGGACTTAATCTGGAACATGTGGTGAATGAATAAGGAAATGCTGATTATTTATAAACTGATGAATGGAATGGAGCCTACATTTGTCTACCAGTATGCCAAACCTGTAATTTCAGGTAATTAAAAAAAAGTAAAAGTCAGACATCATTCCTACACCGGTATTTTTTGGCTTCATCAAATTACATGAGATCCATAGTTCTGTAGTTCTTGCACTGAGTGCAGAAAGCACGCATAGTGCGTAAAGATGTTTTCCCAAATGTTCCCTCATAGCTTTTATTAGTCCTTCTTGGCCAATAGCATACACAGCTTGACAATAAAGCAAGGCTGTGGCCATTTGAGTGTTTTATGAAAATTATAGACTGTTATTGTACGCACAGCCTCAGACACACTCAGCCTCAGCAACGTTCAAACCGTTGTTGAATGAAGAATGAAGAGGTTTATAAGCGTGTTCAATCTTCCTTTAGTGAATGTGCTGAAAAAATAAGATGATTTTTTGACATGGGCAGTTGAAGGCCACATTTTTCTTACCTGGAAAAAATAGGGGACTTACTCTTGGGGAAAGGCCTGGACTCATAAGCTGAATTCCCCTCGATTTTGCCAGAAAGTCGTGTTCATGCCCTTCCCCTATCCTCTAAACTATAACATGCATGAATACTCCAGCTCTGAGTGTTCCACTATGTATGGGTTAGTCTATTTTACACGAACCATTCCTAATGCTGATTGATCATTATGCCACATTTTTAGGAAATAAAAGGATTAGGAAATTACTGTTTGATTATGTGTTTACAAAATAGTCTCCTTAAATCAAAGCATTTAGGTTCAAAGACGTTAAACTGGCAAAACATTTTCTCCATGTTACTTTTGTGTGAGTATGTCTCTCTAAGACATTCACAAATGATTTGGAATGACAGTGAACATAAATATGCTTTTATGTTAAAGATCTGTCAGATAATAACAACGACAGCACAGTTTGTTTTGTTACCTAGGATAAGTTGCTATTTATCGTAGCCGTAGGTACAATATTTCTTACTACAGTGATGTGATGGTCTGGTGTAGTGTTTTGGATATCATAGAATCATATGACAAGCCTCTTCCAGTAAGTGAATGGGGTTTTCAAAAGTATTGGCAAATTCTATTTGGAGAGAAGATTTGATGGGAAGTCTTGCATATCCAGTTGTGTGGAGCCGCAGATTCAGATTTTTCTCTCTCTCCCCTTCTCTCCTTTCTCTCTCTCTCTCTCTCGCTCTCTCTCTCTCTCCATCTCTCTCTCTCCTCTCTCATGTATTAAATCGAAGGCACTTCTGGTAAATCTCAGCCTATGTGGTTTAGAGTGTTTCCTTTGCAGTGTGCTTCAGCCAGCCTGGCTTTCAGGAGCAGCTCAGCACTTCAGCTCACACTCACGCTAATTCTCCTGCCTGAGCCGGAGGGAGTGCGCTCTGTCTTTAAGCATGTACAGCACATCTGACAGCTGCCTTGTGATGCTGCTACAGGGTGCTGGACGACTGTGGAGGCATGGCACAGTAATGCAGATAGCCAGTTTCCGCTGTCCTCGCACCAAAAAGACATGTTTTGGAAATCGGCTTTTTCCCCGATGGGGGATTCTATCAAGCCTCTGTCAGCCCATTTATATTGCACACTGTCTGAAGGGGTCGAGCACGTATGACTCACTCGACTGCTGCTGTGTAGCTCAGGCTGCGCCCTCCATGCAGTGACCCTCTTTCCCTGCCCGGTCACCTGCTTTCCTGTTCGGCGCGGAGCGTCCGTGAGTGCGCAGCTTTTTCTGGGCTTGGTTTTTGCAACAGAGCAGCCGCATGAATAAGGTTTTGGATGCGGGCTGGGTTGATGGATGTGGTGTGGGTCAACGAGGCAGCCGAGGCAGTGGGGTCAGCCAGAGGGCCCTCTCACGGCCCCCGGCGAGCCAAGGGAGTGCTTTCACGCTAGCACGCTAGCCACACACATGCTCCTCAGGCACTCTCCCGC
This sequence comes from Sprattus sprattus, assembly GCF_963457725.1. NCBI lineage: Eukaryota > Metazoa > Chordata > Actinopteri > Clupeiformes > Clupeidae > Sprattus > Sprattus sprattus. The sequence continues at coordinate 15,052,901 of NC_137916.1, forward strand.
TCATGCACTGGACAACACGGGGGACTCCTAGAGTAACCACAGGACACTTTCACACAACAACCTCCCTGGACACTTTTTATGGACACTTTTTCTCCATAAAGCCCCGTGCTGATACAGTAACTGTATTTAACATAGTTTTCTATGACTGGTAATGCTTTTATTGAATAATTCATATCACATGCACACAAAATGTGTACAAAAATGGTTGAATCTACTATTGGCTGTCAGGCCACATTGAACTTATGAACGTTATTGCAGAGCTATGAGCTGATTACAGTGATATAAGTTTTAAGCACAGTTTTAAGTATGACATATGGCTGAAAAAGCTTTGAAAAACTCTTAAGACTAATAATGATTATTGATTGGTGGTTATTTGTGTTTCTAAATGGAACTTACTTTAAATATCCCCCTCAGGGTCTGCCAGGGAAGGATGGCCCACAGGGCAGGCAGGGTTCTGGTGGACCTGTTGTAAGTAATCCATGTACTCTGCCTCTCCTTTGACTCCTTTGACAAATACCGTAATTTCCACTATGATACTGTACCTGACTTTCTCCTCTGACTATGTTGTACTTAGGGCACCCCAGGAGCACCAGGATCCCCAGGGTCCAGTGGCCCTCCAGGACCCATTGGAGATTCTGGACAAGCTGTGAGTAGAGCCTTTCCTGCCGGGCATGGCATGCCCTCTCAAAATTCAGATTTGGCCCAGAAATGATTCCTCCTGCGTACACGTGCAGGCGGACCCCTAATGGCCTCTGTAAATCGGGGATCCCTGCCAGCCTGTAGCCTGCGGTTTCTCCCTGATCAGAACTGTGCAGACACGCTCTGCCTCTCCAGCCCGTTCCCTTACCCTGTGCATGGGCTTTAGTCTAAGATCAACAGCAAATATTGACAACGTCCTTGTTTGTGTGGAGAAAAGCAGCAAGGACAAGTGCTTGTTTTGCACTGGTTACAGTACGAGCTACCGTGTTGTCATGACACCAGAATGCTTTCAGATTAGTGGAATCAAGCAGTAGAAACCTGAAAAACTAAAATCATAATATAGGAGAATTATATTAACTCATACTACCCAACTATTTGTTCCCAAGACGACAGTGTGCAGCAAACAGAGCTGACTGTTTCCCTTTGCACAGATACTTGGCACATCCGCTCCTCTATAGACACACACATAGACACTCTGAGAGAGTGAGTTTGATGTGTGAGTCCACAATCTCCTTATTCGCCTCCATAATTCCTCGTCCTCTGTGACTGTTGTCCAGCTGCCGGATGACATCAGCATTGTTAAGAGGCCACAGTGCTGCTGGATGGGGCCCTGAGTGAGGCGTCCAGAGCGTTGGCCCGGCAACGGATCCTCTTTATGCGCTTGGCAAAGTGAAGGCAAGGTCACCATGGAGTCAGTCGTAAACTTAACATGGCGACCTCTCTGTGTGTGCTCATGCAATGGAGCTGCTCTCCAAACAACTGCCTGCGTGTTGCTCCTCTGTTTCTCCTCCTGACACCGATGAATCATAACCAACGCATTCAGATATTTAACAGAATATGAACATGTAAATGAGGATTTTTTCCCCCCTCACTTTTCTGTCATTGTGTATGTGTGTGTGTGTGTGTGTGTGTGTGTGTGTGTGTGTGTGTCTCTCTCTCCATGACTGGTTATTCATGACCGTTTTTGTGTTTAGGGACCTCCTGGTGTTAAAGGTGAACGAGGGGAACGGGTAAGTCTGGTGTTTTTCAGAAATACTGTCAAGGCTGTTTATATGCTTATGCTGCCTCCTGCTTCAGCTGCCATTTGTCAGCAGCAGACACTCACTCATTGACATCACATGCGTACTCAGTCAGTCATATGACGTGACACCGGGGGATTTTATGGCCAGGGACTGATGGATATGCCACAATATTTTGCTCTCAAATAGATCTACTACGCCACACTTGAAAGAAACATAAGGACTTAAGGATTTTTATGACCTAAATGTTAGGTGCTCTTTGGATTCACTAAGGATACAGACATGCTATTTGCCTGTCGTAGTTGGGTCTCAGTTCTCTTGCACAGGAAAGATAACACAAACTGACCACTGAAAATGTTGCTCGATTTTTTGAGAAGTTTGAGTTCCTGTCTGACCTGTCATTATTCATACTTTGAGTTGACCTCATGGAGCTACAAATGCCGTTCTGGACTTAAAACTGCTCCAACTGTATGATAGTAGTCTCGTAGGGATAATGAAAACTCATATTCCTATTTCTAGGAGAATAATCATCAGCGTGTTATGCATGCATGTGTAAATGTGTGTGTGAATGTCGTGCTGTACTATGGAAGAGTGTTCCTTAAATGTCTTACATGTGTAAATGTGTGTGTGAATGTCGTGCTGTACTATGGAAGAGTGTTCCTTATATGTCTTACATGTGTAAATGTGTGTGCTTTGGTTCAAAGGGAGATATTCAGTCACAAGCGGCAGTGCGCTCCATCGCTCGCCAAGTGTGTGAACAGCTGATCCAGAGTGAGTGAAATCAAATTGGTCTATGTGTGTATTCTATGTCCGAGTGTGTTTTGCACTAGTTATGACAGTCTAAATCATTGTTAGAACACATTGATTAGATCGGACAGTGATGTAGTCGTAGAGTGAAAACTGCAGCCTCCGTGTCTCATTACCTCTTGGTGGCTGCTCCTCAGGTCATTTGTCTCGGTACAACACCATCTTGAACCAGATCCCCAGTCAGAGTGTATCTGTGCGCACCGTGCCCGGGCCTCCCGGTGAGTCCGGACGCCCAGGGCCAAGGGGTCCCCCAGGAGAACAGGGCAACTCTGGTAGACCTGGATTTCCTGGAAGCAATGGACAGAGTGGACGTCCAGGAGAGCGAGGTAGGAAGAATGGTCAAGCACAGTGTAGTATAAAACAAATAAAATGTACCCCCAAAAAAACATCATTAGAAACCTGAATATAGGAGAAGTGAATGCCTAAGTCAATTTAGAATGGAAATTTTAAAGTACACTACAGTTGGTTTGTATTCATATTTGTTTGAAGTTCCATGCTCAGTAAGGACACATATTTAATTTTGAGTGCTAAATATGGTAGAATGCTAAACTGGGAAGGATAATCTTGTGCCTCTTCAATTTGTGCATGTCATCCATGAATAGTTGCATTTTTCCAGAGCCAAATCCATTTTTGAATCGGTTACACCATAGACCATACAGACAGACATAATTCTCTTTCAACTTTTAAAATGACATTTCCTCTCCTGAGCTGCTGCTACTGCTAAATGTAATGGCATTTTCCACATACAAGTGGATGCAGTTGATACGCAAGTAACAATTTATTTAATGATACGTACATGAGTTTGGAGGTATAGTAAAATGATGTGTCTGTCAATGTGGGTGAGATATAGCAGAGCTGTCACCAACTCTGTTCCCACTTAAACACACTAACAACCAATCACCCCTGTGTCAGCTACTACCACAACTCAGCTCCGCTAACTGTCTCTAGGGAACACACCAGCCCACTAATGAGGAGTCGCAGTTGAACTTTGTGTGTGTGTGTGCGTGTGTGTGGATGTGTTCACGTGTGTGTGCCCGCGTGAGCGTGCTTGTATCTGCAAGACTTTGTTTACATTTGGCTTCACCCCAACTGGTGGTCCCTGCAGCTCTTGAGGGCCCATCTCCAGAGATGCTGGGCTGGATTAGGAGGTCAGGGCCACTCAGAGGAGACAAAGAGCAGAGCCCTCCTGCACGTACCGCTGCTTAGTGACATGCTGCTGGAGGGACATCAGATTAAAGTGTTTGCTTTAATTCCTCCCAAACCATAACAAGGAACCTGTAGCATCAAATGAATGTCAGGTCAACCCCTTAAACATTGTAGCACACTTAAGTAGTTCAGAATTTCGTCTCTTTAGGTCAGCTTTTTTTGGTCAGGCCAGCAACTAGAACTGGTAGGTTTTGTATGAGCTGTAGTGTTTTTTATTTTGATCTGTTTTTATTTGGGTTTTTGGGCAGAAGACTTTAGTTTTCTATGTTGGTTTCATTTTTTCCACATGAACTGATACATGGCTAACATGAACTGATACATGCTATTGAGGCTACAGAAAAAGGTCTTGAAAAAGGCCGTAGAGTAAATGAACAGATCTGAGGCTATGAACAAAGCCTCACAGCAAAGCAACACATTCGAAACTTCTAAATAAAAAGAAATTAGTAATATTTTCTTAAGTGGCATAATTGCTTTCAGGCAACATAAGTTTCTCACAACATAAATGTCCCTTTAATAGTGCCTTAACCCTACCTCTTGAGGAATATTCAGGATGTATTTTTCAGCTGTTTTGTTTCCGTGTTTGGAGTATTCAAACTGTTCAAAAGTGCACACTATGAGGTACAGTACATGTGTTTACTCACCTGTCATATCTGTCTTTCTGTTCAGGTTTACCTGGAGAAAAGGGAGAGAGAGGAATCACAGGAGTGGGATTGCAGGGTCCTAGAGGACCCCCTGGCCCTCCAGGTACGTTCTGTAACTTGTGAAAAATTATTCTTCAACCCTGCCAGCTCGTGGTTCCACTCCATTTCAGCAATGGATAGATAAACAAGAACAGAAGTTCAGTTGAAAACTTGAAACAATTTGATGCGTTTGATAGGACACACGTGAATTACATGAAATGTGAAACTGAAAAGCTGTTCTTTTTATGTTCACAAAGTTATTTGCGTTTTAACGTTGGCACGGGAGCTGTCTGAGTACACGATGAAGGAACTGTCCACATGAAAGTCCCTCTCACCACAGATATCTGTGAAATGAATGACTGGCACAATGTAGGACTGCCTCAGCACTTTCTGCATTAAGCGGGTTCACGAAACAGAAAGACTCCACAGAAGTTCTAAAAACATCTGAGGCTAAGAATCTGTTGCTGATTTTATGTGGCTTTCTCAGCCCCTGTTCTCAATAGCCATCATGTCCTGGAATAGACCTCGACTCTGAGAGAAATCATTTTGTATTTATTTTGGCTGTAATGCAGCTGGTTGTGTATGTCTGTGTAAGACTGAGTACTCTGCACTTTAATCCATATTTTTGTGAAACTTTCTGAAACTAGCAGATATGGAATTCCTTGAGATGAACCTTCTGTTGGTAATTTAGGAAGTAGTCACAAATCATATTTGTGTTCCCTGGAGATTCCCATGAGGATGACAAAAAATCTTTTTCAGATTTATATGGCAGAGTAGGGTTGTTTGACAGTTGAAGTGACTGTGAATGCGCTGGAACAGCAAATACACCAGTATATAATTTGTGAAGTGATGTTACTGTAGATAGTCATATGCCTTTGTGGCAAAGAGGAGTTCCGTAATCTTTCGTAATCTTTCGTAATTGTTATTGTAGGCTAAAAGTTCACAGTACATATTAATAAGTAATATGGTTGGTAACTCTGCCTCTCACCACATAGACCTTCTCCTCCCTTAATGCTTAAATATGCAGTACTTTAACTTGTTATACTGTCACAATGATGAAGTTGAACAAGGACCCATAGTCATAAAGATTTTAAACAACATGACACCACCCTGACCACACACAGGACCTCCAGGAGAGGGGCGCACCGGCAGCCAAGGCCCCTCTGGCAGGCCTGGCAGCCAGGGAGCTCCAGGACGCCCAGGAACCCCCGGCAGCACCGGCCCGTCCGGCCCTCCAGGATACTGCGACCAGAGCGCCTGCATGGGATACAACGCCAGAGGTACGCCCTAAATCCGTGTCTCTCTGTCTCTCATTATAATATGTCAGGTATTTCTCTGGGCTCTGTCTGTTCCCTCTCACTCACCCACTAACACATGACTGAGGTGGCTGATAGACTCATGTTGGCTCAAGGGATGTGTCACATCCTTGTAAAATGCATACTGGAAACCTCAAAGAAGTACACTAGCAACAAATTGGCAGTCGGAGTCTCCTTAGTCGGTCACTTATCCACTTGTGGACAGTTGACCTAGATTGAGTAATAGCTGGTAACATTTTCATAGGAGGAATTATTGGCTTTATATCTGACCATTTTATGGCTGTTTTTATTAGTGTGTCTGTCTGGCCCTATTGTCACAGACTTTTCCAGCTTGTAAAACCTTTCCCTCTGTGGTTCTCAGACAGACAGGGACCAGAACTCAATTGGTCAACATAAATCTCTGAAAACCTGTCTATCGTTTCTGTGACCATACACATGGCCTCTGTCTTTTATTTGACTGCTCTGCGTGACGCTGTTTAATTCAACATGCCAAGAGGATCATAGTTTGACTACAAAAGTCCTGCACAAGGAGAGGATTCTGTTAAAACAACCAAATAAGAGTTAACCTTCATATTTGAAAAGTGTAGGCTCTGGACATAAAGCCTTCCACCAGGTGTTTCAAACAAAGTTAAAGGCACCCAGTGCAACTTTATAGGCTTGAGACTCGAAAAATAAACATTCAATTTCTAGTCTTTTTTACACGTAGTAAGTTTCAATAACTCCATACCATTGCATATCGACATTCAAGGAGCAAAATTGAGACGTCATTGTGTGGTGAGCACTGATAGAAAATCGTACACAACAACAATCGCCGGTGGGGAGGGGCCATTTTTCCATTGACTGGAATCCTGCTTTATTTATTGGTGGCACCAATAAATAAAGATTTGGGGGGAAAATGGCGGCGATTGTTGTTGTTCTCACCACACAACGACGTCTCATCTTTGCTCCTTGAATGTCGATATGTAATGGTATGGAGTTATTGAAACTTTACTACGTGTAAAAAAGACTAGAAATTGAATGTTTATTTTTAAGCCTCGAAAGTTGCACTGGGTGCCTTTAACAATTTGCTGATCCAACATTCAATTTATATTTTTGAAAATAATTATAACCCAGTAGATTCATTGAAGACATACATTAAAGCTATTGTGTTGTTAATACAATTAATATGTGGTTGTAGTTGTGAATATTAACACACAGAGACAAGTCTTACAATTTCACACGACTGGACATTTCCCAGTATGTAATGTGTTGTCAAGCCATGACACCTCAGGGCCATCCAAACACAGACCATTCACAGAGATCACAGTCAGTATTTAACCTAGGTCATTTTCACAGAAATATGCACTGTAATGAGAAAACATTGACTAAACATCCCTATTCTTCTTTAAATTAGATTTACTCACGACTAATTTCACCTTTTTCAATACGCCTCCAGCAGTGACAGAATCTTTCACATTAATTGTTGCTACCAAGTGTTAAACTCGTGGCATGTACATTACAGAGCTTTATCTGATTGTCTTTCTGTTGTTCTCAGTTGGGAAAGCATGTGGGCTATTTGTTTCTTAATGACATGGTGTTGTTTCTCTCTTTCTCTCTGTCGCTCTCCTGTGGTCCTATCCCAAGGTCAAGAACAATATCAGGATGACTACTGAGCAGCTCTCTGAACTGCAGCTGCTCCCTCTTCCTTACTTTTTCCCTCCTTTTACACACACACACACACACACACACACACACAGGCACACGCACACGCACACACATACACACACACAGGCACACACACACACACACACACACACACACACACACACACACACACACACACACACACACACACACACAGGCACACACACACACACACACACACAGGCACACACATACACACACACACACAAACAACTACCAAGATGGGGATGCATGGAAAGACCGTTGGTGGGCGGCTCTACTCAAATCTCACCACCACTGCAGACAGTGCGGATACCCCCATAGCTCTGAGATACTTACAGTATTTGCCCTCCATCCAGTTAGCATTTAGACTGAAAGCATGAAGGGGTTGAGGTGATGGGTGCTTTGAGTTGGTGATCGGCTGCACTCCACTGTTGTCTTCTTCTCTGTTCTCATGATCCTCTCCCAGGACACCAACCCAAACCGCTGGCTTTGTTTATATCTCTTATACACTTGCCCTTTGACCCCCGTCCGTTCTCATGATGATGGTGTGCCTTCCATATCCACATGTCCCCTCTCCTCTGACCCATTAACCCCTTCCTGCCCGACTAAACACAGTGGTGATGATCAGAGATTTTGAACCAAACTTAGACTGACCAAGAGCTGTTCCCAACAGTACAACAGTTGTCACCCAACAACGTTTACCAAAACCATGGTCGTCCCGCTCCGAGCCAGTACCAAAACGCTGGCGGGCCGGCTCCAAATCCATACCAGAACTATGGGATTCCAGCTCCCGCCAGCAATTATGACCAGGGAGAGGAGGATGACGAGGAGGAGGAGGACCCTTATGCAGGTTACCGTGCTTATCCGCCTCAGTACCAACAGTCAAATTACTACCCTGGCCCTCACCATGGCAACCCTGATCAGCCTCGTCCGCGTTACTCCCGCGGTGCAGATGAAGAGCGTGCCAGCGATGGAGGACTGGAGAAATGAGAGTGAAAAGACCATAAACCCAAACCCATAAGAGCCTCATGTCCATGCCTTGTGGAACCCTGAAAGTGCCTGTTATATGCATCCTTTTTTTTAATCCTTTTTTTGATGTTGCTATTCTAAGAAGGGGCAGAGTAGATTCATTGACCTGGAGACGCAAAGGGCTGGGGTTGAGTGGGGTGGGGTGGGAAACTGCCTCCATACTTTTTTATATAATGGTTGCATGTAGCCAAGGAAAGCTTAGAAGGCGCTGTCACTCTGGTCTTTGTTGTTACATTGCTTTTGTATGTCAGATGGATGGCATTTGTTTTTTTGTTTTTTTTTTAACTTTGTTGTGTTTCTTGGCCAGACATGAATGGGATTTCAGCTCTCCCATGGTTGTAAAATTGCAAAATGTTTACAAGTGAATATTTTAGCCATCTCTTTGGTTTGTACATTAGTGTAAGAAATGTTACCTCCAGTGATGTTTTCTCTATGCCACTGTGGCGATTCAGATAATCGTAGCAAAAGTATGACTTTTCCAAAAGAAAAAAAAACTGTCTCAATTCATGTGCATCACCAGCATTCCACCTCACACTTCTTTGGGGACCATGACAAGTTTTTATCAATGACAACTTTCATGAATTTAGAGTGATGGGGATAGTGTCATGTGGTCTGTCATTACATGTAGTTTTTGTGTTAGTTTCTAGCAGATGTGTTCTTCATGTGTTTCCTGTGGCGGTGTCAGGTAAGCACCTGTGTGTACTCCTTGCGATGGGACCTGTTCTCTGTGGGGGAGAGTGTGTGGATAGTTAGGCCTGTGGTCTAGACCTCTCTCCATAGGAAAGCTGCAGAAGAGCAGGTGCCAGTGGAGTCTAACCACCAACCCTTTGAAAAAAAAAAAAAGTAATTTATTTTTACTTTTGTGATTTGTTTTGTAACCAATAAAGCTGTAATACAACTGGACAGCACAATTGTTTCTATGGAATAATGGTCAGACTTTTCTTTATGAATTTGAAAGATTTAAGTGGGGAAGTTACACTTAAATCTCGTAACAGTTGTGCATTGGGATTCTAAATACGATTTAAAGATGGAGTCATTCCAAGTATATACAGTGCCACTTGAAAGTATGTGAACCTCTTAAGCACTTGAGAGGTTCTCACTGTTGTTTTACCATGATTTTTCATTTTTTTCATCACCAATTTTCCATAGATGAAATGTCAGTTTTATGTTTATCATTTGCATGTACTTGTTTAGAAGGAATTGTTTGAGTAGCTAAAAAACTACATGAAACATGGAATTAGTGCCTCTTCTAAAGTAAGTGAACCCCTAGCTGCATTGGTAAAGTCAAGCAGGTAACAGATTCGGTGAAACATATTTGGGTGCTTAATTAGTCAAGTAAGCAAACCAATCAACTGAGACATCCTTAGGAAAAGGGTAGGGCAATTTAAATTTAAAAGAGAGAGGAAACCAACCAAACTACTGTAGTGCCAAGATCAACAATGCCAAGAGGAAACAAGATATCCGAGAACATCAGGAAGAAGGTACTGACAGGCCATCAGTCTTGGGAAAGCTATAAGACCATCTCCAAAAGATTCCAGCTATAACCCAAACAATTGCCTCTAAACAAGTACATGCAAATGATAAACATAAACCTGACATTTCATCTATGGAAAATTGGTGATGAAAAAAAAAAGAAAAAATCATGGTAAAACAACAGAAAACTCTTAAGTGCTCAAGGGGTTCACATACTTTCAAGTGGGGCTGTATTTAAACACATCATAAATATAAAATCGATGATAAATCAACCCTTCATTTTATTTAGTTGTTTGTTTAAATGGGTATTTGAAAGAAATTAATAGAAGTCAATGGAGACACTAAAGAAGTAAACATTAAATACATAAACAAATAAAATGTAATCTTAAATTAAGTGTTATCTAGCACACAGTTGAGAGTTACCTAAGATGGACTAAGTCACCCTTCCATTAATTGGCACAACTGGCAATGATGTACACATTTTTTCCCATATGTTACTCATGCCATAGTAGACATTCCTTAAAGCAGCATTAAAGAGTTTTTGTCGAAACTAGCAAACTAGCCAGCTAAATGCCAACAGACAACAGCACAATTAGCACTCACAAAAGGTAGCTAGCTTGCTAATTGATATGTTTTTGGCATATCACAAAATGACATAGCCTCATATCTGATAGTTTATTAAAGTGACCTGATACTTACGCTGTGCCTGACCAGGAGGTAGGAACTGTTGCTGATGCCCTTCCATGGGGCAAGTGTGCTCGTTTTACCCCTGCAGGTATTCGCAGGAATCAGGGCAGAAACTTCTGAGTCATACAAGGACGACCCCCTTCACCTGCAAAGCAATGGGTTGGAATAGCACCATGAACAGACCCTCACCACACAAGACCAGAAACACGGGAACCTTTAACTGCCATTGGTTCTCTAGGCCTGTTTCAGCCTGTTCATGTTATTATAAGTGTTTGACACCATGGAAAGGGTCCCTACAGATAGACCTGTGTATGTTTACCTCCATAAAAGTATAAAAACTGTAGAAAATGACTGTTTCTATTGTCATTAGTTTTTCCAGTCCAAACAACCTACAAATGGAGAAATCAACACACTAGCATAGATAATTATGCCATGAGCAAATTGCGTGCAAGATAACACTAAATTAATTGGGTAATATTCACTTTCTTTTATTTATTTTCCCATCTTCAGTGTCTCCATTGACTTCCATTAATTTCTTTCAAAAACACAGAATCAAGTACAATAAAGGGTTGATGGAATTTATTATCAATGTAAATCAAGATAACTACTTTTTTATTATTTATGATGTGTTTAAATATATACTTATGGTATTATGTATTATTAAATAACCATATGAGATATCTTATCTTGAAAATTGGCTGCCATGACCCCATTTGATGCGCCTCGATTTCTTAATCTGATTAGAATCCCTTTGTCAGTTTTTCTGCCAAATTTGATGGTTTTATCAGTAAATGCATAATTGTTATGCCAAATCACCCCACTATTTTTAGTTTAATCTATGACAATAATTCACACCAAGCCTCTCAGACCTTTCCAAACACCAGCTGACAAGCATGCAGTTCAGAAGTCATCTCCTTTTTCTCTTATGTAATTAATCAAGCATCCATGTTACATGGAAACAGTTTACATTACTGGCACTTACACATGCAGCTGATGTTAAATCAATTATTCTCCTAATTATCAACAACCCTTTAACCCACTATAATCTTTGGCTCTGCAACCTGTGTCCGTCTCATCACCCTATGTTTGAGCTGTGTTTACCTCTCTCTCCAGAGAAACCAGTGACTGACACACAGGTTTGTTTTCTTCCCACACACACGCTCACATCCACTCGGCAGCCAGCACACTTCAAAAGGCAGCTCAAGCCCATGTGCACAGCTGAGGTCAATTATGAGAGAACCACAGGTTGAGTTAGCGCACGATCAGACTTCTAACAGGGGCTGCAGAAACCATTTGTGGTCGGGTAGCAGCCCTATTCTTTTCATGCGCTAAGAAGGCTGACAGGCCTAATGCAGCCACCATGCAGACGGTCTGATCTGCGCAGCTCAGCTGGGGTTTCATGCACAAGGTGCAACCTGATGCACTCAAAAACCTTTCAACAAGGCAGTCAGAATGACAAAGAAAGGGATAAATAATAAAGACAGTTTATTTTACATTATTGTGACACCAGAACAATAATCCTTAAGTAAATACACAGAAAGATCGAAGGGGAAAATATACTACTTCAGACGAGTCAGGCCTAAGCTGTAGTTTTTGTGAAGAGAATCCTCAGTGACCGTGACGGGGCCCAGGAACAAGCCCATCATGGTGGAATATGGGGGACACTGTTTTTTTTTGGGAGGCTCTTGGTGTTCTGATGAGGTGTTACTTCATCCTGTAGTCCTCTGGCCTGGAGAGACAAAAACACAAAGCAGAGATGTTACCTAGGCAACACGCAAATGAAACAGAGCAGCCCAAGACTGAGGCTGGTCACTCACTGTCAAATGCAAACTCAGCACACACTCCTACTCTCCAAATCAACAGGCCAACGTGCTGTTTCTTATTATAAGACCCTAACTCGACGGGGAAAAAGTGACTTGATCTCAAAATCTGACACCCTCAACACTCTTGCTAGTGTCATGTATTTAGTCATTAGTTACAGCAAGACAAAACTTCATCAATCATGAGGTTTTTATTCTGATAAGGTACCAGTAGTACCCACTACTGATAAAGCATTGGACAGATCTCAGGTGATTGTTACTTTAAGCAATCACACACTCCATCCCAACATTTGTACGCTTAAGCATATATAATATTGGTAGATTGCAATTGCTTATTTAAAATGCAGTGGTACTGATAGCAAGCAATGAGACAAAACATGAAAATCACAGCAGTACGCTTTAATTTCAATAACAAAATGCTTTCGTGAGCTCATTTCAAATCGCGACTAAAAAGAAAAAGAATGACTAATGATTAAAATCACTGTATCTTCCCTTCTTCATGTCAGCTCTGGAACATATCACAGTGGGAAAGCAGAAAATACAACAGCAATGAGACAAACAGGATGTGCCCAACTTGGATGTCATTTCCTGCATTTTGTTGCACTAATTGTGTAATTGTTGATTTTTTTCATACAACTTCAGTCCAAAAGCTTGTCAGAAAAATAATGGCTGTAGTTCTCACAGAGGGAGTTAGATGCCATTCCTCTGTCAGCTCAGGGAGATGCTCCTTAAGCATGAGTTCTTTCTCAACCAACATAAAACACTGAGAGACACCTTCAAAGAAAACTTGTTGTTTCATCATAATGTGAATGCCATACATTAATGTCATTCATTGGACAGCATGTCTCATAAAAGTCATTGAAGCTCTACCCATAGGGACAGGATCTATTTTTGGTTCCAGGAATCATTAGTTTCTAAAAGAATGACACAAACTGAAAAACTTAAGCAGAACAAGATGGCCAGGGAGAGGCCAATAAACAGGAAAAAGGACACCCTAACCCAGCAGACATGCCTGCCTTATCACTTACACATCTATGTTAATAATTTGGAACTTTTTGATGGCCTACCTATATAAATACTAGAACCCATTGCAGAATGACCTGCTGCCCTAACATCAGTGAAAATAAAATGTATGGATTGGGAAAAGGACACTACACTCATAGGTCTGACAGGCGGAGGTTCACCATGGCTGCTTCTGCTTTCTTTTTTTCAATTACAAAAAAAACAAACACAGTTGACACAAGGGCGAGTGTCTCCCAGTCAGGATCCTCAAGCCTGGGAGTTTAGCGATCAGAATGTGTTGGCCATTAAGAGGTGAAAACTGAAGCACACACGCCCTTGTGGTGGCTAGATGAGACACGTTTAGAGGGGCCAGCATCTGTTTGGTTTCTGCAGCCCAGCTCGGACTCTACCATGGGAAAGCCCCCGTCAGGCTGACATGTGCTTTAGCTGTGGCCGTCCGTTTGAGCTCTGGATTGGGGAGAGGGGGAGGAGGAGGAGGCGGTGAAGTGGAGTCCAAATTGAGCTGTACGTCAGAACCAAAGAGCGTCTGGCAGAAGCAGTCGCAGCAATCTTTCTACTGAATGCCCCTCAATCACACAGCCCTACAGAGCTCCATCAATCTCTCTCTCACACACACACACACACACACACACACACACACACACACACACACACACACACACACACACACACACACACACACACACACACACTGCATAGACACACTGGTGCACCGGTATAAAGAAATTTATAGTGATGCTGTTGCAGGCTCCCATTAGCCCTAAATAGAGAGTTTTCCCTTCAGTTAGAGTAAGACATCCAACATGACCCAGCACAGAAACGCTGCAGGAGCACGGGTCATTCACTACCTGTTGACACCCAGACGTTCCCATTACGAGGACAGCACCAACGCGAGAGCAGTTAAACCCGTGCAAGCACAGTGGGCATTTTCCAAACGAGGCGACGTTGCTCACTAAAGACAAAAACACAGGCATAAAATCCTGATTTCACTCACAGGCGTTTGTGGTGCCATTAATGAATTACTTTGTTCCTCTCTTCCCTTTTTCTGTGTAGCTAACGCCCTGTAAATGCTGGACACGGTCTGGTCGGTATGATGGTAGTTTAGTTTTTGTACTCACTGTCTTACGAGCACAGCTTGAGCTAGCTTTTAGGGGGGGGGGGGGGATCACACCCAGACAGAGAAAGAGACAAAAACACAGACAGACAGGAGTCAAGGGTTTCATTAAAAGAACAGCAGCGAAGGCTTCAGAGCTGTCGGTCAGGAACAGAACCACTGGCTACTTAATTAATTCCAAAAGCAGACCTATCCATTTAACACCATGTTAGGGGTTTAATTATTATATTACAGGTTCTGCTCAAGTGCTTCAATTGATTAATCTTTAATTAACTTTGACTGTTGTTGTTGAGGAAAATATAAAATCACAAGATGGCCTACCTCAACTACACCTTTCGAACTAAGCTAGGAGACCTACAGATGTAAACACCTGCATACAGAGGACCGTCGTAATCAAAGGCTCACTTCCACCAAAATCAACCCTGAACAGTTTCTCATGCCAAAGCTGTGATGGTGTACAAAAACCTGTCCTAAGGGTTCTGTTAGAGGGTTTGGGATGTATCTACGACATTAGGAATAGGATATGGGTAAACTATGAGTGTGATCCAGAGGGGCACATCATTCTATATTAAATACAATGGGCTGAACCATGGGAACGACAAACATGGGGTGGCCATCTTCTAGAGAATACAGCTTCACACAAATGAAATGATACAAGGCTACTAATATCACTACTTCAACATAGCATTTTCTCTGGTCAGTGTGAAGAGACCAGCAGGGAGGAGGACAAACTCCATTTTAGAGGGATAGAGAAGAGAAGATGCCCAGAGCCCTCCATTCAACATCTGGACCTGAAGAACCCCGCAGGTTGTTGTTTGGACATTTTCAACACACTTGAATAGTCAAGTTTGATAGACGACCAACACACCAGAATGTCTGACGTCCTCCAATAAATGAGAGGACAAAAACAGTGCAAAGCTTTCTCCCAAAAGATGCAGAACAACCCTGCAGGATGCATTAAAGATACATTCGAAATCCTTCATATGACGAGGACATAAGAATCCAGCCCCTACATGATTTACTGACTATGCAAGTTGCCCAGTGGAGCAGCTGGATATCTCCTCCTGCCTCCAACCTATACGACTTGTTGCTGTCGGAGAGAGAGAGAGATAGGGAGAAAGAGAGAGGGCGGGAGAGAGAGGGGGGGGAAGAGAGAGCGAGAGAGCGTGCGCTGAAAGTCTACAGGTGTTGAGTCATATGAGGAAGAACAGCTGGGTTGGACTATCAGCAGCTACACAGCATGAGGAGGGCTGGTCTCTCCTCCTCACACTCACCTCCTATACCTCCCACAGCTGGCCCTTCGCACTCCTTTTTCCACATCCACACAATCTCCGTTACCTCTCCCCTTCCACCATGTGTGACTGTGTGAGGCTTCAACACTCTAGGAACCTCGCTGGCACACGTCCCTCTGCTGGGAAAACGACTGGGTGATGTCGTTGGCCCAGTAATGGCTCTAAATGGGTGACCTAACGTGACCCTCTCTACACTCGGTGGCCTCTGGGATCGTTAATCACCCAGGTGTAAATCACTCAGGGTCACAATGCAGCTCTAGACCCATTCCACCCCTCAACTCCACTGAGCTACCGCCTGGAGATATAAATCTCACTGCACAGAGAGAGAAGGTGAAAAACAGACAGGGATTAGATTGGGACTGGCGCTCGACCACGGAACATACGCTCTTCAATTTGGAACATACGCTCTTCAATGTCATCGGGGGACGCTCAACCTCACTACATCCATCTTCAGCCATGTATATTTACTAGTGCTGTTAGTTTAACGCGTTATTAACAGCGTTAACGCAAACCCATTTTAACGCCGTTCATTTTTTTTTTTGCGCGATTAACGTTCTTTTTGCCCTCCCAAACTGTGTAGCAGGCTAACGTTATGTTTGCGTGAATGGTGAGCGCGATACGGCGAAATGGATGATAAAAAGCTTCTGAATAGAAAGTTTACCTTTAAAAGTTGTGTTGTGCAAAAGAAGCGAGCTTCACTGTTGTCTGAAAATGTCAACAGGCAGCTGGCTGAAAGCACAGAAGTAGTAGGCTTACCTTTTATTGGTTACCTAACTGTTACGGTTCATTGTTTTGGAAATAAGAGGCCTGACTTCTATGTTCACAGCAAACTTGAAAAAAAGAAAATATTAAGCCATGGTTTAACTGCACTATAGGCTGAGTCCTTGTTTATCTGAAATGTGCACTTTATAATTTTATTTTGTATCACCCTGTTTGCCAATGCTGTTTTTCAATTAGGGCTGCAACTAACGATTATTTTGGTAATCGATTCATCTATCGACTTTTTTTTCGATTAATCGACTAATCTAACGAATATTTCCATAAAATTAAAAAATGATTCAAAATGTTGGAATTTGAATTTCAAATGTATTTGAGTAACAAGTTAATACAAATGTAATCATCATAATAAATACATTAAATAGTAATACAAATTAAGAGTGCAAATAGGCTTATAAAAGTTAAGAGAAAGTTTTAAAAGGAACTCAAAATAGCGATCAAGCCTCTGCAAGTGCAACATAACTGAGCTGCAGGTGACATTCAAATGTAACATATGGGAAAAAAAATCCACAGTCTTTTGTTTGAAGATTGCTAAGTGGAGGAGGTTATCTATTCAGAACAAACGAAAATACAGGCTACTCTGATAATTCACTGATTTACCACATTGCACTTAACATATCTGAAATAGCGTTAGCAAGCATCCTCCATGAGACGGTCTGTTTTCAAACATTTAAGAGTAAACCTTACAATAAGTTATAGATATATGTCTATGATAATTGCTGCTAGACACTTACTGTTCTTATGCTCCCACAGCCCATTGTCTTTGAAATAC
This sequence comes from Sprattus sprattus, assembly GCF_963457725.1. NCBI lineage: Eukaryota > Metazoa > Chordata > Actinopteri > Clupeiformes > Clupeidae > Sprattus > Sprattus sprattus. The sequence goes on from NC_137916.1 coordinate 15,070,280, forward strand.
TGTAGTAGTACTTCTTAAACTACTAATAATTGACCATCATTGAGAAAAATGACAACTTTTCTGTTAGTCATATCTGATATGCAGCAGCTGCTAAACCAAGCTTTGTTTATTGTTTCCATGGTAACATGAGCCATCTCAGAATAATTCGCTTTTCGCAGCTAATTCGCACTAATTCGCCTATATGCAATTCCGAATGAAAAGTACCGGTAGCTCTGTTAGCGTCTTTTTAATATTATATGAGGCGTCGACGATACAAATCCGCGTCGACCATTTTTCACAATCGACTTAGTCGATTTCGTCGACTAATCGTTGCAGCTCTATTTTCAATCAAATTAAACATTGCATAAAGCAAGCCAATCCACCTTCCATGTTGATAAGAGCATTAAAATAAAATAAAAATGATGGAAAAAAAAGTATTTAAGAGACATTTGGAATGTGCGATTAATTAATTTGCGATTAATCGCGATTCATTTTGAGTTAACTATGACAAAAATGCGATTAATCGCGATTAAATATTTTACTCGTTTGACAGCACTAATATTTACGCTTCTTGGTGTTAATAATTCAAACAATGACTAAAACCCCTTTTCAGTCCTGCACTCAAGTCTATGGGTAATTCTGGATTCATTGCAGCTACAGGTACGTAGATACTATGGAGCAACTTGTGATCATCATCAGAGGTTTCACAGGGTTTCCCTACGTAGTGTCAATGGCTTTCTGCATATCTAACAAATCCTTCTTTTTTCAGTCATATGGCTTACTCTATAACATCCAGAGTTTTAAAGGTACTTAAAATGAAAGAATTTGTGAATGTAAAAATATTTTGCATGCCACTGGTGCACACCTATGTGCAACCATGGTTACGCTGAAATCACAGAACGTGCCCCCCCACATTACAAATCCAAACTGAACTCCTGAACAAAGACCAACACCTTAGCTAAGATAATGTAAGAAGGCTATGTAGGCGGAGCACTGGTGACAAAAGAATGAAAGAGGGAGGGATAATGACAAAGGGTGTGTGTGTGTGTGTGTGTGTGTGTGTATATATATGTGTGTGTGTGTGTGTGTGTGTTTGATTGATTGATTGATTTTCATTAGTATTTTGTGAACCAAATTTCAGTCTAGAACTTCATGTTTTTCTTCACACACACGACACACATGAGCAGAGGCCTCAAGAAGGGCTTTCTATTGGACTTCCCCTACTCATACAGGCATAAATCTTGTTATACATTGGTGACTTAGCTGAAGAACATATTTCTGTGCGTGCATGTGTGTGGAGACGGGCGGGAAGAGGGTACTCACGGTGTCCAGAGTTTAGGGAAAGCGTCGCGCTCCTCCTGGCTGTACTCGCGGAGCGTGCGCGGGATGTCGCGGGGCTGTGCCAGCTCCTCCGTCAGGTTCTGCAGGATCTCCTCCGGCACCTCGTCCTCCGCAAACAGGTGCAGCCGCTGCATCATGGTCCGCCTTTGCAGGTTCCTTGGCAGCATCCCGTACACAGCCAGCTTTACCAGCTGCAACACACACACACACACACACACAATCAAAACCACAGGCTAGCAGACATAAATGTGAAAACAACACCAATCAACTTGTCAACTAAGGACAAAACATTTTAACCATATTTGCCTTCATTAAAATTCATGCATAAAAGAAATTGTTGGAAAGACAGTACATTAAAGGCAAGCCTTCAGGGTAGCCTTGAGACAACAAAAGAACAACTAGAAAATGCATTTCCTGAAGGAAATACCAGTGCATGAAATGCAAAAGTTAGGAAAGGAAGAAGAAAAGAAAGAAGAGTGAAAGAAGGAAAGAAGAAAGGAAAGAAGAGTGAAGAAAGGAGAGAAGAGAGGATGAAGGAAAGAAGAGTGAAGAAAGGAAAGAAGAATGGAAGAAGAAAAGAAAGAAGAGTGAAAGAAGGAAATAATAGTTGAAGAAGGAAAGAAGAAAGGAAAGAAGAGGAAAATAAGAAAGGAGAGTGAAGAAAGGAAAGAAAAGTGAAAGAAGGAAAGAAGAGTGGAAGAAGGAAAGAAGAGTGGAAGAAGGAAAGAAGAGTGAACAAGAGTGAAAGAGAAAAAGAGAGTGAAAATATTGAAAAAAGGAGATAAAAATGGAGTGAAGAAGAGAGATTGAGTGTGAGAGAAAGTAGACTGAGAGGGATAGAGAGAAAGATGGAGAGATGGAGAGAAAAAAAAGTAGAGAATGGAAGGTGTCTTAATGTTCCTAGTTACAGTTAAATTGAGAGGGACATAGAAGAGGTTCCTTAGATTTGGCGCAGGTGTCAGTGAAGCACAGGTGCAAGCCAGTTTAAAGACCCTATTATGATGTCATAATGGCCCAATGTAAGTCAATGGGAACATTTAGATTCGTTTTTATTTAATATCTTAAAAAGTGTAAAGTTTAGAAAAGTGAAAAATACATAGCATAAGTGTCCTTTACAAGACCTACGCGACAAAGTTTGAATGAAGTTTCTACGTTAAGCGGTTCGGGCTGAATTAATCGCAGAAAAAGGTGAGAAGAATAAGAAGAAGAAGAAGAAGAAGAAGAAGCCTAGGAATAACAATACAGGGCATTTCATGCACTGTAATTAGAGAATCTCTAAAAGGTTTCACGTTTAATATCTGATAAACAAAGCTTTGATAATTGAGCGGCCATTTTATTTACTCTGTCTTTCAAAGCAGGCAGGAAGCAATTAAAGAACTCAATGCAAACTAAAATTCATGCAAGATAGATCTGTGGAGACTCAAACAGCCTTGAACGTCCAACATCAGCAGGATGTTTTTTTTATTCACTGGTTTGCTAAATCTTAAGGGAGCTGCAGTTGTGCACAGAATAGACAATAAGGCATGTGAGCTTCATCAGCCAAATACTAGGGGAGTCAGTAAGGCATCTGTCTTCAGAAAGAAACATACTGCCAATCTCCTGACACAATCTGGTAGCTCACCAAACCAGCACATTTCACCTGAAGTAGAATGCAGGTGTACTTTACATGCTGGGAAGTCCTTCTGGTGCTCTTTACACAGAACAAAAATGTCTAATCCTATCGCCCCTAATCTCTTTATTCTTCCACAACCCCATGGCCTGACTCCACCCTGGCAGATATCATCACTCATAACCTGTAGACACACTGGCACACACTATAGCACTTCACCTCAAGCGAAAAAAATGGGGGATGTCACCCTGAGAGTAATCATTTCACACAATTATCTGTGATAGATCTCCAATGTGGCCGTTCGTCTCCTTAATGCCCACTAATGTAGCTGAGCACCGGGTGGGTGGGTGGGGGAGAGAGGGAGGGAGAGAGAAAGAGAGAGACAGAAAAGGACATGAGGGCATTCAGGGAGGGAGAGACAAAGTGAAGAGCACAGGCAAGGTGACCCAGGGGGTGTCTGGATCAAGGCCAGGGTACGGCACGACTCCTCACACTTGGAGGACAGCAGCAGGAGGGAACCTTCTAGATGCTGAAACTGCTGCTGGTCAGGGGTCAACCTCTAAAATCCAGAACACTAAAGACGAAACATTCATCCACATTTCCTCTGTTAAAGTCATATAAAAGACATGAAAACCTTCAGCTGGGAATCTGTCCCTAAATACCCCAAAAAATTACTATTACTTATAAATATTGATCACCATAAAAAAAGGGAGTCTGGCATCAGTCCATTATTTCTCAATCTTCGTACTGAAATGCAGCACGGCAGAAATGTCACAAGCGATGCACGCTGATTTACTAATATGGGCTTCATGACAAGTGATGCTGTAAAGACTTGAGTCTGCAATCACATTCTTGCAGAGCATGATGGCCAACCACAAAGTTTTACAGCCTTCAGGCATAAACACCATCTCAAGAGCCATGGGAAGATGCCGCTTACACTGTGCGAATTCTGGTTTGCTGAAAGAGCTCTTCCCCTGGAGCTACACCTGGCAGCAGGTCTACATTGTCTTCAGTGTCTTGTCTACATTTTCTGACGACTCCTCCCAATACCCAGTGCTTCACTTTGGCAGCTGTGACCAAGTTCTAAGCAAGTGATCCAGGGGAAAAACAATGAGTCGTGACAGGATGGGAATAGCAGCGATCAGACTTAAAGCAGATGGGAGGGAGACATTAGCAGCCTCACACTGGAGAAAGGCCCCAAGCACTTCTGATAGTTTGCCCACTTTCTACAGAGTCTGTTATTTTTGGAGAAGACGCTGGGATTTAAATTACGAGAGACGAACTCCTTAGGATTTGCTCACATCTTTTGCACCAAAGATAGGTAGACACAAGATGCCAGGTGACACTTGAAGAAAAAAGAGCATGCAGTTTGTATGTGTGACAGGACAGGGAGCTAGGGAGAAAACAGAAAACTGTGGCAAATCAATGACAATTTCATGAGCGCTTTCAATTCAAAGTATAAATGACAATTGACATATCATGGCAATATTTACGAGAGCGATCATATGTATGATCATTTATATGCTTGATGTCAGCCAAGCCAGAATAATGTGCTTAAGTGGTTTGTGAGGAGAATCAACTGTGTGAATACATGCCTCACATGTGTAAAGCAGTGTACACACAGCGCTTCCTACTGCTCAGTGAAGAACTGCAGGCTCAGTTACACTTGCTGGATGCATATCAATTACAACCATCACAAACATAACCCCTCTTCCAAAGACACACCAACACAATATATCAGATTGTACATACACGGTACTGTACTGAATTTATGCTTCATTTCCCAACTTACAGCTTTAGGATCTTTAAGATGGAGCTGAGCCGCAGTAACTTGTTTGAATCCACCAGGATACCTGCAGGAAGAACCAGGAGCTTCTTTAGCTTCAGCACACATCTCACACAGGTGGTAAAGAGAGTTAAATGAACTGGACAAACAGCACAGTGGATGTGAGCTTCAGTTACATAACTGGAAAAAGGCTTTTCCATGTCAATAAACCAGTTTATTCATTTATTTCCCAATTTAAAATATTTGTTTTTCTTTTCTTTCTGGTGGTAAATCGATATGATTTCTCCACCATATTGATTAACCTTCCACCAGAAAAATAATACCAATTTTCAGTAAAAGTGCCTGTTATTAAATTAAATGAATAATTCCACGGTGGCTCTTGGATTCCTCCAACAAATTGATTCATCTATTACCAGAAAGAAAAAAAAATTGAGGTGGGAACACCTGTTGATTTGACATGGAATACCGCAATACAGATTTGGCATACTATGTGCATTGAGTGTTTCTAGGTATTTTGCCATAAGAAAACTGAATGCCTCCACATCTATGAAAATAAATATTTTTATTTACCCAGTATGAGATGAATACATCTTCTGCTCCCATTTGTTCCCAGACAGTGCAATGTGTTTGGTGTTCATGACCACAACATGATCTCCACAATCACCTGAGGGAAAAACAAATATAAATGTCTGCTTTTGTACATAGGAAGGTTGACTCTTGTTTGATATCAGAAACACTTACAATTTTATAATTGCATGTGACATCTTAAAACTGGAATGGAATTTAATCTTTAGAATGCAGGAGACTTCATAGAACTTTGGAGATATGCATCAGGTTAGGAGCACAGACTGCTGGGGTTATGTTCCCTCCTTGCTCTTCTTCTTCCTCATGAAGGACTGGAATCCCTATCCTCCCCACAACAGTGCTCTCATCTATTTGCCAGCGAGTTTCATTTAAAGATCCCAGCAGGCCACAGGAAACACAGAGAGCTCCCAGTGGACTCATCTGGCTGATGCACTACTGACTGAATACCAAACTGTGCACCGAATGAAGCAGGCTGGGTTTTTAGACTACTTCACTCACACCTCATGCAGTGGACCTCCACAAGACATCACAAATCACTACTGACACGCAAATTAAGGGCAGCTCCCACATACTCAAGCAGGAACACTAATAACTGATGTCAGCTACCCAAATATTTATAGCTGTGTAAACTTGGATAATGTATTCATTTGGACAAAACTAGTGTACAGAGTGTACACTAGTTTGTGTACTAGTGTACATAGCCTATTTTGAAGCACAAAAAGTGATGAATATAACCTTCCTAGATTGTTGGCTGTAGGCAATTCCTAAGCAAATATTGAGGGAAACATTAAACATCTACGTCAATATATGATAATGTGATTATATTTTAAGACTTGGTTATTATTTTCAAGCTACCTAAGTATCCAGAATCTTTATATGTGAGTATAGCACCACCTTATGGCGCTTGCAATTTCAAAATTGCCAGGGAATTACTGCCTAGTGAAACAGTAGCTTTAAGCAATTATAGTACACAAAAAGTTGGTTCTTTTCACTTACTCAAAGCATGATATATGGGTTTATGTTTCCCTTGTAGCCTGATTGCACACATGGTGGCAATTTTTCCCGGAGGCTGCATTCTTGCGTCGATCAGAAACCATGATCTTGCGAAAGTAGCCCATTGCTTTATGGGATAGACAAAGGCATAAACAAACATGTACATTTTCACTTATTATTATAAAAGGGATGGCATTTGTGATTATAAAGGAGAAAGATTACCCGTGGTACATTTTATGATATCTCATTAAAAATTCACCAACAAGGGTGAAGTAAATTAGACAGCCAGACTATCTGTCAACGAACACTAGACCTGGACCTACGTTACCTAAAACACCACGCTTGTTAGATAGCTACAATAATTAAAGTTAGATTCACATTAGCATTAATAATATAGACTTGTGGCAAGCTCTGTAAGACGAACCCAAAAATTACAGCTAGTTAGCTATACAGGTAGCTGTAGCAAAAGCTTGCTGCTAACATAGCTGGCATGGATAACCAGTCTGAGCAATACTCACTCTGGCTTTTTTTTAAGGTTTATGCCAACAACGACAGTTACGTCAAATCCTCATGAAATCAAATATAAACCTGCAACTTGGCATGGGTTACCTGAGCTGATCTGGAGAAACTGGACATATTACATGAGTACTGCTTGACCGCTAGGATACAATGTGACTGTCAGTACAACAGCTTAAATATACCGGGGGAATTCTTGGAAATGCCTTTAGTTCCGTCCACAAAGTTTTGTTTCTTGTTCCCTTACTTATGGTCATGGCTGATGTAATTACCTGTACACTGTGATATTGACCACTTTTTAGTGACCAGGTATATTTGTGTTGCCTTATTTTAATATTTGTATTTCGACAGTATTTTGAATAAGGGTTTAGGCGTAATTGTACGCAAATTCCGGGGGAAGTTGAAGTTCCGCGGAAATTTAAACGCGCGGAAATTTGGAGCGATGTGTCAACAAAGTACGCTATTCTCCAGTGAAGACTTTTCTGCTATTGCTTAAAACAAACTGAACTTCCAAAAACACATTAGATAAATGCATTAACATGGACAGATACGTGGTTGTGGTGACATTTGATCTGGAATCAGATGGAAGTTCCAAAGACTACAAAGGTAACGTAACTAAAGATATTCAATAGCATTAGCCAAAGTAAATTATATCACATTGCTAGCCAGGGTGATAATATAACCTTTGTCATTATGCAGTAAATGTTTTTTTCTTCCATCTTGCAGACGTACGTAAATCCTCGTATCTAGCCAGCCACGTTACATGATTATTGCATCCTCACATGTGTTGACAGTGTGAAGTTATAGCTTTGGAGTGGCCCATTTGTCGAATATTTTCAAGACTGGTTAGCTAAGGGTGAATTTGGTGTGTTCTTTGTGGTTAAGTGTGTGTTCATAATGACATCTAATTTTAGGACTGCAGACCGCGAAACAGATTTATGACAAACTCAAAGAAATCTCTGCTTCAAAGTACATGACTGATGTATCACCGATGCCAGGTAGGCTCCATTTATATCTGAGGGATCATGTTGAATGTTACTCGCAGGGGGAGAAGAGATGTGAGGTACTTATAGCAAGCTGCCATTATAAAAAGTGTATTACAGTACCACAGTAGCAGTATTGTTGCCAGTGCGGGTGTTTTCTACTACTGTATGTGTCTTAATCTCTGATGTTTGCAGCTTGCTCTCTGAGTGGTAAACCCGTCCCTCAGAAATGGTTCTTTTCTCTCCAAGCCTGTTGTGGGTCAACTCAGGTAATCAGCTTATCAATAAGATAAGGGCAAATAATATGAAATGTATTTTAAATATGTGTGGAACTTCTTGTCTGGTGTTAAAGCCAGTTTCAGAAATAAAGACTGATTTCATGTATATGTTTAAAAACAAAGTGATATTAATTATATCTTAAGTAATACGACTAATATAAACTTCTTGTATTCTTAATTAATGTGATGCTGCAAACTTGGCGCACATAGTTTTGTAGCTCTGAGTGGGAGGAACTGGTTGAGCGCTCTCAGAAGAGCGACAGTGAGGAGGTTGGACCCTCAGCTCTTGAGGCATGTCTCACTGCTGTCGAGGAACAGGAGGAGCAAACGGAGCAGCCAACCATCAAAGAGTAAGCACTCCTACTATTGAAGTTTCATCTACTTACACAAATAGAAGCTGCCTAACCAAAAGTATTTTGTAGCAATGTGCATACATTCATTCTATCCTTATATAAAAGTGATTGAGTTTCAGCTGATGTTCACTTGTCAGCACTGTCTTAGTGCCTAAGAGTGTGACTTATTATTCCACCAGGCTCTTAGAAGAGGCAGCAGACGGTCTCCACCTGCTAGCAGATAAGCTCCCTCATCCAGGTCTGTTTTACAGTTGCTTATTGTGAAGTCCAAATAAAAAATGTCCCAGCCTTCCAAAAAAATATGTCTGCTTCTAACTCTGTGTGCATCAACAGAGTCCCTTAATAGAAGAGTACGGAACTCTAATCCAATATACTTTTTGCCAATTTCACCAGAATTGTAGAACACCTCAGCATACACCAGCTGAGTAAATCTGTTTATGTCATCTGTCCATTTCTAATGATTTTCTTTACATTTCTCCACAGGGACGTTCCTTTTAGATGTAATTTGTCTATGTGTGGATAAGGAGGCTCCTTCCATGAAGCACTTTCTGCCTCTCGTTGGCTCCCTGAAGCACATGCAGGCCTGGCACTCCGCCAAGATGACCATAGTCACAGAGCACAGAGAGGGGTATCAAACAGAGCAACTGCTTCTTCACATGCTGTTGAAATGCTATTGTTGTTTAAAGTGTTAAAGGTGCAGTCCTTTTGTCATTTTTGGCGAATTGCTCCTCAGGATTCTGTAGCTGTCCGTTTAGTATTTGTGGTAAAAAAAAAAAAATGCTGTTCTTACATAGCCCCAGCTCTATAACTGGGAAATAAACATAGTGGTGAGGACCGAGCCAATCAACACATGTGCCTCAGGAGCACGGAAGGTAGTGGGGTTATTGGACTGGCTTTTGAGCGCAAATATCAAAACCTTTTGCGAAAACCAAAACGAGGACTGCATCTTTAATTTCTCATAGTTTGATATAACTAACTGAAATGCCTGTGGTTGTTTCTGTTAGATACAATAGGTATTTGCAAGATATTGCCTGTACACTCCATACTACGTGTATGTGTGCGTGTTTGTCTATATATGTGTGCGTGTGTGTGAGAGTGTGTTCTCACCATCCCCTTGCTGTGTGCAGGTGGCAGAGAGAAGCGCTGTACCTCATGGCGAGAGTGTGTGACAGCAGCGACGTGCTGAGCTGCCTGGACGAGAGGGAGGTGTGGAGAGGAGCTGTGCTCATCCGAGAGAAGAAGGTGCCTCACCTCTCCCCTCTTCACAGATAAACACACAAAAACACACCCAGTGCTCAGAACACTAGATTCTATCTTTGAGACAGACTTGAGCCATCACTTAAGAGAAGGGGGAAGTGAAGCGCTGAGTTGAGAGAATTTAAAGCGCCCCAATTTATCACTTTGAGGTGTAAATCGTGTACATAGTCATGGGTGGGACAGTTAAACGTATCTGATGCACCTATCGGCAGAGCTCGTTGCCTAAGATGTTCTCAATGGTTATGATGATGAGGAACAATGTTGTTCACAGCCATTGGCATTTTCGGGCAAAGGTCAGGCTATAAGAGGGAGAGTAATTTGGTTAGTTGATGAACACATAAAGAGATATATTTAGATAAACAATTAAAAGCAGGTATTATGGCTATTATTTAAGCCTTAGCATGATATGATCTAGAAGGAGACAAAAAGGGAGAGGCTGCCCGGCATGGTGTATGGGAATTATGTTTAGTTTTGTTGAGTTATGGTTGGCTGAGAATTTTAGTAATACAAGGATGGCAAGATTGGCAGGATATGACCGCAATCTGTGCTGCATGCTGTGAACGGGATCCATAAAGGCCCTCTTACACAGTTAGACATGCGCAACAGGAGGGGGCTTGATCGCAGAAAGCTCTGCCTCCTATTGAGCTTTTTTTATATTCTTGGAATTACCTGCACTATGAGAACAAAGTGATCTTGGCGGGCAGTAGGGGACAACTTATACTTGAAGAATTTGGAGCTAAGCCGTTCAGAGCTTTGTATTTTTGATAGAGAACTTAACACAAGTTAGCATTTTAGCAAACTTTTATCAGTGCCAACTGTGCTGTTGGTGGTTTGGAAGGGTGTTTCATGCCTTTATAGTTGGGTAAAGCTTGCTAGTTTAGACAAAAACCCTTAGTGCTGCTTAACAGGGCCATAAGAGATGCTGTAATGAGAGTGGGGACACCAACCAAGCAAAGTGCTGCAAAATAAAATAAAAAGGAAAGACTACTTTTGGCCACCAGGGGGCGTTCAGGCTGCACAAATATCAATGAAGGCATCATTTAACATTCAGTAAAGACAACTAGTGTACCACACAAAATAAAGGATATTTGTCATGATAACACCATGGTTTTCCACGACAGCGCTCTGCATTGTGATTTTTTTTTTTACAATGTTCAAAAACATTGAACAATACATTACTGCTGAATGACTCCCAGCAGATAATTTTAAGCACCTGTTTTAGTGATATGACCTATATAAATCGAATAGTATGTCTGCATGCTAATCAAAATCTTTACTTACGGTAAAATAGTTTTTGTAATTTGATTCTAATTTTGATATGAAGTAGAGTTTGTTGTTCTTCACTGTTGCAAGTTAGAGATTAGCGCAGGATTCCCACCTTTCACCACCTTTTCATGCTATACATGGCCCAAAGTAGAAATACACACAGGCACTTCAGTGCTGGTCTGGTTTTAGAACTGGTTATTCAGGCACCTGGTGTTAAAGCTAAGGTCAAATTCTCCCTCTGTCTTAACATTCAGTTCTCTCTCTCTCTCTCTCTCTCTCTCTCTCTCTCTCTCTCTCTCTCTCCCTCTATCCTGTGGTGTTTGCAGATGGCCTCAGAGGTGCGGTTCGAGGGGTTCTGCCTAAAGAGGATCCACGCCAGAGGCTCCTGGAGTGGTGGTACCCACGGCTACACAGACCATAAGCTCCCAGGCGAGGTGAGGCCTGAGGCAAGAAAACCCAGTCCTGTGATAAATATTGTTTTAAATCACAATAGTTCCTCAAAGAGAAGGGCTTTGCTGTTTTTAGACTTGGATTAGGCTCTGACATCAGAAGTGCGGGTTTGATTGTTTTCGTAACTTCGCAGACAGGCCTTGCTGTTCCGGAGCGCGTCCATTAGTTACACTTCAGTGAGGAGGAAAATCAATTGCAGCGAGTTAATGAAATGCAAGATTGAAGCCCAAATGGCGAAAACAATAGGCTTTTATTTGTGTAGGGGTATTTATACATCCAGACTGTAACGTGGAAATGATGTTTATTAAAAACATGGATGGCTTTGTAGCTTCCCACTACCACCTGCACCCAATGATTTTGCCGCCCCCTCAAAGGCAGACCATACCTACCTCCTCTGCCCATGTGCTGTTCTGTGGTCAGACTACATCTGGCCTGGCAATGGGCACAGTGTGGAGAACGCCTTTGACAGCTGCTCCTGGCCCTGCAGACAACACACACACACAAAGCCACCAGCATTCCACTGTGTACAGTTCCACCTCCCTTCTTCCTTTCCCGTTGTCAGTGTTTGTATTGCTCTCTTTTTGTGGGGGGTAGGGAGCGGGGGGCTTGGAGGAGGGGGGTGCATCCCAGCTGTCATGCGGGAGAAAGCAGTGAGAGTCCAGAATGGTCTTAATGAGTTTTCCACTGAAGATTAATGATGGGAGCCGAGTGTGTTTGCCACTGCTGCGCACGTGTGGCTCTCCACCTGCGGCAGACTCCTCCGTGGAGCGCAGCCGTCACAACAGCCATGGCCGCTGCAGACAGGATTATGGCCTGTCAGAGGTGTCAAGTGTTCATGTGATGCGTTTGGGATTCCCTGTGTGCAGCCGTGTATGTTAACTGTTAGCGGTCTGCTGAGTGAATACCCCCCCCCTCCCCCCAGGTGTTTTCATGTTTCTAAAAGCTGGTCATGGAAAGGCCATTCTTCAAGGGCTGACCTACTCGGAGGCTTGCTTGCTGGGTCAAACGGCGCCTCTGTTTGCTATGACCGATTAGGTCAAGACAAGAGCCCGGTTTCATCAATCAGTGTGTGGAAACCAGCTTACACTAAGCAGGGAATGGCCTGTGTCATTGCTGGGGAGTCAATGCTGGGGAGTGCAGAAGTCCTTCTCTCAGTTTCAGTCCGGGGTGTATCGGTGCTCCTACTAAGAGCTATCAAGGCAGAATCTGCTGATTGAAAGTTGATCAAAGTCCCCACGGCAACGTGGCGGCAGACTTTGATTAAGAATCTGTCAGTAGTCCTAGCACATACTCAGTAAAAGTTATATGTAATCAATGACCTGAATTGTTACTTTTTCAAGTCAAGGTCAGACTGAATCACCTTCACTCTCCATGTTTTTCTTTTTTTGTGGAGGGATACAGTCAAACACAGCATATGAAATACATGTAGCTTTATTTTCTTGTTGGACAATGTAAACTAATACAAGATGGAACCTGGACCTGGGAGAGAACAGTATTACATCATTACAGGGCATGTACACAGGTAGACTACAGGTGGTCCTCAAGCACCTGTCCCTTTGCCCTCTGACTTATTACGTGTAAATTAAACTAATTAATTAAAGATGTGCTACTGTAGGTTATTTTTTGTTTTATAACTGTTGGTGAGCTTGAGCACCTGCCCCCCCAAAATGTCTGTGCATGGCCCTGCACTTTTATACTGTTGTTCATGCAAAAAATAATTGTTGAATTGTTGATTTGACATATTACAATGAAATGAATGACTATGCAACAGTGTTACAAAGGTTTTTCTACCATATAGGTGATCATATGTGCTACGTGATGTTATATATATCTATATTAACTGAATGAAAGTTGTTTTTTGTTTTCCCTTTCTTCATCTCACTGGCTCTCTTCAGGTGTTCCACTACTACCAGCCAACCTTAAACCTGGTCCAGCTAGTATTGGTCTCGGATCTACCAGTGTTCTCATGGTCCAGCACAGAGTTCGAACTGTATCCTTCCAGCGACCCTCAGTTGTGTATAAAGTCAATAGCCCTTCATGTGGTGCTTTGTGCATGAAAACATCACTGAAGAACATACCGTTTGGATTGATTATGATGGGGTAAAGTAGTGATATACATACGCACTCCCACATAAACCGCTTTGCTATGTTTACTGACTAAACCCCCTACAGTGAACACAGGCTATTTTGAAACGTTAAACTTTACCCAGTGCCACTCTTTGTCCAAAAGCTAGAGAAAAAAACTCAGCTAGTCAGAGATGATCATTTCCCTTAAGTGTCCCTAAGTTCCTCTGTCTGGCTGCATGTCTGCTGGCTCTCAGATAGGGTTCCAGAACTTTAGCCTCTGGGCTAATAATTGGCCTGAAGCGCTAGGCTTTTAAAGTGCACACAGCCGCACGCTGTCCGATGGCCTCTCGCAAACACACAAGGTGTTAAGTCTATTTGATCTGGTCCCATCTGTAATTATCCAGCACAGGACCGCTACCGTGCCGGGGTCCTGAGGCGCTTCTATTCCATTGGGCTCCCCCCTATTTGGAATGAGAGCCAAAGGAATAGCACTCAGCAGAACAAACTCCGTCTTGCACTTCAGCGTCTCAAAGTCTTTATGGTGTTTTTGAGTGATGCATCATCTCCCGGGACTCCGCTGCCTTGTCACCGAACCAGAGAAAAATTAGATCCATTTTGTCTGGAAGCTTGTATCCGGCCTGCGCACCACATTATAAGACCAGCGCAATAATAGCGCTGCCATAATCCCATACCATAAGCTGAAAGGCTTCTCCCTCTGGTTAATACACTTACGCCAAATAAAATGAAATATACCTAAAATAAGAGAAATGTCCAGGTATGTTCCTCTTTGTACCAGTAGGACTGTGGAAACACCCACCTCTTTTTATTCATTTTTCCAATCACATGCTAAAGACATCATTGTTACCTGTAAGTCTTAAGATATGTGGAGATAGTGAGGCATGAACCTACAGCATCCTTATGGGTGATCATGTAGAGTAGCTGTGAAACATTTAAATACCTAGTCATCGCTGATGATCACTTTTAAAAACACATCCGTAGCATTACACTTCTTTGAAACAGAAGTAGCCATCTCCTATCCACCAGCACCCATCTGTGTCTTTTCCGCACCTTAACCTGCTTGTGCACCAGCGGCCTGACCTCAAAGTCGACACGGGCCCGGATGCTTCTGGATCAGCTCGCCACTCTCCGGGGAAAGGTGAGACTGTCTTGCCCAACTCGGGGGGCCTCCTGGATGCTTCTATAGGCCCATGTGTTTGAGGGAGACACCAGAGGCTCACCCCGGTTCTTTTTCTCTCTGGCAGGTAGCAGCGCTGTTCTCTCTGTCCTGTGTGGTCAGCGCCCTGGCGATGCCCTCAGCCTCTCAGCTCAGCACACACAGGTGGAAGGAGTTCATGGCCAAACGGCCCAAAGCAATCTCAGGTACTGCATACTGCCTACTTACCCCCAACCCCCCAACCCTAACCCTAACCCCCCACACACACACACACACAGGCCTCATAGGATGGGGACACTCCCCAGAATACTGTCAGAACTCCAGTATGTTAATGTTAGCAATGTATTAAATAGAATTAAAGAGTATTTATAGTCGACTTTGTTTAGTTGATTTTGGTCAATCATTTATAAGCTCTGAAGTCATTTCCTCTTCTCATACATACCTGCATTCGCCAGAAGGCAGTCTGGTCATCTCATGGATTGGAAACAGAGCAGTCTAAGTGACCTTTTTTCTGAGTTCACTGGTTAACCAATACACCCACCATGGCCTCTGTCTCTGCAGTTCCTGAAGTGGAGGTCAAAGGCGAGATGGCACACTACTTCCTGCTGGTCCAGGGCAAAGCTGAAGGTGGCTGCAGAGCACGAATGATCCACTCGGCCAATCAAATCAACGGAGCCGCGGCCCTGGAAACGGTCAACGCTCTCATGCGGAGAAATGATTCGCCATCGTCAGGTAGAAGTCTAAAGTAGTGTGGTCCAGCTGTCTCTGGATGGTGTGTTGAACTTCATTACTTTTCAGTCATGCTAAAGCAGCAAGCGTCACTGATTGTGGTTTCTATAACTGGGTAAATAGGTTGTGTGTGTGTGTGTGTGTGTGTGTGTGTGTGTGGTGAAGTGGGTGTGTGAATGTGTGTGTGGTGAAGCAAAGCATGACTGAAGCTGTGCAGGACATCATTGCCAGTTCTCACACTCATGGTGAGTGGGCGTGAGCTTCGCACGTTAGAGACGGTGCATGCCACCGCCTCTGCACTGACAGCTGGAGCTGTCTGGTGTGCCGCTGTCGTGTGCGGGAAAACTCCCACGAGAGGACACCGATCACACACGTATTCACACTTTCCAAAGCACTACATCACTCACCCACATATCGAATACTTTCAAACATATATGAATATTATCACATCAGTGAATACATCCGTGAACACACCCACACATCCTGTTCTGTGCGTGTGTGTGTGCGGGTAGCACTGGTTGTGGTCAGACATAAAAGGGGGCACCATTTTCTTTTTTAAATGAGCAAAATGCAAGAAAAATGCTTGTGTCCTCATCCTTCAGACAGACCTGTGCAAAAAAAAATGTGGCTTTTATCAGTTACTCTCAATGTGCTGCTAGACATCATCATGACCTGAAGAATGAGGAAAGGCCACAAAAAGCCTCTCTTTAACTGGGAAAGGTTTTTAATGGGTAACTTAGGCTACACATCTTTTACACTCTCATACTTGTAACTCTGCTTTTGTACCTGGATAAATGCTGCAGAACAACCTGCTTCAGCTAATGTATGAAGTTTGTTCATGCATGCTTTTTCTGTTCATTTGTTTAGATCACAATACTATACAATGCTCTTACTTATCTTACCTGCTCCCACCCCTCCCCTCTCTAACACACACTCACTCATGCACTCAGGTCAAAGCACAGTGGACTGGCTGCGGTCCTTGCCCTGTATCCGTGGTGACAAGCTCCTGCGGCAGGAGAAGTGTCTGGCTAAGGTGCAGACTCTTGTCCTGAAGGAATGTCTCAGTAAGTACCACACACCACCCCACTAGTTGCCCGGGTAACTGGGAGACCTCAGACTGAGGGCTGCTTTTACACACACACACACACACACACACACACGAATGCAGACCCAAAGTCTAGACAAAGTGTCTGCTACAGACAGACAAACACTTACAACTATTCTTGTAAACATTCACCTGTTTCATGAACTTTGGCCTATGTAATGTTTCTAATTTCTGGCCGTTGTTCCTAGGAACAGCTCAGCTGGTATAATACATAGCACAAACCTCGATCACCTTCTTTGGTTTGATTCCCAGGGTAAATGAAACTATTTAAATGTAAATAAAGACTTCAGTCAGAGATTTGCTACTTTGGTGCTTGTTATGAATATGTATTATAAACAGTGAAGGTCATTTCTGTTGAAATGAAGCTTGCGGAACCTCCTCAGAACTTGGGGAAATGCATTTATTTCCCTGGGAACATGATTTCACAGCTGTCAAACGAGTGAATGTGCACCTATCTTTGGAGATACACATGGGGAAGCAGGATTGGAATGAAGTTGGAATTGTTCTGTTTTTTAAATGAGTGTTGGAAGTGACCTTGGGCCTGATCCAGTGTTTGCAGATCGCCTGTGATTTTCATTGCATTCCGCATATTCCAAAGGAGGGTGTTCAGTTTGAATTACTGATACAATTGTTACCTTATTCAGATGCAACAAGTCGTTTTTGCCTCTCGCTCAACCATGTCCTTTTTATGACCTTATAACGTTATAGTTCTACCCTTACCCAAATACAGGCACCTTTCAAATTATTGTTTATTATTAGGGAATTGCAGATTTTCCTGGAAGGTTTAAATCAGCAATGCAAATGCAACTGTTCTGTTCTCTCCTGTCATGCTCCAGTTATCCTCTGTGTAGATGAAGAGTTTGCGTCAAATGAAATGTGATGCTCATTTGAAATCCAGGTAGGAGAGAGGAGGCCCAGATGACTGCTGCGATGCCTGCCAGTCACCTGTGGACGCTGATGAGTCTTGCGCGGGAGCAGTTCTTCAGCATGGAGCAGACCGCACTGTCCAAAGGGTCCCCCAGCCCTCAGGCCCAGCCGCAGGCCCAGGAGCAGGCCCAGGAGCAGGCCCAGGAGCAGGCCCAGGAGCAGGCCCAGGAGCAGGCCCAGGAGCAGGCCCAGGAGCAGGCCCAGGAGCAGGAGCAGGAGCAGGAGCAGGGCCGCTCCCTTGAGGGTGAGAGGCCAAACGACATGCAGCACTCCCAGTATGTCCATGGATTGATGTCCATACCCCTGGATTTCTTCACTTCTGTTTACATTGCATCTCGTTACACTGCAACACTTTTTGCCCGGGTTCTTCACCAATCAAAGCTATATGGAAGAGAGTCAATGTTGAAAAAAAAACTCATATCAACTAGAGTTTGCCAAAAGGCATGTGGGAGACGCCACGGTCAAGTGGAAGAAGGTTCTGTGGTCTGATGAGACCAAAGTTGAGCTTTTTTTCAACAGTGGCTCTCTTCCATAAAACACTTATGCAAGGCACTGTATATCAAGTTAACATAACATTGTAGCATATTACTGTCTTGTGTACATTCAGGGAGTTATTCCTGTGTCCAGGTTCCGCTTGTTGTGGTGTTTGATGAAAGGGCAGGCCTATTTGAATGTGGTATTACTGTGTGGGTTTTTTGTGATGTACTGTGGTGGGATATATTGTGGAGTTTTGAAGTACCAGCCACAGCCTTCCTTTCATCTCTGTCATATGTTGTGATGATCCTGAGCAGACTCACGCAGAAGCCCTACCTCAGCCTGGCCGGAAAGGAGTGTGCTCCACAACTATGGGAAGCTGAGGAGTCGACGGCAGAAGTCCAGGTACACTGCACCTCAGAATCACCCACCAGGCCTCTCTCACCGCACTGGTTCAGCTCCTAGAACCTTACTCTCAAACTAGGAAAGACAACATCCAAATCACTCTTTCTCTCTCACTTCCTCTCAGATTCAAAAGTCCATTCAAAATGTGCATGGCTCTACCACAGTATAGTATTGCTGAAAAGACAGGTATGCCTAAAATGTGGGTCTGTTTTCCCCCTCCTTTCTCGCTCTGTCTCTCTCACTGTCTCCTGCAGGAGTGGTATTCTGGCCTCCAGCTCCGAGAGCCTGATGGGTCCTAAGGATGGCCAGAGAGACAGCTCCTCTCTGCTAGACGCCACGGAGCTGCTCAAGCACTTCACCCCCGAGGGCCTTCCCAGAGCTCCGCTCCAGCCCCTGCTGCTGCAAAGGGGGTGAGTGTGCACACACACGCACGCACACATACGCACGCACACACACACGCACGCACGCACGCACAAACACATATAGGGCTGTCAAAATGAACTCATACATTTTAGCGATTCATTTGAAATATTTAACCTATTGTCTTGGAATTTGAATATACTTCCTTTATGTTGATTCTACAGTCCGTGATTTTACATTTAAATATCCATTATTACAAGCTTCGGTCAAGAGAAAAAGCAATTAATTGCAATTGATCACAGCAAATTGTGTAATGAATCGACTGACTACTGCTATATACCACTCACACTACTCCTACACACCTCACTTACATTAAGCCACATTCTCTGCAGCTTCTGAGAAATGATGATGCACATACTGTATATTCACACTCCGATTGAATTTCTTGTACAATCTGTACTCACTCTGAACGTGTGCACTACACACATACACACACATTCACTCAACCCTATCCTGGGTTCTTATACAATCCTCATATCCGCTGAGAGTGTATGTAAAGATAAACAAAGGCATATATCTGAATATATATATATACTGTGTATATATATATATATATATATATATATATATATATATAAATATACTTGTCTCAAATAGAATAAGCATTCATGCCTCATTTCTTTTTTAAAGTACCCTTGCCTGAATTGACTACCATTCCGTTCCTACAGACCTTTTAACACAAACAATATCCTATTGCATATTTGATATTGGGACATTTTTGAGAATCCCCAGTTTTCCCCCGCATGGTTCATGGCTGTGTATGGCTGAGGTGCTCAGAACGTCTGAGAGAGCCACTTGAATGAGCCATACCTCTTTAGGCTGTTTATAACATGCCATTTTAGTGAGGACATTGCTCAGTCCCTCTTTCCTCAGCACTTGATATTTTACACAGAAATTTTGTCTGAATTGCATCCAGGGGCCCTGTTTCACCTTTAGGGATTTCAGGACGGTCTACTGTCGTCAGACCCAACCACAAGTCTTTAGAATAGAATGAATTGTGGACGTGTCTTTGAGCTGCTATTCATGTAACAAAGGTGTTTTAAGATTTAGCATTTGTTTCTAGCTGAGAACTTGGAAACACCACCCACACTTCATTTGGAAAAAGAAAAAAAGAAAAAAAGAAAAACATCTTGTATTTGTGATGTTTCTTGATGTGGTAGCAGATTATAACAGAGAGTGGGAGCTTCTACTACCAGTGAACTGCTGAGTAAATGTCATGTATTCCATGTCTGTATTAAAAAAAATGGATATATTGTGTCTTTGCCAGTAGCCGCTTTACTCGCAGGTTAAAGAGTTTGGTTGATGACGTGAATGGTGGTTTGTTCTGCACTGATCACCAGACACAGAGGAGCACTGGTTTGTGTTTGAAGCACCAGAGCTCTGATGGGAGAGGCTTGTGTTTGTTTGTTTGTTTGTTTGTGTCACAGGGAGAATGCATTCCTGCTGTCTCCAGACCTCACCCCCAAGAAGGTGAGCCAGCTGCCCTTCAGGAAAGCCGAGCGCTCCCATTACCATGGCATCGAGTGAGTACACATGGGCTGGGGAAAGCTTCATGAACCAGCCAGTCAGACAGGGGATAGAACATTCTGTGACTCAGCCACGTTTTATAGTGAGGAACCCATCTGGGAGTCCCTGATTCTCAGTTTTAGAACAGATTTAGGGCAGAGAGATGGAGAGATTGAGTCAGAATAGTTTCTTACCACCCGTTTCACAAATATATTTTATGATTCACAGATAAATGTCATGCCATTCACAAATCCTGTTACATGTATTTACAGACTGACGAACAAGAATTTACAAACTGGATTTTTGAGACTTTTCTGACGAGGCTTGATCTCAATGATTTTTTTCAAAAGGTCAATTTCTGCAGCCTATCAGATGTCTCTTAGAGTTTCAGCCAATTATATGTACATACATTTGAGGGTATAATTGAATGCAACCACACTGCATTACATCTGCGCTGTATCTATTTATGTCGACTAGGCGAGCGGTTGGTGAATGCACGTTAGTTAGTCTGCAAATTAACATTTATGAATTGTGTGTTATTTATATGTGCGAATACATCTGTGAATTTGGTGCTTTTTGGATTTTTTGGGAATTGTTAGCATTAAGTTACATAATTATGTAATCTTTTGTAACTAGCTCCAGTATAATTATAACTATAGCATCAGTCCAGCCACAGGGCACAGGAAGCCAAGGTGGCACACTCTGTGTTGGGCATGGGGTTTATGCTGTGATGTTTATGTGGGACACTCTGTGTTGGGCATGGGGTTTATGCTGTGATGTTTATGTGGGACACTCTGTGTTGGGCATGGGGTTTATGCTGTGATGTTTTATGTGGGACACTCTGTGTTGGGCATGGGGTTTATGCTGTGATGTTTATGTGGGACACTCTGTGTTGGGCATGGGGTTTATGTTGAGGTGTTTATGTGGGACACTCTGTGTTGGGCATGGGGTTTATGCTGTGATGTTTTATGTGGGACACTCTGTGTTGGGCATGGGGTTTATGCTGTGATGTTTATGTGGGACACTCTGTGTTGGGCATGGGGTTTATGCTGTGATGTTTGTGTGGGCTCAGGTTCTGTCTGGATGAGCTGGGAGCTCTGGAGAGAGACCGTGGCATGGTCCGGCTGCAGGCCCGTCTCATCCGCTACGAGACGCACACCACCTGCTCCAAGGAGCCCTGCCCCATCCCATTCGTGCTTAGTCCCGCCCCCTCCCCGGCCGTCCTATCCGAGCCTGGCAGCGTGCCAGACGGAGAGAGCCTCGCCCAGGTCGAGCTGCCCCGCCTCAAACGCCACGCCCGCGACCCAGACCACCACAGCTACCCACACAAGAGGTGAGTCCTGGGGCAAACACACAGCAGTCATGTGGCTGACTAAATCGCTGAGTATATTGTCTTTTCTGTCTGTCTTATTTAAAACACATTACCTAGTGGATGGTTATTCTTGTTTTTCTGTCAGTGCCACCTGTTTTGTCACTTATTGTATTGATCTGATTGGTATCTCAAACTAAGGGCTTGTTTGATCTCTGTGTACCAAAATAGGTTATCCTTCTATTCCATGGAATCCTTAACAAAATTATTCCTATTCTCATGTTATCCTGCATTTCCTGCACCTCCATTCACATTTGTTTCTTCGCCTGTGTTCCCCAAAGTAAAAGTCCCTGCCAGTCTATCCATTAAAAAAATAAAAAATAAATAAAGCCTCATCAGGAAGGCTTCATCAGGAAAACATGTTGACCTTCAGCAGATACTGTTTCCTTTACTGTAATGGACTAAGGACTGTTTACCCATAGAGATAACTGCCTGAGTTGGTGTTTGTTAACCTTGTGGCAGGAATGTGCTATCTGCAGCACTGATTCAATGTAGCAAGTTGTTCTGACCTAAGGTGTTGATGTGAATACCTTATCAGTCGTGTCCCCAGCTGCGTCAGTCAGACACTTTTGCTGTCAGGATGGAACTCTCAGTGTTTCACTGTCCATGCAGAACGTCCATACTTCATATTCAGCAGTTTTTTGTTCTCCTGTGACAGAAACAACAGGTCTTGGCCCAGGAAAACCTTACTATCACATACATATGTATGACTCATAGGTACTGGATCATGTTAGCTGGACATTAGTGACAAAAAGGGTGTTATTTATCTGAACGGATCCAGTTCTGGCAAGTTAAGGTTCGAGCAGAGTTCTGTCTGGCATGTGAGTTCCTCCTCGTCACGCTCAGTGTGTGGGAACTGGAATAAGTCACAGATGCTCATGAAGAGGAGGAAACCCTGTGTGTGGAAGCAGAAGCACAATAGAGCGTAACAAGGGGTCTTAGAGCACCTTCCATATTGCAATACAATTCACGCACACACACACACCACACACCACACACACCACACACACACACACACACACACACACATACACTACTGCACGAGGTGAAAGAACAGACGGTCACTGAGAGGCTGATGCTGTCTAACAGATGTGTGAAGTGCAGCCGGAGAGATAATTAAGCCTAGTTGGACCGACGGCATCCTGAGCAGAACTGACCACGAGACGGAGATGCTGGGCTGAATACCAACAGCATGTCGAATGATGCAACATTTCTGGGGTTTAGGGCAACCTGCTTATTTCAGGGCCTCTGCCCTGTCCTCCAAATGTGTCGCATCATTGCATCTCCAATATTATCTGTATGTGTGTGGTTTTACCAGTTGGCTTACCCATGCAGTATTAAGGAGCTTTGTCTGTGTATTCCCCATAGACTGGCTAAATCAGAAAGTGGAGAGGGTCCAGGCTCTCACAGTAGCAACAGCAGTGGCTACGTCCCATTGGGGGCCTCACGGGCCCTCAGACAGCAGACACGGCCCCAGTCCACCTCAGGGGCCTCCAGGAGCACTGCCCGAGGGGCCACGGAGACTCAGGAGGCGCCGCAGCAGAGCCAGAAGCCCACTGAGGGCCGCGGCGAGTCCCGCTCACAGAAACACTACAGAGTAAGTAACTGTGCAGGAGTAAGCAAATCTCTGACAATTGGAAATATTGTCTTTGTTAGCAAAGCAGTTCATGCTGATGTGGGACTAAATCGCATAGCTGTACCAACTAATAACAAGACACTGGCCCTTTTGAAGAACTTTCTTGACACTGTCAGATGGATAATGTCATGAAAGTGGATGTCCATGCAATTGAAGAGCGTATTTCTGTCTGTGTGCGTGTGCGTGTGCGTGTGTGTCTGTGTGTGTGTGTAGATGCTGAAAGAGGTGGTGATGAAGACTCTGAAGCAGCACGGGATCAGCGGCCACCACCAGGCCTTTGAAGCCTGCAGTCAGAGGCTGTTTGAGATATCAAAGTTCTACCTCAAGGTGCGTTACTGACCGTTACAGCAGCAAAGGAGAAGGCGATCTGCAGGTCACATTTGAGGGTCCCCAAAAAAAAGCTATCAGAGGAAGAGGTTTTATAGTTCTGCTGCTGAAGACAATTCTCTGTATACACACTGGATATGCCCAGGCTCTTTACAGTCAATAAATGTAGTCTTGGTAATCTGAGTCTGGTTCTGTTCTTTAGAGGTTCTGGATAACCAAGTTCTTCAGGCAGGAAAAACAGGCCATGGTATTTACATGTATGTCATTCACTTTTGAATGCCTGCCAACTACACAACATCACTAGTGGTTGAGCTGACGGGAGTTTTAGAAAAGTTCACTGAACAGACGAGACCTGAGACCTAGTGTGAAGCCAGACACCTCACACACCCCTGAGCTGTAACCTTGACTATGGTCTCTCTGTGTGGATCAGGATCTGAAGACGTCGAGAGGACTCCACGAGGAGATGAAGAAGGCTGCCAGTAGCAATGCTAAGCAGGTGCGGAACTCACTGGGGACAACATCCCATACCGCTCCTGCTCCGCTTGGCAGATGTGGTTAGAACGAGTGATCGTGCTCTCTCTCTTCTTCTCTCTCTCCCCTCTCTCTTTCTCCCTCTACTCTCTCACTTTCTCTTTCTCTCAGCTCTATTTGTTCTGTGGGTGTTGTGGGGGAGTGTGTTTTGTAGGGTTTTTTTCTTTTTCAAAATGTCAATTCTTCTGTGGCTACCAGCACAAGCTTCAAACACAAAGTTCCTTTGTAACTATTTCTTGCCTTGATTGTGTGTTTCACTTGATAAATCCATGTTTGGTATTTGTGCGTTTTGTCATGTGTTACTGTGCACTGCACAACAGAACTCATTGTGTTGTTTTCCATCTTCTCACTTGTTTACAGGTGATTGATTGGGTGCTGGAGAAAGCCTCAAAGAAATGAGACCCAGCCCCTGCATTCTGCCCTGACCCTCTGCCGGGTTGACCTCTGGGGGTGGCCAGCTGGCACTGGCAGGCTGGCTGAAGGCCATGGGGACCGGGGGCATTGGCCGCATCTAGCCTGGAGTGAGGACAAGCCAGTGTGAGCTGCCCTCTGACAGGCTATAGTCGTGTCATTGACCTATGATTGCCAAGAGCCATGCACACTGTGTGCTCTGTTCTGTTCTGTCCTTATTGTCTACATGCCTTTGTATTTATTATAATTGTTGTTGCTAATGTGTGTGTCTGTGTGTCATCTGTGAATTAAAGGAATTCATTTTATGTGGATGCAGTCATGTGCTTGCTGAGGTGATGTCTGGAGAAGTCTGGCCATCTGAGAGGGTCCTGTGTTCATCACAACACGTACGTGTGAGGCACGGGGGAGGGTGTTGTTGTGTATGTGTGTGTCATGGCCACTGTTTCTTTCAAAATAACAAAAGAGGTTTATCATTTTATTAGTATTTTTAAAATAATTTTAGGTCTAGAACTTCATGTTTTTTCCCCCCCACACTACATACTGTATATGGGCAGAGGACTCAAGGAGGGCTTCCTATTTCCCCTACTCATGCAGACATAAATCTTGTTATACACAGGGGACTCAGTTGAGGGTAATATTTGTGTGTGTGTGTGTGTGTGTGTGTGTGTACACTTTCTTGGAAGAGCCTCTGGAAATGACTGTCCCTTTGGTAGAGTTGTCCCTCATGTTAAACTGCTACTGTAGCAGAGAAAAAGTCAGTGCTGGTTGGAAGCCCTCACGCAGCTCCAGAGTCTGATCCTCTATGTCCACAGTGGGCAGTGCCAGGCGGGCACATTCCTGCCCACACAGGGCCTTTGTCCTCCACTTCTCCCTGGGAACAGGCAGTCACTACGGGTGCCATGAAGCATGCTAGATGTGTATATCACAGGACGAACCAGCAGTTCACACTCCCGACCTTCCTCCATAGACTTAATGTTGTTCTTGACAAACTGTTTAGTACACCCCTATAGCATTTACAGTTTTTATCTAACAATATCTATCCCGTTTACCAGATACTATTGTTTTATTTCAATCTGATAACTGATACTTTTTTAATTTATTCCCAACTAAAATCATGAACATATTCCTTTCTCCATTAGATATTGCTATTTTTTTCCAACACTGGGCTATTTTTAGTATCAAAGAATGGAAATTCTGTAGTTTCTGTGGACATCTGTTTATCCTTGACTGTACTCTCCCTTGTACGTTGTTTTGGACAAAAGCATCTGCTAAATGTAAATGTAAATCCTCTGCTAGCAACCTTCCAAAGGCATGTCCGGTCATGCAGAATACTTGGAGAAGTAAACATACAAATACACCTACTTGCACCTCAGGTTTTATAATGTCGTTTTTAACCAACGTCACACTTTTCATTTGGAATACAACACTTTTAGCATCTAATGACGATGATGGCAGTGGCCTCAGCTAATGCTTGGGGGCTCAGCTGTGGGTATCTGAACAGAATCTCCTGTGCCCTCATTCTTATGCTGGAAGCCTGGATACAAAATACTCCATTCCTTAATTGTTTTCCGGGAAGTAAGTTAAGTTGTGTTATGGAACTTAATCAAATCTTCAGGAAGGTTTTGAACTGGTCACAACTAAAAGTTAGATACGTCTGACTGTTAACCCTACTACAGTTATGTGTGTGCATGCACACTGAAGGAAGGGGGTGGATTCATAGCCTGGTAAAGTCTAGTGGAGGTTAGCAAAACATACAGGACAGACTGTGACCAGCGGGCCCACAGCAGTGCCCCTCGTCTCCCCACAAATACATAACTTCGCGGAGGGCTCCCCTGGGAACCGCACACTCTAATTACTGCTTAACTTGGCAACTCTCCAACTCTGGATCTTTTTTTTATGTAGGAGTCGACATTCAGTCCATCAATTCCCCTTTTTGTGTGCGCCACCTATGCTGAAATACAACCAAGAGCACTGAACCGTTAGCCATAAACAATGACTCGATGCGCCTCAGCTGGCATGAATATCCATGAGACTAAACATGTGAACCGTTCACACCGGGGTACGGCACCGTGGATATTGTGCATTGGCGTGTTGTGTGCTTCGCCAGACTGTGTGAGCTGTGAAACAGTAAGTGTGTTTTCTACAGGAATTGAGGTGTATGCCATCCAAGAACTTAAACTCTGCTGGACCACTGAAGCAGATGAACAATGGGGGTTCTATAACAGTCAGCTGGGGCACAACTCAGGAACACAGGAGAATGTCAAATGAAAGAAGAAAGAATTCAGAGGTTGATATTTCAATAAAGTAAGACGGAAACACAACCAGTCAAAGAAAAAAGAGGCTGATGTTCATTTTGGACATGGACAAGTGTTCTACTTCCTTCTAGGACAGTGAAATGAGACAAACGCATTAAAACAGCCCTCTGTTAAAACATGTCATTTATGTGCATCATCAGTCAATAAAACAATGTTCTCCAATTCACCTTAGCTGCCGAAGATGTACTGAAGGACAAGATTTCTTCTTTGTCTACTGACAGGTGTCACATCCCTCCCAACGATTAAAATATGGTTAATATCAAGAGCCAATACACTGACGTTTGCCAGAGGATTTAGCTTGGAATGGATTCTAAATGACTTCCAGCAGTTATTTTTTTAGGTTAGACATGATAATTTAGTGTTTTCCTCTAAACAGTGCGTCATTTCAATAATAATAATAATCATTTCTCATGTCATTGTGTTTCATTGCAGTTAACATCACACAGCTTTGAATCACAAAAAAAAAATTGCAACAGTCAGTCGGAGGTGATTTGATCCTTTGTATTTCAGAGTGGGCTCATCTTTGGACCCTCTGGAGTCCTGTGTCAGTGTGTCTGGTCTGTGATCGCTCAGTTTGAGTCAGTGCTTCAGTCCTGTCTGGTCCTGGCTGTCCTGTGTGCCCTTTGGAATGAATGAGTCTATGCCGCAGCGAGGCTCCGCCTGGTCAGGCCAGCAGGCCCAGTCGGGCTATTTTAGCCGACAGGAAGGAGTGCAGGATGAAGACGATGGGCTTGGGGCAGGAGTGCAGGTCCAGTTGCTTTGGAAAGGAGAAAACAGATGGAGGAAGGTTACATGCACAGAAGAAACACAGACACATAAATAACACAAACACCTGTTGGAGTGATATCTTTGTCCAAGCACAGCTCTCACACTCTTATCACTCTCTGATGAAATATGATGCCACAAGATTGGATTGTGATTGTAATTGGAGACAAGCTACAAATGAAGCAACCGGTGGACTACCTGTTTTGTTCCTCCATGTTTAAACAATGTCTGAGGAATGTATGTAATGATAGTGTTATGTTTTACTATGAGGCTGTATTAGAACTCAGTCATGTGTAGCCACTCACCACTTCACCCTCCCTTCCGCCGAAATCCAGCAGGAGCTTCCTCACCCCGTCGTCTGAGGACATTCGGAGACACTCGAAGGGGTAGCTGAGGAGTGGCTTGGGGACAGAGTCGTCCTCCGCCTCAGACACCACTGAGAAGCCCTTCTCATAGTGGATAATCAGCCTGCAGTCCATCCCCTGATACAGGCAGCCTGTGTGAGGTCACAAACGCACTTTAACGCAAACACTGATTCTGTATAATGACAAGAGTTCTTGAAATTATGCACACTGCTTAAAAAAAGAAACCCTTTAGATCTTTTTTTTTTTTTTTTTAAACATCAAATTAACTAACACGGAAAATGGTTTGGTCACAGATGGTCATTTTGGACATTTTACGAACTTTAATACTGGCTTTTGGTCATATTACTCTTTTAAAGTACATTTGAAGCGAGAGTTGAGAACACAGCAGACCCTGCAGGTATTATAAACCTCGCTGATAAACGTTAACTAAAGCGCTCAGGTTTATCTCCAGGAACTGTGGGTAACATTGCATGCTGTCTCTCACACAGCTACATATGCCCGCTGCCGCTATCAGTAGGGCACTTCCTTACATCAGCTAGTTCAGGTCACGGTGTCTTCAGCTCTCCAAAAGCCAGCTTCAGCAATATCAACTCTTGAGATATTATCAGATGTGAACCTAGGGTTAAGTACCACAATTGTGTACTGATAAAGTAATGATCACAAATCCTATAACAAGTGATTCTTTGAATCCCCTCGAAAACATCTATTGAAAGGCATTTATCCCCACCATTCACTGACGAGCTGTAGCTCCATCACCTGGACACAGGCCCCGTTCAATTCTGCAGGCTACCGAGTCCAACATCCCCCAATTCCCATGCTATCAATTACCAAGCTCCGTGTCGCGTCAAACATGATCTCAGTGCTGAGAGCAGGTTGTAGCGGCTCCATTGTGAGGGTGCCAGCGAGCCACTTCTGCTGTGGCTACCGTTTGCTCCAGAAAAGCTCTGCCAATTGCTCTCTGACCCACTGATTGCATGGTTTGGGTGGCACGGCCCATTATGGACCGCGGCAGCTCTCTCTCCTCTCTCCTCACCAGTTATTCACCAGATCACACAGCTCTGTGAGCTCACGTCAGCTTTTGTAGAGAGTCCCCCTGGTATCTACAGTCATATGCATACATAATGACGTGAGCTGTCGAAAGGGAAATTCTTTTGTGAAGAAAACTTTTCAAAGGAAATCCAGATGACTGGCTGAGGTTTAATGCTGCTTCAAACTCCAGAAATAAAAAAAACAGCCCTTGAAGACTAGAATTCAAACATCCAAACGACAGTTCTTGGATTGTCGCACAAAAATCCATATTTTAATGTATGATCAAATAAAAAATGACACTGTTCTTCTTTGTAAGTCAATATAACTAACCAACCCTGTGCATTATGATTCACAGCGAGACTTGTTGCTATTTTGCCTGAGGAGGGTTGTCACCCTACTGCACCCCTTCAGCTGCAACCTCACAGTATTTATGTTTATGACACACACACACACACACACACACACACACACTACACACACAGAGAGCCTCCATTCAACCCTAGACGGAGAAAGCTGCACAGGCAAGGGCCAGATCAGGTTTGGTCGCTGGGACCCCTGGCCCTCCCTAGCGCTGACGCCAGGATATTTACACCAAATGACATTTACGGCATGCCTGTCTGTTACCACCAATTTTATGTCCACATTTCATGTACATGCCTAAACCCTCAGAGTAGCATTGCTGCAGAGCATGTATGTGCACCAAGGAAACACGGTAAAGAGGCCCTTTTGTCAGAGATACAGGGTGGCCATCCTCGGAGTCCAGGGCCACCGCTGAGGCACTAAATGGCACTAAGTTTGTCCATGGCATATATGCCAACCAAGAATGCCAAAGAAATGCTTTCACAGTAACTGGTGAATACATTGACTGTATATGCTATATGCTGTGTGTTTATATGAATGTACACAAAACACTATTCATTACAAAGGAACACTGATTTTGCCTGGAAAAACTGCAGTAACCAAGCGAGTCCAGTTTTGAAAATGTCCTTTTTTGGAAGAGCCAGACAGAGCGCTCTAGTTCTAACTGATAGCAGTAGCTCACGCAGGAAATCAAAACACAGGTAATGGAATTACAAGCCCAGTGCCAAATGTGCCCTTTCCCACTGAGCCCATATATGGTGCTGGCCCATAGCTTTTACCTTGAACATTTTCTAGGAACACATTGTGCTTCCATTAATAAAACGTTTGTCTCAAAGAACACGAGGATGCCTTCACATCACGACCACATCAATCCAACATCTAATGCCACACAATGACGTTAATTATGACCGCTGCGCGAGAGCGCTGCGGCGGTCATATAGGTTTAGTCGTTTTTGTTTTTTTCAGCCGGACGATTTTCTGTCAACGATTCCCGGGACACTGAAACACCCGGGTGCACGAAATTTGGTGGGCATGTAGCCCCACTAGATTAGTGTGGAACCATTGATTTTCGTTTTGATCCTTTGCACCCCCGTCGGACTGGAGCCCTTTTAGAGAGGGTGGGGCGATTCAGTTTTCTGTGAATAAGTCGAAAACCGTAGGGCTTAGGAGGACCACATTTT
The DNA here is from genome assembly GCF_963457725.1 of Sprattus sprattus. Taxonomy (NCBI): domain Eukaryota; kingdom Metazoa; phylum Chordata; class Actinopteri; order Clupeiformes; family Clupeidae; genus Sprattus; species Sprattus sprattus. Next base: position 15,100,772 of record NC_137916.1, read on the forward strand.
TTTTGTATGTTGGTCTTTAGAGGCCACGTCAACCATTCCACTACCACTTATTTCATGTATAGCGCCACCTAGTTACAAATAAAAAAGCAAAAATGGAGTGTTGTAAAACATTTTAATTGTAAGTTGACAAGGTCAGAACTGCACGAAATCGGAGGTGTGGGATCATTATGACACCTTCTGACTGCACGTTAAGTTTCGTTGAATTCCGTTCACGGGGGGGGGGCATGCAATAAATTGATTTATATGATTATACACCAACTGGCCTGTAGGTGGCGCGACACAGTTTTTTTCGAATATTCCGAGGACCGTAAAAATTGTTCTTGTATGTTTGTGTCAAGGGGCCATGTCCACCCATACCATAACCAATCGTTACATGTATAGCACCACCTAGTTAAAAATTAAAAAGCAAAAATGAGGTGTTTTAATTGAATATATGTCAAAGTGCTCGAAAAATTACCAAATTTGTCCATGGATGGAGCAAAATGGCTCTGTAGCGCCCCTAGAACATTGCAAAAAAACCTACTGAATTCAGTACACGTCTTCATCATGCTTGGACGCACCAAAAAGTATCTCGACGCCATGGTGGCAGGTCCACAGGAAGTCGGCCATTTTGAGTGGAAGATGCGTTTTGACGGCGTTTGCACACCTCGCATCTGATCAAACTCCTCCGACAGCTTTAATGGTAACGCCTTGAAATGTGGTCCGGCTACTCTTCAGCCATGGGCGACTAAAAGTTATATTGGATTTTCTCATTAGTCGGAAGGTGTGGGCGTGGCAGACCCTCAAACTTTGCCAACTTGTTAGTGCTTGCCACAAAACACAAGTCTCTTATAACTGTTGCGTACATTGTTTGATCCAGAGACAATGTCTTAGGGTGGACGCTGGATCCGGCCCGAACGCGTGCATATGCCTGACTGATATCACCTAGCGCCACCTGTTGGTGGTTGGAAACTTCACTTTGTTTCCACACCTCGCATGTGATTGAACTACTCCTACAGATTTAATGGTAATGCCTTCAAACGTGGTCAGGTTACTCTTCAGCAATCGGGAATTAAAAGTTATGAGAGTCTTCTACAAAGTTTGGGTGTGGGCGTGGCAGACCCTCAAACTATGCACTCTTCACAAATCCAGTCACTTATAACTTATGCATATATTGTCGAAAGTGCACGAAATTGAAAGTGGTGGATCATTATGAGACCCTCTGAATGCATGCCAAGTTTCGTGCAATTTTGTCCATGGGGGGCCATACAATATTTTTTTTTATGTGACTGTACACCAACTGGCCTGTAGGTGGCCTGACACAGTTTTCTACGAATATCCCGAGAACTGTAGGGCTTAGGAGGGCCACATGTTTTTTGTATGTTTGTCTAAAGGGGCCATGTCAACCCATCCCATAACCACTCATTTTATGTATAGCGCCACCTACTTAAAAATGAAAAAGCAAACATGAGGTGATGTAATTGCAGGTATCTCTGGCTGACATGGTCAAAACTGCACCCTAATGCATGGTCAAAACTGCAACAGATACACAGTAGACATTAGTATGCACACATACACACACAGTAGACATATGTACGCATGCACAAATAATTCCTTTAATACATAAAAATGAAACACAAACCAATTTACACACACAAAACACATAAAAACACACAAACACACTGACAACCATGACTCATTCTGTGCCAAAACCTACTGAACAGTTCGGCGGTCATATTTTGTAATGCTTTGCGTTACGTCTAGTTAAATAAAGCCATGATTTGTTAAGTGATTAAAAAATGAACTCACCATCAATGCTACACTAATGTTGACCATAGTTATCACCATGTGGTTCTAAAAATCTCAGACAGCATGCCTTGGTTGGCACTGAATGCCTTGGTTAAAACCTCAACATGGACACTATGCACACGGTCATACTGATGCCAAACACGTCAGATAATCTATTGAGCTTATCCTGAATGATGGTCATTCTCATTCTCAAACTGTTCAAGTCTTTTTTTCCAGTGACCTCTGATTCACCTCAGCACTTTCAAAAGACTGCACCTTGACAATGATGCCTGCTTCCCTTTCCAGCTCTTAAATCTCAACTTTGATTTAGTCTGAGAGCGTCCCAGAGGAAGTGATAAGCCAGAGTAATGGGAGTGATTCTGATCACTTCAAAAATACTTTGCAATTACAGAGCATTTGCTTATCAGTGCGTCTGACAGGCTGCTCTTGCAGGGGATTTCCCATGGTGCTTTTGCACACGTGCCCCTGTGCCTAATGCCAAGAGACCACACAAGGTTGCTCCAAAAACAGCAGCAGGTTTTATGCGTTCCAAGTGGGCTAGTGAAAAATGTTGGTACTAGCCTGATGTCCAGCTGCTAACACTGTCCTTCTGGACAGAACAACGTCTGCCAGAAAGAGCAGGAGGCCCACTGGTGGACCACAGAGGAGCATCTGGCCCAGATGGGAGTCCGAGAACAACAACTGGAAATATTTATCTGACTTAGTCCCCAACTATGCACTCGCACACAAACACAAAGAGGAGGGAGATCGGCAGTTGTCGTCTGCAAAACCATTCAAATTGTTGTAAACATCTAGTCAGTGAGTTTTAGTTTTCTATGAGGTTTCAGTTTCTGTTGTATGTTTTTGTAAAATGCAACAAAGTGCACAAGACAAAGTGTGTGTGGGTTGTTGGGTTTTGGTGTGGGCGGAACTAACTGATGAGAAAAAGCTTGTCTTTCACCAACATAAACCACTAAAGAGGTGAAAGATCCTATCACTAGAAAAGCACATAAAAATTGCAAACCATTTTTCTTCATATAAAACACATTCAGTTTCTAATTATCCTTGTAATACCTTAGCCCAAAGAAATTCCAAATGGCCAAATTAAAGGACATTTTATTGCCTTTTTTCAGACACAGATGGAAACTGTTGAGTGGGTTTTTCTTTCAAAGAAATATAACTGCACCTGATATAGTGAAATAGTTTGCCTTTAGAGACATTTCTGCACAGCTTCTGCAAGCCCATAAAATGTCCAAAATGCCAGAATTGTCCAAATACCATGTCTTGAAATTGGGCAAGTCACAAATATTTAAACTAATCCAGGTGTCCAATGGTATCTCTAAAATACCACATTTACAGTATTCACTAGAAAGTTAGTATGCATGTATGTGAATTTGTGTGTGAGTGTGTGTTTGTTCTCACTCACTGGTAGAGACCTCTTTGATCATCTCCGCAGCACTGTGGCAGCCGTTAACGATGTGCCGTGTCCACAGCGACAGGTCCTTGCAGGTCTCTGTGCGGAAGAGGTGGGTCTCGATGCCCAGCCGAGTGCCCGTGCGCGTGGCAAACGCCAGCTCCAGACCCTGCTGAGGAGAGCCCTTGTCTGGGCCTGAGTGCACCAGCCTAGAGGCAGACAGGACCAATCAGAAGCAGACTCCTAGCTACAGATGGTTCAAAGGCCACTGTGACTGCCACCTACCAAATCATCCATCATTTTAACTCTCAACACAGGAGTTACTTCCTGGATTTTCCATCTTTAGAATACTGTGTGATTGACCCAATTTGTTTGTATTTCCCAGTCAGGTGTGTGTGTGTGTGTGTGTGTGTGTTTATAATAACATACCGTGTGGCAAGTAGAGGGTAAGTGTGAACTGGGGTGAGCCAGGCGTCCTTCATGCGTGGCATAGTATCATACAGCAGCAAGTCCTTCTCTGTTAAAACCACTAGTACAGGCTTCCAGTGCTGCTTCTCATTCTCTGTCTGGAAACAAATACAAACATATTTCTGTGAGTATGTGTGAGTGTTTGTGTAAACATGTATATGTATAAGGGTAAGGGTAAACATGTATTTGTGAGTGTGTGTGTGTGTGTGTGTGTGTGTGTGTGTAAATGTGCATGTTAGATACAGAGTTTGTATGTCTAGGTGAGTGAGTGTCAGTGTACGTGTTCATGTGAATGTACATATTCTGTATGCGAGTTGCGAGAGTGTAAGAGAGGGAGACAGAGAGACAGAGAGAGAGAGAGAGAGACAGACAGACAGACAGACAGACAGACAGACAGACAGAGAGAGAGAACGGGAGTGAGTGAGTGAGTGAGTGAGTGAGTGAGTGAGTGTGAGAGAGAGAGAGACAGAAAGGTAGAGAATGTGTGTGTGAGAGAGAAAGAGGGAAAGAAAGAGAAAGAAAGAAAGGGAGAATGTGTGAGTGTGTGTGTGTGTGTGTGTGAGTGAGAGAGAGAGAGAGAGAGAGAAAGAAAGGGAGAATGTGTGAGTGTATGTGTACACACATCATCAGCACCATCAGAGCAGGCTCCATTGCTCCCAACTTCCCTGTCACAACGAACAGGCTTCAAATGGCGCATATGAAATAATGGCGCATATGAAACTTGACAAACACGGGGATCCTGAACGCATCAGTTCACATACACAGTGATCCTGCAACCCACTGTACTGTATACAACACACATGGTCAATGCTAATTCCTAAAGGCAATGTATGATTCAGTGGAACAGAATGTGCTATGCACGCATTTCTTATTCCCTTTATAGACCATAATATGCAGAAAATTACGTAAGAATTGCCATCAGATAAATCATTAGATTTCTGGGGGTTGAGGAGGAGTAGTCCTTGCGAGCAATCTTCTGGGTCCTTTTTTATGAAGTCGTATTTTTAGAAACTGCACTGGAAGCAGACTCAACAAATTTCTGCTACGGGACCAAAAGTCTCACCACATAGGAACACAACACGAGGAAACATGACGCCCAGACCCCGAGAGGCAAATCCATCTAACCAAGAGCGTCTCAGTAATTGAAGCGCATACTTATGACAATGAATTTCCCCCCTAGGTACAGTCCACCGTTACAGTATGCAGGCTTTCAAATTATGTTTCCGAGAGTAACTTACGGAACACATTGCGCACATAAACCCTAATTACAAACTCAGATGATGGCAGTTAAGTTGCGGATCCCCACAACCAAAACATGCTGGCCTCAGAATTCCCACAATGTCAGGGACAGCCACTTCCCATCACATCCCCATACCAACTTTGTCAGTCCTTTTTTGAATGCGAGCTAAAAAGGGATCTCACTATTCTTTTCTTCTGCATTAATGACAACATTTCAGCTGGCGGTCACATGAACTGAAGCCTTTTCTCCTTCGTGCCCTGTGAGAGCTGATCGAATTGCCATTGGGAACTTGAGAGGGTCTGTTTGCCATCAAAGCCCCTCAAAAAAGGAGACTGCAGACTGGGCCAAGAGCCGGAGGCAGGCAGAATAGCCCGGCTGGGCTACAAACAGGGCCTTGTTGAAAGGGTCTTGGCCCCGGCGCATAATGGGGAGGTGGGCTGCTGATCCAGGGGCCCTCCACATTCTGCTGGCCCTTCCCTGCCCTGAGAGCTGGAGGTGGAAAGCTGGGCCAGTTGGTAACCAGAGACGGGAAAGGGGGGGCGAAAGAGGCCTTCATTAAAGTCAGTGTGCACTCAGAACTGCCCACAGCCACACATGTACCAGCCCTCCATGTCAGAGAGAGTCCTAATGAGGCCCACGAAAGCCTGCCTTGAGCAGGGAAAAATCCACCACAGTTAGGCCGAGAGAGGGAGTCATCATGGTCATCGATTGCTGCTGGATATTTAAAAAATCTGAATTTTTGAGGAAAAATACACTGCTATGGAAACTCTGTCTTTATAGGAGTGAGATGGTCTCCGTGAAGAGGGTGATTATTGTTCAAAGCCCAGGCAGAGCTTTTAGCATCACAAGGCTGAATAAAACAAACATGCCAAGCACAAACAAACACATGCACACAAGCATGTGTAAGAGCCATTCCCATATTCAAATGCACCTCCTGAGTGACCGTAGAGGCTGCTTTTGAACACAGCTGGGGCCTGTCCTTCAGATCAAAGTAAAGACTTTTCATTAAGACAGGCATTCAAGATGGAGTCCTCCAGAGGATTAGAGTGCCTACCAGAGATCTATGTGCGTGAAGGGTGTGTGTGTGTGTGTGTGTGTGTGTGTGTGTGCGCAAGTCAAGTCTGTCTGACTGCCACTGCTCTGCCGGGTGGTAATAAAGTCTTTTTTCCTTTTTTTGGTTGATATCATTTACTTAGACTTCACCAATCTACATCAAACTTGGCATGACTGTAGTCCCACGTGGCTGATACGGAATATAAGTTTCTCTCCCTAAGGGGGTTTGTCCCTTCGTTTTAGTGCTAATACTTTTTGGGCAATAGTTCGTCAACCATTTCGTCAAAAATGATTAAATCTTTACAGCCAGTTGGCCTCTAGGAAGCGCATGACCCCAGCACATTTCATGACTCATTTGTGGAGTATCGCCCCCAAGTCAATAATAATAATAATAATGAAACTGAATATACAAAGTGTAATTCAAGGAGGTGCATTACTCTAACTCACTACAGTTCATTTGTGGAATAGCGCCACTTTGTGAATAATATTCAGTGTGTAAAACTACCACTTAACTACGTCTTGTGATTTATGTCTTGTCTGAAATTTGACAAATGCATCGCTACAAACATTTTTGGAATTGTTTGTAGGGGGGGGGAATTTGGCTGTAGGGGGCCCTGCTACTGTTAAATTTGAAGAATGGCTTAAAACTTAAGTTTTGATATTTGGAATGCTTATAATTGGCTACATTCTTTGGATGCACACCAATTATTGATATTATTTTGTCCAAAAAGGCCACTGCAACTGACACATTTCAATATTTCAGGAACATGTATTTGCATACACTTTGATACACTTTGCTACATCTCCTACACTTCCATTTGGCCTGCTTAACAAAAAAGCTAATGATAGCTCTGAATCCAACAATAAACTTTAGACAATGGAACCACGAGGTGAATCAAAGATCTTGGTGTTTATTCCTCACGTACGCCTGCAGGGAGTCAATTCCAAATCATGTAGACAGGGTAAAGACTGAATGTCGATGTACAGTATGACTTTTTATAAGGTCAGCTATGGGAGGTCACAGGTCAAAATGGGGGTGTGTGTTACTGTTTAGGTACTGGTTAATCATGGGATACCTTTGGGTGATAGGCCAAGTTGGGCAAATGGGGGGTGGGAGTGGGAGGGGAGGTGAGGTGACCACCAGCCCCCCACGGAATGTTCCGGAACATGCTTACCTAAGGTCCTGGTATGTGTATTACATAGGCCATGAATAGGGAGGGGATGTCTAGAGAGGTTCCGTTTAGCATAGGCCATGGGTGAGGGTGGGGGACAGACTGTGAGTACACATGGCACCCACACACACAAGAGCATTCATGTATGCAATGGTAATTATATGACTATATCAATTTCCATCACTAACAACGGCCAATCAAAATTCAGCAGATACTACATGCTTATGTGAATGGCCAATCTTAATGGAATTTTGTAGAATCATTAATAATGGCATACAGAAGCTATTTATCCAGTTTCAAACTAACCAGTCATAAGATGTTGCTACAAAAAGTTACATCGGTTTTCATCTATTCCTTTGACGTGGTTTGGTCCATCTTCAAAATGTGTTTAATTTACAAAATCATTCAATCTTTCACTACTTGGGGAAAAAAGTTTGCAAAATGTGGGGAGGTAACAGTACATTACTATTCACTGTCTTTACAGAACGATGAAATATGGCTTAACCATTACATCTCAAGGTCGGAGTATTTATCAGTTCTTGGGACTAGAGGCCATATGATGTATCCGTTTAGCCAAAACAGCGGCTACTTTTGACTTTATTTGACACTCCCATATTGGTGTAAGCCTCCTCATATAAATTTTACCAATATTAGTTTAAACGCACCCTCTTCTGTTAACCCTACATATAGCATTTTTGTTTTACTTAACCCTTTAACGCCTGCTGTATCATATTTGATACATGAGTTTTTGAAATGTCTAAGTCATCATGATCAATACTTTCCTGAAAAACCTGTTGTATGCAATCTGATGTGTTCTGCCGTCTGGCGGATTATCCATGCAATGTAGATGCGATGTAGGCAGTAGTGGGCCTTTGAAAGCTATAGCCAAAATGGCTGCCTTCATGTGGTTACTTTGCCAATTTTGAAAAAGGTACTGTAAAAATAACATTGAAATTGTAACTACTATTTCAACATATATATAATATATATATTTCCATATATATCATATGTTATTCTGTTTTTTTATTATTTTATTTAATAATCGAGTAATTTAACCCTGTAAAGACTGACATATCCAATATACAGTATATATATATATGTTATTCTGTTTTTTAATATACTCAATTCCTTTTTAGCAGTTAGTAATTTAATAATCGAGTAATTAGACCCTGTTAAGACTGACACATCCAACGTTAACCAGAGTATTCTCATTCTCAAAAGTATTGAGTATATAAGAAAACAGATAAGAAAACAGATATATATATTTATATATATATATACAGTATATATAAATTAGGGCTGGGCAATTATGGGCAATTATGGATTATTATTGCGTTAATTTATACATTATTTAACGCCGAATATTAATACAATATTTTTTATCGCACGTTAACACAGGTTTTATTAATATGCTTCAAGGCTTTTATTTTGTAAAAGTCTGCTGCAAAACCAGAAACGGATTAACCAAAGACTAGATGTCTTCTCCGCGTTGCCGGCCAACGGAGTCGAACGTCCGCACATGGCAGCCATCTTGCCACAGTCAGCTCGCTCACCCAAAGCATTGTGTTGGTAGTGGTACATTTTAATTAACCATAACTTGCTCAATTTTCAACCGATTTTCGAATGGTTTGGCTTGTTATAATCCTCAGAGATGTAGTGATGACACTGCATACTTATGAATACTAATGAATAATTATGATAATAAACATGGGATTTCATATGAAAATAACATTAAACAGAACAGATAGGAGAAATAAATACACACATGCACAAGGTATTTATGTAATTTATGTTAAATCAATATATAATCAATATACTCAGCATACAGAACGGCAACATGAGATGTATGTTTACTTTTATAATAGGAATATTGCTAATATAATACAAGTTTAAACAAGTAATACTTCTTTAGTAGTAACTGCTACTATATAAAAATGCTGATATAGACTGGTTATGCAGCTCCCTGATCAAAGTAAAATGTTTCTGCTGTTACCTCAGAAATTGCCTGTTTAAATGATATGATTGTGGCTCAGGATTTTGTGGCCAGTTTTTTTTTTTTTTTCATAACGAAAAGGATAACATTAATGTCCTGGCAGTGGCAATGAGTTTTAATTTTGTATTTGCTTTGATTACATTTTTTAAGTTGAGATTTACACTGAATATTTTATTTACCTGCTGATGTTAAAGTGTTTGCACAACAAATGTTATGGCACTTTCGTTCATATGGCAGAACATTTACAATAAAAGTGCGCTATACACTACTTTTAAATTATTATCGGATTTTGCGTATACATATGCGATTAATCGTGCTTAAATCAAGGAAATCATGCGATTAAAATCGCGATAACAAGTTGTAATCGTTGCCCAGCCCTAATATATATATATATACATATATATATATATATATATATATATATATATATATATATATATATATATATATGTTATTCTGCTTTTTAATATACTCAATACTTTTCTAGTGTCTTTTCTAGTTTCACTTAATACTTACTTTATGCGGCAGGCATATTGTGCACCGCTATGCGGCACGTCTAGTTTTTCCACAATAAATACATGTAGGCCTAGGAGTGAGACACTTATTCAGTTCATAAAATTCCAAAGTTTCTCTACAGAACCAGACTCTTTTGTTGCTCCAGACCTGAAAATTCTAATGTGGAGCTGCCGTCTCTCAAGACTGCAAACATTTCCATAAGAAAAAGGCCAAAATTGTTCCACTGCACATGTCCAGACTACTGACCTTTCTTGCAAGCCAGCCTAGATGGCAAATCTCTCTGCTCCCGGCGATCCCGCTTCTTCCCACGTGCTCCTTCACCTCTACTAAGACCTTGCTGGTGAGGCTGGTGGCCGTCAACTGCATGAGGGAGAACCAGGCCTGCGCAGACTGGGGGTCCTTGCACCTCAGGACCACAGTGTGCTTGGCATCAGGGGAGTGCAGCTCAAACTGCCTGACAATAAAAACAACACTTCTTTAGAAAACACGTCGGAAGAGCCAGGATAATCCTGTTTATATTGTGAGTTAAGATGCACTTGAGGACTGAATAAACTACACCATCAGAACCTGTATTTTCAACTTTACGCTAAGTCAGCTGTGATCATTTACAATTGCTTTCCTCTGCAGTAAGACTAACAATATTATTGAAAAGGCCCTCCATTTCGCATGGCTTTTGAATGCGTCACAGCCGAGTCTGAGTGCTCAATCTCCTGCTCGCCAGAGTGATAATGATCGTAAGTCTCCTGGCCATTCATCATTTGTAGTGCGAAACTAAACCCAACACTCGGCTACATCAACTCCAGGTGCTCCCCGCTGGTAAATTTAGACACTCTTCTACGCCAAAAAAAAAAAATGGAGTTGACTGAGAGGAAGACAGAAGCCAGATGCCATATGAAGTGTGCTTGGGTCTGAGAGAGAAAAGGAAGGGAGGGGGGCCTGGGGGACAGACAGCCTTCCTGGAAAAGACCCAAAGAGTTTTCCCCTTTAAGGACATCCACGGCTCCAACATGGGAACTCTCCTGAGTATTAGAAATGAGCCAAATTTAGAAAAACTGCTCTATAGAAGTTAATCCCCCTGCCTTTTGTGGTAAAAAAAAAACAGACTTCTGGCCACTCCAGTAAACATTACTGAGAGTTTAGCCACTCCTGTAGTTTATCCAAATGTCCATATCCATATGATCTGCAAAGATTACAATCCTCTCTATGTACTGCACAGGACTCTGTCAAAAAGTTAAGTGGTTTAAATTCTGGGATGACAAATCACAGTATAACATACAGCTTATAATAAAGAGTTACAAACATATCAAAATCACTGTCCATTTTCCTCCTGTTAAACAGCACTGTGCATCTCATTTAGTCTGTGTGTCTGCATGTGTGCGTGTGATCATGTGTGTGTGTGTGTGTGTGTGTGTGTGTGTGTGTGTATGCATGCATGTATCATGACATTCTATGTGGCTATATATAGCCGAAGTGGGCCTTGGGCCAGGATTTTCCCAGAGAGCAGGAATCCCTCATAACTAGAACTGGAGGTGGATACAGGGCCGGCGCTGGTCAGCCCTCTGCACGTACTACAGACAAGCAGCGGGAACTGGATGGTTCTCAGCAGTCTGCTTCTGCTTCTCTTCTGCTTCAACTTCAAGACTTGAGAGCTCCCATGGAGTGATGGGCAGTGTCTAATCTGATCAGGATCATGAAAAGAGGATTTAATCCGCTGACTTTCTTCCCTGTGTGGTGGTACAATTCCAGCTTCATTCTTGGTTAAGCATTGTGGTGCTACATATTTTCAACCCTCCATGACCCGTCAGAGGCTTTGTAACATTATCATTAACCTCCCATTCAGATACCGATCTGTTTCATTATACATGGGTTTCTTGTATACAAACATTGAAGGCTGCGCGCGCAATTCCGCGGCAGAAAGCCATCTACCCTAATACAAATGAATACAGAAAGCCCAGTTTAAATGTATTGTTTATTACTTATTTAGCCTACCGTTCCCTATTCTGTTGCCATGAATGCTTGCACACACCCTCAACATATTCCCAAACGTAACCTTGTACATGTTTGAGCCTTTTTCTATATTTGATTTGATTTGATATTTTATTTTTCCTGGCAAACGGATGCTTCCTCCTAGGTATACTGAACATCTTACCAACTCTGTTAGAGCAGTTCACCACACAACAACTCCCTGTCATGTTGCCTTCCTCCACAGCTTTCTCATCCACTTCAACGTTATCTTGCTTCTTTCTGCCGCGAGATTGCGCACGCAACCAGTGATGATGTAGCCGAGAAACCCATGTATACAGTAAGGTCTAAACAGATTCTGGGTATGCTGCCATCAGTTTTGGACAGCAGGGACCGACTTTCAGCTTTGATGTGGTGAATTTTGGCTTGAAAAGTGAAACTTCAAACACTTTTAAAAGAAAACAATGCAACAAAAGCCCATCCAATCCCATCGTTGAGTATTACTGGGACTGTCATTTTAAGTGGCTCGTTATAAAAAAGTTTGCCTTCAGAATAATGAACCCCCTGCAGCTAATAGTGAAATGATATATCAAAGAAAGCAGGTGCAAAACTATAACCCATCATGCTGTGTCTATTTATTATTCAAAACTACAAAGGGCAACCTGCGTTCAATCAAGTAAATCTGAAGGGAAAGGGGAAGTATGGGGACAAGACCTCTCAGTTCCTCACAGGTTCATCTTCAGGTAACCAGAATGCTATTTTAGATGATGTTCATGAAGACGCCTGGGGTGTGAACTTTGAGACCTTTTTAGAAACACAACCGGCCAACAGGCATACACCAGCTGAACACTGCAGCCACCACTGATAGTTGCCACCATACAGTTTCTTATGTTTTGGTTTCATAAATTAGGATGCTCCACAACATCAATAACAGAGCTCAAAGCATGAGATAGGAACGATTCCTTATGGGACAACACAGACCATTTTTTCTATGCCTTCATGATAAAAGGTGTTATTGCAAGTTGCAACATACACCATGATTATACTGACAGCATTGATTGTAATTTTTAAATGCTGTCAAACTGCTAAAGCGAGAAAAAAACCCATCACTTCGCTTTTACAGTGACACAGCAAAGATCATGGCGATTAAACAGACGACAACGATGGCCATACCTGTTCTCTGGGTCAGCTGTGCTCATGCTGCGCGTGATGTAGCACATCTTTAGCGGGATGCACCTGCGGTCCCCCTGCAGAGAAAGGCTGGGCGTGGGGCTGGGCGACTCTGTGTGGGGGCTGCCCAGTCGTGGAGACTCTGGAGGCGGGGTCTCCCAACCGATCTCAGAGACCGGGGAGCCCTTCTTCACGTAAGGGGTGGCCTCTCTCATGTACTTCACTGAAACAAGGCAAAAGACAACAATGGGGGAAGATGCTGCGATTTCTGTAAACATTACTATGAAGAAAAGAAAGGAAAGTAGGGACTTATGTCTAACATGTTAATGCCTCTCTATGTGTATGGGCATGTAGAGAGGTGTGTGCGTGTGTGCGTGTGTGTGTGTGCATGTGTGTCATGTACTGCTTTGTCATCCAAATATACTCCTTGACAAGAAATTTGTACAAGCAGAGTTTTTTGACTGTTCAAAAATGTTAAAACCTATTTTTCAGTGACTTTTGATGCAGGTATTTCCATATTTCAACCCCTTCCGTGGCCTTGGTCACCAGCTGAAATCACAGAACCTTGGCAATGGACTGTCCCAAATAACTGTTAAACAAATGCTATGAGCAGCTTTATACTTCAGCTCTACAGAGAGGGTTTCGGTGAATCTACCCAACCCGGTTACGTGGGGAAAAATGTCATGCATTACTCAATATCAAGCTGGATGCGATATTTCCAACCATCTGCAAAGAAGCTGACAAACGGCTTCACACAACAGCCATGTAGGAGTCCTGGCTCATAATCAAGGAAAGTGCACAGCTGTAAGACCAATTAGCCTAGCCATGTTGTGGTTGCCTCATTCTGGTTAAAACCCAATGTTCAGTCTTAATAACATGCCTACATTTCCAAGTGATAAACTGGTACAGATGTCTTTGCATCGGGAACAGACTGGTAAAGACGGTAAAGTTAACTTAAAACAGACTGAAAGGAAATGAGTTTTTAATCGGAATGTGAAGTAGATTTAATTCATGTTAAAACATTCCAAATGTTCTTGAAACTATTAATAGATCAAGCCTACAGGATTTTTGTTGCTTATGATTGTTGATGTTACATATAAAGGTGCTTCCGTTTAGTTGTCCACTTTCATTCCTGTTACACTGGACTATCCTGAACTTACGTAAACATCTGAACCATTCTCCCGGATCCTGGATCATTCTCCCGGACTTACTTGACATTGTGCTATCTGGTAACCTACATGCCCCCAGGTAATAAATGTGTGTTTAGCCTGAGTAAGATTAGATCAGGTTCACGTGACAACAGGAAACTGGTCAGTCCTGTCCAAAGACCAAGACCCAGCCGCCCTTCACACAACACACAGCCAACACCTGGTTTAAATACCAGCAGATCATCATTAAACTCAACCTCAAGTTAACCTCAAGCTAACCAAGCACTCATGCACGGCCATGCATGCCGGTGTGTCACTTAGAGTTGCAAAACCTGTTTGTGGCGATTGTTTTGGTCCTCAACAAATAAGATATATTTGTTTACTACAAGCATCAGTGTCATAGCAATACGGCAGACATAGTTTTTTTTAGCGTCCTATCTTCTCCCAAGAATTTCTTAGAAATGAAACAGCCTGACTTCTTAGATTTTTTTGAAAATTAACTATTTATATCGATCATATTAGATAATGCAAGAAGGCACTAAATAATGCACATAATGACATAAAAAGACTAACCGATTGATGTGCTATGGTGGTGGCTTCGCTATTCTTTTCGTCCCTGCACTGCAATACAGGTCCCTTCAAATGACAAGTGACGTCATCCCCTGATACATTTCTATGCTTAAAACTGTTGCACGATCAATCGAAAGAATGTGGTAAGGCAAACATCAGGCCAGGGTGTGGCTTATACACATGTACTGTTTAGTAAGCGTACACCACTAAGCAAAAATGATGCTTGTTACTGATGACACTGTAATTGTTGAGATAGCAGCAGTTGTGGAGATGGCAGCATCAAAGAAGTCCTCTGATTATCCCTGTCCATGCCGTCACAGTCATGTTGTATTTGTTATGGCACTGCCTTCTATGATTGCTGGATAGTTTCAGAGTGAGATCACATAACCATGGTGTATGTGTCTGTGTGTGCGCATGTATGCATATGTGTGTGTGTGTGTGTGTGTGTGTGGGTGGGCGGAGGGGTGTATGGAGTTGATTTACTTATAAATGTCTCGCAATTCACAAATATGTTTCCTGATTCACATATACGTGTCACACGATATACAAATGTAAATGCTGTTACATTTATTTACAGTCTAATTAATTTGTGAACATCCCAACATTTATTTGTGGATTTTTTTTACTTTTCTGAGAGGGCTTGATTCGCAAACTCACAAAGGACATTCTCTCCAGCCTATCAGATGTCTTTTTCAATTTCATCACATGAATGCAAATTCGAGAGTATGAACTGAATGTGACCACATTGCACTACATTTGTGTAGTGTCCAGTGACTTAGCATATAAATTGGGCTAGTAGGAGAGTGACTTAACATAACTTAGTGAAAATGTTTAGTTTGTACAGACTGTGTTTAAACATGATCTAGCATATGGTTTGAAGAGACTGAGTGAAATAAACTGAGTTAAATAAAATTCGATTCGGTTAACCCAGCATTGAACATCATGGTCCAATTTACCCAGAGGCTGGATTACAATAGCATTGTTTACCCATTTGGATTGGCTAGGTTGACCTAGCATTGGGTTGGTCGTAATTACCCAGCGGCTGGATTAAAATAGCAACAAATTTTGCTGGGTTAGTCCAATGGTTCCCTAGCACTTTAGAGTGTCCTCTACAGCTGCTCTACTTTGGTAAAGCAACATGCTTGAGATGACAGGTTTGATGATTGACCGTTCTTTCAAATATTCATAGTTCAAGCATGTTAAATCATGTATGTCAAGGGGTTTAACAAGCTAAACTCGTTATATTCCCACTTGGTGAGCAGCTACCAGATGCCTTTGAAACACAGATTCCTCTTTAAGTTATCATAGATTCCTCTTTGTGGTCCACATAACTGGACACTGTGCAGATGTTACGCAGTGTGGTCACATTCAATCATACCCTCGAATTTACATTTATGTGAAAGTGTCAAAAATCCACAAAATAAATGCATGGATGTTCACAAATACAAAGCAGCTTGTAAATGCACCTTCATTAGCCTGTAATGTAAATGTAACAGCGTTTACATCAGTGAACTGCATGACATTTATTTGTGAATTTTTAAACTATTCTAACTCCATAGGTGGTGGAGGCTTCACTTTATTTCTCCCAAGGTCTTTCTCTATACAACTCATTCCTTCCTCCAAGGGAGTAGTCTATGACATCAGCCAGATCTGTAAATGCAGTGAGTTGGGACTTGAACGGAAATGGAGAACATACAGCTGCTGGTCCACTTACAGTGCTAACAGTGAAACAGGACACTTCCGTGTTGTGGCATCTGGTTGTCCTAGTCATGATGTGGTTTGGGGAACACTTCCCATTAATTATGCACCTAGATGACATCAGTATGTTCCCCCTAGAGGCATTGCAGATAGCAGACAGATAACTACCATGTGTCTTGTCCGTGAAACAAACACACACTGTGCCTTTTGGTGTGATTTTGTTTGTGCTGAGGATGGAAGCATGTGTACCAGGTTTCCTAGTGATTGTGATGTAATGTTTTTTTTACATTTTGCCATCACTGCTGTCGGCCTAAAGTCATCCTTACATCATCCAATTCTAAAAATATGTAGCATATACACCATTTTTTTTTTTTTTTTTTTTTTAAATGTGCGTCATATGCTACATCACAGCCTGGCACAATTTTGCCAAACTCAAAAGCCGTGGCCTAAGTGACTGTTTTCCTAAACTAGCTATGGATTCAAAATCCCTCCCCCCAAAAATAAATCTGGGGAGGAAAACAGAATGTAATAGTGTTTGTTTGCTTTCACCGCCATTACTGCTGGCTTAACGGAATATTTCATCTACAGAGAGACAACAAAAAATGTAATTACTGAAAGACATTTCCAGAACAAGCACACTGAATTTGCTAAAAAGCATCGGGCTGGGGATGAAAGAAAAAAGAGAGTGGTTTCGGGAACTGCTGTGGAAAGCAGAGCAAAGGTTTTAAGAAATTGATCAAAATGTTTTTGCTGTTCCAGACAGAAAAGAATTGCTCTTTAGATAGTAAAGGTTGCCAACCCCTGATTTAGTAGATTTGTGTGTTGCCATTCCTCTCATGAGAAAATAATTCAGCCTACACTGGAGAGAGTGCTACACACTTTAAAGGCTACACACAAATAATTCATTACCCACATACTTGAGAGGCATGCATCCCCCTTCATCTCATAATTATATTTGCTTGAAGATGGCAGTGTTTCCAGTCAAGGTTATCTTCCCATCCAGATTTAATTTAATAAAACTCACCAAAGGATGGTGCTAATACTTAGTGCACGTTTGCCTTGCACAATGGAGTTCCTTGTTAGAAACTGCATCCCTATTAGCACATTGGGTTTTGAATCTGTGGCTACCATTAAATGTCAGCAAAAGCAGACTTCAGTGGACCTCTCTTAAACAATGAGAGCATTATCTTCATTAAGTGAAGCTGGAGAATGGTGGGTTTTGTTTGCTAAAGGGAAAAAAAGACAGTAATTGGTAAGTAAGTGGAAAGTCACTAATTAAGGAAATGTAGGGTAAGCTTTGAACACAGAGCAGGGGGAAAAAAGTACCGCCTCAGAGAACAGGTACTGCCAAGCGTGCTTTTCATCTCTAACAACAGATGAGAATATGACACAGTAAAGATGCACACATTGAACTTCAGATGGCCTGTAAATCAAATTTAAAAAAACAAAGAGCCTCAGAATTACCTGGGACATGCAGGCAGTATAAGAGCAGCTCTACTGAAAGACCAGTGAGCACCATCTGACGTTCTGTTTCCTTTCCATCTTAGTCTGTGGCCACTCTGACTTCTTGGATGGTCTAGGAGCATTGCTACATATTTGTGGTGGTTATTTAGGCAACCTCATTTGGCAGCCATTAATGTGAGGGATTATTGTGGTGAAGAATTCTGGCCTCTTGCCTTTTAAACTGGTGGGTGTGGATCTCACTTGAAAGTTAAAAGGATGTGCAAAATTACTGGCAGGAAATGCTGCGATGAAACATGCGAGTGAACTATTCAAATGAACCCAGAAAGACAGAGTGGCGTTAGTTGAGGGTACTGAGTACTTCATACTGGATAGATGATTGATATCTTTATAAATAACGGCTCAAATTCTTTAGTTTTCAATCTGAGTGACAGCAAGCCTCACACCACCCAATTTTATTTTATTTCAAGCATACCAAGGCTAGGGTTGGTCCCATGATCAAATGAGGATAACAGCTGTAAAAACACAAAAGAGGACTTCCTGAGACAAGTCTGATGCAAACACACCTGCGCTCAGTTAGAGACGGCCTAGTGGTCTCAGCCCATAAGAAAAGAACATCTACTAACGTGTCTCCTTAGATCCTAAACAACAAGGAGGTTAAAAGTGAAATTAAGGCTTAGATTTCCTGCTGCTCAGATTTCTATATGGACCACATTTCTCCTATGGTGTTTCAACAGGGTCACACATCATCGTTTTTAATAAATGTAGGTCTCCTGAGATCACATATAGGTCTCCTGAGCTATCGAATATCCATAAGAGGAGAGCTCATCATCATGTCAGACTAATGAAATAGCGTGTTGGCTCAACTCTCCTGCAGATCACAAAATTTGACTAACCAGACATGCCACTGTTTTTTTCTCTTCAAGATCTGATGCATTTTTTAGGGAACTTAATGCCGTTCGTGGGGTTTTCAGCAACATGGTTTGTAATAAAGTATTCAGACGTCCCTTGAGGTATCAAATCTGTCAAGACATCTGAGGTCAGATTTACTTCACAGATGGTGACCCCACTCCCACCCCACAAAGTCCTAGTAGGAGGTGAGGGGAGATTGGAGAGGCATGAGAATTCTGTAATTAATCAACATAGCTGCTGTAGACGTGTAACCTTCTCCAAGGGCACATTACAGTCATTGTCCTATGCCTATGGCCAGAGCCTAATAGTTAACTTATGAAGGTATCCTATAAGGCACTATTCTCGTATTCGTGCCACACATGGATTTATCATGACGTTTTAAAAGGCTACTAGGGCCATATGCTACAAGTCATTCAATGTGGCGACAAGAGATGACTGCACTTAAATTTCTCGTAGTGCATTGTGGAACAACAAGTAACAGGCTACAAACCCTGATTGCGAAAGCACTGGGCAGCATGAGCTTCTCAGCGTGAGGCGGGGGGAAATCACTGGAATCGCACATGCTCTCCCTACGCGGAAAATATTTGACTGGATTGTGCGAAACATAATGTTAATCCACTGTCGCACAGGGAAAGTTTGTGTAATGTTGAGAGGGTTTAACGAGAGAATGTTCCTTCAAAGCGTATCTAGTGTTACACTGAAATATTTCGCCAAGCACATATTACCGAGCTTACAGGCTATGTGAAAGGGAGTTGGATAATGCACCCTCAAGATCCACATACCTCCACTAATGACAGCTAATGACCATGAACAGGTGGTCAGAACACCAGTATTCTGACGTCATATACAAAGGGTATTTACAAGTGGATTCTCTTGTTCTTACCTTCTAGTGTTGCCTCTTTCCCTGCGCGTTTGAGCACTTGAACCGCTTCGTCATGAGTAGCGTCCCGCAGGTTCACCCCATTCACGGACAGTATCGCGTCCCCCACGTACAGTGCTTGGGTTTGGTCCGCAGCAAGACCCTTAAAAATCTTACTAATGAGTATCGGCATTTTATTTTCTTTCCCGCCTTTGATACTTATTCCAAGTCCACCTACATCTTGTTTGACCACTTTGACGCACCTTTTTCTGTTTGCTATCGCCTCTGGCACTTGTTCCGGTAAATCCGTGAAAGCCGTTCGAACGCCCGTTGTCGGACTGTTCGTTAAGTCCGAGTAATTGGTGGTGGTCGCGTAGGATCCATTAGTGATCCCGTTCAAGTTAATTTTCTCACCCAGGTCTTCGCAACTCAAAGTCAGAGCTTCCTCGTTCAAGTTGGCCAACACTTTGTGCCACCGATCACGCACAAATACCTCCAAAAATCCACTTTTTTGCACTCTGTTTCCAGACACTGGCAATGCTACCGCCATCTTTGGAGCATAGTTTATAATGCCATGTGATTTAACACGCACAGGACTTTCGACCCAAACTTTTGAAAGCTCAGATGACTCAATTTCTCAGAGGAGTTACGCTCTCTTACACTCCATATCTTCTTTTTAAGGGTGGAGCAACTACGGAGGAGAGCCCTAACAATCAATTCTCATATGAGTAAGCAGTGTCGGAAGGTGTTGAAGACTTCTACCTTCTGCGGTCGGCTGGCCAACTTGTTGCTTGGGACAGTCTTAAAAATTTTCACAGTACATGTCATATGCCAATTTTATAGTATTATATAAGAAGCACACATAGCATTTTGGTTGTTTCTTTCCTACCATGAATCAAATATCTAATCAGACATAGTAAAATATATCATGATAAAATGTATCTATCAAAATAAAACATTTTACCGGAATAATAGTTTATTCTGCTGGCATAATTCATGTGTGATTGTCATGAATAGGTAAATAAGCTAACCTACGACACTCTTCATTAATGTTTGACTATGCGACTGTTGTAGGTTACAGTTACTCATCCAAGTTTCAGGTAACTGGTGTTTTCATAAGTTGTCCCATGTAACTCCTCGAGTCCTCATAGTTAAATGAACAGCTTGAGGACTCGCTACCTTTTAATTTGGAGAAAAGGGACGTTGCTACCATCTACTGGTTGAATTAAATACAGGAACTACTGTCCGAATACTCAGGTTTGCATTCCTATTAATGGAGACAAGACTTTCTCTCCATGCTTGCATTTGGGGAAACCCCTGCCTCTATCTTTAAGGTGAGCAAGAGCAAATCAGCGTTCCCTGAAATATGTTTTAAATCCACTAATAATATGATTTATTTCATAAACTTTAAACCAATGACTGTAAAAAGCTAAACCTAACTTTAAATCAGAATCATCTTTTATTGGCCAAGTTAGTTTGCACAAACAAGGAATTTGTCTTGGTGCAGTGGCTCTCACTGTGCTTACACATATTACTCAAATATACAACACAACACAAAACAATACAACAGTGGAATGGTCAACAATCCAATAAGTCTTAAAAAGTATATAAGTGTAGAGTCATCAATGACTGTAAAAGGCGTTTTAGAGTAATTTCTTTAAACAAATTGACATGTGGATTATTCCCGATTCTGTTGTAATTAGACCAGACTGATGTGACTGCATAAAAATGAATAAGTCATAGTTACAGTTTAATGTGTTATGCCACTCTTACATAGTCACACAGCATCAGTGGCATAATTGCAACTGTTAATTCATGAAACTGAATTTGAAACATGACCAGCTATCCTCACATGTAGGACAGTAACTAAAGAGTATAAGGATATGATTCAGATGGAGAATGCTAAGTGGCACATGTTAAGTGAGACATGACCGTGTCTACTGACCAAAACATACGATGCACTGAATGCTCCGTATTCTTTCCATTAGACAGAAATGAACCACCTTAAATTAACAAATAAAATGAAATGCGTGTAAAAAGGAAACCTCAGAGGATATCAAAAACATATGAAAGTATCACATAAGAAAATGTGGTTGCTAAATTGTGCTAAATGCTACGTTGTGTTAGTACACAGGCCCGTGATGCACAGCTGACCCATAAGCAGCACATAACGAAAGCAAGTGTCCACAATTTGTTGGAACTACTCAAGCTACTATAAACACTACTTTCAAGGCCTTGAAATGATAATCTAGGACAGACTGCAATTAGTTTATTTGCAAAAAATATATTTGTTTTAATCAATAATCTAACTTCTTATTGGGCACCTTAATACTCAGTAAATCAGTGGCTGAATTATATAGCCATACACTAAGTTACTGATACCCGTTAATTAATCATCACAGAATTAGAAAAAAATGTTTTTTTTTTTAAGGTAAAAAAAACTAAGACCAACAGATCTACGCTTTAAAATGTAAATTTGATCAGAGTCAAATCTAGTAGACTAATTTTCTTTGTAGTGTTGCTTCAAAGCAAACAAATACCAAACAGCAGATCTAATTACATTAGTAATTAGTACTGCTTCAAAAATGGTCAGAGTGAGTTCAGCAGTCAGCAGGTATTTTAGACTACATTCAGTGTGATGTTCCACAAACTTGTATTTACATCATTCATCCTGTGGAGTCAAGTGGTTAATTTTAGTGTCTTGACAGTTAAGCCTACAATTGTGAGATGCTGAATCTACTTAAGGTTCCAATAGACATCTTTAATTATTTTCTTTATGCCTCCCACATTCAGGAATAATTCTTAGTGAAAAGACTGATGAAGGAATACAAGACTCTGATTTAGCTCAGTTCAACAAGCCTGCCTTACAGAGGCCTTTGGGGGATTGATGTCCACATCAATATGTCTTCTGGCACTTTGGAAAAAGTCATGGAATGAAAAAAGTGAAAAGGCTTCTGGTGCTTGTGACAGAGGAAATAAAATGGCGTCCTTTGACGTGACTGTTTTTGTGTGTGCACTGGCTGTGAGAGCCATAGCTGCCTAAAACGTTCACTAGGGTTAGATGTAGTGATAATCAGTACTGGGGTGTGGTGCGATGATAATCAGTACTGGGGTGTGGTGTAGTGATAATCAGTACTGGGGTGTAGTGATAATCAGTACTGGGGTGTAGTGATAATCAGTACTGGGGTGTGGTGCGATGATAATCAGTACTGGGGTGTAGTGATAATCAGTACTGGGGTGTAGTGATAATCAGTACTGGGGTGTAGTGATAATCAGTACTGGGGTGTGGTGCGATGATAATCAGTACTGGGGTGTAGTGATAATCAGTACTGGGGTGTAGTGATAATCAGTACTGGGGTGTGGTGCGATGATAATCAGTACTGGGGTGTAGTGATAATCAGTACTGGGGTGTGGTGCGATGATAATCAGTACTGGGGTGTAGTGATAATCAGTACTGGGGTGTAGTGATAATCAGTACTTGGGTGTGGTGTGGTGTGGTGTGGTGTGGTGTGGTGATAATCAGTACTTGGGTTTGTGTGGTGTGGTGTGGTGTAGTGTTAATCAGTACTGGGGTGTGGTGTAGTGATAATCAGTACTTGGGTTTGGTGTGGTGATAATCAGTACTTGGGTGTGGTGTGGTGTGGTGTAGTGTTAATCAGTACTGGGGTGTGGTGTAGTGATAATCAGTACTGGGGTGTGATGTGGAGTGGTGTGGTGTGGTGTGGTGTGGTGTGGTGATAATCAGTACTTGGGTGTGGTGTGGTGTGGTGTGGTGTAGTGATAATCAGTACTGGGGTGTGGTGTAGTGATAATCAGTACTGGGGTGTAGTGATAATCAGTACTGGGGTGTAGTGATAATCAGTACTTGGGTGTGCTGTGGTGTGGTGTGGTGTGGTGTGCTGTGGTGTGCTGTGGTGTAGTGATAATCAGTACTTGGGTGTGCTGTGGTGTGGTGTGGTGTAGGGATAATCAGTACTGGGGTGTGGTGTAGTGATAATCAGTTATATAAACTGCAAGGTCCATAAACAGTGGGGAAAATAAGTATTTGAACCCCTGGCCACTTGCAAAGAAATGCTTGATCTATAATTGTAATGGTAGGTCTATTTTAACAGTGAGAGACATAATATCAACAAAAACATCCAGAAAACTGCATTTCATAACAGTTATGAATTAATTTGCATTTGATCACGGCAAATCAATATTTGAACCCCTAGCAACCCATGACTTAGTATGAGGTGGAGTAACCCTTGTTTGCAAGCACAGACTGTAGTTGGTCACCAGGTTTACACACATCTCAGGAGAGATTTTGATCCACTCCTCTTTGCAGATCCTCTCCAAATCCTTAAGGTTGCGTTTTCAATGGGAGGGAACGCCCAATATTCCACGGTACATGGCCCCATCCATAGTCCCCTTGATGCGGTGGAGTCATCCTATACCCTTGGCAGAGAAACAGCCCCAAATCATAATGTTTCCACCTCCATGCTTGACCGTGGGGATTGTGTTCTTGGGGTCATATTCAGCAAACGCTCCAAAGTGGCAAGTCGAGTTGATGCCAAAGAGCTTGATTTTGGTCTCATCTGACCACATCACGTTCTCCCAATCCTCCTTAGAATCATTCAAGTGTTCATTGGCAAACATCAGACGGCCCTGTACATGTGCTTCCTTGAGCAGGGGGACCTTGCGAGCACTGCAGGACTTCAAACCATTACGGCGTATGTGTTGCCAATGGTTTTCTTGGTGACTGCAGGGTCCCAGCTGCCTTGAGTTCATTCACAAGCTCCCCCCTGTGTACTTCTGGTGTTATACCGCACGTTTCAGATGATCACCGATACTGCACGAGGTGAGATCTTTCATGGAGCCCCAGACTGAGGGCCATTGACAGTTGTTTGGTGTTGTTTCCATTTGCTAATAATCACACCAACAGTTGTCTGCTTCTCACCCAGCTGCTTGCCGATGGTTTTGTAGCCCTTTCCAGCCTTGTGCAGGTCTACAATCTTATCTCTGACATCCTTGGACAACTCTTTGGTCTTGCCCATGGTGGTGAGGTTAAAGGTGTGTAATATGATTCTTTAGACAGGTTTCTTTTATACACGTCAGCAGTTGAGATCAGGTGTACCTTGTTAAGGCTTTTTTATGGTACTCCGTACGACACGTTTTTGGGCACATAGGAACGCCTTCAGGTAGCTGGAACGCCTTCTCAGGTAGCTGAAACGCCCTCTCCGTGCTCTTCAGAGCCGTCGGACAGCTCTCCGTGTCCCTGCAAAAAATTATGTCGGTCCGCTCATGGCGACGGATACTCCTTGGCCGTGATTGGCCCACTACGACATAATTTCCATACGACCTCAACTCCGGAAACTAAAGTAAGTAGCCTACTGCCAGAGAACCAGCACGAGCGACAGCAATTCAAATATTTGTCTAAACGACCTGAGCCCCACGGAGTCAATGTCTCAACTGTTCATACTACTGACACATTGACGTATTTTATGAATAGCCTGCCTTTATTTAACTCCGGCATCAATATACTACATGCACTCGCTCACACTCGCTGTGATGCACTGCACTCGCTGTGATGTGTTTTCCTTTCATTTCACAACATATTTACTGTATAATTAACGATAGCAGTTGCCCCTTCGTAAACATTGCTACACATTTTATTTGCTTAAAACACACAAGTATATCCTATAGGCTACTGTCAAATCAGAAAGAAAACAGCTGTCACTCGGCTATTACCTAACCAATACCTTTCAAACACGGTGATAGATCGAAGGACAAATTAGTTGGGAATACTATCAACAGGTTGACTTCACTAGCATACTTATAAAGATATTTCAAATATGGAATGTTCAATGCTTATCGCGCCAGCCGCAGTATCTCAATTTGCCAAGATGATGAATATGGATTATCCGTGTGCTCTGCCCTGCTATTGTTCTAACAATAGGCCTACAATATTCCTTTTGTTTGAGTGTGGTTGTTTAGTGCGATATTCTAGTTAGGCTACTGTATATAAAGGAAGGCATTGCAACGGGAAAATCTCCTGAATCTCTTCTCATTGTGCTCCACCTGTCACGTCTCTGCGACCCACAAGTTGGGCTTCCACCACACTTCGAGACACGCTGCCGTTGGGGGAAATAATTACTATAGTTCATGTTTACTTGTATGAACTTTTAACTATTTCATGAAAGGTGTGGACTTGTACAACACTGTCAGTCTTTCAGATGTTGTGCCTATATCGTATCGTCTCGTCACATGATCAAATAGAGATTACAAAAATTACCCAGAAATCATTGCAAATCTGAATATGACGAAAATACCAAGGAAAATAAGAACGTATTCATTTAATTTAATCGTTTTTTAACAGTTTCTATAGTGTAAGATAAGCATATCATTTTGTTGTAGATTGCAACTATTTCTCCCACAAAAAATACCTACCATGAAAGAGATAAGTTTGCCCTTTCAGGTGTATATCAAACATTAGACAAAGCATGAAAGGTGTGTGTCTGCTGACACCTGTTGCATTTCAGTAGCGACAGCTGGTGAGAGGGAAGTAAGTAAAAGTTGTGGAGGAGAGGCAAAGCCAACTAACGATTTCCATCGCACGAAAATGTCTTTCGGCACTTAAACCGTTACTCCCCCTACTGTTCTGTAAGAGAATTGTTTTCAGCACCCACAGCCGTTGGAGTACTATAAAGGGACACAAATGCTAACTAGTACGTACTATCCGGCCGCCCGCCCACTGTCCAACTATCCGACACGACCGTTTTGAGTACTGTATAAGGGCCTTTATGCCTAATAAGGACTAATCTGTGTGTCTCGTGGGCACATAACTGGTCTGTGGGAGCTAGAATTCTTGCTGTTTGGTAGGGGATTTAAATACTTATTTGCCGTGATCAAATGAAAATAAATTCATAACTGTTATAAAATGCAGATTCAATATGTTTTCTGGATGTTTTTGTTGATATTCTGTCTCTCATTGTTAGAATAGACCTACTATTACAATTATAAGTCACGCTTTTCTTTGCAAGTGGCCAAACTTAAAAAATCGGCAGGGGGGTCAAATACTTATTTTCCCCACTGTATTTCTTAAGCCAAACATTAAAATGATGCAACATTTAAGTTGTTGTTTTTGTGGTCTAGGGTTTCGGACAGAACTACAATGTTTTTGTGATGATTTGTGGCCAAAGAATAACATATGTACACACAGAGAGACACACGCATGCACTTTGAGTTGTGAGCTATTCCAGCCAAAAGAAGATTGACCATGACTCTGTGGTGTGCCATTGGCTCATATTGTTAACCCTTTGATCAGAGGTGTATACAACATGAACGTATTGAAATAGAAGCACAAAATCTCAACATCCACTGTTTTTCTATCGGACTTATTAACTAATGAAGGTGAAGGTTACTCTTGACATTGGTTCTCAGTCACAGCATACTAATTAGCAACACCTAATTTCTGAGGCTACACATGAAAGACTGATTAATGTAACTAAGTATAGTGTTTTTCAAGGATGCAATATGCAATCCCAAAGGACTATACTTCTATTAGTGAACACATTACATGCAGGGGAATGCTGATGGTAATGAGTGTCTAATGAGAGTAATAGGCCCAGCACTCCTCACAGGAAGCCCCTGGACACTAGTATTCCCAATTCCACCCCCTCTGTGTTAAATGTTTTGAATGTTCAGGCATAATACATTCTGATTATTTTCTGTTTCTTTTATACAATAATCCAGCCTTACAACCAGTATACACATGGAGAAGAAAATCAGATTTTTTCAAAAGAAGAATCTGTCTTCTCTTCTCTTTTCTTCTCTTCATGCATAATCATTGATTTATTTTGCATGTTTAAAGTGAAAACAAACTACACCTCATCCCCAGTGGATTCATAGTTGTGTAACTCTCAGCCCAGGCATTGCTTTTCCATTTGTTATGGCAAACCACTGGGCTGGGTGAATTAGAAACCTTTTGACATTAACTAAAGCCAAGGAAAACAACAATGTAGCTTCCTAAAAAAACAATTCCAGCTCTCATGAGGAGATGGACATTTCAGTCAGACACTAACAGCTTGAACAATGACAAGTGTGAGTCAGTAGGTGGCACTATTATGCAGAATATTGCTCCAGTGTCTGAAAGCAGGTAGTTAAATACTGTGGTTTGGAATGTATTAAACAATGGATCCTGCTCTGTATGATGCATACAGATTTTCAGCTTTACACAGTCAAGTCAAGATTAGGTATTGTATATGTGAAGATTTGACATAATTAGTTTAGTTTGTATATGTCCAAATAGTCAAAAAAGGGAAGGAAGGAGAAAGTGTGTATTTAGGTGCACAACATACTGGTTACAGCACTTAAGAAGTGAAAACACTCTGCCTGTCTCATAGGCTTTTTAGTGAGTGGGTAAATGCCAGATGTTCGATATTCGACAGATATTCGTTTTCGAAAGACGTGTTTGCATTCTGATTGCATACATGTTCTCATTTTGATTGCTGTAGTAGTTGCCAGTGGTAGGCAGCTACATACTACAGGTGAAATCTTCCTGATATCTGCCATCATAGTGAAACAGCATGCATTTAAATGTTTAAAATATGCACCAAAACTCAAACGATAGATATTTTCTCATTCGGAATGCTGTATGTAGTAGTTGCCATTAATAGGCGGGTACAGGTGACATTTTATTGATATCCGCCATCGTAGTGAAACAATATAAATTTGAATGATGAAATTTGGCTGATATCTGGCATTATAGTGAAACAGTATGAAATTTAGTTTTTTAAATATTCACCAAAAATCAATAAAAATATATTCTTCATTCTGATTGCTGTAGTAGTTGCCAATGGTAAGCAGCTACTAACTACAGGTGAAATTTGGCTGATATATGCCATCATAGTGAAACAGTATGAAATTTAGTTTTTTAAATATTAACCAAAAATCAACCAAAAGACATTTTATCATTAAAATTGCTGTAGTAGTTGCCAATGGTAAGCAGCTACTTACT
Source organism: Sprattus sprattus (assembly GCF_963457725.1). Lineage (NCBI taxonomy): Eukaryota > Metazoa > Chordata > Actinopteri > Clupeiformes > Clupeidae > Sprattus > Sprattus sprattus. The sequence continues at coordinate 15,129,173 of NC_137916.1, forward strand.
ACAGGTGAAATTTGGCTGATATCTGCCATCATAGTGAAACAGTATGAAATTGAGTTTTTTAAATATTAAAGGCACAATATGCAACAATTATGCTTCAGGATTAGGGTTAGGATAAGCAGTTTAACCTTAAAATAACAGCTTAAAAAAAATTGGGGCGCTACAATGACTTTTAATATGGAGAATTGCGTCCGTGCCAATGGCATAGCAGGGTCGATAGGCATATAACTGCCTTCTGTAGTTTTGCCTGCCGATGCCCGCCGACCTGACTTTGATTACCTTCTGCCGATCTAGTAAGTAGCTTATTTGCCGTCTTGCTTAGTCTTGTGTTGCACATGATTGATGTTTGACTGTGTAAGGACAGTCGTTGAGTAATTAGTTTGTCATAATGTCAAAGTCAGCACATTTCAAGAGATTTCGTTAGTTTTAGCTGCTAGCATACCTTTAGCGAATAGCTATTAATCCTTAATGCACCTTTAACCAAAAATCAACCAAAAGACATTTTCTCATTCTGATTGCTGTAGTAGTTGCCAATGGAAAGCAGATAATTACTACAGGTGAAATTTTGCTGATATCTGGCATTATAGTGAAACAGAATGAAATTGAGTTTTTTAGATATTCACCAAAAATCAATTAAAAGACATTTTTTCATTGTGGTTGCTATAGTGGTTGCCAATGGAAAGCAGATAATTACTACAGGTGACATTTGGCTGATATCTGGCATTATAGTGAAACAGTATGAAATTGAGTTTTTTAAATATTCACCAAAAATCTATAAAAATAAATGTTTTCATTGTGATTGCTGTAGTGGGTGCCAATGGTAAGCAGCTACTTACTACAGGTGACATTTGGCTGATATTTGGCATTATAGTGAAACAGTATGAAATTTAGTTTTTTAAATATTAACCAAAAATCAACCAAAAGACATTTTATCATTAAAATTGCTGTAGTAGTTGCCAATGGTAAGCAGTACTTACTACAGATGAAAATACCAGGCTTCGGGTGCTACATGAATGTAGACAAAGCAGAGGAGTTTGGCTACCTCACTTTCCCTCCGGTTGAGGAGGCGGTTGCGGGCTACCTAGCCCCTTCCACCCCCACGATGCGCCTCGGTCATGGACCCCAGTTGCCTACTGGGGTGGCCAGGCATCAGGCGGTGCTGGCGGAGAAAGCCTATTAAGCGGCTGGGCAGGCGGCGTGTTCTACGAACACGGCCGCGCTGTTACAGCGCTATCAGGCTAATCTCCTGGCAGAGCTCGCAGCATCGCTGGGGGAGGGCAACGAGACCATAGTAGAGCTCCGGTGAGCTACGGATCTCACGCTGCGCCTGACGCGGTGCACTTCCCAGGCTCTGGGGAGAGTCATGGGAGCGAGCGTGGCAACCAACCGGTCGTTGTGGCTGACTCTGTCCAAGATGACAGACAGTGAGAAGGTGCCCCTTCCCGACGCACCAGTCTGTGTCCAGGGCGCGTTTGGTGAGGCTGTAGCGACTATGTCTGCTAAGTTCGTGGAACAGCAGAAGAGCAAGGAGGCGTTCCAGGCGTGGATGCCTCGCTCAGGGAGCTCCGACACATAGTTTGCATCGGGACAGCGAACCCCGAGTGCTGGGCAGAAGAGGAGCGGGTTTAAGTCCCCCGCTCCTCCGGCAAAGATACAAGCCGGAGCTCGAGGGTGGAACAGACATCAGTTCCGCCCCACGGCGCAGCCGCAAGCGCAAGCACAGCCACAGCCAGCGCGCTCTGCACAGGGCGCTTCCCACCAGGGGCGGCGTGGCCGTGGCAGGGGCTACAACAAGAATCCTTCGTCCTGAGAGAGGGTCCTTGTCCACGGAGGGGAGAGTGGTGGATCCCTGGCCACCGAGGAAAACTTTGAGTCACTCTCATGCACAGATCATGACAAGCACAGTAAAAGTATCCCAACAAGCACAACATTCAAAGGTTCATGCCATTCACCCTGCCCCTTCGGGGCCAGTCATAAGGCATGCTTGTGTAACCCCCCGCAACACAGCCCCAGCGTTTGCAAAACATTTTTTTTTTTTATCCCAAAGAAGGATGGGAATTATCGACCCATACTAGATCTACGCACATTGAACAAAGCATTAAAAAGGTTGAAGTTCAGAATGCTGACTCCACGAAAGCTCATTCAGTGCATACAGCCAAACGATTGGTTCGTCTCGATAGATCTGAAGGATGCATATTTCCATATACCGATTTGCCGCAGACACCAGAGGTTTCTGAGGTTCGTGTTCAAAGGAACAGCATACCAATTTCGTGCCCTCCCGTTCGGCCTGTCTTTAGCCCCGAGGGTGTTCACGAAATGCGTGGACGCAGCAGTCGCTCCGTTAAGGCAGCGAGGAATACGTATCCTCACTTATTTAGATGACTGGCTGATATGCGCACGATCAAAGTCAGCGGTGGAGCAGGACTGCCATCTAGTGGTGGCACACCTGCATCGACTAGGCTTTGTCATAAACAGGGCAAAAAGTGCGTTGGTCCCCCAACAGCGCGCCCCGTTTCTAGGCATGGTACTGGATTCCACCTCAATGAAGGTGTCTCTGTCCCCAGCAAGAATAAGGGCCATTCAATCATGCGCTCGCCAGTTCAGGCAGGGGCGGACGGTGACGTCTCTCTGCTGTCAAAGGCTACTAGGGATGATGGCGTCAGCCGCGGTTGCGTTACCCCAAGGGCTATTACGCATGCGGCCGTTTCAAATATGGTACCTCTCCATGAAGCTCAGCTCCTCCAGAGACAGGTACCGCAAGCTGACAGTGAACGCTAGATGCATGAAGGTGCTGGCGATCTGGAAATCACCCCGGTTCTTCGCCACAGCAGGCTCGATGGGCGTGGTGACGCACCGCGTTGTGGTGACCACAGACGCCTCCACAACAGGGTGGGGGGCGGTCTGCTAAGGGAGATCAGTGAACGGCCTCTGGACCGCAGAGCAAGCCAAGTCACACATCAATGTGTTAGAGCTACAAACAGTGTTCAGATTAGATGGTCATCACATACTAGTGAGAACAGACAACACTTCCGCTATGGCATATATAAACCGCCAGGGAGGTGTGCGTTCTCAGTCACTGTATCAATGGGCGAATCGCCTGCTCTTATGGGCAGTGGCGCATTTTCCCTCAGTCAGGGCGGTACACATACCAGGCAAGCTCAACTACGGAGCAGACCTACTATCGAGGGGCAACCCTCGGGCGACGGACTGGGCTCTGCACCCTCAGGTAATAGAACAGATATGGCAACGCTTTTACAGAGCGGAGGTGGATCTGTTTGCCAACAGAGAGAACACCTGTTGCCCCCTATGGTTCTCACTGGGGGGTGACAGTCCCCCGTTGGGCGTGGACGCGCTGAGCCACCAGTGGCCGAACATGCGTCTGTATGCTTTTCCCCCGATCCCGCTTCTCCCACCGCTGTTAAGCAGAATATCGGTGGAGGGCAAGGAATTATTATTAGTGGCCCCCCACTGGCCCAGTCACCCGTGGTTGGCGGACCTAATCAGAATGTCTGTGCAGCCATCATGGGAACTACCTCTGTGGAGGGATCTCCTAACGCAGGCGCACAGGTCGATCTGGCATCCTCAGCCAGAGCTGTGGTGACTCAGGGTTTGGCACCTGAAAGGCACAAGCTCCTAGCCTCAGGTTTGTCTGACTCGGTGGTGGCAACGATATAGAGTGCGCGGGCAGCTTCGACCCGATCGCTGTATCGCTGTATGAAAGTGGCAAAGGTTCGAGCAGTGGTGTGTTGAGCGTCAACAGGACCCTATCAACTGCGCACTAGGCGTCATTCTAGAATTTCTCCAGCAGTTATTTGATGAGGGGAAGGCGGCTTCCACTCTCAAGGTCTACCTGGCAGCCATCTCCGCCTGCCCCGCAGGAATTAATAATTAATCCCCGGGCTGTCACCAGTTAGCGTCACGCTTCATGGCAGGCGTGAGACGTCTCAGAGTGCCGGACAGACACCTGATATCATCATGGGATTTACTGATTGTATTGCGTGCGCTGACAGAGCCTCCATTTGAGCCCCTGGAGACAGCGGACATAAAATATGTTTCATTGAAAACGGCGCTGTTGTTGGCATTGGTGTCAGCAAAACGCGTTAGTGGCATGCAAGCCCTGTCTGTCAGTCCATCGTGCCTTCAGTTCTCGATAGCTGGGGACAAGGTAGTGATGAGACCGAATGCTGCATACACACCCAAGGTGGTAACAACCCCGTTCCGCAATCAGGTGATTGAGCTGGCAGTGTTCTCGCCTCCCCCGTTTGCGTCGGCAGAGGAGGAGCGCTTGAATACATTGTGCCTGGTGCGCCCCCTTCGTGGCTACGTAGAGCGCACCAAAGCGTTCCGACGGTCAGATCAGCTGTTTGTATGCTTCGGGGGGCAGGCAAAAGGCAGACCTCTATCTAAACCCAGCCTATCCCGGTGGATAGTGGAGGCTATAGTGTTGTCTTATACAGGTTTGTCTCTTGACCCCCCCGCTAAGCTTCGGGCGCATTCGACGCGGGGGGTCTCCTCTTCCTGGGCCTTGTTGAAAGACGTGTCAGTGGAAGATATATGCAAGGCAGCAAGCTGGAGCTTTCGCCACACTTTCATTAGGTTCTATATGTTAGATGTGATGCAGCCTAGTTTCTTGCAAGGCGTTCTGCGGGCCAGCAATGCTGTACCGCCAGAGCCTGAGGAGGATTAGAATAAGATACTCGCTAGTGCTAGTAAGTGTTCACAAGCACAAATAAGGCCCTATGAACGTTCACCACCAGCTGCTGTATGAACCTCTGTGAGGGCAAAGCATAATAAAGTTGGGGTGATATGGCAATCACTGTATTTACACACGATAATGGAAACTGTCCCGTTGTTATATCGCAGCTTCCTGCGATAAGGAACGTCTCGGTTACTTACGTAACCTTGGTTCCTTAAGCACGGAACAAGATATAACAATAGTTGCGTGATACAGTGTTTTTTTCTTCTTTTGGGTGGGTGTTTCAACGCTCAGATTTTTATCCAAGAATGATGGAGGAGCGCGCCGTGGTTTTTATAGGCTCCGGTGGGGGAGGGGCCAGAGCACGGCGCCTAGCGGCGTGAATGAATAAGTTCTTCGAACCAGTCCATGACACTAGGTCAAGTCCCGTTGTTATATCTTGTTCCGTGCTTAAGGAACCGAGGTTACGGAAGTAACCGAGACGTTTCGCCGTGTTTCAGACCCAGATCACAAAACTAGTTAATAGCCTATGTGGCTAGCGGGAACAACAGGTGGGATCAGATGCCATCAAAATGGGTTTGAGGATGCTATAAAAACTAGTCACGCTCAAAAACATACGGCAAAAATGGTAAAAAACCTGCATAATGTGCCTTTAATAAAAATACACTTTCTGACCTACTTTATGGGTATGCTAACTTGTCAAAAGGTTTGACTTTGTCTGGCTATTTTTACATTAATTAAGGACTTGCGTACCTTTCCATACTCATATTGAAGCCTCTATGACTGAGCTCCGACATCAATCTGGGAGGTCTAGCACGGGTGCAAACCTCCTCCAGTGTGATGGTTTTTTACCCACCGATTACAAGTGTGGTTGAGGAACAAAGGGGCAACTATGACTGCAGCTCTGCTCTGTCTCAAAGAGTAACTGCTGTTCCCCTGAGGAACAAGAGTACTCAGGGAGCTCTGGAAAGAGCTGCACACAGTGACATGTACCCAACATCCAGATGTGTAGCAGGACCTGAACTCCTTCAAGGGGGTTCAGAGGGTCATGTTGGCAAGCTGAACACCCATGGTGACATTTAACACCCTCTACCCAACCCACTGCCCCCCTATATGAAATGTATTTGTATGTATGAAGTGTAATGATTTGTGAAATATGATTTATGGGAGAGGTATGGTCAGTGTTTTCTTGACCGTTTCTTGGCTAAGCACAATCACTGACACAGAATTATTTCTCACCTTCTGGTTTCCTTTTCTTCCAATCAGTTTACCTGCTCTCATAATGTCTTGCTGATATTAAGGAAACATGGAAATGATATTGAGGATTTATATGCAGTGTGCATAAAGCGAGTATTTTCAGAAGACAAACTATACAATTATAACTAGAATCAACCAGTTTCATTAAGTACATTACATTTCATTAAGTACATTAAGTAAAACAATTCCTCAAATGATTCAGTTATGAGATGTAGAAAAGTTGCCTTAAATCAAGATTTATGGGCAAGTTTAATGTAGAAAAAGGATTTATCTAACTTTGTCACATGAGGATTTCCTTACTTGGCAAAATGCGATGGGTCAGCAAAACAGAACAATCCTGGGGCCAGCAGATGATTACGTAAGCCTATGTTAACAATATCTATATTGTACATGGGATGGCCTGGTGAAAATGTGCAGGAGGATTGTGTTGCTTTCCAGAAGGTTCTTCTGGGTCATTTAGCTCAGTTTAAACAGTGTCCTTCCACATGTTACTAGGCATATTTGAGCTTTTTTTCTGTCTTTTGAAAAAAAGAAAAAAAAAACTCATGGTCACACACTCCCCCCTCCCCTGTCCTATGTTTCTTTATGTATCACCTCTCTCCTACCAGTGCGAATACCCATTTCCTTTGTGATTCATCTTCACAGCTCCACCGGAGCTCAGTATCCGCCTGAGGAGACCAGTGATTAACAGCCCGGATCACAGGCAGCCCCTGCAGAGCCCAGCTAGCCCCGGCTAGCAGCCTCCCCTGCCTCCGCCCTTCATAGCCTGAAGAAGGGCCACCCTGTCCTTAAAACCCTTGGACGGGTTCCAGGCCCCCTTAACTGAAAGCAGGCCCACGTACGCAGAGAGCGAGAGTGTGGCGCAGGGGCTTCCGTCATAGGGGCAGGATGAAATGATTAGGATGATTGTGAAATCAAACAGGGGTGTGGGAGGGGGTGGTGGGAAGCTCGGATGTGTTGCTCGGAGTACAAAAAAATGACACCCACCCACTGACAGAGGTTGGTGCGCTGTCTCTCGTTTGCTCTCTCACTCTTCACTCTTCCTCCCTATTGTCTCATCTCTCTCAGTCTTTCTCTCTTTGTCCCTCTGTGGCTCTCATCACTCTTACTTTCTCTGTGTCACTTGTTCTCTGTAACTGTTGTTTAGTGTAGTGCTGAGGCCAGATGGGGGGTGGGGGGCTGGAGCACATGTGGAACCGTTATGGTGGCTTTGGTTGTTTGCTGCTCTCCCACGGTGAATGCTGGGAATATTTACCATAATGTCAGCAGCCGAAAGCTTTGGCAGGCAATCCAATCACCGCTCATGGGTAACCTGTCCAGCTGTGAGGGCATTTCCTCTGACTTCATATTCTAATGCATATGTTTGTGCGGTGGAACAGGATCAATACATTGTTGGTGTAAATGTGTGTCTTTACCTGTAAATGTTCTATAAATCTGTGGATGTACATTCTCTACATACATACATGGTCTGAATGGACATGTATCACGTAACAAGCATGTGTGTGTCCTATGTTTGAAAGAATCTTTATGAATATATGTATATATGAGGGGTGATTGCTCGTGGCCTTAGGTAGAAGAAGATGAGTTATATAGCATATATGCATTTTCAGTTCAACTCTTATGTTATTATGCAGAAAGTTTGAAGTCAATACCTTTTGTGGCATTTATGAGAACATGGTGGCAACTCTAGGGGAGGTGCTCCTTCTTACAGCATGGTGAAAAAGTGGGCTCCTGTGTGAGTGCGTGTGTGCGTGTGTGCGTGTGCGTGTGTGTGTGTGTGTATGTGTGTGCATGCGTGTGAGATTTTGTCACACAGACCCAGGAAACACAGAAGCATTAGGACATTGATGCTCAAGAATTAAAGTAAATGTCAACAAGCAGACATTAAACTATGACACCATCATGATACGGACAGTTCCTCTATCTGAAAAATAAAGACTCTGAAATGAATAAGCCTAGATTTATGGCATTCCTATTCTGGTACATTTCCAAGTATTTTGTGCACGACCAACCCTTTTAAAATGAAGCCCCTCGTTGAACACAGTTTATAGTGTAAAAAACATGTCATGTAGATGAAGTGGCAGAAAAACTATGCACTAAAAGATATATTGACTCACAGGGTAATTCAGTCCATCTAGCCTTTCAGGGATGTTCTCAGCCCAGCCATTCGACGCTGGATCCACTGAAGCAGAGCAGGAGAAGAACCAGGCCCATAATAACACATCTGAACACTATACACAAGAAAAAATGTCTTCTGTTACTGCGAAACACAGATGGTAGAGAAGAACCACCACAAAACAAGCCCTAAAGGTCCTGGTACATTCCTGCTTTTATCATTAATAAATATGTTGACTGCAGTCGACGTATGCCAAATTTGTTGATCCTTCTTGTGAAATGCAGATCCAGTAAGCACGTTGTGGTGGGCTTTTGCTCTCTTGCAAAAGCCCAGCTCTACGTTAATGAGTAGATAATGGGGATGGGAGTCTTGCCTGAGAAGAACATCCCTGCTGATTTACAGGGTGGATTGGCTTCTTCCATCAATTAGTCTTGTTTGCGCTGTCTTGATCAGATATTTTTTACACGAAAGAAAATCTAAAACAGACAACTGGTTTCTTAAAGTTTTCACTGACACATCTGAAGTCTCAACTTTGCATCAGCTTTTCTGTAAAGGTTGAGAAGGGTAACGTGTTGTATTGAAAGGACATGTTCTTAAGCGAGGAAAAAGAAAATGAGTGGGAAACATGAATTATGTCAATTAAACCTTGACGTGACTGACACTCATAAAGGACCAGTATCATTTCTCTGGTACCATCCTCTCTTTAATCACAAACGACCAAGTAGACCATCTCTCCAACAACAAGAAAAAAAACCTTCCACATAGAAAACACATTATTGCATACAATACGCAAAGAAAATCAGAAAAGAAAAATGTCAATACATTCTTGCACATGGGGGCCTCCAAGTGTAGCCCTATGCAACCGCTTAGTTTGCTTATGACATGGGCCAGCCCTGGGGATTACACACACAGATAAATTATGACTGAGGGTGAAGTCCAAAAGCACATGTTTGCACCATGGATGTGTCATAAAGAACTGGATGGATTACCTCTTCCATTTGTTGCACTGACCAGAAATTGAAGAGCCAATCACTTAACCTACAAACAGCACGTGCCCAATGATCACAGTAACCAAAACCTTACAATGATTGGCCACACAGGCATGTGATTGAGACAAGCCAATGGGAAACAAACGTCCTGGACACTGGCACCAAAACAGCTGATGAAAACTTGTTTGCTCATTTCAGAATAAGAGTTCCGGACTACACTAGAGGGCGCAGTATCTTCATGTGCTGACCAGGGACAAAACATGTGCAGACGCTGTCGCTGACGCTGATGTTTATCACCATAGAAACCAGCAAACAAATCCTTCCACTTGTATACCGTTTATAAAAAGCTACTTGTTTAAGTGAGTTTACTAAAATCCTTATCCGCCACTCAATCATAGTAACAATCTCCATCTACTGTAGTGGTTCTGATATGGTCGTGCCAATCAGGAACTGGCATCACTTGCCAAACTGCGCACTCAGACGCGACAATATGCTGTATTGTACGTTTATTTTTTTATTTTTGGGGACTTTCCACTTGTGTTTGAGCAGCTGTTAGCCCTCGAGGTCAGCTCTGTCTAAATGCATCTGTATTCTTTGTGTATTCACTACCAGCATCATATTCACAGACTATTGAGCCACAGTCACCACAACAATATACCATTAGATCTTTATTTTCTATATATACCATTAGATCTATATATGGTAGACATCAATAAAGCACTCTGTTAGTCAGTCAGTCAGTCATTTGGTAGACTCCTTTCATTTGGTATCCTAACCTTTTTGTATCTTACATGTATTAAGACATAGGTTATTGGCTGATCCTGTACCAGTGGGTTCCAAACACACTTCAAGTTTGTCAGTTTTCAAACAATGCTGCAACAGGGACATTGTTAAAAAGCTGTATGAGAAAACAAGATCTAAGACCACACTCCACCCGTACATTGACACACACACACACACACACGCTCACTTACAAACACACATTACCTCACCATGTCTCACGGGGCAGGCTGTATGAGGGGAGACACCTGGTAGGGGAATCTTACAGAGATTGTATCTCTGCACCAGATACGAGGCAAGACTGAAGCTCCTGGACAAATCTGTTGTGGTGTGTTTCCAAACATGCTCTATTTCAATTACACTGTTGAAAATAGGAGCTGGGACAGTGGTGGGAAGATTGCAGACTCCCTCTCACAATAAGCATGTCTCTGAAGGACATCACAGTCTGCCTGAAGGACATTGCCTTCAAATAGAGGTGACTGACTCTTTATCCAAGTGTTAATGTTGTTCATTCTGTGTGGAGCTGGCATTGTGAGAGCTGGTGTGGCTCACTGCCCTTGCTAATGTGGCAGTAATGCTCCAGAATTCTGCTAATCGAATGTGGCCACTAGCCCTCAGTTATTCCCCTGGCTTCCAAACCACAAGTGCAGGATGAGGATGTGTTTGTGTCGTGTCACAGTCTCGGTATGCTCGCTGGAAGAGGAAGGACAGAGCTCTGGTCCAGCAGCAGCGGGGTTCAGAAGGAGGCCCATAGAGAGTTCAACCGGCCTCCACAATGCAGCAAACAGAAGATGGTTTGAGACCATCCAACAGGTGGCTTTTGAACATGTTTGAAACAACATTTTCAGTATACTTTTTTTGTGGCCCTGGAGTTAATGGTATAGCAATTCCAAGATCATGGGTTCACTTCCCAGGACACACAAATACTTTTAAAAATAAACATCTCATAATTTACTGGACATGACCTTGGGTAGAAGTGTGTCAGAGCGTGCAAATTAGTAAATGTTGACATGTGAAGCTCTTCATACCCTCCACCCACTGAAAACCTATGTGAATATTTGGATGTTTGTAAACAACACAGATAAAAAAAACACACACACAAGTCATCTACGGCTTCACCACACCACTGGAACGCCTAATCACAGGCTGTTTTCCTCTGACAGGGCGCGTGCAGAGAGATTCACTACATGGTATGTTAACTATGTGAATGGTGCATTCATTAGAGGTCTTCAGTGGTTGAGGTCTTCAGTGACTGTGGTCCTTTAGTGACCGCCTAATCATCTCCTAATCTGAAAAATCTTTTAATACATATTTCTAAATGTATGATCCCACAGTTCCCTCTAAGAGTTGGACCTAGAAGCAGCACAGCATCTTGCATTAACCATACTGCAATCACCTGTCATTGATGAAAATTGAGATGGATGGGAAGGGGCGTAGTGTTCAGATGTGATTTATACTGTGTGTGGCAAAATGCTCATGATCTGGGTTGAATTAACTGACTGTTTACCATTTGACCTGCGAACCAGAATCAGTTATAATTTCATGGAGAAATAAGATAACCTCTAGTTTCACCTCTCTGTGGTTACCCACCCACTTTACTTTCTCAAACACACACACACACACACATACTGACACATGTGCATACAAGCATGTACACCTGTACATGCAAAAGCTAATACGTATGTACACTCACCAATGTGTTTCTGCTTGGAAGCTTTAACAAACAAGAACATCATGTGGAGTATTACGAGAGAAAGTTCTTCATGCCTTCGGAAATAAAGTAGATATGGATATTTGTACAATATATAGATGCAACACACATCTCTGTGTTCTGGACTTACCAAAATGAGATGCTGACCACCAGCATACACTCTAGATCATTAACCTTAAAAAAAAGACATCTGGTGTCCACCATACTGTACATCGGCAACTCAGCTGATGCTATATTTTTACAGTGTGCCACTCGTGGCTAAGGAAACATCTCTTCCTCTTCATTAAGTGGCTCTTCCTCATGTGTTTATCCATAACAAAGGTCTTGACAGGGGATCCTGGGTGTTGTTTATGCAGCTGGATCTCACCTTTAATTAACAGCTCCCAGTGCTCAGTGGGCTAGTTAGAGCTTTGGGCCTGTAGGGACGAAAGCAGAAAAAAAACACTTGCTGACTTCTGGCCCTGACAGTCACACAGATGACGTTTTGATTGAATAGTTACCTGACCTCGGCTCTGGCTCAGTGTAAATGCACTGACATCTCAGATGGTGTCTACAGGGAATGAGGATGTGGACTCGAGATAAGGGTCCCTGATACTGTATCTGTGTGGCCTTGACAATCCGAGTTCTCTTTAATTGGATGTGTGAGGTGCGCCTCTTAACACTGAGAGGGGATTTGTGATGGAAAGTAAAGTAAAGTAAAGCCTCTCATGTTTCCCTGTCTAACTCAGGTTGAACCACCACGACTGGGGAGGGAGAAGTTCATCATATGTGGTAAGCTCACCCCTGGCTGACCATAGAAGGAACAACAACAGGATTTACTGCTGTCAACATGCCTCACGTAGACAAGCACGCACCACAGCATCCCATCACTGGAACGCCTAATCACTCTTTGTTTACTTCTGACATGACGCGTGCAGAGAGATTCATGACACGGTATGTTAACTATGTAATTGGTTCCTCTTCTTCTTCCAAATGTTCTTAGTCAACAACTAAAATTCCTCCTAATTGACTCATAATTTCAGAAATCCCGTAACAGATTATTGTAATTTATGATTCCACTGTTCCCCTTAAAAGTTAGAACTAGAAGCACAACATGTTGCATAAACCATAGTGCATTCCCCCGTCATAATAGGAAATAATGATAAATGGCAAGACACTTGGAGCTGAGCTGACATCAAATTTGATTTCTAGTGTATGGGATGAAATGTCAGGAGGGTTGATTTGATTAATTAGAAATTCAATTTAGAAAACAACAGCCTTAATGGTGAAAACATTATATGAGCAGTAATCTCAACTCTTAGCAGGTAATTAATCCACATGATTTTGAACCTACTTTGCTTAATAAAGATAATCTTAACACATATGCAATCACAAACATGGATACAAGCACATATGCCTGCACATTCAATCACAAAGCTCAAGGCTGGCCTTTGAGGCCTTGAAGAATGGATGATGAACAATTTTCAGTCACCTGGGTTAAAGTGCTAAAACTTTTCCTCATGTGCAATAAAAAGAAGTTGTAAAGAACACATTGATAATCACTGCGATGTATGTCAAGAGGTTTGCTTTATGTGCTGGTGTGGATCTCCAAGCAGCTGTTGGGGTCTCTCCCTGAGCTTGAGAGTCTTCTAATGAATGATGTTGGAGTCTCTGAAGGCACCAGAGACAATATTGGTGTTATTGGATCAGGGCAGGCGCAAGACCCTGAGGTCAGTGCTGGGAAGCCGTCAACTCAGTGAAGTACATGCGCTTCGTGAACCCCGGCAACACATGAACATCATCTTCAAACACACACACACACACACACACACACACACACACACACACACACACACACACACACACACACTAGACCATCATAAGGAAGTTTCCCTCACCCACCACCTCTGACCTTCACATTTTCCCTTGAGGCTCCCTGACAATTGGGGGTTGTGTTCACTTCACTGAACATCATGACACCAATCAGCCTTTTCTTTGTCGTGGTGTTCTGCTTCCCATGATGTAACCTCTGTGAATAAAATGACCTAATCAGCTTAACTTGTGAAAAATGGCGTCATAGACCTTTTTTGGTTTGAACCTGCTGAACATCTGGATGGTAAATAGGAGACTCCTTACCCAAAATCTCATTGCCGCTGTGTTTTTGATCAGGATTTTCCCCAGTCTGACGATAGGTCTCCTACTCTTCTGAGCCTGTGGTGTCCTCTGCTCTCAGCAGACCTAACCAGCCGGGCTGTAGTGGAGGGTAAAAGCACGTAAACGCCGTTTATGCACCTCTGGAATTTTGCAAATAGCGTTTACGCACCTCTAAATAGCATATAAATAATTGTTGGAATAATCCAAAATAAATTTGGTGTCATTTTAAATCACCTAAAATTAAGTTTCATATTGTTGAACATATAAACGGTGTAGACTGAATCATTTTCATCTGCACTGCATTATGGTCTGTGACCCTCCAATCAGTGCCTTGCGGTGGCGACACCAATAAAGATCCAGTAAGTATGTAAACACATACACATAGTGGATTAGCCTGCCTGCCTACCCATTCGGAATGGATTCATTAACCATGGATATCAGGCGATTTTTGAAGAGACCATCGAGTGCTTTCACTCACACAGATGCCCGCAAAAGTACAAAGTAAGACTGAAGAACATCAATTCACATTTTTAAACATTGCTTTGGTTCGCACAACATTGTATTAAACAGGGACGTGCGGTCAGAGTAGGCATGGGAGGCAAAAAAATATATACACTACCGTTCAAAAGTTTGGGGTCACCCAGACAATTTTGTGTTTTCCATGAAAACTCACACTTTTATGTATCAAATGAGTTGCAAAATGAATAGAAAATATAGCCAAGACATTGACAAGGTTAGAAATAATGATTTTTATTTGAAATATTAATTTTGTTCTCCATTTGCAGCAATTACAGCATTGCAGACCTTTGGCATTCTAGCTGTTCTATGCTGAGGTAATCAAGCTGCTCCTACAACAGCTCAATGGGGTTGAGGTCTGGTGACTGCGCAGGACACTCCATTACAGACAGCATACCAGCTGCCTGCTTCTTCCCTAAATAGTTCTTGCATAATTTGGAGGTGTGCTTAGGGTCATTGTCCTGTTGTAGGAGGAAATTGGCTCCAATCAAGCGCTGTCCACAGCAGGGACATGCACAGGAGGGACCGTTTGCCCTCTTTGACTGAAGTTGCCCCTTGGAAGGAAATAAGTTGCCCCTCCGAAGGAAATATATATAATTGCGATCAGATGATGGGGGAGCGCCAGCAGCGGTTAGTGAGAGTTTAAAATTATAAAGTGAAAATTTGCGATTACATGACGGGGCGTGGCAGCCGCATTAAGTGAGAATTTAAAATGATATTGTGAAAATGTGTGATTACATGACGGGGGCGTGGCAGCGGCGGTGAAAAAAATATTGTGTTGCTCCTTTTTTCCAGGGCAGAGCAACTGCCCTTCAAAATTCCTGTGCACGTCCCTGGTCCACAGGGTGTGGTATGGCTTTGCAAAAGGGAGTGATAGCCTTCCTAATGTAAAGTCCCTTTTACCTGGTACAAATCTCCCACTTTACCTGCACAAAAGCAGCCCAAGACCGTCACATTACCTGCACCATGCTTGATAGATGGCGTCAGGCACTCTTTTTTTCAATCCATAACACTTTTTTTTCAATCTTCCTCTGTCCAATGTCTGTGTTCTTTTGCCAGTATCAATCTTTTCTTTTTATTGGCCAGTCTCAGATATGGCTTTTTCTTTGCCACTCTTCCTAGAAGGCCAGCATCCCAAAGTCGCCTCTTCACTGTAGACGTTGACACTGTCGTTTTGTGGTTACCATTTAAAGCAGCTGCCAGTTGAGGACCTGTGAGACGTCTATTTCTCAAGCTAAAGTCTCTAATATACTTGTCTTCTTGCGGAATTGTGCACCGGGGCCTCCCACTACTCTTTCTACTCTGGTTAAAGCCCGTTTGTGCTCTACTCTGAAGGGAGTAGTACACACCGTTGTAGGGAATTCTCAGTTTCTTCACAATTTCTCCCATGAAATAGCCTTAATTTCTAAGAACAAGGATAGACTGCCGAGTTTCACATGAAAGTTCTCTTTTGCTGGCCATTGTCTTCCCCACCACCCCCTTCATTATTGTGAGGCCTACACATACTTTTCTTTACTGTTTCCTTGAAATTTTGTACAAACTACAAACTCCAAACCGACTATTCACTGTCAATGATTTAATATGACTTACATGAAGTGTTGCCCTCTTTTGTTGTTGTTTGCAAGGTCTCTCTTCTCTCACCTCATAGCTACGTCTTGGTTATCACAACAAGGCAAAATTCTTGTGGGTTCAAGACTTTCACCCAAATACCCTTTTCTTCTCTAATTCAGGTGGAGCACTTTCATTGGGAAGCTGTTAATCATATGTGGTAAGCCCACCCCTGGCTGGCCACAGGAGGAACAACAGAATGTTCTGCTGCCTCCTTGATGAGCTTTACAGTAAATAAACACCCAAAATGGGAATGGCCACCAACTGACATTACACATGCAGGGAGATTCATGACATGGTGGGATAATTGAATTATATGGTGAGATAATTGAATTATAACCACATATTTTTCTCAAAGTTGTGAAACGATGTCAAAAGAACAAAAAAATGAAAATTGCACAAACATGTTTGGCACAGGTGGTTAAAGACTTTCTCAAAACAGTGACAGTCAGTTTTGTCTTTCTGTGTGTTCAATGCTTTCAAAAAGCATGTCAAAATGTTAAATTTGCTTGAGAAAGTATCGAACCCATGCATGGGTTTGTGAAGGTTAACAATAATTGCACTGTGCTGTGCCTCAGTAGCCTTGATGCCTCTTAAGCACAAGACACCTCTCACCTCCCTCTAATCAAACCTTGAGATTATTGTTGTTTTCTGAAAGTTATTGAGGACATATTGCGGACATTGCAGAGATTTGTCTTAATTATCCTCATCCTGCTCTGGTTTTTATGCCAAAATTAGTGGTGGTCAGCTATTGGAATGCGTCTGTGAGTCGCAGACATGCCAATACCAACGCAGCCAGACACAATGACTGATGTGTAACGGAGGGCGAAATGGATTCCTTCTGTCTCTTTGAAACTCTGCAATAGAGTACAATGTTTGAATGCCATCAGTGTTCATGTTTCCCTCAGTTGATTTCTACTCATTTGCTCAGCTTTGTAACATAAACTCCTGTTGGCCTGTGTAAACGCCCAGCCCAAACACAACCATGTAGGTCGACTCTCTTCAAATGCTACGGGGAAGAGACGTCAAAAAATCACCCTTTTGAGACTTCAGCCTTTTACACTAAATATTTTCTTTAACGTTAAACTCATTCATGACATCCTTCACCATACCTACTTGCATGGAAAAACAAAATGATAGTAAGTATATTAGTTACTAATATTTTCAAATAATTTGTATGCAGATTTAAAATGCTTGTTGTTGTTAATTGTTAAATACACCAAATACTTATAATCCTGATATTTAGATTTGGATTAGTTGTTTGTATGTTGAAATATTTTGTGAATTTCCCTTATTTTGAAACCGAGTGGTATATATAAGGAGGTTTTTAAACTAGGAAATAATTTATAATTACAAAAAGGTTTAAATCCAAATAAATTGAAATAACATAGTAAGCAAAAGCATTATTAACATTTATGTCAGGTCGGTCAATTCTCACTGTGAACTACAAGTGTAACTATGTTGGAGACCCAGCATGAGGGTTAAGTTAGTGTCTGTGGTCACACTTACACACTCACTCACACATGGATGCACCCAAAGACGGACTGTCCACTGAAATGCGATCTTCCATCTGCAGCTCTGTCAGACATCTGTTTCTGCTTTTGCCTAAATGGAAAGGCAATCTGTCCATATTTGAATTAATGTCTTAGCTTGTGGAGACAGCACTAAAGTGGCTTATACACTAATAATTTGTCAAGCTGCAGAATCACAGAGTATTTAAGGTTTGTTTGATAAGGTAAGCCTTTGAGTAGTTGGACTGGTAGGAAGGGATTTTTCCTATGTGTTTTTCATTGACCCCATGTTATTTAACATATCAGTAGCAGAAAATATATTTGATCTCTTGCTGTAAAGACTGACCTTCTCAAAACAACAGTTTTCATTGTGGCGTCACTGTCTCACTCTGCTGTGTACATGAGCCCAGTGTTTTTAAGCAATGTGATGTTGTTGGACTAACTCAAAGGTCTGGAGTTTGACCAGACATGATCATTGTTTTCAACTAAACCCTTGTGGCTCTGTTCCTCTCCGTGTTTCTTCTCCTGGCTCTTTTTTAACGTCATGACCTTCTTTCTGTTCCAAGTCGCTGCTTAGTGGAACCTTACTACGTCTTACCTTGTGCAATGAAAGCGTAAGTGAAGAACCAGTTCTGTGTGAGGGGTGAGTCGGCAGTGTGTGATGCGCTCAGAGGCAGCTGTGCGTCCCCTCGCACTCCTAAAGTGACGAGTGGATGACATAAATAATGCTCTGAGCAGTCCAGTCCCTGCTACCCCGGCACAGAGGCATCTGAGAAAGCACTTCCAAGGTTCTCTCTCTCCTTTCAAGCCTCAACACGCGAGGATGAAAAGAACTGTTAAGGACTGACTCAACTAAGGTGCTATGCACACGAAGTCTAGGGCCTCCGAATCGGATTTACTTTTCACACCAATCGAATCTTTTAATTTCGTAAATACGGAGGCTGGCAACGAGAGATTTGCGTAAACACGGAGGCAGCAGATTGCGGTGAACCGACTGTAGTACATACCTCACGCCTGTGGGTGGCGCTTTAGCGCTTTATTTACACAACTGAAAAAACGTGAAAAACCTAGAAGAAGAGACTCAAAAGCACAAGGTAAAGGAAGCAGCAAACGGATAAACAAATTACACAAGACATTCAAGCTCCAATTAACAACATTACATTATGATGGTTAATAAAATCAGTGGTCAGACTAAAGGATATGCGAAAATGAATTCTTTTTTCTATTGATAATAAAGAGTTTGGAACAGTAACATGACATGTCTGTCATCCCATCTCCCATGATGCATTGCTCCGAGCATTTTACATACATTTATGAATAAAAAAGCAAATTAAATCGCTGGCCAATTTATATTTGTGGTCATGAAAGTTATGTTACGTCTGAATAAGAAGAATTAGATCAAGATAGGGGGCTAATCAAAAATCAGAAGACTGGGTTAATGTTAGTGAATTCGAGGCCTACCATGAGTGAGATTTTGAGGGAGAATAAGTTATTTATATACTGGTTGGAGATGGCGGAAAAGATCACGTGGGGCAGTGACGTCATCAGGTTGCGTGAAACCGTGCAGACGAACACCAGCCCCCGTACCGATTCAAATCTACTCACTTTCTACCCCGGACTGCGATCGTTGCAGAAACGAGGTGCGGATAGAGAGTGTTCGTATGGATGATAGGGCTATCTGTATTAGCTATCCGTATCAGTTTGACAAACTAGGCTCCATGTAAACGACACTTTAGTGTCAGTGCTGGCTTGGGATCTGACAAGATCCAGACGACTCTTCTGTTGATCACTTGTTCCATGTTATTTAATGTACTGCATGTATACATTAGTAACCTACTTTATGTAAAATGGTAAGTTGTTAACCTAATTAATGTAGACATCTACTACATAATTGAATATATCATTGCTGCATGTCCATAGGGTTTTTGTTTGTACACTAAATACATTTGTAAAAGAAACAGCTGTGGTGGTTTGCATATGTGTGTTGTAGGGTGGATATGGTGGCCTTTCGTCAGGTGTCAAAGTTCACATCCAGATGTTTGTTGTGATGTTGTGATGAAATAATTCCAACAGTAGTGAGCATGTTGCCATGGAATCAGTGTCATCCCAGCACACACCCTTCCTCATGGGATGGAGAGCATGCTCAGACACACACAGCAGCAAAGAGCTGTTTGACGTGTGCAGACCCTAGCAGCAGGAAGTGTCCTTGTTTGTGTAGCATCTGGAGTGGGGTAAGGTCCCAGTGACTCTCCCAGCTCAGCACTAAATCAAAGGGCTGCAAGCAGCCAGAGGGATGTTGCACATTCAATCAACTGATTCCTGACGCTCAGAAGGAAGGAGACAGGTTTTTTTTCTGCCAAACTGGCATTCCACTTCTGCTATTTACCATTTCAAGTATTTGGTTTCCCAACTGAATTCAGATTAGAATGATTCGATTAGAGTCTTTAACATGATGCTTTCATTTTCTGCGCATCAATCTCTTGTGTGATGAGTTCTTGCATGGAGCAGCATGGCCTGTGTCCAGATGCCTGAAAGCTAAGCTTCGTTCATTATCGCTAAATTAGCTTGTTTCAAATTACTCTTCTTATCAATCATTTAAATGACTTCTGGTCAGAATACGAAACTTCTGTCTTTTACAAAACAGATAGATACTGCTAAAGATAAACACATAATCACTCTGGACCTGTTGTCCTGTGAAAGCTTGTCTTATCTTTCGGTCCAAGTAGGCTAGGGCTTTTATCCAGTCAGGCACCTACCAAAGAGGACTTTTCAGTGGGACCATCTGCATTCTCAGACCAGTTCACTGTGACAAGTAGATGTGATTCAGCCCACTTTGACTGGAAGAGATGAAAGAGAGCTGTTCAGAGGTGACAAGCCTCTAAAAAAGGGCAGCTCTCAGCTTCTGTGTCACCAAGGCCTTTGCTTAGATTTGGCGATGATATGGTGTCCTGGTGTCCTAAACAACAACAAGAAGGTCAGTCATTTAATTTTTGGCAAGATCTGCTGATCCACACAATGAAGGTGAGGAGGTGTGTGCTTGGCTGGACATTTGGGGTTTTAACACCTAAACTGCATGCCATTTGCCCTTAATATTAATTATAATTTTGTATGTACAATTTTTATGATTATTGCAATAAGCTAAGCTTTCATTCAAATTGCACCACCACATCATTCACAAAGTATTCCAATCAGTGCATCAATACAAAAGCTCTTAAGCTGTTTTCTTTTGTAAAATGCTGTGTGCGCCCTGTACTGTGAATGTGAGGTGACCTAGAATGCTCTGGTGTTATCAACCTTCCTTCCGTTCATAGCTCGAGTCACCACACGAGACCGCAGATGCCCCATTGTCTCTGTCCCTGTCCCCCTCACACTCACCACAGATCCAATTGTCTACAGTCCCCAACAATTACAAAGTAAAAAGTACAAAAAAGATTACGTCTCAAGTCACTACTACCAAGACACACTTGGGAGCACTGCAGTGCACAATGTAAGGTATCTGGTTGACTTCAGCAAAACTTGTCAAATACAAACTTGCCTTGTGAATGTTCAAAAAGGGGAGAATATTTAAGGAAAGGGGGCCTACAAATTGCATTGCATCAGCTGCCCTGGCTCTGATTGTAAATCCCCAATCCAACAACCCATTTCCAGATCCCCCCCCCTGGCTTCCAGCACTCTACCTTACATCAATGATCCTCTGTGTAAGCCTGGCACAGGCCAGAAGCCTGTGCGCATATCTGGCCGCACAACACAAGAGATACCCTGAGGAACAGGTCTCTGTACAGGGCCTTCCGCTGGTCAGTGTAGGCCCCTGCTGTTTTGGGCAGCCTGAGATGAACCTCAACACTGGTGGTCAGGTTTGCCTTCCAGAGCCATGCACCCCAACCTCTTCTCAGAGGGGGCCTGAGTGTTTATGGGCTGCTTTTGTTGTTTCGGGGAAGAAAGCTTGCCTTTGTCTGCCAAGAGCAGACTTAAAGATTTGAGGAGGTACATGTGCCAGAAGATAAACTGAATGTGCCAGAAAAGCAACACAAAGGAACAATTGAAAAGAAAGGGCTTTGAGGGTGAAAGAGTGAAGAGATTGAATGTTTACAGTTGAATTTACCACGTCAGCATATGAAGAACACTGAAAAATATTGTCACATTTCCAAAATGTTGTCACACTAGACAGCCTTATATATGATCGTGTACTCTTATACTTCATCGGCTATGACTTGTATGTATGTGGCGTGGCTGAGTCATCGAAAGTACTGGGTACTGGGACTGTCATGGTGTCAAACTCAAACCGTCAACTACCAGTATATACATGAGCTGAATACAATTCCTATCATGTGTTGGGCTTCATCTAGCTTTCCCTTTAAAGACAATGTCTCCAGTTTCCGTCATCTGTCCAGAATCTCAAACACACTGTGGTCAGGACTGAGATGACACAGCCTCTCCCAACTGCTAGCTGGTTCCTTATCTAGGCTTGTTAGAGCAGTCAGAGATGATCATTCGCGCCACATCTGACAAATTGCCAAAGGTTTTGCCCACAGCTGGAGAGCAACCCCATGCTGCTGCATGGGACATTGAGAACATCTCACTTGACCAGTCCCTGCTGTTCTGACTTCATGTTGACTTTACAAACGTGACTTTGCCTTCCAGCAGAGACAGTGATTGCTGGCAGACCTCAGTGTTCTGGGCAGTGGCGACACATTTTCACAATTTCTCGCGAACTGGACAAGCTGTTGCCTGGTTGATGAATTAAGGATTTTGGATTTGATAGACTGATTGATTCCTTAGTCGTCCTTGTTTCTCCTGGCTGAACTAAACTCTTTTGAGTGTTTCTGGAGTATTTTACCTTTCCTAGCCTTCCCAGTTGCTTTCCCACTGTCATTTTGTGGGGGAAGGTGCAGTCCCATAATTAACCCCTAATTACTTAATTGTGTCCATTGACACAGCTTATTAAAGGAACTATTTCCTGGTATTGCAGGAACTTCACAAAGCCTTGTTTGTGGAGAATTTATGCCACTATTTATTTTAAGCATGAATAGAATAAAACAATTTGCCAGCTGATTTAGTAAGTTTTTAAACCCAGACCACAATGGTTGCTATTATGTTTTTTTTTCTTTTAATTTAGTGTGATTTGAGCTTATTTTAATTATTTCCAAATCTTGGAATTCTTAAAATAAATTATGACAAGCTCAGGCAAGGCAACTTGTCCCTTATCTTGGAATTTCCTCAGAATACTTATATTAGATATAATGGAATATAACATGAACACAAACCTCTAATTCTCAGATAATATAGTTGCTTTTAAAGTGGAGTTTTGCTCTCTGTCAAATTCTAACTCAAATTCAAAATGTTACTGTCTATCCAGTTCAAACAGAAACAAAATCATACTGTTACATGACAATGTCACAGTCAAAATGTATCCCAGAGCTATTCTGAAAAAGACAGATGTAAATGAATTACTGGTTCTTGGTGGATCATACTGCTCAAGTTACCACAAGATACAATACACAACACCTTTTCTGTGCCTTATTCATTCCCCAGACATGTGTTAGAAGGCTGAGTCATGTGGCTATGCAGTTTAGACAGCGGAGAGGGCTGAGGTGTCTGTGCTGGAGGGAGGATGGCAGGAGGGGCTTTGCTCTCAGCTGTGTCAGATTCTTTGGAGTTTATGCTTTAAACTCCCTCAAATGGAACTCACAGCTGTTGGCCAGAACTGGAAAAGCCTGGGGTAAAAGGGTTAATGGGCGGGGGTTTCCTTTTCTTCTCTCTCTTTCTCTCTCACTCTCTCTCAGTCTGTCTCAATGTGGGATTGTGCTTTTCTCAACCACTGCTGTACAGTTGGACAAACTTTCTTTGAGAGCGCATGGTTTCTTTATGTGTTTTTTTGTTAACAAAGAAAATATGATTTCTGTGAATGGCTCTGCAATGAAAGAGTTATGACGCCAGTGCAAAACTCAAGGGAAGGAGTCTGCAACCATGGGTCTCTGTGTGAGACTAGCCCCCACAGGGCCAGAACCATGAAACAATTAACGTAACACACACACAAACACATGTTTACTGATGAAAGGAAGGAACATTGACAAATGGCTCAGCAGATTAAAGTGACCTTACTATCCACGCCCTACATGCTATGAGCATGAACAAGGCAGCTTTGGCACATCATATGGAAGGACACTGAAGCATGAATCTGTCTAATGTGAGGCTATGTGGCGGAATGTACTTCAGAAACACAGACATTTGGGCTAAGTTGTTCACCATTAAGATAGAGTGATGTTTTAATGTTGCAGGTTACCATTTATGCTTATAGTGCAGTGATAAAACTAGCATGTTCTCTTTCCAAAACATGGCTCACTGAATGAGTGAGTGACATGTGAGTGACATAACGGAAATAACATGTCAACAATACTATAAGCACCTTTGTTTATTGAACTATATATCTGCATCATTTCTATGTAAATTGTTTTAGCACCATATCTCCACTTTAATCAAGGCTCTGTATACTTTATAGCCACACTTCTCTCTTCTTTAAATTTCCTCAGGAAATTGGTAGCATGGATTTTTATGCTTCAGTATATCCCTCTCCAAATAGTTTTACAGTGGACCATTAATCCTTTGATCTTTTGAGTATCTCCTTTTCTTGGCTTAGGAAAGAAAATTATGTAATGATTTGAGTCTTCAACAAATTGAAATCACAAGTAAAGAATTATCCACATCCAAAACAAACCTCCCTCCACCTTCCTCTTCGACCAAACACCAACAGTGCCCACCCTTGCATGATGAAATGTGTCAGACACAAGTACGCCTTAGCGCAGCCTCTGTATCTATTACAGGCCTGTTGCCATGAGAAGTTAAGCAGCACTTAAACCCATGACCATATATATAATGGACTAAAAGCAGTGCAGAACTGTTATTGCGTCACAAAGCCTTTCCCAATCCTCATGGTACACATACTAACCATGGTGCTACCCCTGTGTGCAAGTCGTGCCAAGAAAAATGGGGGTGAAGGCAGCAGAACATAACATGAGTTAAATCCATTTCCACTGCTGGGAATATAGAGTCCAGACCAGACAGAGAGAGAGAGAGAGAGAGAGAGTGACAGAGAGGCAGGGGGAGAGGTTAAGGAGGTGGGGGAGATGAACGGAGAGATGAACAGAGAAAAGGGTGGCACAGACAAAGAGAGGGAAAGAGAATGTTTGAATGTTTTGGCAGAGCGTGCTCATGGTGTGAGCTGCTGACGCTCATGAGACTAGTGGTGCAGAGCCACAGGGTGGCGGGCTCTCAGACACATGGGCTCAGGGCTCAGTGCGCAGAGATGAAATGCGCTCTGTTATCTCAGAGAACATCACTGCAACCCTGGTGCTGCGTGGCAAAGTTTGAGCTATAGATGTGTAGTCCTTGCACAAAAACACTAAAAACAGACGAAGTTCCGATACATTTCTGCAGAAGAATGGTAATGTTGTAGAAGTTCCTCTTTGTGTTTCTATTTTGCACCCAAACCCTGCGCAACATTCTGTGCACCCAAACCCTTTTCTGACAAGCATGCAAAGGCTTTCTTTCTCCACTCAGAGCAACTCCCCTTACACACGCACACACACACACACACACACACACACACACACACACACACACACACACACACACACACACACACACACACACACAGGGTGTGAGATTCCTTCACATTTGATCCTTTGAACGGCTGAGCACCTACGCCCTTACCCTGCTCACACAGAGGGGTCACAGAAACACCACCAGCAGCACCACCAGCAGGAGCAGCAGCAGCAGCAGCAAGGTTCTCAATAGTCTGAGACGAGGGATGGTATGCTGAACTTCTGCCCCTGGAAGCTCCTGGGAGTGCCACTCGCTCCTGGTTGCAGCGTGTCTGAAGCATACTGTGCTCTGTGGGAACTCATGAAGCGTGATTTTGTGTAGTCTGGAGAAGGCTCCAACGAGTATGCTATAAATAGGAGCCGGGATCATGGCTTACAACTAGGAGAATATCCTGTGCCCACCTCTATTCACTCTAACCAGTGGCCCTTTGCTTGATTTAAGTCTTTTGTAAGAGAACAGAGACGTGGCCATTATACGATTAAGTAATGTGGAAAGACTAGCAGCTTTTCTGTCTTGTTTTTATTCAGAAACTGAAAAGTCTAGACCCTTGATTTTTGGCCACTTGAGCCTTCAGATTGTGTGTACTGTAAACAAAGACCACTGCCATGGGAACCCTTGATAGTTTCTCAGAAGAGGCCTTGTATTCTTTTTCTCTCTCCATCTGTCACCAGTGAAATAGAATCACAGGGGCCAACTAGCTCAACTCCTGTGTAACGTCACTCTGCAGTACCAGACTGGCCTTATTTAACCGTGCCAATAACCATGTAGTAACACAGTTGTTACTACTCATCTGCATGAGTTAAATCACTTTAGGCAATATCTACTTCATATCTTTTGTATTAAACGTTTACAAAGGAGAACAAATAACAATAAAATCAACATCTTTTTAAAACATTTATTTTGGCACAAAAATGAAAAGTGCTTTTTGACAACACTGTCCAAAAGATGTTCGGCACAAAACAAAAATCAAGGAAAACACATTTTGATGCTCTGATCAAATTCTCTCTGTCATTGTCAGAATTCTATTCAAAAACAATGACTTTCTTGTGGGGGCTACTCTTTTACTATAAAAATAAATGTTGTGGATATTGTCTCTTACTCAACATACATTGATTGGTCTTTGTGTTGTGGACTGCGTAAAGTGGTATGGGGGGGTCAAAACAGTTTGCATCCAGCACTTCGGCATCTAGGATGTCAACCAGACCAACTGACTGCTGGTTAAGGCACCTGGTTTAGGCACAACATTATTTCCATTTTGCCTTTCAGCTTGACCATTAATGAATATTAAATGATAAATATATGTCTCTAAACCTGTGGCTGAAACAGTGACACAGCACTGTGGTTTCACCAAGAACAGGAGACAATTAAGGCAGAGCAGAAACACATACTCCACAACACAGAGCATACATTATTGTGCAAATGTTACAGCTTTGATTTTGTGCAGGATTTTGCATATTTCTTTCACTCTGTTCTTATCGTCCACCCATATGCTGTAAATGCATATGTCACGAGCACCGTCACAAACTCCCGTCAAAACAGGCACTATACTCCAATGTCATTTTTGTAGGCCTACAGTATAGTATAACAAATATCAAAGTAATCCTCTCAATCTGGTATAAAAGCTATAAACCACAGAATGATCTAATAAATATGCTGGTTTTCTTTCCATGAACACTATGAAACACAGGTTAATCACCCTTCTTGAAGATCAATAACTTATCCCTAGATTTGCATTTTATTGTTACTATTGCAGAAACAAAAACCCAGCTTCTCAATTTCACATTTTTGGTAAGATACATAATTCATCGTCTCAACAGTCTAAGGCACAATGCATTGATTGATTTCATACAAAAAATAATGAAAATAAAGAATCTTTGGTGGCTAAACAAAAATACATGTCTATATAAAAAGGTATTAAAATACAATATGCACATTAAAAAGTACAGCATGACCAAATGCTTTGAAGTTCTGTTTTTTGGCTTCCATTTAAAAACCGTTTACATACACATAATGTTAAAAAACTATCATAAATTATTTCAGATAAAAATTAGCCTTGCGTGACTGCATACCGATCACTCACACTGTGACAACATAACCACTGAGGTATTTGGTACTTCGAATTAGTCTGTCAAGCACTATATACAATGAGAGTGAAACATTTAAAAGTGCATAGGAATTCATATTTCCATATGTGAAACAAAAACAAATGCAAAAAAATACAGGAACAGGATGCCCATTTTTTGGTGGTGCACATTTAGGAACAGCCTATTACCGACAATATTGTTTCTTGAACAACACAATACCTTTTTGGCTTTTTTGTTTCAGTCACAGCAGCAAAGATTTCTCTTTCTTGCGGAGGGTGTCACAGGACCTTGATCACCTACCTGATAGTCCACCTTAGGGTCAGTCTTACAATACTTTCACAATGTAAACGTAGTGGAGAGAAGCAGGGGCCGTGGGGAGACACTCACACGTCCAGCACCATGTCGTACTGCTGCTCGCTCTTCCTCTTGCCACACTTGGCAATCATGACCACGTATAACGTCAAAAGCACCACCCAATAACTGGCGTACACTATTGCACCGATTATTAAGATGATCTTCTCCGATTCTGGGAAGGGCTTCTTTGTTTCTTGGACGATGGTGTATATAATGCCAAAGAACAGGATGGTGAACCACACAGAAATGGGCACCAGCCCGATGAAGTTCACCACGATGGTCTTCCTCCCCGACGTGCCCCAGCCAGACTTATTGATCGTCGCTATGGCAAACATCTTAGCGGGCAGCAGGCTGGACATGTACAGGACTGAATAGAAGGACATGAAGACCATGACGATGTTGCCGCGGAGGCAGCTGGCGAAGGATGCCTTGATGAGGGCCACTGCCTGGACGATCAGCAAGAAAAGGAGAATGTTCCAAAGCCGGCCCTGGTAGAAGAGCTGGATGGCGGTAGCAATCAGGAAGAAGGGGAAGAAGCCGGTGATCACCGCCTCGTAGGTCATCCACAGGTGGTGCTTGTGGAACCACATGGAATTGTAGAGCCACTCGCGGAAGTAGGACTTGCTCCATCGAGTCTGTTGGTTGAGCCAGCGCAGGTAGGTGATTGGCGTCTCAGTCAGGCACTTGGCTCGAGCTGTGTATTTAGTGGAATACCCGAGGCTCAGCACCCTGTTTGTGAGGTGCCGGTCATCACCGAAGCTGCAGTGGCTACCCATGAAGGTCTGGTTGTACCAGTCCTCGAGGAACACCTGCAGTAAAGAATTCCGATACATTCCGAGGGGCCCGCTGATGCACTGCACACAGCCGAAATAGGACTGGCACGCTCGCTCAATGTTGAAGGCCATCCAGTACCGGACACTGCTGAGGAAGGAGATCCAAGACTCATATTTGTTGAGAATCTGGGAAGGGGAGGACAACATTTTATTAAGTCTACAGCAACAAGTGTATCTATTGACATCTCACCCTAGATGATTTCTGTGTGCAGTCACTATAGGACGAATCTCCTACCAGCTGCTTACCTGCTATATACATATCTCAGGTCATCCATCAATAAAGGTTTACATTGTTAACATTTTTACAAAAGCTACAGTCTTTTATAAATGGATATCGTATTCATTGTAGATGTAGGAGAATTCAGTTAAGAGAACCAAGGGTGGACACCCTTAAAATAAAGTGTTAAAGGAATATAATGTAAGTAGTGTTTGATTGAAGATATTTTTACCAATACGAACGTAATCATTTATATTCTATCCATAAAAGCTCTGTTTTATGCTGCTGAATGTTAGAGTACACAGCCAAGGTAAATCTGGAAAACATTAATGTTAAATACTTAATTTGGTTAGGATAGATTGGTTGGGTTCCATCTCTTGAACATTATTCACTCAATCAAATTAGAATACCGGAAATTTCACCCGATGAAATATCTCAAATTATGGGTTTTAAACTTAATTTATAGGTAATTGGCTTGAATGAAAAATGTTTCTGTGCTCCACATCTGATATTATAATCATTGAAGCAAACATGACTGTGGTAATTATGAGTCATGGGAATGTCTATATGGCAGTATAAAACATAATTTACACCACTTAAGAGTTCAGTGCCTAATGAGGATTGACCACTTCATTCAGTTTGACTGTGAACACAAAGCTTAACTAGTAACTAGATGAAGCATCAACGCAAAGATACACCCTAGACTGTAACAAATAACACAAACCAAAAGCCTTGAGGTTTTAAGCATAATTTACATTCCTGAAAAAGTTTCAACTGACATTCCCCGTTCCTTAAATAATTACATACAAAACAGACTAATTTTACCCAACATGGTTCCCTGAAATGCCAATGGTATTTGCTGCCTCTTAGCATGATTTGCTAACAGAGTATATTTTAAATTCAGGCACATGTAAACACACTTTTGTGGACATATTGTGGGCTTTTCATGTATAATAAGGCTGATAGGTTACCTGGACATCACCTCCGACTCCACCCACCATGGGGTCTTCCTCCAGTACTTTCACCATCTCCACTGATGAGGCAGGGTCCAGCATGGTGTCAGAGTCACACACCTGACAAAACATGACACATCCACTTGTAAAATGCAAGGCCTGAAATATATACTCACAGATACCCACACACACCCAGTCTTGTAAAGTCCACGGCCTCTGAGGTCATGTTAAAGTTCATGGAAGGTCAAAATTATGTTCCCCACATGATGGGCATGAAGGTTCTGTTTTGACTCAAGCATTATCACTACAGATGGGTTACCATGGTGCCCTATTCGACTTAAATAGGACACATGTTTTCACAAATACTACGCTGTGACATTAAACCTTTGCTTTCATTTAGTCTCATTAAGCCTCCTCAATCAGTGAATGTGAAAATTATAATGTGGCAGCTACATGAAAGATTAAAATCTAGCAGCCCTTTCAATTCTTACATCACTTCTGGCACACTGTTTTCACTGTTTTTTGGCATTGATTTTTGCACAGTTGACCTTTGTTGTCATGACACTAGAGTCTTTTTCATTCCTTAATGGGATTTGATTTTATCAAGATACTCCAGGCATCGCAGCAACATAACATAGTGGGACAGAAACCTGGTATCACCCCAGACTGACTTGACTGAAGCGTTTTTACGAGAGGCATTTTGGACAGAATGTGTTTGTCCTTATTACCCATGTACCCTGAGAACTGAAGAACGTGTTTCATGTCAAAAACATGTTTTTACCTTTGTCACAAAATAAGTAAGAACCACTGTTCTACAATGAGGTAAGGAAAGTAAATATTATTCATGAAGACACTTATGAAGGGATATCTAAATATGTTCATTCCGTTAACTCCAAAGTGTGTGGCTTTATTTAGTTTACTCTCATTTATTTACTGAATGTCAATTTCCTAATTTCTTAATCTAATTTCTTAATTAACTAAATTAATGTACTGCCTTCAAAGTTGTGCATTTGTTCTTAATGCTTGAATGGTTTTCACAGTGTTCTTCGCACTTTTATGAGTACGTTATGAAAGACTGATGAGACACATTTGGAATGATCAAAGCGAAGACTGAGAGCAATTATGACTCATTCCGATGACTGCTTTGATAGAGATGCTTTTCATGTTCTAGAAACACAAGTGTTGAAGGTAGTAAAGCAGTCTACTGCTAATCTTGTTAAATAATCTTCGTCTTTAAATTCTGCAGGTGGATTATATTGATAAGGCTGAACACACCTTTCACTTTGTGGAGAAAATATACTTATTTCATAGACAAAAGAAATTCTGTCCACATAAAAGATATCCAAGGCTAACGTTTATACTTTTGTGGCTGGAAATACACAATGCGCAACACTATGACATTCCAAGCCATTGAAAGATAATTTTGTCCACATAACAGATATGCTAAATGAGGGAAAGTATTCATTCTGTATGTACTCGTGGAATTTATGGACCAAAATGTTTTCATACACTTTATACTTTCAGTAATGTAGCCTATGAACATAATTCCTGTAGTAGCATAGCAAACACTGATGTAGTACCATAGCAAAACACTGATGTCTACAAAAGTTCAAGCAGCCTTTGCGTTAGTGGATGGAATTAACTCTGTAACTTACTGATTCCCAGAATGTATCGGACCAAAGACCTTTCATAAACATCATACTTTCCCCAATATAACAGAACTGTTATGTGGACAAAGTGAACATTCGATGGCACAGAATGCGTTCTGTCTACGAAAAAAGTATTTTACACTTGGCCCTAAATAGGTTCATGGCACAAAACCAAAACATGATATCAGGGCTTTTAGTGTTTTGCCAATGGTTGCCAGTTTCTCGTGTCAGTGTAAAGGAGACACTACTGAGGATCTGTGCTGTAATATCTGTTTAATTTTTACTGCGATCCTATTCTAACACATGGCCTGAACAAGGTCTTAACTTTCTCTAAAGTAATCAAGGCGGTGCCACTCACAGCCATATATATGAGTCGCCCCCATGGACACAGAAACCACCAAAACCTGGTAGTCGGCTGAGGCCTAAATTCAATTACAGCCCTGAACTTGAACTAGAGGTCAGAAAACTCATTGAAACCAGGTGCTTGCTGAGGCAGTGATAAAGACACATAATTTACAGTTTCTTTTTCGAGCCTGACACTGTTACCCGGCATGTGAAGGCAGTGAAATTTCCCAGTACAGAGCCATTCATGCGTTATGCCCATTTCTGACCATTCGGATTTGATTATAATGTTTGCATAATAAAAGACTAGGTGAGTGGAGAATATTTCAGCAATACATTCATCTAAAATAGGACTAAAGTGCAACTGTTGTATATTCAGAGGATAAGTTATGAGGGTAAGAATGAATGACAACTACAAAAAACATCACAAATAGGATGCTTGATGATAGGACGATGTACGATTTGTTTCTATCTTTTATATTTTCCAGTGTATGAAGACCAATAATATAAAACCAAGTGGGTGTGACTGTGGAATAATGCACAACATTTGAATGCACTTTTGATATATTCAATTAGGTTTTCCCCTAAATGCCAGACTTAGCTTACTGCTGGTCTGTCAAGAGGAAAATGTACTCTGGAAATGTACTCTACCTCCCCCTCAGCTGTGCTGTACCCAAGCATATGAATGAGCATCCCATCCGGCTGGCCTGCATGAACATCATCTCTGTTTGCAGCACTACGCCGCCTCCGTTAAAGGCCAGCACAAAAGTGTCTTTGTGTAGCCCACCACCTCTCCCTGGCCATGGTCTTATTTGGTTTGGCATGACCTCTCCCAGACAACCCCCTCCCCCCCACCACCACCACCACCACCCCCATTCCCTCCAGTCACACCCCCCCTGTGCTCTCACCTGCACATAGTCCACACTCCTCCCTAGGGCTTTGAAGGGGGTGTACATGACCTCCCTCTTTCCGCCCCACTTCTGCATGATGCACATACACTTGCTTCTGAGCACCAGTTGGGTGATGTGCTTCAGGCTCTCTGCGTACGACTCGTCCGTCTCCTCAGGCCCCCGCGAGTGGAAGTTGCTCTTCCAGACGTACGTGGACACTTTGTCGTGGCCCATGATGTCCCGAAAGATCTCCATCATGTATAGGTCATCCTCTTTGTTCCCGTCGATGACCATGATCACCTTGATGCCAGGGTAGGTGAGGCGCTTGATTGACATCAGGCACTTCCTCAAGTAGGCCGGGTCCTCTTGGTATGCAGCTATGCAGAGGGACAGGGACTTGTTGAGTTTGATGGGCGTCTCCAGCGAGCGACGCATGTTCCTGCGTTCTAGCAGAGCAAACAGACTCTGGATGATGAGGTGAATGACTAGTATGGCCCCATAAAGACCAAATGACAAATAGTTGCCAGCAGTGGTGAAAAACTGATAGCCCATGATGTAGGCAGTAGAGATTCCCACGAGTAGTGAGACTCCAAACAGTGTTGTCCCAAAGACCCTTAGGTAGGTAATGACGTTGTCACATCCCATCTGGACAGAGAGACAAAAAAATTACATTCAGATGGGGAGCAAACACAAAAGACACTGTTTTTTTGTTCCAGATTGAGAAACCTCATACTGTATTAACCCTTGCGCTACACTGTCAAACATCAGACTCTATAAGTGGACTATTAAAGAACATTTGGTGCTAAAAACAAGCCCTATAAGGAACATGGGTAAGGATTGTTAGGAAACTGTCAAACATAAGAACATTCAAACAGTGATGACACTTCTTAGTGTAGTGCCTGTCAGTACAGTCTGACCTGCAGAGGTGATGTGTGTGCAATGACAGACTGGATCACAGGGAAGACAAGACACAGTGAGGGCAGTTATTCATTTTCTACAGTGTAACCAAATGAAGAGATAAACACATGAAGAAGCAGAGGCATGAAAGAAGCATGTGCAGAAAAACGAACTCAGTCACAGGGATGCATATCACTGCGACTCCCTTGCTACCAGCCTAGTCCTATGGGGAGGCGCCACATCTTTGATGAAGAAACCAGCCTGCCTGCCTTCCTGCCTGCCTCACACAGGGATAGCATTCTCTCCCCATGCCACTCCCTTTGCTAAGGTCTGATCAGTGTTTGTAGTCGTTTGTTCCAGCATTCTCTTCTCTCCTAATGCTGTTCCCCATCTGCTAGGCAGACACTCCAGTGGAGCACCACCCTCTGACATCATCCCTTTATATCTCCGTGGGAAGACACGAGCAGTGAGATTGGGGGGGGGGGGGGGGGTGTTACTCTAAAAGTGCTCTGTCCACAGCAGAAGAAATGTGAAGTGTTACTTTTAGTACAGTAAGAGCATATGCTCAAAGTCAACTTCAGACAAACCAAATGCAAAACTCTCCCTGTTTCTACACCGCACACTTGCGCTTTCTGTGGTTTTAACCTTGGCTCGGAAATTGCACTCTCTTCTGCCAAAACATAAATAGAGAAAAAAACTTGGTGCAATACAGACGCCATTGTTTTGGAAGCCTGATGGTAAAGACGCAATCAGTGTGTGAGTGCAACTGGCACGTGTTTGAGGCCTCTAACGTCAGCTGTGGATTTACAAGCCTCCTGACTCGGGTCCGCCAGACAAACTGCACCCCACCCTGTGCGCTCAGACGTGTGCAAGCCTATCAACAACATATGGCATGGACATTCAGTAAAGAAGCACACACTGCAATACGGGAGTTCTGCCCTTTCAAGTCATACTGTAAAACCCTCGGTGACCCTATGTCGTGGTTAAAATGTGACATATCACCTGAAATACTGAGAGGTTTTATGCACAAAGACCAGTCACAGGGACAAGTGCAAAGGCACACAGATTTGGGATGTTTGACTTATATGATGTCATGCTTCATGTTTATCCAAAGCAGTCTGCCCTTGGTGGGGATAAAGGGATGCATGTGTGATTGGGTGGATTGGTGCTGTGTGTGTGTGTGTGTGTGTGTGAGTGTGTGTGTGTGTGTGTGTGTGTGTGTGTGTGTGTGTGTGTGTGTGTGTGTGTGTGTGTGTGTGTGTGTGTGTGTGTGTGTGTGTGTGTGTGTGTGTGTGTGTGTGTGTGTGTGTGTGTGTGTTGGGTGCATCTCTAGGTGGGTTGCTTGGGGGGAAGGGTGTCCTCCCTTGGTTAAGATAACAATTTGAATTGTTGACAATTGTACAGTTTAACACTGAGAGAGAGAGATCCCTCTTGTTCATTCAGTCTGTAAGGGGTAAAGTTAGACTGCATCGAAACAACAAACTATCTAATGACACAGATGCTAGAAAAAAAGATAATGTATATTTCTTCAGCTGCGCTTGTAGAAAATATAAAATATGTCATCATCATGTGTATTCACTGTCTCCTTGTTGGCATAATAGTTATAGAGTGCTGGAGCCCGGATTGTAGCATCCCAGGACTGATCTGAAACCAGTAAGAGAACAACAGTATTTACCAACATGATACAATAGCAAATGACAGTTAGAGTTAGAGAGGCTGCATAGCAACTATTTTATGGAACCAGCAACTGGTCAAACAGTGTCTCTCTTTCAGGCAACCTCTCAATATCAAGGCTGTCTTGCACATCCTGTCAAAAGCCCTCTGATGTCACTGTGGACTTGCTTGTCCAGTGTGTCAGGGAAACAGAGGGGGTAACAGTTACATAAGAACCTAATATTTATGCCCCTTGTCAAGAACCATGCAGGAACCGAGCTGAATGTGGCTGAGCTCATTTCTGCACAGCCACTGGAGCGGAGCCAGTGATGGTAGAGCGCGGCTGGGAGGGGCAGCGGGGCGCGGGTGAAAGCTGGAGAGGGGGATCATCCTCAGTGGGGAAAACCAACTCTCAGGCCTCGGGAGTGGATGAAATATTACACCCTGGCTGGAGTAAATCTGAGCTCCCTGCCAAGAAATGGTGAGGTCTTGCACTACAACTGAAACTCAATTGTTCTATATTGTAGTGTGTGTGGTTCAGTGATGAATTAAGTAACTTGATTGGATCTGATTTTTGAAGAAAAAAAAAACACATTTTGAAATGTATTCATGTAACGGGTAAGATGCAGCTGACTGTTAG
Source organism: Sprattus sprattus (assembly GCF_963457725.1). Classification (NCBI taxonomy): domain Eukaryota; kingdom Metazoa; phylum Chordata; class Actinopteri; order Clupeiformes; family Clupeidae; genus Sprattus; species Sprattus sprattus. The sequence continues at coordinate 15,164,601 of NC_137916.1, forward strand.
CTCTATATGCACATACAGTCATGCTTGACAAATGGGTTTCTGATAGGTCTTGGCTATTTCCCCTATAGCCTATGGTAAAGCCTTGCAGAGCCATCTGAGAGAGGATTGATAGGCTTGATGGGTCCAAGTTGATTTTATGTTTGATAAACATGCTCATATGAGGCCAGATACTGTATGCACAATGTACTGTATGTACTGGATGTGCAATGTCATGGAAATGCACATTTGAAACACATTAAGACAAGGATGGCCCTCCAGACAGTCATTATAGCAAGCAGGAAATCTAGGAGTAATGGCTTAAACCTTCCCCTAGGGTGGGCTGACTGGTGTACATTTAAGGATGTCAGTGGAGCACAGTGCATCATCCCTCAGAGAAACCCAGTGGAATTAACTATTTATTTCCCAAAGTTCACCCAAACTGATATAGAAAAGAGGCCAAGACAGCCTGTGTGTCACCTGCTATGGATGGACAGGACACACCATGCAAAATGGGGACCAAACTACCCCTTACTATAAACAGGTACACTGTGGAGGGGGACTGATAAAGGGGATTGTATGCTTAAGGTCAAACTCTCAAGACTGATAGTGGCTAATTATGGTAACTCATTTGTGACTCTCATGGAGCCCACACAGGGTGAGGAAGGAGTTAACAGCTGCTGCTGACCCTAAGGTGTGATAAGAGACAGCCTTTTAAGTGATAACGTGTGTGAGTGTGGGTGACCGTATGTGAGAGTGTGTGTGTGTGTGTGTGTGTGTGTGTGTGTGTGTGTGTGTGTGTGTGTGTGTGTGTGTGTGTGTGTGTGTGTGTGTGTGTGTGTGTGTGTGTGTGTGTGTGTGTGTGTAGGAGGATGGGGGTATGGCTGGCTGAAGGGAATCCCATAATCTCCACTACTGTTCTGGCTCCGGAACTCTTGGTCATGTGCAGGAATGTTATGATGAAGGAATCCCATGCTAACCTCACAAGCAGCGCTGTTATTGGAGGCAGGTGTGCTGAGAGTGAGACAGGAACGGAGACAAGCTAATGCTATAGCTAACAACAGTAACTCATCCCTCCTGAGACTTAGTCTCAAGCCCCTGAGCCTTTACTCCCTGGACCTCAGTGAGTCCTGAAGGAGCCCGCTGGCTGCTTCTGGGTGGCCAAGATCTGCGTTTTTCTCAGAGGCAGGGAGGAGAGCCCTGGGTGTCGCCAGCGGCGCCGATTACTGCCATGGCACAGAGCCACGGCTCCTGACGCTGATGCTGCTGCTCCACCAAGTCCGAGACGCATCCATCAAACTGCCGCACGCCCAGCTTCCCACAGTTCGTCCGTCTGCGGCCGTGGCTGCGGCTGCGACAGAGCAGCTCCCAAGTTTTGCACTCTGCCCTTGGCTCTCTATCCCTCCACCTTCATGCGTCTAAGAGGGACACAGCTGGCACAAGCCCCAACTGTGCTCTAATGAGGACCAGCCTGTGGAATGCTTCCTCTGTGGGCAGGACACAGTTCTCACACTCACAGATGGATTACGTTCTCGGGCCAGATTGAGTGATTTGACCTAATCTGCCTCCGTTTTGCATTTGATATGAAGCAACCACACATGCATAGAACTTGATCATCTCCCACACTGAAGAGTTTCCCTGTAGACATCAATTTCAATATCAATAGTCTTTGGTGTTGTCACAATTTCACTGCCACACACCTTTCTATTAAATGTGTTCAGTTAACAATGTGTTAATGTCCTCTGATTGGCTGCCCTTTTTCTGGTCCACTGTCAGAGCCTGTCATGACTAAATTACCTAAGCGTGTGAAAAAGCTCTGAAGTCATATGCCACTATTTATACATCACTTTAAAAATCTCTTCTCTTGTGACTCTCATCCTGCCAATTATAGTCACAGAGATGGGTTGCCTTCACTTTGGTTTGCAACAGCTTCACCTCTTCATCCAGCCAGATGTTGTGCTTGTGTGTGTGTGTTTGAGAGAGAGGGAAATGGAGAGAGAGTCCTGTGTACTTTGAAGTCAGTGTGCTAGTGAGTGTGCAAGCATGCATGAGTCAGTTACTGAGCTTGGCTGGATGAATAAATATCCATTCGCAAATCATAGAAGAAGACAATATTGCTTCCCTCTGCTATTAGGCTTACCACATAAGACCTGGCTTGTGGATTTTGTTGGATTCCAGAATTTCTGTCATGGTGTCATTCTAATAGTTTCACTTACTGTCATGTTAGTCATTTGTTGCCTTCTTCTCAAGATAACTCCAAACATGTTTAGGAAATTATAGATTTGACTTAAAAACCAGTTCGACCATTGCTTCAAACAGGCAGTGTTGAAGCAGTACAATACATCACTGTCATGTTTTCCATTGAATAATACCACAAAGACATCCACTGCTAAGTTAACATGACCAAACTTCACAAATGAACACTAACAAACCGCTGTTAAAAGCGAAAGGTAGTACCAATTTCTCTCACTATTAAAGTCCAAACTCGTGAAAAGGATATCAAGCGTTTTGGCTAGCAGTGTCCTATGGAGTCTCCAGGGGTCAGCATGTAACTAACTCCCAATTACACGATACAGTAAGTTTCATTCATTTACACACGCGAGAGTTGCACCCTTTATGAAAATGTATGGAAATTGATCGATATACTGTATACGTTTTGTTGAGGGAGAACATATTTGTACAGATAATAGACTACTTTGTATTTAATTGTGTTGTCATGTCTGCTAATGAGAGAGAGGAAATTGTAATTGACTCATACCTTGAAGCAGCTATGTTTTGTCCTGGTCCTATAAGATGCAGTCAGATGAGGCTCCGTTTTCAGCGCTGAAACCGTTTAAAAGTTTTTGGGAGTTTTTTAGAACATCCTTCATGAAGCTCAACACTCCCTTCTTAGAGTTGCAAGGATGTGCAATATCCAGGTTTTCCATACAACGCATGAAATATAAGTTTTTTCTTCTTCTTTATACACTCATTAATCATATAGTGTATGCCTTTTTAAATGTATATACGACCATCTTGAAAGTCTGTTGGTGATGTCACTTATCAAATGACACAAAACGGGAAAATACATCCAACAGTAGTCAATGTTGGTGACAAGGGTTGGTATTAATTCAAGTTTTTCCAAGCATACAGGTTTAAGCTGTGAACTGCGGCAGAACTCTACTTGTTCTAACTTTCCTGCGTCTAATTTCTTCCAGGCACCCCTGGTTTATGCTTCCTGCAGCCTTAGCATTTGTAAGACTCTTTTTACCCGGCGAGTTTTGGACTTGTTTTAATAAGGGGGGAAGGTTGTGTAGACGAGGAGGGGCAAAAACTTGTTGGGGAAAAAAAATACCAGCTCAAACCTCCCAATCTTCACTCCACGCTACATTGCTAATTAACCAGTCACTGGCCAGTGAAATATATCGATTTTGAATTACAGTCACTATCTGGCAATATTTTACTGTTCAGCCTGCGTTACATTATTAGTAGAGCTATTTGAGATTTTTTATTATGAAATATAGCCTTTTAAAATCAAATTGACAAGCACGTTTTCGTTCCTTTCTTCTATATCGGATATGAAAGTCATATACCGGAATTCCAATAATACACATTTCAGTCAGTCCTGTCTGTAGATACTGAGTTGGTAATTCTATATGCTTCTACTTTTTATGTTTACCACCAGGTTGCGCCACACAATTCCAAATGTTCTGCTGCGTCAGGCGGGCTGTCCCCCATGAAGTCCGATGAGGTATCATGACACGGCTTTTTTCTTTTCATCAGCCAGAGCAAAAACGAATACTCCCGTTAACTGAAGACTATTATGATAATACGCCTTGGTCGTCTTTTCAGTTGATTTTTAATTCGCATTGTGCTATAGGCAAATTATCTATGGAATAAAAATTGCATGTGTGAATCAATTGTTTTCAGCGAAAATCTGTTCAAAACTGTTCTTGGCTCTAGTATGGAAAGTAGCTGGTACGAATGTACCTAGGTCATGTAGTGCCAATATCCAGTTTCATGTGTGTCCTTTATGCTTGTTTATTTTAACAGCATAACAGCATTTAACTGACATGACGATTTGTCTGGTTTGCAGTTCTGTTCCCTGTCAAGCACAAGGAATTTGTCTGCATATCACTGTGCTCCTGAAAACTGACAAAATGAGTGAATGAGCATTAAGTGTGAGGGAGTAAGAGTGTGCGTTTCCGAAATTTTTCAATTTTGTTTTGCTTACTGATTTTGATTAACAATAACCATATGCTTTCTGCACCAGGGAAAGTGTCAACTGCTGTTTGAAGCCAAAAGTTTGTTTATGTCCTCTACACATGTACAACAGTCAGACTGTTACCTTGGCAAGTGTTGGACCGAGTAGACACAATTTTCTTCCCCTTAAGGATTCAATGCTTGGGTATTTCAGAACAATACCATTATTCATTGTACATATGGTCCATGCGCATACTCTTTAGGTCAGGGCTGTTGTCATATCAACCATTATTGTGATGGAGCCTGAAACAGAAACTGAACTACAGGGAATGTATGACAATGCAGAGACTCATGTATCCTACGGTGGTGGTATGGTGTCATTGCTTACACTGATTCACAGTTCTCCGCTGAACATGTATGATGTGACATGCCATAGATGTTTGTGAGTAAGGCCTCAGTTATCAAGAGATAATTATCCATCATTGACCCACAACAGTCAATCATCAACAAGATCAACAAGAAACAAGATCATTATTTTCATTATCTATTTCACTAGTAATGTCTACCAACATTGCCCATATGGGCGAGAGATTATGATCATGGATTATAATCAAGGACACCTGTAGAGCATGTTGCTACCCACACCAATGTCAAAGGTCAGACATCCAGAGATTCTAATGAAAGCTGCTATGATCTGCTAAATGAATACATGTTAGGGTTTCAAAATTTACAGATATTACCCATAGCTTGCTTAAATATATTTTTAAGCAATATAGCACAAGTGGGAGTGGAGTAGGTAAGGGATAATCCCACGGGTGGTGTTTGGCCGTAGCAACCGAGGCCGGGTGCTATATTGCTTTTACGAGTGCTATATTGCTTTTATAAAACAATTCTACAGTCAACAAATTAACATTTCAACACTAAGTTATTGATTAAAAATGGTTTATTTCGCCATTGTTTCTCCGCAACAAAAAATAGTTGCATTGTCAACGTCTTGGTTTGGAATTATAAGAATTTTGAATTAACGGTTATCATCAATGCGCTACAGAATATTTCATCATGGAGTGATTTATTATTAGCTGTGAAAAGTCCCCGTTGGGTTGTTCTTGGATAATCCATGGCATGTAAGGCCTCTGGTCCAATCAGAAACAGCTAAATAACGTGATAGAACCCAATTGTTTTATAATTATAAATATATATCTCTGTAACATTAATTCCTGAAATAACCAATACCTCATTTTAGGAAAGTAACGGCGCGTGTGCGGACGTTGCGCTTTGGTGCATGCAGTCGTAAGGAGATTGTGCAGTAGCTGTAGTTGTAGACTGGGTGCAACAAACTGTAACTTGCCTCCCGTTATACTGAACTCAGACCGAACCAAGATGCCCAAACTGTGGTGTGAACCCCAACTTTTACTTCGGTGTGCCGTTACGCCCCTACCTCATGCAAAACTCCACGTTGTCCAAAGTGCACAACAATTATGACGTAGGCCATGAGATCAGACAGATGATCCCAATCTGATCCAGTTATGGGATGGATTGCTATTAACCTTGACACATGACCCTAAAAGTCTTTTCTCATATCTGTTGTCACCAAACCCTTTGTCACAATCCAAGTCATAGTATAGTACACATGTGTGAGTAATGGGGATAGGTGCCCTTGTGGTGGGAAACCACCTTAAAGATTACAAGCCACTGTCAAATTTTCCACAATTTGAGCTTTTTGATGGTCTTTGGTCTGCCACCCACAGGGGCAGTTGACTTTGATTCAATAATGACTGGACAATCAGACTCTGGGGGAGGAGAGAGAGAGGGAGAGTGACTTTCCTGAAGAACATGACCGAGTGTTCATTCAGCATGTTCAGATCAGAATAACAAGACCCTGCCCTGCTTTGTACCGTTACCACAGTGACGACTTGGCCAAGAGCACAGAGCAGAATTGGAGTTATGTTTTCAGGTCTCTCACACACACACTCGCTCTTAGTCTACACACAGCATCATGTCTGTGATGTCATATCAGGCAGGGTGTTAATCCAGGTCATATTACTGGTGGAAAGCAACAAAACAAAATAACCCATTTGCGTTATTTCAGGGAAGAGAAGGGAGGCTGAGGGAGGCTGAGAGTTGGTGGATAGGGAATGAGTAATCGCTGTCCAGGGATATGTGCTCATGTTTCACACGCACAAGACACATCAGAGGTAAAACCATATTCAATATATCATAATCAAAAAGCCATTTTTTTGTATTTGTACTATGTGTACACCTTCTATTTAAATGCTGGTTAAGTATACCATTGCCCTCATTTCACTTTGGTTTGTCCTACTGAAAGTTGTAAAGGAAGTGTTTTTATGTTCTTTGATTTTTTTTAAACCCTCTAGCTTAAATTTCTTTCATAGTGTGAAGGCACATTTTACCATATATCAATAACTAACCTACTTGCTCTTAATGTTTGTAAAACTCATTGCTTTCCTGCAATGAACATCATCGAAGACGACAGATCAGGGAGGGTACTGGGTAATTAGAGCCATAAAGGAAGACAGAGGGTCACCAGAGTTAATTCAAGGCTGCTGGTCAGACAGGAAGAAGCAACAAAGGTTTTACTACTAGATTCCCCGACATAGCCCCTCTACTAAGCTTCAAAGGAGTCCTGCCTCAAGGTCAAGTGCCTGAGTGATGGCTTGGCCTCTGCGTTTTCCAGGCTGGGTTAGCTAATGACCAAGTCACTTCACATACATTTTACATATTACTTAAATCCACATCGCTAATGTCAAAATAACAAATATATGTCATATGACATATATATATATATATATATATATATATATATATATATACACAGTATATATATCATAAATCATTGTTACAAATACTATATTTCATTGTAAATGTCCACCCTACTCTCTCTACCATATCTCAGAAACTCCTCAGACGTGCATGCCGCATGCTGCTCTGCTGGTCAGAGAGGTCTATATCCCACAATTCCCTGCAGCGCTGCATGGTCAGAAAGGTAATCCGTTACAAGCTGCTCACAACACATTAGTCACCCCTGGTGTTGAGATGGTCTCTCGTGGAGTTTCCATGACCCTGTGGTGGTGATGACCTGCTGCAGTCAGTAGAAAAGGGTCATAGGGTTGATGAGGAGCCTTGGATGGTTTGAATGTTTTGTTCAAATGAAATAGATCATTGATAGGCCCATCTGCCTTCAACCCCAAATATACAAATTAGATTCTGGTCTACTCACAGGTGCCCAGACATTGATTACTGTCAAAGCTTCAGATTTGATGAATTGCCGTCAGAGGATTGCGGTTACAGAATCGGCCCTAGGTAATGACACGTTCTTAAAGTGACAAAACAACCACACCTTAGAACGAACACAAGCACTCTTCAGTACTCAGGGGAGCCAAAGGCGGCAATAACATGCGTGGTCACTCGCCTCATTCATACGGCCCCAGTGAGATCTGCGGACACCCCCCTCCCTGAGGTTAAGAGCTGTGGTACGAGTGCTCTGTCTTGGAATCCCCTCCAGAGCCTGTATGATGTCATGTAATATGATAGTTGAGCCCCAAGACTAGCTCAGCTAATGCTATGGGGAAAGTGACCCTTATGGAGCACTATGAATGGCCAAGAGAGGCCATAGTGCATTGCTGTGGCCCAGAAACCTGTAACACACCTTCCTCATGTGATCTCAGATCAGTGTATTAGCTCAGTCAGAGGTTTGTGACACACATCCATGTTTGTCCTTATCCCTCCCACAGGACAGAGAAATGAAGCGCTATACATCTTTGCCCCCTTTGTATCAGAGCAATGACATCAAAAGATACAAAATATCAACTTGTAAAGTGAAACACAGCAAACTCGTCCCATGTGCATTCTGGGTTCTGTTAACTCTTAATGTGTTTTAACCGTATTTACCATTGCTTTCACTCTTCTGTGATTGACTCATACAATCAAGGAAAAAGGAGCTGATCTAATTGTTGAGATTAATAAACCTATGATGAACTGATAGGTGAATAAGTAGGTTGATATTACACTCTTCCAGTCCTTCAGAAAGCAACTTGATAAGTGGGAAATATTAGCTGATGCCTTTATATAGACATACCATCATTCAAAATATGAGTAAGATAGGTCAGTTAGGTTAGTAGTAATAATGAACATTCAAGATCAAGAGTAAACATCTAAACAGCAATCTGCAGAGCCGCAAATTAACACTTTCCTGCTACATGTTCTCTCACCAAGGATCACTCACCAGACCCCTGTCTTATGTACCAAGTACAGTGCTCTATACATCTCACCATGAGACTATAAAGGTACAAGTGAGAAACCATAAACTTTAACTGCTGGATCTGGAGAAGCTTTCTGACCTATGCAGATGTGGAAGCTATACCCTTGTGCTGTTCAGACCCAGCAGTCACTGTGATTAAGCGGTCCAACACTGAATAGTTACCATACAGTTATACGAGTAGATAGTGATTTTGTGAGTTGTGTTGTAATCACTTGCCTATTTCAATGTCCGAACAGTGGTAAAAGGTAAATACTGAGGCTGGCTCTGGCACACAAAACTGCACTGGAGATCTGTCATGGCCGCCTGTGATTTCCCAACAGTAAGTATGAACTTCATCTCCCAGCAAGTTTCAGCCCACACACATGCACGTGCTGTGGGCTCTGTTTCTGCTCACGCTCTGGAGGGACCGCTTCTGATCCAAACTCAGAAGAGCAAGGTAAACCTATTTGCAGCCACAAAAATAAACCGTGCCTTAACAACTATTTATTTTTACTAGAACTGAGATGATTACAGTTTAGATTGGGAGGTAAAACCTTTACCTGCTTAAAGGCAGAGCTTAAATAACTCAACGTCTGTGGCCCCAACTCAGTTTGTGTCAAGTCTTAATCTCAGTCGTTGACTGGTCTTAATAGGGATTTATCCAAAAGTAGATTATAACACTTTGGTGATTTCTCGTGATTAAGTAAAAGTCCTATTTCTTGTTGTGTCATTTCTCCTGTAGCTTCACTTTATAGCCTTTTTAAACTGTAGCGATTTGCAAAATTTTATTGAATATGATATACCTGTTTTCCATAACATTATCCACATCTAGTATAAATTATGATATTGACATTAAACAGAGATGTTTTGGTTCACACACTAGTGGCTGAGACCAAGGTTCACACAGGTGAAAAAACTTCTTTAATGACATCTTTAATCAATTTCCAGACAGGACTCTGGATCAGTTCCCATTTGTACGTTTATGTAGTTAGGTGGCCATGCAGAAAAGCGGAGAGAAGTTCATGAATGTATGGAAGGTAAGAGTGACGTCCATCTATGTTACATAACATATTTCCAGTTCGACATGGTTTCATCTTTCATGCAGGTCATTCTGATGTAAAAAAATAAAATAATGTGTGGCAGTCAAAAGTCTTATCGCATAACAGGTCATGGAGTATGTGCTATGATTCACAATGCTAACTCCTCTCTCTGGGTCATCGAGGACAAACTCAGCAAGGCCTCTGAGAATCTGCCAGCTCACTATACAAGCTGTCCCAGTGTTCACCACAGTGCCACACGAACCCAGCTGGAACTGTTTACCTCACTGATGTACAGTGAGCTCCTTACTACAAAAATCAAACAGCAAGAGAAAGAACCCTCTGTCCTCTGTCTCTCACAATCACTGCCAGGTTTAATGCAGGATTCGCTCGGATGGATTGTGATTTCTGCTACTGTCATTTCACTTCAGAAGATGCTGTAAAAAATGTCTAACAGAGCCATCAGAAGATCAGGTTGGTAATGTAATGTGATATGTGAGACAAATCTTTGCCCTCTTCAAGTAAACTGAATAACAAAAAGATATAATCAAGGTTGCCATGACACGTGTAGCACTGTGTGTATGTGTGTATCATATATACTGCATGTGTGACTTTATTTATAAATACTACTACATACGACTTGGAAGGACACTTTGATGGTCCAATATTCAGCTGAGATGGAACAGTTCTTAGAACTGTGAGGGGTCAGATCTGCCTCTGTTCTTTCCCAAGCCTGACTGAAATGGGGAACACATTTGGAACGAACCAGGCTGGCCCTCATATGCACATCTGGTTGCATCGACTATTGTGCTATATCATAGAGAATGAAGCCTTTGTTAACGGCAATTACGTCCATCCATACGGCTGTTTCCACATGTCCTGAAACAGAGCGTGGTTCTGTAGATACTGTTGTGTTAGCGGTTTCAGCTCTGGCTCACCATGAAAAACACGCTAATGTCACTATCGCAAAACATTTCTCCCCCATCCTGCCATGTCTGGTCTCAATCCCCCCCACAACGTGCAGTGATGCCCTGGAAGTAAAGTAAATCCAGGATCTTTTTTCTCTGGGGGTGAGGGGAGGGGGTGGGGGGGGGGGTGGGGGGGGGACGTGGTTCAAAAGGAGACTTATGGTCATCTCTCAGGCGATTACATATTATATTTTGAATGGCTGAAATCAAAATATTGGTTTACAGTTGGTCTTTCGTGTTTGAAAAGCGCACTAGACAGTAATAACTCCTATTCTACTGAGAGACATTTAAACATTATTTACGAACAGATAACTCATTATTCTCCAAGAATTCACAATTTTGCTCTATCGTGTTTCCTTCTGTACAACCTTTCCAGACTATTTGGAGATGAAACACATGAGTCACAAAATACCTTCAATTTAACATGCAAAAAGATGATAGTAACAGATCAGTGATCTGGTTCTGCATCCATTCTGAAATCGCAGTAGCCCAAAGGGCAAAAACAGCATTTTGGAAGAAATATAATATTTGTCATAGTCTATCATCTTCCCACTCAGTATTCAAACACATCATATTTTCCCTAGTCTGTTGCGATGTTTGCTTATCACTCTTCAATTCCCCATTAATGCACTCTAGAACCTTTTTCACCAAGACCAAGGTACCTAGCAGGTCCTTTACCCCATCAACCTTACTAATTCTCTAAAAATGCGTAGGTGTGACAGGTGTTCCTATTTTTAGCTTTTCTCAGCTGAATCAAGTACATCCACATAATTGTTAGTCATTGAGAAATTAACACTAATTTTGTTGCGGGTGTGGCCTGCACTAGTGAATTGCATGCTTTAAAACACTCATTATCTTGTAATGAATGTTGCCCAAACACATTAGGCTGACCTCTGCTTCCTCACACTGAAATCCCCTTGTGGCTGTCTTTCCCTGAGCTCATGCGTCCCCCCCTCCCTTCCTGTGGAAGGATGTCACAGAGCGACGGCCCTGCAAAGGCACAGGCGCACACAGCGTGGGGAGCATGTGATGTCATTACTGGCCAGTGGCCAGCGTGTCTCATGAGGATAGACCCCCAAGGTTCCAAGTCCACGGCTGATGATACCTGTGTCCAGACGCCAGGGGCCCTCCAACTGACATCATCGCTAGGGCTCATGAGAGCAGCAGGGAACTCCTTGCACAAACCAAAACAATGACAGATTCCATGAAGTTGGTTGTGATTATACCAAACTTTAACTGTTCAACTAAATTACAGGGGCGTTTTTTATTTTTTTAAACCACAGCAACTGGATTTCTGCCACTCATTAGCATCAGCTAAATCTCCTCTACATGAAACCTGACCACAGCTAATTCGTGGTATAGCCCTGTAAATGACTCACCCCCATCTAATATCCTGCAACAGAGATGATCCTCTCGACAAGTTGACATAAAGCTCCACTAATTCAGTGTCATCGAATCATGTGTTGTGTGATATGTGTTCACTGAGGGAGCCACACATCACTCTGACCAGAGTCTGACAGGCCCCTGCCAGAGCAAACAGAGGGAGTTGCCCCCGAAACAACGCCCTGCCCAGGGTGTGATCGTCTGCTGTGTTTTGGTTTGGAGCGCTACCAAATGACTGTTTCCAAGAACGTGCGCTGTGCTGTCATTGTGTTCCATTATAACATGGCAATTACAGTTTTAAGGGGTCCCATGAGATCACCCAGGGGCAACGGTTTTTCCCTGCTGGCGTTTTCATGGTGATTGGTGTGGCACACACAAAGCGCTGTCTGTCTGTTAGAGAGCCGGTGCTGCAGCCGTGCGCAGAAGAACATTTTCCAGTAAGTGGGAAAGGCTAGGTGGTGGAGGAGGAGTTTTTATGTGATAGTGAACGGTTTTGTGATGAAAAAAGTCTGCACACTGTTTAATCCCCTAGGAGTTCAAGATTTTGCGACTGTTAAGGTTTCGGAACCAGGGAGGAATTTCTCTCATCAATAAAATTTGTATTTGTATCTTAAAATGTGTGACTGCACTGCTCCTGTCTCAGTCTGGTTCGCTGTACATCTGAGCTTTTCCGGATAAAGGAGTTGTGTCAACAGCTGTCTTGGTATATCAATATTTACAGGCTTTAGAGTTTAACATGACCCTTTTTACTTGTCTTTATTTGCTAGTGCAGTGCCTTAAATCTTGTCTGATGTTTGAAGCTATGAATGTGCATGTATTCGAAGCATCTATAAGAGTGCAATGTAATAGTTTCATGACTAGTTTAACCATCTTCACCGCTATATGCAGTCATCGTGAAGTTTCTATAAATTGTGTGTGTATTGCCATGCATGTCTTTCAAAACGGCCCCCAAGCATGGCCTAAATAAAAAACACAGGTTGAAAAAGCACTATAAAAGCTCATTAATACTATACTTTACTATCTGATTAAAGACATAATTTAAAAACATAACATATAACAATACCAAATAAAAGTTTTCCATCTCAGCTGACTATTGCCTTTCTTAGTTCAACTTCAATGCTCTCTTCCCACCTTATCCACTATCAGTTTTGTATGTAACATATGTTTAACACGTTTTGTTTGTATTAGTGCTGTCAAATGATTTAAATATTTTATCACGATAAATCGCACTTTTGTCATAGTTAACTTAAAATGAATTGCGATTTTATCTATTCTAAATGTCCCTTCAATTATTTTTCCATAATTTTTTAAAATTTTAATGCTCTTATCAACATGGAAAAGTGGATTAGCTTGCTTTATGCAAATGTTTTATTTTATTGAAAAACAACATTGCCGAACAGGTCGGTACAAAATCAAATTATAAAGTGCACAACAAGGACTCATGGCTTAATATTAAACCATGGCTTAATATTTAGTTTTTTTCAAGTTTTCCGGGAACATAGAAGTCAGGCCTCTTATTTCAGTAACAATGAACCGTATAGCAGTTAGGTTACCAATAAAAGGTAAGCCTACTACATCTTTGCTTTCAGCCAGCTGCCTGTTGACATTTTCAGACAACAGTGAAGCTCGCTTCTTTTGCACATCACAACTTTTAAAAGTAAACTTTCGAATCAGAAGCTTTTTATCATCCATTTCGCTGTATCGTGCTCACCATTCACTCAAACCGTAACGTTAGCCTACTACACAGTGCGGGGCCAAAAGAATGTTAATCTAAAAAACAAAATGTGTATTATTTCATCTGCCATGTGTCTTATTGTTTTCCACTTCCCATCTCAACCCTCCTTTTCTGCCATAACGTTTCTTCCTGTTAACAGGGTGTTTTTCTTTGTTTTTGTTATTGTTTTATCCCTCTTGTATGGATAAAATCTCTGTTGTGAATCTTTTTCTTTTATGACTAAGCGGAATTCAAAATTGTGTGATTCCCGAAAGAGCAGTTCATGTCGATAGTTAATCACCTGAATCTTTGGCCACGTCAGTGAAACAAAACACACCAGTATCCAGGAGGGCCACTGTGCTGCTCAGTGGTTAATGGGGGATGTTTGGACAGAGGCAATGGGGGACTCTGAAAATAAGCTAAACTTCACTTTTCATACACTGGGGTCAGCAATGAATTAGGCCAATATGACTGTATTGCTAAACCCATTCATCTTCCCTGTTCTCCCTCGAATATGGCTGCCATGTGCTATAGAATCTGTCAGCCCAGCCACTGTGACAGTTGGAGTGACAGTTTCTACCATGGATTCTAACTTAAAAAAAACCTTAGGCCCAATTTACACACAGGTTTTCGCGATGTCGGCGACATCTGCACGTAGATGTCGGGGCGCATTTACACACACCACAGGAAGTTTCTCAGTTTGCCTCTGTTGATAGCGATGTCGCCTAGCAACACTGTCTGTAATATGCCTTACAGATGTCGGGTCGCGTTTACACGCACTTTGAAGATGTCGGGGACTCCCGATGGGCTATCGGGCGAATGGTACGGGGCTGTCAGCTGAAATTCGGCCGACATCGGCACACCGACAGTTAAATTTGCGTTTAGACGCTGAATAAAGCTGTCGGTGTACATTGCGAAAACCTGTGTGTAAATTGGGCCTTAGACATGTAAAGAGAACTAAAACTAAAAGGTTCTGTTTCAATTGTAACCATGTACCCACAGGTGAATATTCTATTCCAAAACCGTAGTGTCAAAGTTCTTTCAAAATGTTTGCTTTTGAGGACATTTTGATCTCAGTATGGGGCAACACCATTCATAGCACTGACAATATTATAAACATGTCATGGTAGATGCCATAGTCGTTCTTTAGATGTCAACAGTAAGTGTTTGTCAGTGATATAAATGTGTTGATTATTAGCACGTAACATTTGCCGTCACGATGACAAGATGTAGTATCTGTCATAACATGTTTATAACATGTTTGTACCAGTCTTATCTTAGTGGGTTCAATCCAATGTAGAAGAGGTAACATTTTACTTTAAACTGCTACAGCCATATGACATCCAATGTCAATAAAAACAAACATACATAAATATTTATGAAGGCTAATATCAAGTGTTGTGAGCCATACTAAATACTGTTTCTGTCAGCTTCTTGTTTATTTTACTTTACTATTATTTTACTATTTTTTTGACCAAAGCGAGTTAAGTGAAGTAATACAATCAAGCTACAGAGAGTTGAGAGATCCATTGAGACAAAGCACAATACTAATTGTAGTCACCTTGACAAACTGCTAAACTGCTTACCCATAGGGGTGTTGAGTAAGAAGGTGATGGATGAGATGAGTCTTCAAGAGATTCTTGAAGATAGAAAGGCATGTTCCTGCTCTGATAGTATTTGGTAGCTTGTTCCACCCTTGAGGAACCCCAAATTAAACACGCCTGAACTGCAAATAGCCTTCGTGGAAGGATGGCAATGCCAGATGTCGTTCCTTAGATTAACGTAGATGGCAAAAAGGACCGTAACCCTGAATGAGTTTAGAATGATGGGCACGGACCAAGTGTGCCTTTTTTGGTTGATCAAAAAACAGACGCATCACTTCCTTCCCCAAGCATGCAGGGAGGCCCACAAGCAGAGCATGTCAATAGTTGAGGCAAGTGATGACCATAGTGTGTACAAGCAGTTGGGCGGCACACTGAATTAGTAAGGGCCTCATTTTCTGAGAAAACCAAGAGAACATCCAAGATGAAGGTTAACCGGCCATCAATCATGAACACCCTGTAAGGTAGGCTTTGCCTGAGACGACCATGTCAGAGAGTACAGATAGCAGGGTTTCATGGTTCACTGTGTCAAAAGCTGCTGTGAAATAGTCTCTTCATAGCACATGTTTAGCACAACAAAGAGAGCAAAAATACAGGTTTTTTGCATTTTGGTACAAAGTACTGCAGGTCCATGTGTGTATATAGTAGGTTAACCATGATATAAGTAAGTAAGCTATCTTTCCAGAGTATTAAAATATAAGGATGATGGACTCAAAGCTTCTCTCCACCGTACTTTTCTAGTGTGACTAGACACCCACAAAACTGTCCTTCCCTTATATTGTCTTTTGAGGATCTGGCAGAATTTGATGAAAAGGTATGAAATGGTATAGGCTATCAATGAATCAAGGTACAAATAATAATATTCCAGTTTAAAAGGGTTTCAGATAGGATTTCCCCTCTACATTCTTCTGTGACTAAGCAAAACAGTATAATGTGTGGATTAAACAGCTGAACTAGACAGGTCTAGAGGGGATTTGGCAGCCATTCATAGGCTTACACCTCTGATGGTCATGAAAGCAGCTAGATTTGTCAGAGGTTTTGACCTTTCACCTCCATGTCAGCCCTTAAAATAATCTGATTCATAGGGAAGAAAAAGTACCAAAATAAAAGTTTGTGTGAGTTGGCAGAACAACCCTACATAGATCTGCTTCTTCTTCTTTCGCTGAAACACGTATGAACATAGTACATTGACAGGGGGTAGTTTTAAGAAGGCTTGAGGGAATTTGGTCATGAGTTATGGAACTGTTATTGTTGCACAAAAATGTTCACTTTGCCTCCTAGTCACACGACACATACACTGAAAGTGACTCAATGCAAATAGAGAGATACATTCATCATCTGATCTGATCGTATAAAGATTTGAAGTAGCAATAGCTTAGCATAAAAATAAACATTTGACTAAACACAACATGAGAGAGAACATAAGAGAGAGTTTGTTGTTACAAGTACCATCATAGCTGTGATTTGCAAGGCAGTAATTACTGCTACAAAATATGAAGTTTCTACAATTATGAATTGTAAACAAAGAAGCATACAGTTTGGAGATGACTCAACAATCCCATTAAGACTTTAACGTTTACATCATACACAGAGAAGATCCCTCTGACAAACTTTCTGTCTGTAGAACACACCACTGACTGGTAGCTGTTACAGTACAGGCAGTAACTGTAAGAAAGATTTGAATCTCTCTTTTTCTGTAAATAATTTGCTCTCAGTCCTATTCTGTTCCACCCCACGCACACACACACACACACACACACACACACACACACACACACACACACACACACACACACACACACACACACACACACACACACACACACACACACACACACACTCACACATACATACACACACACACACACACACACACACACACACACACACACACACACACACACACACACACACACACACACACACACACACACACACACATATACACACATACAGCTCTCATCCACCTCCTGGGGTCTGGCAGTGGCTTTCCATGTCTTCTCCTAACTGCCTTCAGCTGTCCAAAGTCAACATCCCACTGCCATGGCTGGGAGCCTGGGTGGCAGTCCAGTGCTGATGACTGGGTGATAAGAGGCTGCTTCAGTGCACACTCACAGGTTTGGTCAAATTGCACAAGCATGAGTTATTCATATTCACAATCATATTCAATATCATTATGATGAATACCACATGAAAATACAGTAAATGTGTTACATCAATCAATATATTAATTATCCCCAAAAATGTCACAGATTGCAGTTCCAGTTGAAAGTGTTTAAAGTTATTTACTGAAGCCAAGCACCCAATCGAGTTCAGCCATGCCAGCATTGCCAATAAAACACTGAAAAGCCCTCTGTGCAATGCACTGTGTCTGAGTGCACTGCTGTAGGCTCTGTGCCTAACTATTTTGAACTGGTCAAGTTGAGGAATTATCACACCCCATCTACTGCTGAGCACCGGCAGCACGAGGCTGCTCAGGGTCACCTCACAGATCTTATCGCACACACACACCAGTGGACTGATGCCTGCTGCTGTAATGACAGAGGTCCAGTAAGATAATTGAACCACAACAGACACAAGCCAGCTTTAACACAAGAGCACCGGTATGCTAGGTACATTTTGGCAGTGATGGCAGCCAACTGCTGTTTTATCAGGTATGTTTATTTGGAGATATCAGCCCAGACTAGTGGAAAGATCCTGTGAGAGGAGGTTCTAGGGGGATTCCATCCATTACACAGAAGCGGTGGGACCGCCGCCGGCCCCCAATGGCTGCTTCTGTGTGCCTGCGGTCTTGCTGCACCATTGCTAGTATTGCTTAGACATATTGTTATGACTTCGGCTGTCACCGGTGATTAAAATGGCCTCGAATAGTATCACTTGAGTCTTTTCTGTCGAATGAGAAACTAGATCCTACACTTAGTAAATGAAAACAGCACAACATTTCAATGGCTGAGGTTTAATCTTTTTCTCTTGAGATAAAAAAAAAATATCTTATGACATTTATTTTTAAATACTTCATCATGAAAGTGTCCAAAAATACATTGTAGATATTTCCTCTGAACACAACCCACACGGCTTATAGTGGATTTATTTTTCTGAGAGTGAATGTGACACTGACAAAATAACAGGGAATAAAGTTGAAAATGAAAAATGAAAATAGGCTGTAGATCTACATGAGTGCGAGTCACACCGCTCATAATGGCTTTGTCTGCTGAGTCTGACCGTGACACCTTGAGGAAATAAGAGAGAATAAGGTTGTTAAATTAGATTAAAGGTTGCACTACAAGCTGAGGGTTTAGTGTAGCTTCCAGCTGGGAGAGCTCACAGAGTGAGTGCCCACACCCTTCTCTGGCTGACATCATCACCATCAGGGGCTTACCTCAGACTTCGGCCATGTGAAACATATTTGCTTGCGGGTATTGGATTTAAATTCGATGATAGGAAATGGTCTATAGAGCAATTTGTTGACTCTCTTCTCTGGTAAAAGAAGAGAAGGGTGGCTGAGTAAAACTACTCATAAATTAAAAGAAATAATTTTGCTACCAGGTGAGACCCTTAGGTAGTTTTATTCTGAGCTAATGCCTAATGAGACATAGATAAATCATTCACCATTTTATTTACAATTAAGTGAACTTCCGAGCAGGTTTTAACAATGCAGAATTACTTGTATCTGTGTGTGTGTGTGTGTGTGTGTGTGTGTGTGTGTGTGTGTGTGTGTGTGTGTGTATGTGTGTGTGTGTGTGTTTGTGTGTGTGTGTGTGTGTGTGTGTGTGTGTGTGTGTGTGTGTGTGTGTGTGGGGGGGTGGGTGTGTGTGTGTGTGTGTGTGTCTGTGTGTGTCTATGTCTGTGTGTGTGTGTGTGTGTGTGTGTGTGTGTGTGTGTGTGTGTGTGTGTGTGTTGGGGGCGGGGGTCTTAGTGGGTGATCATGTTGTTTTTAGACAACACAACCTATCCTTTTCAACTCTCTCTATAAACAAGAAAACTGCCACCTTCATGGATGTTCAGTGCCTTTTGGGCTACTCAGTGGTGAAACCCCGGCCCTCCCCCCACACAGCTTGATGAAACGTGGCTGCATGAACACCCACAGTGGTCACCATAGCTTCACAACAGCCCAGGAGTGCCTGCACCAACAACACCTCTGCTTCATTTGCCCAGTTCTGTTAAACGGCACACTGGATTTGAACAGCTGGATCGGCTGCCTTTCTACCCAGCAGTGCACTGCCATTACGTCATGCAGCATGAGTGAGCCTGGCCAGAGGCAGCAGACAACAGGCCTGCTGAAGTCTTTCCACTGACTGGAGAACAGCTGAGCTAAAGACGGTGCAGGCTACACGTGAGGGAGGGGCATTTATGGAGACTGTGTTTTCCACAACACAGACCATGAGGTCAAAGGATCATTAGTAACAACTCAAGGGTGAAGTCAGTCATCACCAGAACACGTGCCCAGATGGGGAAATGAGTGATCAGATGTATCTGAATATCCATATTTACCCTTAGAAATAGCATGCCCAAACCCAATTTTAACATGTTCAGATGACACAAACACACAGACATACACACACACACACCCCGCTGCTCACACTCTTTAAAAAGACTAGTTGCTCTTCCACACCCCAGGTCGACCAGGATGTTGCCCATCTGCACCCTGCTCCCTGTAGAAACTTTGCCAATCTTTTCCCCACCATTATCAGGAGATTTCTAAACCAAAAAGGCTCCATGAATCAAGAGAAAGAACAACAGAAGCCAAACATATGGCATTAATAAAGTTATTAGCTCGGCAGTATAGCACATAGGGAGGGAAGAGTATGTAGGGATGGCAGAAGTTGCCAGAAGAGTCTTTTCTTTCTTTTTTTTTCTTCAGAGTGTTTTATGAGCAGGCAGTCACTCTGTGCATGCTATACTCAGACTATTAAACAGAATGACAGAACTAGGTCAGAAAGCAGGCAACAGGAGAGTGGGAAATGTCCAGAAAATTAAGACCTGCAGACTGTGGTGCCACTGCTGCTGCAGAAGCCACTGTGATCGATGTTTCAAGACTTGACAAAACTGTCCCCAAAAAAACATGCTCCAGTTGTGGATCAAGTGAGAATTGAACTTTAAATGAGACAAGATGTGACACAAGATGTCAGAATTCTGTGGTGCCTTTAAATAAAAAGCTAATAAAAGGCAAGGCTTGTCTGACAATGAAGGAAAGAAATCATCACCACATTGATGATGACTTGTATGTATTTGCAGTATAAACGTCATCAATTCGATACAAAAACAGGTGACAGATGCAAATCTTAGTGGTTGGTTTGTTATTTGTGTATTATGACTCACCGTCAGTTCAAAGAAATTTGAATGTTTCTCCACAAACACCTGGCCATTGATCAGTGACATTGACACGACATACTGTGAAAGGTCAAGTCTAAATCCTAGATAACAGTTTTTCCAACAACAATCAAACATCTCACATGCTTCCTCTCTTGATGAGTAAACTGGGCACAGGCACCACAAAGTTGTTTTCAGTCTGCTCTGTTTTCCTTTGTAGTCGTGTTTGTTGGAGCTCAGAAGATGTCCTGCTGGAGGGATTTGTTAATGATAAATTGCATTTCCCACTGCCTGGTCTGTTTGACCATTAGTGGCCAGCTTGACTGCGGAACTCAGACGTGAACATTATTAGCTTAATCACCTTGGCATGGACGCTGGACTGCCCGCTTGCAGCTAATGAAACAGAAGGCAGTCTGTGAATTGGAGAGCTTTCACCATGGCTCCGTAAAACAGCTCACTTTTTGGCCTGGACTTTTAAAAGTACAGCCACACACTATTTCAGCTGGGTTTCTGTGGCTTGTGTCAGACTTTATTTCATTGTATATTGGGTCATACTTTCCCCCTGACCAAAAGAGTGCCATGGAGTCACTGCTAATTTATTTTGATAAGATGGAAGAGTGAAAAGAAGAGAAAATGTAAGGAATAACTCTGCTATGTGCAAAAGGGACTGACAAGAAACACTTCTCTTAATGATATGTGAAATGGGTAGAGTTTAATGGGTCTCTCTTGAAACCTAAGGAGTAACCAAATAACTCATGGCCAAATTGTTCTCATCATTATGTGGTTCATTCCAACAACATGGATTAGTCTGCATTTTACAAACGTCAACCACACAGACTCATAAAGCTGAACCACATCTGCCGTATGCCAGAAACCACGCGGTGGTAGAGAGACGATGCTCTCATGCCAACCTTTTGGTTTGTCCCCTGCACTTACTTTTGTCTTTGGTGTCCTCCGAAAATTCCTCAAACATCTGTGCAGTGTGCAATTAAAATATTTTCCTGAATGACGTCTGAGAGATGGCAGGCTAGATTCATGCGTCATTTGGGAATGCCAGGTACAAAGACATGATTTAAAAATCCTACTTTTCGAACTCAAAATATAAAGACACATTAGAAGATACAGAGTATACAATGATATTAGACTGTTTATGTGGACAGCCTGCAATGGTTGTTTCATGACTTCATGGCACATGTTTCTGTACTTGGTGGGGGATATCCTCATTATTGGTGCCATAGTACATTGATTGTGTTGTTCTCTTTGAGTGCTTACAAGGAAAGCAGGGTTGATATCTATTTGATGCCTTCATCATTGTCCGCATGATGCAAATATCTCAAGGGTTATTCCACCAGCCTTTGGCAAGTGAAATGTAACATCTTGTATAATTCAAGCAGCAAATTTGGTAAGTACTTGGAAAGAAAGTTACCTTCAATACAAAGGAAATAAAGCAAAAACAAAACATAAAAAAGTTACTTTTACCCATCTTTACCCGTCTTGTTTACAGTTATAGGCGGTTTGTTGTAACAGCAAACCACAACTGTAATATCAAATATCTGGAATTTACAGCACTTAGAGCAACTAACTAAACTCTTATCAGAGCGGAGGAGTGACATCACTCTCACGAAAGGTCTGGAGACTGATGGCCCTGTTTTGTTGAGGATCCCTTGCAGACCATGGTGTGAGGCTTGAAAGTGTTGCAGTTCTTCAGAAGAAATTGTTTTCCTTTTATTTCACATTAATTCATCTCTGTATCCAAGGCGTAGAGAAGTGATGTGGTAATGACCGCTGCACCTTCTCCTCTGGCCGTGGGCCGAACTGCAAGGGCTTATTTCCCCAGTAGTACTAGAAGTGCGGCCTGTACATGGGAATGCATTTTTTCCCACCTGGAAGTTAGTAACGTGCGCACTAACTCTGCCAGGTAGAATGGGTCTCACTCCCTCTTTCACATAAAAATCAAATTAATGTATCAGGTAAAAACAACAGGGGGAAGAACACATTTTTATAAACACTCAGGGCCTGATTTACTAACATTGCGACCGCAGACTTAATCTACGGTCGCACATTAACGCACTGTTTTTGCGCATTTTCCGAACCAAACCAGAATTAGCCCACAAATTAGAGACGTGCGCTCGCCATGCAGTTTTAGTAAATACCACGCAATACATCATTAGGCGCACTTAACTTCTCTCCTTCCATATATTTGCGCTTCACGCCCAGGTTTCTTATACCCTCCCATCTCGTTGCGCTTCACACCCACAAAGCGTAAAAATGCGCCTCTACTCAAATTCGCCTCCTTTGTAAATGCCGTTTTATGTTTACGACCGCTATTTTACGCCTGAAATGGGCGCAATCCTGTTAGTAAATCAGGCCCTCAGTCTTCCATAATGATAAAGAAATGGATTTGTGTATTCCCACCTAACTGTAGCCTATTTATACTACAGAGCTCGAACCTCCATGAGAGGTGTGTAAAACATGCAAGGTATCACACGGCTTAACCTAGCTATGAACTATCCTAGCTATCTCGAGCTTAGGGAACCATCTTCTCATTTGGTAGCCAGGGTTAACCAAACCCAAATTGACTTCATATAATTACTTAAAAAAATTGGGGGGGCTAGGGTGTGTTATAGCTCCCCCTGGTTTAGCCATAGCACCCCCATAGCACCCCCAAGAAAAGAATGGTTTATTTATAATTGTTATTTAATTTCATTTTGTGATATTTATTGTGTGATAATAATATTCACTCACAAGAGAAAATGATAGCAGATTGAAATGAACAGATTGTTTTAGACCCAGAGCAATCACTCTGTAATAACCTTTGACCCAATTTTCATGTGGCACGCGTGAACGTTGACATTCCCAGACAGTTGAAGGAGAAAGCGAGCTAGTGCGCGGTAGTTTCAAGTTAACATCAACAATGCATTGGTTTTTGCTACCTTAATGTCCACGTTTGGAAGAATCATTGAGAAACGAGAGTTACATTGAAGAAAAATAAATGCCTGGGGTATCTGATTGAGTTTTCAGTTTGTTTATTTGATTAAGAGGGACAGTGTACATTAATAAACATTAAAATGTAAATGCACCCAATTATAGCCAAAAGGCTAGTTTCCATTGGCAGTCCCCCTGCTAGAGTGAAAAAGGCTAAACAACCTAACAAAAGGTTAACTAATACATCAAACATAACATTGACAAAAATTCCAAAATAAAATAAGTGAATACAATAAAATAAAATGCCAATATACAAGTTCTATTGCTTACCTACTAATTTTACCTACGGATTTTGAAGAAGAGGAACGTCGTGGTAAAGGAGGTCAACCTTCCACCACAACTGAGGGTGCTAACCATGGTGCTAGCAGAAGACCAATACTACAGAAATATCCAACTTACATGTTGAGTCCAACAAGGGTTCTATGTGATTATTGATGATTGTGAACTTAAATAATATTTACTTTTTGAACGCATTTCTGCCTTTGACTTTTTATAATAATATCTTCTATTCTATTTTGCCCTCTTCAGTTTAAAATTAATTTAACTATTTGTGTTTAGTTTAAGTTTAGTTGAATTTCACTCTGTCTGAAATGGTAGTAGTGACCTGGTGGTCACCTGGCACCCAACTTTATCCCCCATTGAAGTAAGTGAAATATTTGGGATTGTGGAATCTAT
Organism: Sprattus sprattus; assembly: GCF_963457725.1. Lineage (NCBI taxonomy): Eukaryota > Metazoa > Chordata > Actinopteri > Clupeiformes > Clupeidae > Sprattus > Sprattus sprattus. Next base: position 15,188,690 of record NC_137916.1, read on the forward strand.
TGCATGCTGCATGCATTTAAATGAATGAATCTATGTGCACATTTGTCGGAAGCAGCCTTATGATAATAATACAACCGATTTGTACTTTTCATGGACCCCAACAGTGCTTTTGAGAGCAAATATGTAATGACAGATGATGGGGAGGTGTTGTAGTAGAGAACCATGTGACACATAGGCTATCACCCTCATTTCAAAGCACCCTCAGTAAAACACTGAGCTCCCCCATAGCACCTAAGGAAAAAAATCCGTGCCCCATACACTGCACAATTATTGGCTTACACACATAGGCTTACACACAATGAGGAAAATGAAAGGCCGGTCTACGTTTACAATGACAGATACTGGCGGTGGACGTTGAAGAGTTGAAGAGTTGAAGAGTTGTTCACCATTATCGATGAGGTCTCCTAGTCCATGTCGTCTCATGATTCTCCTGCATTCAAATCTTTATGTCTTGGGATGTCCTCCAGTGCTGCTTGAAGTGCACTGTAGAACTGGTCCTTGTCCTCCTCATCAGCATGTTCAATGGGTGCCTAGTGTCCATTGGATTTCAGCCTCACATACAGCAAACGTTCACTGATGGGCTTCCACTGTAGCAGAGCATGCAGCCATGCTTCTTGCTGCTGATGAGGTAAACTTCTTCCTGATGGTTTTGCCTTCCTGACCAGATAATAACTTCCCCGGTGTTCAGTCGTTGCTCCATCATACCGGAATGTCCCACTTTTGAGTGGTATGTTTATGTGGTCAACTAGCTTTGTATTTATCTTAAAAATCTTTTTGACGATGTATTGTCATGTGAAGCACAGATAATTCACATGTCATTCCCACTAGCCAGCTATGTCATCCACTTCGTAGTTCTGTGTTCTGGGACGGAAATGTAAGAAAAGCTTTGACGCAAGACTTTGTCAACTATATTGAGCCAAAAGAAAGTTAATTTCATGTTTAGTTACCCCTTAAATAAATTCGTAGCTTAAATTGGTGCTTACACCAGTAAGCCAGTTACACCTGTAACATAGTTCACCTTTACGTTTGTATTATCATAAACACTTGCCTGGTTCATCAATTGAGTATGGAAGCAAATATCGCATAAAATCGTATAAAAGCCATCAATCATACGTACAAAAGCTATCCAGACTGTCTGCATTCCTTGCCTACTTAATTGGGCTGAAGTGATCACTGACAAGTTAATAATGTATGAGACAGGTTGGAGGCTCAGACTGTTGGAATGACAAAAATGTAAGGCCACAGACCTCCAAGACCAGAGGTCACCGGAGCCTAGAATCTAAACACATGATTCATGTAGACATGTTCTCTGGTTGCTACCATTCTGGCAATTTCGAAATAATGAAACAGGTTTTGCCATACATTTTCCCACTGAACATATTTTTGAACCAGTTATTTTGAAGCATGAATGTCGACTTTTCCGGACCAAACATTGCTCATCCTGTCTCTCCCTGCACATTCTGGTTAATTGGTTAAGCTCTACAAAGGTCTGATTCTGTGCCCTATGACACCCATGCAGAATGCTGCCAACAGTTTTGACATTACAGTGCGTAGATAGGTGAAATCAACTTGAACTGAACAGTCTTTCCTGTCCTGTTTTTTCAGAAGCTATTTGCTCTTTGCTATTATTTCTTTTTTTTTTCATCACTTACATTTTTATTGAATTTACAAAGCATACAATATAACACAGAAAATAAGAAAGAAAAACATAAAAAAAAGACAGGAAACAAAACAAAACAAAAAATAACATAAAACTTGTTAGTACATTGGTAGATACAAATTAAGTATGTGCCTTGTAAACATAGATAAAGTGTCCAGCTCCGAGTTATTGTTTTCCTAGCTGCTGTTAGGAGTATCTTGGTCAAGTACCGATCCTCTGGTAGTATATCAGCTGTAATGTGGCCCAAGTACAAGATGGAACAAGATAGAGGTATTCCATACCCTAGTACAGCAATAAGTACAGCATGTACCCTTACCCCCCCCCCCCCCACATTGTCACCAACAAGACTGGTGTGATATGGATTTCTTACTCTGGATCTTAGGTGCAATAAAAAAAAAAAACCCTGTGAGACCTTGTGGAGGTATGTTGGATTTCACACATCTCAAACCATTCCTCCTCAGAGATCTCCACCTTTAATTCGTCCTCCCACTTTGATTTGACATACAATGTTGACTTGCCTCTACATTCAACAATACTCTCATAAAATCTTGTTATTACTCTAGTTATACAATTACTATAAGGCTTATATGCACTCAACATGACATTTATTACAGAATTACTTTCTTGCGTATTTTCATTCTTCACTTCTTTATTGTAATAATCTCTAAATTGTATATATCTAAATAGATCCTTATTTTGAAGGGTACATTTTTCTTTTAATATTTGGAAACTCTGTAGCTCCTTATTTTCAATGACTGTGCCTATTGCCGTAATACCCCTTGTTGTCCAATGCTTAAATGTATCATCATTATATCCTGGTTTAAATTGTGTGTCAAAGGCTATCCACCTTAGCACCTTCTGGTCTTTCCTTAGCCTAGATTGTCTAATTAAGTTAAACCAGAACTCCAATGTACTCAAAGTTATTGAGTCTATTTTACTTTTAAGGATAGGGGGAAGCCCTTTTTCACCCAAGACCGATCTTATTTGATAATCTTCTACATTGGTCCCAATTTCCTTCCATCTAGATATGTACTTATCATCACACCAGCAAAACAGGGGTCAAAATTGAGCTGCATAAAAATAATCCTTTAAATTAGGAAGTGCCATTCCACCTTTATGCTTGGCTAATTGAAGTGTTGTGTATCTTATCCTAGGTTTCTTTCCATCCCAAACAAACCTAGAAATAAGTTTATCCCAGGCTATAAATTGACTCTGTGGGATCTCCACTGGTAAGGCCTGAAATAGATACAGTACCCTTGGTAAGATATTCCTCTTAATGACATTAATTCTACATAAAATCTAATGGGTATGTGGACCACCTCTCAATGTCATTTTAAATGTCTTGGATAATCGGGTTGTAGTTTGACTTATATAATTGACTTAGGTCTTTTAAAATGTTCACCCCTAAATACCTCAATGATGTCATGTCCCACTTCAATGTATATTTATTTTTGGTTTCCTCTGAGGGTATATAATTAAATGTTAGCAATTGTGTCTTTGCAGTAGGCCCATATACATGTGCCAATGTGATCAGATCAGTTTATCGTATCGTATTCGCGTGTAGGTGTGAACATTTCCAAGGGAAACGGCTCTTGTCGTTACGTGTTAACATGTGCAAAATGTGATCCGTTTGCATTGCCTCGGGCATGCGCAAAGACCACGGAGATGTGCTGCACCTGGTTTGTTTACTAACAACATCAACGTGGATCCGCATCGTGCACAGGCAGTGTAGTGGCTTAAAGTTCCCTTCTTTCTATCAGCATATAGTTCTTAATATTTTCTTTGAATAACCACTCTCAGATGGAAAGAAAACGAGTCTACGCGTGGATGTGTTTCAACAACGGTAGAAAACTGTGTTTGCTCCGTCTTTTACTGAACTCATAATTATATGACAGTGGTGTTAGTTACAGTTGAGACACCCGAAATAACTTGCATGCGCAGCAATCCTGAGACGTGATTTTTAGTTTGCACATGAATACTAACGTCTTCTTTGATCCCAGGAAATTTGAACACATAACCCATCTCCCTTACGGAGATATTGGCGAAAGTTGTTTTACCTACTTCATTGCAAACGTCTAGTTTTGCAAACGTGTCTAGTTTTTTGTGCAGTAGTGAATAGAGTCTCAGTCTACTACACCATACATAGCATATCATGTTTGTAGAAAATGATTAAGGTGCAACAAATGCCAATAAGCATAGGCCTATTTAAATAAAATGATTCACATTGCAAGTAAAATGGTGCGGCTGGAGCAGATACAGGGAGGGACAACAGTGACGCAGTTTGGATGTAGCGACAAACATTTATGTGCTGTAACAAACAGTGTTAACCAGTATGTGAGTAACGTGGGTTTTATTAAAACATAGCGTGTGTAATGTGTAGCTATTTCATTCCGTTTATTAACCTTTCCGGCTGTCTGTATTTAGCAGCAGACGTAAAGGAAAGGGAATTAACCCCGAAGTTAAAAACATGTAATCTACTTCGGCAGCGGAGCATTTTACTCCCCCGCAATCTCTCTACAAGCTTCCATATAGACGCGGCATCAGCAGAAGAAAATCTACTTTCCTTTTGGGAGAAACAAGGCCAGTCGTTCCCACGACTACAGCACCTTGCAAAACGAATTCTATGCGTTCCAGCAACAAGTGCTGCGAGTGAGGGCTCCTTCAGTGCAGCAGGGCGCGTTATAGAAACCAGGCGCTCTCGCCTGAATCCTGACACTGTAGATGCTATTTTATTCCTGCATAGTGCTAAGACAAATTCTAAATAGAACGAAGGTTAGGCATATCAGCAGAGGTATATTTTGGTTACATTAGGATGGCTACGTTTATAGCTTGCGTTTTGGGCGCACCACAATGCCAAGAAGTTTGTCGCGACTGTAATGGCATATTTCATTGTGGGGGTGATTGATAGCTTAAGGCTTACGAGACACGGTGTTTTCCGATGTTTTACTGAGTCCTCTCTGTCTCTATCACACACACACACACACACACACACACACACACACACTAACGGAAGCAGGTTTAAATTAAGCGACGATCCCTCAAATGTCGCGTCTCCTTAAAGCGCCGCAAACCTGCAAGCTATGAGTCTGCTGTCAGTATTGGAAGAAGCCTTAACGTCTCGAAGATGAAACTGCCTGGGTTATTTTGTTTCGTTATTTTGTCACCTCTCTCGAAAGGCTCAGACGATCGGCGGAAAAACGATCAGATCACATCTAGACCAGTCCTACATGAGGCAATTGTAACCGTTTCGCGAGTTTCTATCGGAACAGACGCGATGTAAACGGATCACATTGACACATGTATAAGGGGCTAGTGTTTAGTTTATATCCTGCAATATTAACAGCGAATAACGCTGGGCTTACACAGCAGCCTTGCCTCGTACCTCTTTCCAGTGTGATTGTTGAGGTAAGAGACCCATTAATCTTGATCCTAGCTGTTGGCTGCTGGTATAATGTTTTAATATACTTAACTGACTGCTTATTAAAGCCAAATCTTTCTAAGGTTTGGTAGAGAAATTCCAAATTGACTCTATCAAAGGCTTTTTCTGCATCAAGGCTTAGTAAGACAGTGGATGTATTCTCCTTTTGTATATTATCTATCAAATGTAAGGTCCTTCTAATATTTTCATGCGTTTGGCGATTCTTAATGAAACCCGTCTGGTCTTCATCTATTATATCTGGGAGAATATTTCCAAGTCTTTTTGCAATGATTGTGTACAATTTGTATGCTTATATTTCTGACATAAATATTAGAGGTGTTTACATGTCAGAGGCCAGATGGCATCCCTAAGCCCACCCTTACCCCTAGATGAGTTTTTTTTATCTGATGAGAGATAAGATAATAAATTGTATACTGGACCAACTACTTTGTCACTGACGGCTGTCAGGGATCAATTGCTTGAGGAGGTCAAAAAGTCTGTAAATGTTCAACACTACCCTTCATATAAGCTAGGGATGACAAGCCCTGTATCTCTATGACATTACACATGAGTCCTCTAAATTCCTAAAATCAGGTGTTGTATGAAAGATATTCAAAGGATCTCCTTTCTTCTCACATTTTTCGTTTACCTTTGTTAACCCAACTTGTCTCCAATCTGTGCTGGGAATTATCGGCAATTTCCCTAGCTTCCTCCAGAACCTCCCAGAGTCCTGTTTCCTATACATTAAGTCAGGTCACAGGCAGGAGAGGAAAGGCAGCACATGCTAAAGTAGGATGTCATTTACCTGTTCCGTTCAGATATAATGGCTAAAGAGTGCTGAGAGCAATTAATACGCATCTGTTTGGCATTAAGTCCACCACACAAAGTGGGGACTAGTGGACACTGTGGAGCATCAGGGTAGAGTCTTTTAGAGGCACAAAACTACCAACACCCAAATGACCACATTTGTTGTGGTGTTAAATTTAGAAAGTAATGAAATAAACCAACTTTGTGACTGAAAGTGGTTAAGAAACTGCACCATATACTTTAAGGTGTGATTCTTTCATTAAGTTGTTTAATGTAATGTATTATTAATTAGGGTTGAGAGATGAGGGCTTGCTGCTAGTCAATAGTATCAAAATGCCATAACACAGATAATTGTAGTAAAATATGTTTTCCTTTTGAGCATAACTATGATTTTGTAGTACGGGGATTGGGATGAAGACAAGAAGAGGTAGAAGAACAACAACAAATTTCTGGTTGGGGGAGAGATACTTTGGAGAGTGAACAAGCCACTTTAGTCAACAAGTCGGTAATGCAAGTAAGAATGAGGTGTGCAGCCCGTAAATAGACTTCACAGCTTATGAACTCAACTGAACTCTGTGACAGGTGTACATTGGATGCTGCCACCACCCTTTTGCAGGCGAAACCCTTAAAGAAAAAAAACAAAACAGTTTTAACTGCTTGGCATTGACAGTTAGCAAGGTAGTCTACAAGCTAAGTCAACAATCATACTATCGTGTCCACATTCAGTATGTACTTACGGTGATAATGCTATGTGGTCACACATTTACTCCATGTTCTACATGTACTGTAACCTTTGAATGACAAAACACCTTCTTGCTGATGGTCCGTCTTTTTTGTCAGATTCCAATATTTGTAACGTTTGATTCATTTGATTTAGATTAAGGAACTAATGAAGCCATTACTTCAAATTTGTATTGAATTGCACTGAACATGCAGTATCTTGATTTGTGTATCATTTTGAGTGGACCTCTTCTTCAGTTTGGAGGAAAACATTGAGTCATCGTAACGGAGTTGAGCAATGCTAATCCAAAACATGTTTATGTATGTTTAATCCACGCTCAGTTTGCCACCAAACTTTCACTCACATCATTTTTCAAATCCCAGAAAAGCTCTTGTGTTCAGAGAAATCACCATCCCCTGCTGCCTTCCAAACACAAATGTTACCTCCGAGCCTGTGTTTCAACAAAACGGTGTGTGACTATGTGAACATGCATGCGTGTGTGTGTGTGTGTGTGTGTATGTATGCTTTTCCATGACAACTGTTGACCACTCCTCTTCTGTGAAACCAAGTTGTCCAAAGTCAACACACACACTCTGAAACAAAAGGCAGTGCACACATGGCCACACTCAGTTGTGTGCCAGCAGCCTTAGTGATAGAACATGAGTGTTTACAGCTCCCCCCATGTGGAGGTGGTCCAAGCAGTCACACATATAAACCATGACTAATGTCTCAATCTTTCCCACTGTAGTTTTAATACGCCTCTTCACACAGTGGCTCATCAATGCTTGATGGTGATGAGAAACTAGTGTGGCAAGGATTTTAAATATCTTTTACCCGTTTCTCAGACAAATTTGAAAAGCAGCAAGCCTAGTGCATGTCAGGTGATACGGTTTGAACCCCTGCAAGCCAGTCAATTCCAGCAGATATACAGACCATCTTTGAATGATGTTGAAAAAGTGTTTCTTGTCTTCCATACTCCAGTCAGTGTAATCCCATGCCATCAATCGTCATAACTGGGGTTTAACTGTTCTTTCAATTGTAATATTTTATTCAAACTTTATGCAGTTCACAGAGTCCCTTCACAAGGTACACTTTGCGAACCTGAAGGAATATGGGAGGCATAGTACAGCACAAACTCTGGTTTGATTTTCTCCTCCTACACCAGCCATTTGCTCCTTTTTTCACTAGTAAATGTCTTAGAAAAATGGTATCTGCCATCATGGCATTCATAATTCACATAGTTAAAAACTTGGTTAACACTTTATTTGAAGGGGTCTACATAAGGGTGACATGACACTGTCATAAGAATGACATGACACATGTCATACACAATAATGACACGTTATTTTTGTTCATGACTGGTTCATGACTGTTGTCATAATGTGTCATTCGGTGTTTGTACACACAGCTAACCCTAACCCTAACCCTAACCCTACAAACACCGAATGACACATTATGACAACAGTCATGAACCAGTCATGAACAAAAATAACGTGTCATTAATGTGTATGACATGTGTCATGTCATTCTTATGATAGTGTCATGTCACCCTTATGTAGACCCCTTCAAATAAAGTGTTACCAAAACTTGTATTGTATACATGTAAGTTTGCCACCAAACTGATCAAGTTCAATGACAGGCCATGAACTAGTCTTCCCTGAAAACAGATGAAGGATCTAGAGCGATGTCAGTAGGATGCCCTGTCTCTGCCATCCACCCCTTCTGAGCTGAGCTCTGAAACAATCAAGCCGCTCCATAAATTAGAGAAGTAGAAAAAGCTTGTAGTTTGTGCCTTCAAAGATCTGAGAGGATCACATAGGGTCCTACTGTGAAGAGTGACAGACCTCTTTATCACCTTAGCTTCTGGGCTTCCTCAAGAGGGAGGTGAGGTGAGTAAGTTAAGTAACTAGCGTAAAAAAGAGGTCAAGTCTCCTTAAAGATTTAGGAAGCTAGTTTTTTTTTTTTTGGGGGGGGGGGGGGGGGATTAAAGGACAGTTCACATGTTCTTCATTAGCTTGATTTCCTGCTCCTCAGCATGACAGGTCAAAGTGCAATAAATTATATTGTCTATCAACTTAATACAACAATGTTTTGTATATTAGAATGGTACTTACTATCATTTAATTTGATAACGTACCTGTATGTGACTTATATAATGTAATTTATATAACGTGTGTTCATTTTGAACATATTGTGTACCACACCACCCTCTTATTTCTGCATGTAAGTATCAATTTCCCCATGATGCTGCTGCCTCCTGCTATGGCATCCACAGCAGTTCATATAAATGAGGACATCTTCTGCTGTTTTATTTGGCTTTTGTCAATGTGCTCCATAACAAAATGAATTGCCTTTGTTACAAAGGTCTCATTGGCTGGTGCTGATTCAGCTTTCCCAGTATTCAGTCCAAGAGGGGGATGAATCTTCAACTCAGTGTGAACAGCCTGAACAAGAAGTCTTTATTGAGCCAGTCTGACTGGATGGCTCCCCTAGGAGTATTAGTGTAGGTAGAGATCAGAGGGTACAGCTGATTTAATTTCACAGATTTTCCACTTAGACATATTAAAAACCCTTCAAACCACACAAGACCTCCCTATATGAGTGGCTATTAAAATCGCTTGACTCTAAGAAAAGAGAATATAGATATTGCCTGACTCTGAAAATAGCATCATGTTAATTTCTATAATATTTAATTTCACATCCTTGTGTTTGTTTTGTGCTCATTTATATGCTGTTTCTATTGTATAGCCAAGAGTCAAAGGGAATAACCAAAATTAGTGAAAATAAAGTGTTACACAGACATTCCCAACTAAAACACAGCTTGTTCAATACAAAAATATGGTGTAGAAATCACATTTTGTAATATCCAGTAGTCAGCCATTTTCATTCATAGAAGAGCCCTCTTATGTAAAAGTCCCAGCTGTGGAAGAAGGGGAAGCCCTTCCAAAAATGCCATCTGCAGAGAAGGAAGAGGATGTTCTCTATCTAAACCTGGCAAACTCCCAGGGATTTAATGACCACATTTCCTGTGAGGGTGATTAAATAGCCATCCATCATAGAAGGTATCCTCTTGTCTTCCTCTTTTCCTCGAGTGTCCAAGTAGCCTGATCAAAACACATATTCACTTTATGAATATTACGCCAGCAAAAATGGAGCTGAGACCAAAAGGTGGGCGGAGCCAGGGTCGTTTTTGTAGCCTAGGGACAAGACGTGACTTGATCCTCTGATCCTGTGATCCTGTGTTCATTCAAAAGAGATTTCTCTAGATATTCTCTAAGTTAAATGCTTTACTTCAAGTGATATTCCTGGACTGGTGTATATTTAAAAATGACTCTTCTTTGTCCATGCTTTACCAGTGATGTTTTCATTCAAGCACAAGTATAAAATGTGAGGTCTTAAAGGGCCTGGAGTGTTTATTTGCCACTAAGGTACTGGCAATGTGACTGACAGTTGAGATCCCCTGCAGTCTGCTGACCCAGTGGACGCCTTCTGTTCTGGGGCCACAGGCTTATCGCGGCCCCCCTCAGACTGGCCTGCCTGCTCTCTTAATCAGGTCTGACTGCCAGAAAGAACAGCCTGTCTGAAGGGCATACTCAGAGTAAAAAAAAAAAATCTACTTCTCTTTGGCAAGGCATACCTTTAGAACGTAAAAAAATAATTAAAGGAGAAAAGAGATGGTTTCAATATAAATCTCTACATGTAAAAAAAAAAAAAATGTAAGTATCCCTCACAGGGCAGTCTCTTCACCTCAAAGGCTGAATGGAGGGTCTGCAAAACAGGGAAGAAACACACAGATGCATATAAGATACACATACACTTGTTAAATAAGTGTGTCGTTATGGATGCCCTGACTGCCATACAAGCATAGAAGCCTAGCTCTTTGCCATTGTGGTCAGGGTTATTGCCCAGTAAACCCATAAGAGCAGGGGTGGGCAATTCATTTCCCCAAGGGGCCATATGAGCCATATGGGCCGGACCAATAGGCTGAACTCAATTCAGCATGAAAAATGAGCATGTTTTTGCAGTATTAAAGGTGTGCCCAGACGACCAATACACATGGCACACACACACACAAGAGCAAGCTTGCAATTCAATAGTATAATTATACAAATTAATAATAATATAAATTTTAATTGTTTTACATTTGATTACTTATTTACCATTGACCTCCGCGGGCCGGTCAGGGACAGCCAAGGGGCTACAAATGGCCCTGGGGCGGCACTTTGTCCAGGTCTGCATAAGAGGGACCCCCAAAATAGGCCTGATGCAAGAAACCCCATAGACCGGTGCAGCACTTGTGTGAGACAAATAACCACTCATTGTTTTCTCCTTAACTCCAATGATACTGCCATGATACACATTCAGTTACATAACTGATATTTTAAAGTTAAGTACCAATGGGCAAAGACTTTTCTTCTGTTAAATATGCATTCTACCAGTAAGACGCAAACCCCTGATTTTACTCCCCCCCCCACCCCCACCCCACACACACACGCACACACAAATTGTGCTCTTGTGCCCTGAATGACCTCTGAATCTAATAGCCTTCACAGACATGCCAGTCAATGTAAACATAATGATATTCAGCATTGTATTTTCAAATAAACAGAGTGATAGAGACTTAAAATCCTGGAGCAAGGAGGAACATTCAAATAATATGTTTTTAATTAATTCAACCAGCTAAGTGTGATGTAGAGACAAACTTTAACTGCACTCTCTAGTCTATCCAGACAGGCCAAGGCCAGAAGTGTTGTGACTGGACAGGTGGCTGAGCATATTGTTTACACATTCTATTTTGATTACACCAACTCATCCAAACATAGTGCTTTCCCATGGAAAACTTTTCTAAATGCCTTGATGTTGTGTCTAGTTCTTGTTGTGCGGTTGTGTCTAGTGAGCCATCATTGTGTTGTGTTTTTGTAATCAATGACTTCACTGTAAGGTGAAGAGCCAGGCAGTCCACATACTCTTGTTGGACAGAGGGGAACCTTTTAGGCTAATAAAATCAACCTGACCATATCAATCAGATTTCCCACAAATGCAGGAGGCCTGATTCAGTATGAACATTTCCAGTAATGTTCATTTAATTGTGCGATTGCTCAGATTACAGTCAGGATTCCAAAGAAAGTCTCATTTTGGCACAAGGCTATTTATGGTTGGAAATTGTCTTCACTTTTCACAGTGGGTGACGCGCGGCAAGCATGGATGCTTTGCTCACAGCATCTGATTCACTGAGAGACATTCCACAGACACGCTCATTCACGCGTCATCAAAATCTTACAACTAAACCTTGCAACATTTTCCGCTCACTGTAGAATAGCAATGGTGTTCCTTGTCATTCTCTACAGAAGAGAAATTGATATTGTGCAAACTAATTGCCATCATTATTCACTTTCTCATCAGCTGGAATCTGTCCCTCAGCTTGTACCAAGTCATATAAGCAATGGTGACTGATTACTGCTTCCTCCTCACTTTCCACAAGCCTTTGTTATACCCTGTCTTCCTGACACTGTGTGTGTGTGTATGTGTTTGTTAGCCTGCTCTGGGCATCAGGGATATGTTCCCTCAGCCCTCTCTCTCTCACAGGGGAGTGGGAGCTGTGTGGACCAGGCACATCTGGCAGTGTTTATCTGGCCAGGCGGTAAACAACACAGGCAAAGCATGAATTTAGGTCAGCACTACAAGAGGTAAAAGGCTCAGTGTTTCTCAATAATGGTAACATGAACGTAGCCCAGCTCCCATGTGGTGCTCCACTGGCAGCAGACTGATTGTCTGTGCAGAGGGTTGCCCACCGCCCCCCCCCCCTCCCCGCACCAACGAAGAGAGTCCTGCATGACCGTGAACTTGGCTACCAGAGGCTGATGGTGTCCTCTAATGAGACGCAAAGGGTGATGATGAAACAGTTTCAGAAGCAGTGTTGCTCTGAGTTATTCTAACATCTGGTTGATAATAAGCAAGGCTATTCATTTTTTGATTATCACTAAACTTTTTATGATTTTTTTAACAGTTTGCAGCCTCATTTGTGGATTAGTAAATACATTGCATAAAATGAGGCCCTGAAATAAAAAAAAAAGCATCTATGTGAATAATGAGTTTACATTTAAAGATTTTATGTCTTTGCAATGTTCTTTTCCCTTTATCGTTTATTGATAAATGGCCCTATCAGTTGTTAGAGCTCGGTCATGGTGATGTAGGGTCAATATAGTTTTATGCAAAAATTGTGAAATACTTGTCTCTGGTGATTTACATACATTTAAAATACTTTCCAAGTGCTGAACAAGTGATTAGGGAATTTGGATTTTGGCATGTTCTGGAGGTATGGTGTGATATGAGGACTGTATTCACATAGTCTTTCAATGTACAGCCAGGCCTGTCATGTCTTTCTTTATAGTCCTTTCAACTGTTTGTATCAAATCTGCAACTTTTTTGTCACATTGATACAAAGCAGAAGTGTATAGGCAACACTGGGAGACTTCTAGTGTTTGTGAGCCACCTAACTGGCTTTCCTTGATTTCTGACTACTTTTCTTGGAACCTAAAACAAAGCACCATTATTCCTGGGACGATTCTTTCCAAAAAGCAAGACATGCACAATGACATGATAAGCCAACTATATGTATACATCACCTTATATATAAGATACACATTTCAAGTGTTTTCTTGACTGAGGGATTGTGTTCATCATTGTGTTTTTATCACAATTTAATCAAATAAATTTGATTTATGTTTATTAAGACCAGGTCTTTTACTTAGAAACACTGCTGCCAGAACTTTGCTGTGGGAATATAAAGGACCCAGGCCATTTTGAATCAATTAATGGCAGGGTGGGGGTTACTACAACACGGCAGTACAATACAACACATCTGTTGGCAATCCAGCTACAGAACCTAAAAAAAAATATTCAAAGCCTTCCCTTGTTTTGTGGGACATCCATGTCCTTTAAAAGGGGTGTTGTAACAAACAGCCAAAAGCGTTTGGGGAAAACCTTTGGAAGACTTTTTGAAATACTGTCATACAAAAACATTTATGGAAGGACACAGTACAGTTGTTGATGTTTCGAGGGCCTGTAGGGTTTTAGATGTTTCTGTGATGGTCTCGATCCAACTCAGGTATAATGACAAAATTGGGTAACACTTTATAATAACTACACTAAATTAATCATTTGTTAAGCATTTGTTACCTACTAGGTCAGACCTGGGCAAACTGCGGCCCCAGGGCCATTTGCGGCCCCTTGTCTGTCCCTGACCGGCCCTCCGAGGTCAATGGTAAATTAGGAGTCAAACGTTAAACGATAAAAATTGACTGAAGTTTTAAAGGAAATGTAAATTTATCCACGTTTTTTAAAGGGGCAATACAAGCTCAGTGTGTTCAAATAGCAAGATTAAGTACGTGAAATTGCATTGCCCGTTTAAGAATAATGGTTAAATTTACATTTCCTTCAAGACTTCAGTTTGAAGTTACTGCATGTTACAGACTGTCTCGTTGTATGTTAATGTATTCAGTGTACGGAGCTCCAATTCGCTGGAACAAAGCATCAGAACTTCAGTGCGTGGCCATTTCTTGCCCAGCAAACAGAATTTTCAACATTCAATTTAAATAAATAGTTGTACGTTTTCATCACTTTGACATTTCTTTCCCTTCTCTTAAAATAATAAGACTTTTACTTGTGTCTCTTTGGTATCTGCTAGCTGGATCCACCCATTAACAAATGCCTTGTAAAGCATAGAAAGTCCTCACTTTAGATGGGCTCACTCCATGTAGTCAACTAATCAGTAGTAACTCATGAGTTAAGCATGAATTTAAGTGTTGTTAAGTGCGTGTTAAAGATGCATTAACACTAACTATCGGTAGGCATATTTCTGTCCAATAGAAGAATACGTGTGTGTGTCCAGGTTATGTTTGCAACTCATTTATAAATGCTATGCAAAGCATAGAAAGTGCTCACTTTAGATGGGCTCATACAATATACTTTACTAACCAGCAGTAACTCCTGAATTAATCATGGATTACATTATTGGTAAGTGTTTGTAACATTTGTATTAACACCCGAGCTATTAGTTTAGGCCTATTTCTAAATCATAACATTTTATTTAGGGCATGGACAAGTGTAGGTCTAGATCTAGGTTAATAGATAATTCATGAATGATGAAAGAAAAAACACTCATAAACGTTTTACATGGGCTACCATTTACTAACTGTATTTACAAATGCTTTACTGACTAGAATGAATGCAGGAACTATGCTTTACAAATGATGAACAAAGAAATTACTAATATTATGCAAATAGTTTATAAAGGGACAATTATGTAATTTACAAATGGTTTTCGCAATACTTATTAAGTGTCAAACTTCTATTTATAAACATAATTTAAGACCGCCTTTTTTACTATGAACAAACCATTTATGAGTGTGTGTACAAATGCTTTATTGATGAGAATTAACATAGGAGCAATGCTTTACAAATGATGAATAAAGCATTTAGTTATAGTTTGCTCCTGGTTTATAATGGCAACATTTATTTAATTTAAAAATGGTTGTTTTGTTATTAATAAAGTATAATTCATGTATTTACAAAACATTTTTTGGATAGGCTTATTTACTATGAACAAACCATTTATAATTGTGTGAACAAATGCTTTACTAATGAGTAATTATGTATGAACAATAAAGAACTAATGGTGAACAAACCATTACCTAATAGATAACAAATGCTTAATAAATGATTAATTGTCTGTAGTTATCATAACGTGTTACCCAAAATTGTAGTTTAAGTATGCCTCACTGGCCTTGCATGGAGAAATTAAACCATTTGCGTGCGTTATGAGAATTCAGCTAGTTGAAGAACACACTTCGGGGGAGCTTTCTGTTAAACAACCATTAAGACAATACTTCATGAAACTAGATCCCCTTTTCAAAACAATTGCAAGCCAAAACCCAAACACTGACCGGCTCAAGTCACTGATGCCAACCCAACAGACACTCATGTCCAACCCATGTAACCTCCAGCCCCATGTTTTATAAACCCATCATAAATTTAAATACACATATCTATTCACATTATTTCCTATTGCAAACATCTGTTCATTTGTGTCGAGGAATTCAGCACAGTCCTGAAATGATGGACATTTTGAGTTTGAGAGAGTCTAGTGAGTTTTAAAATGATTCTCTAAAGTGAGAGTGGAATAGTCATTATTTTGCAATTTCTGTAGTATTGTTGTAATTTCACTACATTTATTAGTTCATTTTTGGGTTTAATGGACAGCTGGTTTTGTACAATGATCATCCCAGTTCGTCCACCCTGGTTCCACCTTAGGCCAACATGAATACAATTAAATCCATGGATCATTCCTTTTGGGTTGAAGTGACCCAGCCACTGGTCCTTACCGCAGGGTTTAGGTTCCTTGAGCAGGTTGAGCTCTGAAAAAAACTTGGGAAAATATCCAAGTGTCTGTTGAAGTGCGAGTTCATGGGCTCCCTGTGGCTATTGGCCTGAAATGAAGGTCAAGGGTAAAGGGCCTTAACATGGAGGTGGAGGCATTTTGGTTACACTCACTTTGAAGTTTACCTTTAACCCAACAACTTGACCTGGTTTTCAGTTGTCAAGGGGGAATGATTGAAAGTGAATACACAGAATAAAAGGCTTTGATTTTACAGGACTAATGAATGTCTTGTAATAGGATGGAACTGATACCATAACTGACTGTGCACTTCATATAAGGTATTGAGTCACATGTATGAAGACGTCCCAGTTGCATCATAGGCATGGCCAACTAAACCGCTTTGTTCACAAAGACACATGTGGTTAGTGGTTCAAACCAAATTAACCAATCACACTAATTGCACTCCCAGGTTGTTACAGTAAGTGACGGTGGGGCAAAAACCATGCCCAGATGTTAGACTCTGTCATGATACCCAGGTGGAGCTGACTAGATCCCCTACAGAGAAACAACTTTCTCTTTCTACGTTACCATCCTAATGACCTTTGACCCAGAATAAGAACCATTTCCCCTTCAGAGGGTATGACTGGAACAATTTAACCATGGCGTTGTCTTGGTTCAGTGGTTATTAAGTGAGGTCAAGGGCACAGTGCCTGATTGGTGGGTGGTTAATAACTTAAAAGTAAAAATACTGACTGAAGATTGGCCATGGACATACAATAGTATTGAATGGACCTTCCAAATTGTCATGTCATGACTTTGTTTCATTGTGACATGGAAAAGGAACTTAATCAAAATATCAGTGACATGTTTCCCTGCTAAGTAGGAAGCTGTGAACACACAAGTAAGTTTTTTACCTACAGTCTTTCTATATGGCAGTCATAAGGCATGGATGTGAGTTTCAGTGAGTTTGTGTGTGAGTGAATGGTAATTTCTTCATCCCTTCTTCTGACATCAAACGTTCTGTAAGTAATCCAGTGGTACCTAATGAACCCACAGATGAAACATTCTGGATGTATAAACTGTAGAAAGTACTTTTAGTCAGTACTTAGGAGTGTCACATGTGTATCTGCCAACGTTTTTGAAGTTCAGTTTCGTGATAGTGCTAATTCATGACTCCTCACATTGGAGTCATGTGAGGTTTGGAAGAGGACATCAAAAGCAGGCCATGAAGAAGGAAAGCCTGTGACCAGACCACTGATCAGAGTTAGGTTGCCAGCTGATCAGAATTAGGTTGCCAGCGGTTGCCATGTCTTGGTCTTCTGTTCAGGACTACAATGCTGCCTCCACAGCTCTGTGTAGTCTCTCTGAGACCTGTGGACAGATTGAACTGTTCCGTTTTGGCACTTTGTAATCCACCTACCACGCCTCTGCAGATAAAACAATTTTTTTTTTTTCAAATTGTGAGTCAGAACACTTCCTGCATGCTTGTGGTTAAAATCATCACATGGCTCAGACCATTCTATGTCATGTAAGTACGACAGAACTTTAATTTCGACAGTTCGGATTTATCTAAAGGAAGTTCCAATTAAATCAAAAATTGGATTATGTCAGTTGGGACTACCTCCTCGTGCAGCCAAGATGGATTTCAGTTGCATAATCGCCAAGCACTTGGACAAAGATGATGGAGGCTGTTTCCCATGAATCAGCATGAGTTTGACACACATCCTGTTTAGCCTGTGAACAGTCCTGATCCTGAACATACATGCTTTCCAGGGTAGACACACATAACTGAGGATTAACTGCTGAACTGAATGCACCCACCATGTGTAGCCACTATGTACCACACTGATTGTGATGAGATACATAGGCTATGGTAGCCAATATATCTGTGTGTGTGTGTGTGTGTGTGTGTGTGTGTGTGCTTGTGTGTGTGCTTGTGTGTGTGTGTGTGTGTGTGTGTGTGTGTGTGTGTGTGTGTGTGCGTGTGTATTTGTGTGTGTGTTTGTGTGTGTGTGTGTGTGCGTGTGTATGCATGTGCGAATGTGTCCATGCACGCCAAGATTTTGATGGTTTGAAGATTCACCCCGAACCAATTCCATTTTCAGATCTGCAAAAAACAAAAAACGTATTCGCATTTTTGTCTCACCAGGGTCTTTGTTCAGTCTAGCATAAGAATGGGTAAATGTGCTTGGATATTTATCATTTTCATAATTACATTTGTAATAGGCTATACATATTTATTAAACCAGCTATTTGGGACAGTTTAATTTGTTTCCTGTCAGTATATACTGTGGACGTCATTTATGGCTCAAGGTGTTAAAAAATATACAGAATATAAAAAGCCATCAATAAACAATACAGGTATAAACACAGTCATCCTCATATGGCCAGCTGAATGTCGATGGTCAGGCCACAGCCTACTTTGTGGTTGTGTAGAATGTGTACTGGGTCATGGGCGTGCTATAGGCCATGCTACACTTTGTGAAATATGTCTTGTTTTATTGAATATCTACTCAAGCTATTGTTATTGTTGTGTTTATCCTTGCAAGTATACTTTTCTAATTTTATTATCAAATGCTTGGAAATAATAACAGCTTTCTTTAACGATATGGCAGAGGTCTATATCAGCCCTATTGAAGAAACACTTGATAAGACATGAAGCATTTGTTTCACAACCGTGCAACTCGTCGATAGAATCCAGGTAGGTGACTTCACTGTATCCTACTATAACAAAATATGTTCCAAAGAACTAAAAGTGTAAAACTAACCGTAAAATTAAGCTACGAAAGCAACCCCTCCACTCAAAACTAATTTTTGACTTGGGCAGAATAACTTATGATTGCTGATTCTAATGCAATAAAACTTCAACTCATTCATACTACACACGTTCAACCATACAGATTCAAATTTGACTGCTACTGAATTTAAATCACCCTGCTTGACCTCCTGCCTGGCGCTCATCACTCAGTGGGGGCCGGGCTGCGTGCTGCCTCCAGTCCGTCAGCAAGACCTCTGGGGAAGAGGGCCCACACAGGAGGACGGCATCATCCATCAATGAAGTACCACCTCATTCCTTCCTCTCCTGACATGGCTTGCCTTCAGACTTCTAGCATCAAAAGAAGGTTTGTTTGTTTAATTAATGAACACACTGAATGAGGCCTGCCCTTACTCACTGGTTGACATTAACAAAGTGAGAAGTTCATCTGTCATCAGTTTATCTGTCGTTAAGTCATTGCTGAAGATAAACACAGCTCAGGTGGTGCAATATGTCAGTTACAAATCAAGAGCCTTAAATATGGAGTAGTTGGCTATCTCTGATGCCAGTGGAATAAATCCTCTACCGTACCAGATCAAGCCAGAGAGAGAGGTATGGTTACTGCTACGTACCAGGTGTTGCTTCACAAGCCAGTAACCTCTGTCATGCAATACTATTATTGGAATTTGTATTTGATATTTTAGGGTAGGGGAGCAGAATTACCCCTTTCCTCATTTTGTTTCGTCTGTTACTCATCTCATTGTTGTCATGCCAAGACTGAATCAAACACAGGCAAAATGTCGATGTACTTTATTGTCCAACCGCTTGCTGGTAACTGCCAGAAGAAAGTTGAGGGATGAGGGGTTGGACCTTTTTTCAGTGCATCCTGGGCCTGCTGATGCACATGGCCAGGCTTAATTAGATTCGGTCATAAATAGCCTTACAACAGGATGTGGAGCTCTCTCGTAACGAGTGTAATGCAATCTCCTCGCTCCTGCCTCCCTGCGCTCCCCTTGCTCTCTTCATCTCTTGCAGTTGTCATCTGCAGTTGTGTAGACGTGTAGTTTTTCACCGAACAGTAAGGAAAGGCTCTTGCAACAGGACCCTCAGCCTCACAGCGCTCGCTAGAGATGCTGCTGGCACCGATAGCCTGATACTGTAATGACGCAGCCAGGGAGCAGCCAACAACAACATCTCACTATGGATGCATCCAGCACAATGGCTGCCTGTTTCTCTCTCTCTCTCTCCCTCTCTCTCCTCACACTCTTGTTCCCTCAGCATAGCTTGTAAGTGCTTCGCGCTCTAATGTCTGTAATTGATTGAGAAAATAACACGGCTGGTCTGTTTGTTGTTAGCCTCTGCCTGGTGTGTTTATTTACCCTGCGCTGATGGAGGCCGGGGTGTTTGGATGTGTGTGTGTGTGTGTGTGTGTGTGTGTGTGTGTGTGTGTGTGTGTGTGTGTGTGTGTGTGTGTGTGTGTGTGAGTGTGTGTGTGTGTGCGTGTGTGTGTGTGTGAGTGTGAGTGTGTGTGTGTGTGTGCGTTTGTGTGTGTGTGTGTTTCACTGAGGCTCAGCTGTGTATAAATCAGGAAATAAACTTGCGGGCTAATGGCATGAGAGCTCTGCGGACAGATGCTGGTGCTCTGTGGGTGCTGAGGGGAAGTGAGTGGGGACAGAGGGCTGCTGGAGCCGGTTACTTATCAGGGCTGCCGGCTCTGCTGGCCACGCTGAGAGGCTGCCTGCTCCAGCTGCTGCATGACAAGAAACCGTTGCTCACTCTCAGGCATTCTCTCTTTCTCGCTCTCTCTCTCTCTCCCCCCCCCCCCCCTCTCTCTTATTCCCTCTTTCTCTCACTCACTCATTACTTTAGTTTTCTTTGGAGAGATTCTCTCTCTCTCCCTCTCCCTCTCTCTCTCTCTCGTACGCACTCATTCTTTCTCTCACTCACTCATTACTTTAGTTTTCTTTGGAGACAATCTCTCTTTCTCTCCATCCAGCTGGTGCACACTGAGGCGTTGCTCCTAAGCTTAGGATGAGGGGGATCAGCACTCTGAAAAAAAGTGGATCTTGGAACAAAGTTTAAGTTGAGAGTATCTAGGGTTTCATTTTCTATGTTGCTACATTATTCTATTTTCTATTTACACCACGACCAAAAAAAATCATACAGATAGAGATATACAGTAATGTATAGAGTGAAGTCTTTAATGGCCTTCGAGTCCCTAATGAAGAGGGAAATGCGCCTCTGAAGCTCTTTACATATAATTTCCCCAACAAATCACCCTGACAGCTGGTGCAGAGCCATGGGTAACAGCCTTAGCCCACAGACCCTGACAGGCTCTCAGCAGGGGGCGGTTGGTCCTGACTCATGTAGAAAGGCCTCTGTGGTCAGCTCCCTGCCTGTGCCCTGGATGGGGATTAGGAGAGGTTTCTTTAAGGGGGTTAGAGAGTTTGAGCTTGGCAAGAGAAGGAAGTGTATCAGGTAAAGTAAGATGGTTGTCTCCAAATATCTGTATCAGAAGCCTACAGCTTGGGCCCCGTCCCATTCATCTTCCCTTCACCCTACCACTTCATCGAAGTGAACTTCACTGCGGAGGGCCCCTTCACAACGGAGTGAGAAGTGTTAAGGGATTTAAATCTTTACCTGAGAAATGGGACACCACTCGATCACTCATATCAAGCTCCACTGTAGGCTACGTTTCACCAAAAACGCAATGCAAACAGTGTTCCTATGTTTGCGAATTTGAACACACGTCAGGTTCTCAGGTTTTGGCAAACATATATACCCACATGTCATAAAATAGCGTTTTTTACATCCTAACGTTAACATTACTCGGCTACTCTCAGCAGCATAGACAGACGTTCATAGCGATCTTTTTCTTACAATCATATTCTACTCAACTGTAAGGAATATTATTCTGCATAATGATCGGCTAAATATCCCGATGTGTTTCACATTTTTTAATAGATATTTGCGAAGATATCCATAGATTTGTAAACTTCTTTTTCTGCACTGGCAGCCATCTTTCTTAAATTTTTTGGAGTCCGTTGGTAACCAAGGTGATCGCAAAGCATCATGGGAAATGTAATCTTGCCCTTCAAACGAAGTCCGGTTCTGATCACACTCCGTTTGAAGGGGTCGTTTGAAGGGTTGAACAACACTTCCCCTTAGGTCCAAAATAATTGGGACACCCTACCCCTTCACGCGAACGCGCAAACGGGATTGTGAGAGATGAGGATTTGTGCAGGGGGAATGGGATGGGGGGGGGCTGTGGCTGATGCACCAAACCCCTCCTCAGATGCGCACTAAGAAACGTCACAGATTGGCCACTAATCCAGACAGTCCAGAAAGACCCCCCAAGTCCACCCACTCTCCAGTTACTGCCCTGGGTGGTCAACTCCCAGCCCGCTCCACCGGGAGAAATGGATGACCCGCTGATGACACATCCCCAGCATGACGCACCAGGTGGGGAAAGTGGATGCTGCTGGCCAGGCAGCACCAGTACTGGCTGGAGCTCTCTAAAACAACTCTCCTTGCATCCCCTGCTGGTGGACAAACAGCTCTTTTGTTTGTTATTGGAGAATAAAACAATAAAGTGTTAAACCTAACACTGTTCATGTAATTCATTCTGGATGAATAACACAGGTTCATTCATGCTCATGAACAAAGAACACAAAACATCTGCTTGATACTGCTACTGTATTTCACAAAAAACTAAGATGCAGTCTAAAGACCATCTGCACTCCAACATGCTCAGTGTATGTGTGGTCCTGTCTGAAAGGGCAAAGATGTCTTTCTTCCTGATCAAACTCTTACAACAGACCAGCTATTTCCTGTTGTATGGGCATGGTAGCTATCTGTTTACGGTGAAGTCAGTGAGAGAAACAGTGGGAAAGTTTTATGAGACTCCGACCCCCACCTTTCATTTTATAGGAGGTTGTTTGCCAGAATATTCCCTCTACTCTCTGTGCCTCACTCTCTATACTCACAACCGGTACATTCACTTTTGGACTGGGCACACAAGGCTTGACATGATGGTCCTTGTCTAAACAGAATTGATGGAGGCCTGGTTGAAAATGAGCGGATAATCATTTGATTTAGCCCTAGCTCTGGGATAAAGTGAGTGCCAAATGTAATTTCTTCCCTTGAGGAAGGCATGAAGCCACAGGGAGGGTGGCATGTGCTAAGTGTGTGAACAACAATTAAGCTGACCTCAGAACCTGACAGTTTGGGCGTGGTAAGTGAACGCCCTCTCCGTCGCCATGTTTCTCAGGCAGTGGTTCCTCATGCTGCTGGCTGGCTGGCTGGCTGGCTGGCTGGCTCTCCTTGGCCAGGGCTTGGCCTCTCATCCGGCCCATGTTCTTTCAACAGGGGTCACACCCTCAATTCAGTCACAGCACAAGACAGTGTTGTTTTGCATCTCTTCATTGATATGAGGAGTAATGCGTTCTCCTAATAGTCCCCTCCGTCCACGACATTCACTGTTGGGATTAATATACTGTTGCGTGAGTGCGTCATATTGATGGTGTCCGTCGCCAACATAGTGCCTAATGAGACTCATTAGTGACAGAAGCAGTTACTTCCCAACTGCATAAAGGGAAAGTTGTTTTCATTTATCACTGTATGTGGATTTACCTAAGGCTGATTTAGTTATTGACACTTCCTTCCCAGGGGGTATTATGCATACTGATTAAATATACCCTTACTGTAATTTAATTAATTAATAGATTGCATTATTGTTATATAGACCTACAAAGACACAGTGCAAAACCGTTGGACAGGAATTAATTTCAAAATATTTAAACATACACTTACTAAGTGACAACTCATTTCTCATTGCAAAGCAGGGCTTTCCGGTGCACTCAAGAGCTGTAGTCATGCAGCCGTTTGTAAACACGTATTCCTGATAAGGGAAGACACTATCACTAAAAACACTGTTATTCTTTAGACAAGACGTGTGGGGGTGGTGAGTCAGAGCTGGAAATCCCAGCCACTGGACAAACCGAAGCGTGTGGTTTTAGAGTAGCTTCCGCTCCCTTGATGACACAGTTATTGTATCAACAGCTACAATTTCAGAAACAACGTCTGGCTGATAAGACAATGACTGAGGCTCTATACTCGTTTGTCAATTTAGCAGACAGACACACAGACAGAGGGGTAATGTGTGAAAGTCCACTACAAAATTATTAAATGCAACTAAAAGAGTTGAGATTTTATTAGTCATAAATACACATATGTTATGGTATGTAAATGTTATGTATAGTCCTCTCTAACTGAGGTAGACCATGTCCTATAGGGCAAGGACTTGTGATTATTAGGGATGGGAATTGAGAACCGGTTCTTGTTGAAAAAACGGTGCCCAGTGGAACGATTTCTTGAAATCGTTAGCCAAAGTCCTTAACGATTCCGCTATCGATTCCAGTGCCGTTTGCGCATGCGTGATGACATCCCTGTTTTGTTTAGACTGCAGCCAACATGTTGTCTAGTCTAGTGTGGTTATATTTCACGTGAAAAGATGACCACAGGGCCACTTGCAATGCTTGCAAAACGTCTATTTCATCAAAGAGGGGAAATACTACCAATATGCAGAAACATTTTGTCCACACAGCATGCAATAACTTTCACCATTTTAATGTGCTACGGAGTGACGATAAAGATAATGAAACTCAACCAAGCAAGAGCAGCGTGGCTAACCTTAGCGCTTCATCTGTTAATATCTATTGTGTTAGTGCCATTTGTTTCATTGTGTAAACCAACTTTCACTATTTGTTTATGTCACTCTTGTATATGAGATTGGATGTTTTGTTACAAGATTTGTATAAAACCCATTACCAAATCAGTCATACATTCTGTTACGTTACGTATAGTTGGAATATACGTTTTTTCTTTCTGTGGACCCCCTGGCACCCCTTCAAGAAAAAGGATGCCTATGTGTCCCTGGACTCCACTTTGAGAGTTTGTTGACCTTCTTAGGTTTGTTTTTGGTTATTTAAAATATGTAAATGTATACATACATATTGTATATGCTGTGCATCATCTATTCAGATAATATTATATAAAAGAAAATTAATTTTAATAAACCTGTTTGTACTAATTTTTCAAGATAAGAGAATCCATAAGCAATTGGATCGATAAGCAGAATCAAAAATGGAATCAATATCTTATCCATTCCCACCCCCAGTGATAATGCAGAGAATAAGAAGTTTCATGTCTGTGTATGTATGGAATGGTTATGCTTATGATAGTGGACCTCCTCCTGCTCTTCCTCCAACATGGTTAAGTCATTTCATTGCCAACTCCCTTTTATCCCCCCCTTTTTTTAAACAAACAAAAAAAACGTCACTAGAATGGTTGTGCATGCAAATTTGAGTTTTATATGTGGGTTCAGAACCTCTTTGTTTCTGACTTGAGCTCTATCTGGGGTTTGGACCAAGGAGCTGCCGTCACCTCTCACCCAGTTCTCACTGTATAATTCACCATCTGCAGCCCATTTCACCCACAGCAAATATCAAGAAATGCCTTGTGCAGAAGAAAGGAAATATTTTCACTCTGTCAAGGGGCAACAACCACAAAGCCGTTTTTTCTTTATTTGCTTTATATGCTGCAAACTATCCCAAAGGGTACAGCTGCCCCCAGGAACCAGGACACGGCCCAGTCTTCACAGGGGGCACATGGTGGCACCACATGTTCTGAGAATCATTACAGGCTCCTCAAGGGGGTATCCAATCACCTAAGGGCCTATCACACAATATTCTCTCTTCTCCTGGGGGTCCACTGGTGGAATCACACAAGGACCCCTGCAGCTGTACTTATGGGTGTATTTCTGATGCCTCTGGTGAATGCTGTAACACATGTCTAAAAAGCCAGAGAGTGGCATAGGGGGAAAGTGCACTCACTGGATTGTGTTGAAGAGTAGGGCTGATCTCACACAACTTTCAGTACAAGTCACAGACTAAACTATTAGAGACGTGGGACATGAGACGTGGGCATGTCTACAACAAAGAAATAATAGTACTTTAAAAATTAAGTATATTTTACAATGTGATCTTTGTTCCTGTACATGATAATTAAAAAGATAGAACATAATCTTAAGCATAGCTCAGCAAATTAAACCTCGGCCTACAGAAGTAAGCTCCCTACACATCCATGTTAACATAGAAAAATGGGATGTTTACGGTTGAGGCTATCTGGTGCTAGTATAACAAGTAGACTATATTAAAAATGTGAAAATTAATAGTCTAAGCTAACTGATGCAGAATGTAATGCTAGGCCTACAGTTAGTGTAAACTACCTGCTGATTACTTGCTGGTGTAGCCCCTGCTGACTTGAACTCAAAATGCTGCAACAGGTGAAAACACTTATTGAATGTATATTGAAACATTTAGCTAATTCGATCATCACAGATCACAGAAGTCTGATTGCTCAACAACAGCAGAAGATTCTTAATCGTTGCCTAGCAACTGACAGATTATGCAGCCCCATCACATGAAATCTCATTGTCTTCTAATAGGTCCAATTTGCTAGTACTAAGAAAAGGAAAGGTCCGCACCTTAACATTGATTCAATCTGTCTGTGAGAAAGCTGACTTTTGACCAGCGGTGGCGCACTTTCTGTAAATAAGCAGGGAAAAAAAGGTAGTGAGATTCTAGTCAAAAACACAGTAATGTGCAGACAGATACTTTAGATTGTAATTAGACTTTTATCAAACTGCTGTCCGTGTCACAAGGATCAATTCAAGACCAAACATGAATACCGGTATGTTCAATTCATATCCATTTACGGATAGTTTGAGGTGTTACAGCAATCTACAGGTCAACTCTGGGCCTAGGTGATGGGTGATACAGGAACCAACTTCTCCTTCACAGCAGGAGCTGGAGCCTGTTTACCCAGATGTGTGAAGCCCTTTGGGAGACTGCAGTTACTATAGACAATGGAAGTCTTATTTTGTGAGAAGATCAGAGGGAATGACCATCTTTGGCCATCTGCAAGACACTTGAGATCGTTGTGTCCATTTTATAGATTTTATCCTTTTCAGAGTGCATTCCGCCCATTAAAACTTCAAGCCAACATGAATAAAAAGCAAAAGATACAACTGGAATGAGTGTTATCTGTGTGCCAGAGGGATGTAGACTAACATTACATTTCTAGCTTCCGGTTTCCAGTTGACTTATGAATTCAAATTCATGCTCAAGATTTGGGGTATTGGAGTCAAATTGCATTGGTAATGTAAAGATTTTCAACATTTACATAGACGTATTTCTTTAAAACCGCTATGTTTATAATTAGGTGGGCAGTGTAACTTCTACCTATCTACAGAGTTGGAGCAGTGTCGATATCTCAACAGAGCTAGGAGGGTGGAAAAAATGGGTGGAAAAAAGAAAGGATATAAAAGGAATAACAAAAGACAACGTGAGAAGAGCAAGCCCACAGCTTGTTTCACGCTACTAATACAACTTAAGTGTGCTTTCTATTTTCTATGATAGCATACAATTTATGTAAAAATGTATAGCACATATTCTTTTAAACATGAAATGAAAGGCAATCTGTCACACCAATAGTACTTCCTTTTATCCATCTATCTAGGCAAAGACTTTTCCAGAGTGTGAGATGCCCTTTTAACCAAACCAAGATTCATTTTTTGAGTATTCTATTGGCTCATAAAATATACTTGAATATGAACCTTTAACTGATTATGACCAATTTGCACTCTTGAACACATTATACAGGGAACTTAAGGCGACTTAATAGCAAGCTTATAGTAAGATCATCCCTTGGCTTAATGACCTTTACTTCAGGTTTGAACAGGATTCAGAGTTTGAGGCAGCTGACAGATTGAAGCAATAGAGAATAGATATACCAGCAAGCGAGTGAGTGAATGTGTGTGTGGGTGTGAGAGAGAGGAAGAGAGAGAGAAGGGTAAAATGAGGACATTTCCAAATGAATGCTTATTTTAAGTCGCCTTGTGCATTGCAGAGGAAGCAATACATTTGAAACCCTAAGACAGTAGGTGATAAATGACAGATTGTGAAGAAAAAAAACACATAATGGTACCTTTGTCTCTGACATGTGTGTTCCCGCTTTGCAAAAGTACATTTTCTACATTTCTGTCGCAGGGGAAATTGTATCTGATTACAAATGTAGGTACTGAATAATAAGATGTGAATGGTATGCAACATAAATAGCATGCTTGGCCTTGTGATACTTTGATATTCTTAACTCAAGCTATCAAAACCACTCTCAATACATGCATCTCACCGTTGCCCTTAAGTGCAATGATTCTTCACGAAAGCTTTTCTTTACCATAAGACTGAAATACACATACTAAGATTACTTAATAGTGGTACAATGTGTTTTTTGAGACAATCAAAACAGAATGGTGTAAATCATAATCCATGGATTGCACCAAATAATGCTGAGCGCAGATGCTTAAAAGGTATCCTGTGATGAAGCAATGCACCAAATGTATTAGTTATAACAGTGAGAGGCTAATGCTAATGCTGTCTTTGAAGTCTTCTTGACTTAACACAGAGACTCACTCAAAGCCTTGCAGGTCTGTGATAAAATGAAGGACCCACAAGGCTTCAAATAGCTGTGAGTCTTCCTACAAAGTGGGCCTTTGTTTTCTCACCCACATCAGAGCCAGAGTGTCAGTGAGGTAAACAGGATGGGTGTCTGCAGGGAAAGGCCTTGGCTGATATCTGTCTGGCTGAACTGGCTAGACCTGCAACAGAGAGATATAACACCCAGAGACCAGGAGCGTGCAGAGGGAGGTGAGGGAGGGCAGAGCAGGGTTGGTGCCGTAAGTCCCAGCGATGTAGAGAAGACCTGATGCAAGTGGAAGAGACGACACAGAGACAGGTATTGTACAGAGAGAATTGAACTGGGCATCTGCGGCTAAAGTGTTTAGAGAGCATCTCGCAAGTACACAAGGCTGCTGAAAAGCACCTGGCTGTCAGAGGTTTGCACCTGAATGCGAAGTCACTTCAAAAAGACCTCTGGAGTATGTGGACTACATTAATGTATCTTTTATGGAGTGATATATATATATATTTGTTTTTATCTCGGGGAAGGTGGTCAGAGGGCAAATAGTTTTTCTTTCTTCTGTTTGAATAAGACATTTTATTATTTTTATCTTGACAGAAAAAAACTAATGAAAACATAAACAACTAAATCAATTTGTCACAATACAAAGTGTGTGCTATCTGTCCTCCAGGGACTTGCTGGTAGACCGTGGGTGGCCTGAGGTTAGATTCCCATGACAGCTATCAGGCTGAGTGGGCGTCAGGAATCACTGCTGTCACTGATAGGTGGGGAGAGGAAGTCAAAGCGATAGGGCATAAATACGTCCTGAAGTCGCATCTAAGACACAGTTATTACACGTTAGGGGATTCTCAGATTATACTCTCTTATTCTCAGATGTTATTTGATATTTGGCATGAAGAGACGAACTCATGAAGGTATGGAGTAAAGGTAAGGATCAAATGACAGTGGGAATGAAGAAAAACTCAGATATGTAACTGAGCGACCAGCCAAGAGAGCACTATACTCCCCTCATACCTATGCCTTCAAACCACGTGAAATGAGTGTGAATGCGAAAGCCTTACACTACAGGTCTAAATGCTATTCTTTGTGCTTAAAGCTGTGGGAAAGCTTTTAAAGGAAGTATCTGTTAAAGATATTTATTTCAGTAGGAAAAAAGCATGCCTCCCAAGTGCATCCCAAGTGAATTGCTCAATATTTTATTGTTTTTG
The DNA here is from genome assembly GCF_963457725.1 of Sprattus sprattus. Lineage (NCBI taxonomy): Eukaryota > Metazoa > Chordata > Actinopteri > Clupeiformes > Clupeidae > Sprattus > Sprattus sprattus. The sequence goes on from NC_137916.1 coordinate 15,218,178, forward strand.
CGCAAGATTGTTATTATCACTTTTAGTAACCTTTTACATTGTTTCGAATGGTCACTTGATTGTAGTTAATTCCAGTCATTAATCAAGACTGTTTGTTTATTATAAAGATTTCATCGCATCATTTCACAGGAAGAGTCTGTTTTTCTCTGCTCTTCTGATTTATTGTGCAACATCAGCCCAGCCAATCCACAAGTCACAGAGGTGTATAATTCAGACATCGTCTTCAACGGTGTCATAGTCTCATCACTAAAGCGCATCTGGTTTTCTTGTACATCCACTGTCTGGAAGGGAATTAGGTGGGAAAAGACTATTTTAATTTGTTTTGAATTTAGTAGTATAATCGGTCTCCCATGCAGAGTTGCCCCACACCCAGACCTTGTCTCACAGATGAAGCATTAATCGGTTTCTGATGCTTAATTTTTTCTAATGATATTGTGAGTTTCGGTTGGCTCTGCTAGGCTAAACTTCTTTAATTGGTCTGTCTGTGCTGTGGTTCTGTTTGCAGTTAGGAGATGGGAGGTGGCTGATTTGTTTATGGCCGTAATTTAGAGCTCATGTAGGAATAGCTATCGTAGTCCCTGACCTTGACCTAACCTGATGAAGTCGAGTCATTTCCTGAAGGTTTCTGCCCAGTATCACACTGACATTCAGGACACAATCAATCAATATTTCCATTATATATATGGATTGTTTTCTTCAAAAATGTACATGTGCTCCACTGATCGGAGCCAACTTGCACGCGCTGTATTTTACTTTGCCTCAGTGTATTCCATTCTTTTTGGAACAATGAAGAACATTACTGGACCTGACACCACACTGACAAAACAAATCCCAGAAAAAATCATCGCCTATTGCATTTTAATAGTAATTTTTTTCTCCCTCGTATACACAATTTACTTCATTTCTTCTGCTTCATTTCAGCTGGCTTTTGACACCCAAGGAAACAGATCTAATTAATACATACATGTAATGATTAATTGCTGTCTTAATTGAAACAGATGGGTTGAGAATAGCCTCTCATCATTCACATTTTAAGATGAGCCATTTAGGCTTCGGTCCTGTCCACATTAACCCAGGTCAATTTGACGTTTAATTATTTCTCTATTTAATCAATCCATCTACACTACAAAGTCGTTTTCTGATGCTGAAAAAGATACTTTTTGAAACCGCTGTCTAAGTTTGAAAATGCTGTGCTTGCATTGTAATGTGGACAGGACAACGAAGAGTTCCTGAAACAATGATGCACGATTGCTCATGACACTAATGAAAGTGTGTGCTTCAGACACCACTACCAACAAACACTTGTATGGCGTTTTAGCATTTTGATATGGACATTGAGCATTTGGAAAACGGTACAAAAATGATAAATCTCCGTTTTCAGAATTACCCAGTTTAGAGTGGATACAGGACTAATCAATTACAAGTCACAGAGGTGTTTAGCTGGAAATTAAACCTTTATGCAAGTTAGAAATCCCTATCCTGGCCAGAAGTCAAGGGTGTTTCATGACTTACACACACACACACAAGGGTAAGTATGTGTGGAAGACTGTAAACCCTACCAAAATGTAGGTGTCTGTGTGTAAACATAATGGTGAACCATCACTGCACATATGGTGTTAAATGCTTTAACAAATCACTGTCACTTCTTTAAGAGTGTGTTTCTGAATGTGAAGAGAGATCTTATCTGCACCTTTCGATGTCCATTCTACAGTGCATAGTATGAACTGATCTCAGAACTGCCTCTGTATTTTGATACTCCACAGGCTCACCTGACGCAGCTGAGGAAATGGAAATTATGTCATGAAAAAATTCAAGCGTCTCAACCAGACCGGGCAGCGCCCCAAGAAAACCATCTTTGCCGCACCTTTTAAATTGGATGTAGACTCCGTTAACCACTGCTCACGTATGTATGAGGTAATCATAGTTCAAGGGGAAATTTGCCATAAAGTAATAAAGGAGAAAATGGTTTAGGTGGACTGAGGCATGGAATGGGTGATCTAATGGAAAAGCTTTTCTTTTTTCTGTGGATGCTGCGGAGGCCAAGTGGTAGATTAGTGTCCAGACAGATGAAGATCTCAATGATGTTTTTAGTGACTTTAACTCTTTCATCAGCCTAGTTAGCAGGGAAACACTGAAGTGGCCCATTCTCTCATGCTGAGAAAATTAATCCCTCACTCACTACAGATGCCAGCACTGGGGAAAGCGACCTGGAGCGTACAGACAGACAGACAGACAGACAGACAGACAGACAGACAGACAGACAGACAGACAGACAGACAGACAGACAGACAGACAGACAGACAGACAGACAGACAGACAGATATATATATATATATATATATAGATGGATAGATGGATAGATGGGTAGATAGATAGAGAGACAGGGAGACAGAGAGACAGATAGATATATATGGTTGGGGGAAAGTAAGTTCATAAATGAATCAAGCCAGCTCCTAAAGCTGTCTTTTGAACCTCTCAGAATTTCTCTTCAGTAATACAATTACTCTCTGTTGGATTACCAGAAATTCAATCTGGAATAAGTCTTGTGGGAGCTATCTGGAAAACCAAGTGGTTGAAAAATGAAAATAAGACAATACAGGCCATCACACCAACAGCAATACAAGCAATTTAAGTCCCTCTTTAAGAAGCAGGTCAAGTTCATCAGATACAGCAATGACTGTGGTGGGTGTGTGGGGCATACCTCAGCTTCTGTCTTATCTCAGTTAAGACCATGTTGTAGCTTAACAGCCAGATAAACCTGTTGGACACAGGTTAGGAGAACGAGTAGTGAAAGGAATTATCTCTTAAAGGTACATCATTGCATCAAACAATGTATTTGTAAGGCAGGTTCATAATTAAATTGGAATTTAGGTAAAAACACCAATTAAAACCGTGTTTAAATGCCACAAAAGTGATTTACAGATTATTTATCCAACTGAGCTCAGTGAGGACCAAACGGCATATAAAGCAGCTCTGTAGTTACCCTATATGGCTGAAGAGATATAACACACTTCCAGTTCAGTGTGTAATAGAACTGGTTGTTTACACAAAGGCTATACAATTTACAGAAACACCCACAGCCACATCCGCTATTGTGTTCAATTAGCAGTTCAACCTCCTGACAAGCACCATCACATCAGTCAGTGAAAGGTCTTCACTGTTGTGGTCTTAACCACGTGTGTGCTTGTGTGAACTAAAAGGCTCTTGACAAATTCAACAATATCTCAGTGTTATGTGTCAATGGGTTAGTATTACCATATAATTACAAGTCCCACCTCAACCATATTTAGGCTTAAGCTTTTGCTACTTCATTAACTGTGATGCAACTTTTAGTCTTACTGCACTACATAAAGGTCATAATAAGAGCCTCTTTGTCCAACAAAGATGTTGCAAGAAGAATTCCTAAATTCCTTTACCATTGTCAACATGTTTATCGAGCCTCATCTTTTATTAGGGACATAGAAGTAAAAATGTCACTTTCTGTTTGCTAGAATTTATCACTGAACCACAATGTTTAGCATAAAAAAACCCTGTTGAAACTGAAGCCTAAAGTATCCTTCTCAGCTGTTCTTTGTCTTCAAATTGCCTTTGACTAACATAGCAACAGCTTTACCGGTCAAATAAACTGCCTACACTTCAAGCCCTCAGACTTCCACTCTCCTTCCTGTAACAGTGCCGCAGCTCCTCTCGGCCAGGGGGACTGATGTGTTCACTGGCCTCTGTAATCTCCACAGAAGCAGGTAATTCACTCTAATTAGCAGCTTGAACACGGGGCTCATTTCTGTTGTTTGGCATCTTTTGGCATCAGGGTAATGGCACCTGAATTGACCCATGTTCCACACTCACAGCATGACAGCCAGGCCTCGGCTCACACGGCAATTGATCACCAGATGATGTGGATAATAATGAATCACATCTCAAATTGATTCATGTATAGGGGGGTGTGAAACTTGTTGGAGAAAACTTGTTTGTTGTTAAGTGGTCGTGACAGGGTTCACTTCAGTGGACTTTAAGTCATCAAACTGTAGTAGAGCCTGTGATATGTGTGTTGTAATGGCATGGGAAACTCAGGACTTGTAGTGATTTAGCATGGGAACTGTATGGAAATTATTGGACAGGAAAAAAGGTAGCCAAAGTAATGATCAGTGTTATGGAAACTTGGAAATCACACAGGATTAGGTCAATCTTATTATGCTGGCCAAAAGGTTTTCATTGTGAGAGCCTTGAAAGCAAATATATCTAATTTACCTGAAGAACTATCATATTCCAGTTCAATGTGTGTGTGTGTGTGTGTGTGTGTGTGTGTGTGTGTGTGTGCGTGCGTGCGTGCGTGCGTGAGTGCGTGCGTGCGTGCGTGCGTGAGAGTGAGTGTGAGTGAGTGGTTGCATTTTACTCCACTGTCTCTGTCTCTCATCCATTCGAGTGTTTGGGGATCAGGTAGCCTATAGCAGTGGTTTCACTCTTTCGCTCTGTGGGGATAAAACTCTGTTGGATTGTTTCCTGTTGACGGGGAGAGCCCCCAAAGTAAACATGTGTCTTAGAGATGTTTGGGGGTGAGGGTGGGTATCAGGGTGGGGGTTTGGGATACCACAGAGGCAAATTGACGACAGGCAGTGTATGGCTGTGGGTCAAAGAGACTTTCAGAGTTTTTCCACTTTTAGCAGTGCCAAGCCGGGCTGTGCTGAGCTCATTTCCATTACAAGTTGAACGGCACCAAACTGCGCCGTGCTGTGCTAGTTGTGGACCCTCTCCCAAACTGGGCCAAACCGTACTGGGTCCACCTCCGAACACCAAATGACGTTGAAGATACTATCTGTTTTTTGATTGGCTCAGTCATCATTCAGTGTTTGCCATATCGTATTTTTGCACATTAAGAGTATGAAGCAGGTTATATTGTTATCTGGAGAACTAGCAAGCTGGCAAGCTATCTTTCATATAATGAGAAACAGCAAGGATTTGGGCTTAAAAAAAATAGAATATATTTTAACCAAGCAACCTCCATTATCTTTGTCTAAAAAAAGAAGTACTAGTCTGGAGACTAAATAGGTTGGTTTCTTTTAAGACTGAACCAAATGTTTCCTTAATGGGCTAATATTATGACGTACTTAAACAGAGGAAACTAATGCGTCATTAAGTTCTTTGCCTTCAATTTTGTTGAATACATTTGTATGTTCAGGTACCTCTGCAGCCTTTATCCATTACTTTGTATATATACCAAATCGGATAGACCATTGAAATGCTGTATTTTTACTGTTCTAGTGCATTTTATGTACATTGCTTTTTTGGTCTAACACACACTTCCAATCGAGAAGACCCTGATGTATGGAAATACAAACCCAATTTGTCAAAGGATTTATCCATTAAGAGAATCTTGAACAGTTTGAATACAGAATATCGGAATGTCAGAAAAGAGATAATTTCTTCCTGGGAAACCAGACACCAATGAATACAAAAATGATTGATGGTTGTTCTTATTTACAACAATATTTGATAGCTGTCCAGAAATCCCCCTTCCCCCTGAACAAAGCTATGAGCTTAGGCAGAGTGGTAAGACATTATCTATAGCATCTCCTGACACATGAACATCTTACAATGCTGTTTTTTTGTAATGAGCCTCCATCCAATTATGAAGGAGTGCTATATTAGTGTGATCCGACCTTAATAGAGATGACAGTGTGGGCTTACTACCGCGGCTCACCTATAGAGCACCAGCCACTGTTTGGGGTGAGTGGAGTCAGGAAGGAAGGAACATCAGAGATGCATCATGAGACCCATTAGGCATCTGATGAATGAGCCTGGATTTGACAGTCTCTTTTGATCTTTTGATGGTACAACTTTACAACTAAAGGAAGCATTTGATCGAGATGGGAAGCTATTTAATTTACCATACTAAGAGAAAGTGATTTAGGACCACCTGTGTCACCTGGAAAAGAAGCTCTCCAATGGTGGCCTCACAATGCCTGCTCTAAACCAGCTGCCCAACTGCAGCAAGTATGGTTTTCATCACTGCTAGTAAAAGAAACACAGGGGGTAGAGCTGTGATTATGGCAGATGGAGCTAAACAGACCAAAACAATGGCTCTCATCTATGAGCCCATCCGCCTCCCCTGAAGTCCATGTTTCAAGCAGCAGCCCCCTTGGAGAGGGAGAGGAGGCAGGCTGGACCTCAGGGCAGAGCCCCATGGCTGGTACTGATTACAGCGTCTCATAACATGCTCCAGTGTAGTCAGAGTTTCAGTGGAGGCTACCTTCTGTCTGACAGAATAATGGTAGACAAGCTTCTCTCCAGGGGAACTCCAGGGCTTTTGTGTGTTTAAGTGAGAGAATGTGTGATTGTCCGTATGTATGTGAGTCCATACATTAGTGGGTGGGTGGGTGTGTGCATGCATGCATGCTTGCGTGCGTGCGTGCGTGCGTGCGTGCGTGCGTGCGTGCGTGCGTGTGTGTGTGCGTGCGTGCATACGTACGCTCCTTGAGTTAAGTGCGCTGTGGGAAAAAAAGTTCTGGTCATGGGTTAATCTGATTGGAAACGGAGCTTTGTGGATTAAACCATCTAAATTCAATGTGGCATTTACTGCTATATGTTTTGGCCTGAAAGCCAAGAAGCAGGCATCTCTATATGTATCTTAACATTGTTTTTTTTTTATAGATATAAGATCTGCTGATATGGCTTAAGTGTAGTCTGGGTATTGGACCTATTTACCAAAATAACACATTTTCACACAGCAGTGTTTAGAAGTCATGCTTGCAAACTAATACTCACAGGGACAGTTATTTTAACAGTTTCTGTTGCCAGCATCCCTTCCCATATCCCTGAGAAGAGGGGATGTTTGAAACACTTTGCCCTTTGTATGTAACACTTAACTATCAGTGGGGTGCCCATAAAACTGTGAAACAATTCAGGCAAAGTAGCATGACTCCTGTGGCATGCTGTATTTCACTGGCAGCACACATAAGTAATACGTGAAAAAGAAACAGCTCTAGTCAGATTTCATTAGTGAAAGGTTCTGAGAAATGCCAAGGAATGTGTTCTCTGACATCAAAATTACCTTAGAAGTTATATTTAACTTGAATGGCAGAAGATGTGTATATCATGTAGATGTGTATATCATGTATTCGTAGAACGACAACTGCCTTGGGTCCACCACATGTTCATACTTCCATGAAAGCAGTGGTGTTCCCTAACATAAAAAAACTGTATTTCATACACATGATCCAAGACATGTGACAGAAGGCAGAAATTCTCTATACTGCTCTCACCAAAAGCCCAACAGATGTAGCTGCCATGATCAGGACAGGATGTCCAGGTCAGGATACTTGTCTGTACATAGTGACATCACCATGCCAAAGGGTGCATGCTCTGGAGTGCACACAGATGGATGCTCATTGCTCCGTCTGCCCTCTCACCATGTATGTGATCTTATGAACACTGGTTTTCACATGTAGAGACAACCACAGCCCTAAACCCTTTAACCACAGCCGTAAACTCTGTCTGACCCCATAGTTTGCTAAAGGCTAAAGGCTTGGTTTGCATATGGTTAATACTGCAATGTGAGAAGTGTAAGGCCTTAAGGCAGAGCCTGTAGGCCTGTGGGATAATGGTGCAGGAAACAAACTGATCAGTGAAAGACATTATACAAGAGCCTATTTGAACTCTCACGGTTATGCCCCAGATGTGTAGCAGTAAAGCCACTTTCTTCAAGATGAAAGAAAAGCAGTTGAAAGACAGACAGACTGTAAACCCAAAGAAGGATTCTTACACACACACACACTGATAAAAGTGATGAGTAAAGGCTGAGTAATGATTAGAGTCGAGCATTTAGTGTGTTGCATCAGAATCAGTCTGTGGTCAGAGGGCCAAAACGGCTCACCGCATGCGGCGTGAGGAATGCATTGAACACACTTTCCTAAATGCACAGATCTCTGGAGAAGGATGCACGGCACACAAAATGTTTATTCTGGATCTTGCCCCACATGACTTTTCAGCCCAAAATGTCAGTGGAATTTCTTGCCATGGCTGACACACAAAAAGAAAAAATCCCCACTGACTGATAAGCCATTTTCCTCCTTTCAAGGGTGAACTAAACTACTGTATATTTATTCCAATGAGCCAACCCTGACTCCCACATCATCAGCATCCTTAGCCCAATCTGAAACCACTCTCCTGGGGAGATAAGCATGAATCATATGGAACATAGAATGGAGTCTCTGGCAAGAGGAAGTGCTGCTGTATACAAAGGGGAGAATTCTCCACCCTGCTGAGGTTTAACAGGGCTCATTAACTGGATGTAGAGAACATGAAAACGTCAACTCTGTTCTAGCACGTTCTCTCTGCTTCAGCTTAACAGAGAAGTGAAGCGTGTTTAATATATGCTCTGTTAGTGTGTGGCAGGTTTACCAAAAGGTTATAGACTACTTTGGTTAGTGGATGCATTCTAAGTCCTTCGATTTGAATGTAAAGTTAATTTCATTTCTGTTTACTTCTTTAGATTACAGCATTCTGCCCTCGTATCATTTCCAGGAAACCAATCTGATTAAAAAAGTGGTCAGTGGTGAAGCAATACAGCAGCAACACAAAAGACTGCCTTGACCGCCCTGGCAGTCATTCAAAGCAGAAAACCAGATACCCACACAAGTGTCCCGGGCGTCTCAGAACTCTTGTGTGTCTCTGGCTCTATCTGCGCATCACTTCCCTGTTCCGGGGGCATGTCTGGCAGAGCCCCCGGTACACATTAGGTGTGTGTGACACACACACACTCGAGTTTGGCCAAATATTAACTCCACTGCACATCCAAATAAGAACACTCCACTGATGATAACGGTTCCGAGATAAAGAGTTAAAAATGGCCTGTGGCCTCTGCATCACCAGGCCTCCTTGTGTTGTAAAAAAAGGACCGTAGATAAGGATCTGGTTCTGGAAAGACCCCACGAAGCACAGGCCACTTCACAGGAAGACTTCTGACACGGCATCACATCTGTTTTAAGGCTACCCTGGTTCCAGGCTGCTGCAAAAAAAGTTCACAGTTTTTGTCTACACAATGTATGATTGCAGTGCTGAAATGCATTAGTTCTTATCTCCAGTGAGGCATCTGAGAAATCATTAGCAATAAAGAGGGGGATTTCCACTGGCCTAGTTTCCACTGAGAGAGAGCGAGAGAGAGGGAGAAAGGGGGGAAAGAGAGCGGGAGAAAGAAGCACAAGTGAGAATTGGAAGGGGGAGGGTTATGATGACATTACATGTTGAAGTGGAGAGGGAGCCATGGTGGTTCTGGTGTGTAATGAAAACAGCAGTGCAGGCTGGCGGACAGTCAGAGAGGCAGCAGAGGGGCCGCCAGACGTGCTGAGCTCATGTGTGTGTGTGCAGTGCGTAAACGTACACACACACACACACACACACACACACACACCCCTTATTCTCAGGTATATGAACCATGTGCCAGTGAATCAGTCTGTGCCTCCATCTTGTTGTATGCCTTCTGTCTGTGTGCGATGATGTTGGTGTGTGTGGAGGGGGGGACTCATCTTCTACAGCTTGCTCTTGCAGAAGGATAGACAAAGGCCATTGTGATCACATCTGCCTTGCCCGGAGTGCTAGCTGAGTGTTTGAAGACAGTGCCTCCATGACGTGGGAAAGTCTGGTGGTGGGGAAGGGAAGCGTGGGAGAGGAAGGTTTGGAATGGGAGATCGGTGACTGGTTAGATAGAGTGGCATGCAGAGCAAGAATACATGAACACATATATAGCATGAAGTGTGTGTGTGTGTGTGTGTGTGTGTGTGTGTGTGTGTGTGTGTGTGTGTGTGTGTGTGTGTGTGTGTGTGTGTGTGTGTGTGTGTGTGTGTGTGTGTGTGTGTGTGTGTGTGTGTGTGAGTGTGAGTGTGAGTGTGAGTGTGAGTGTGAGTTCATGTAGTACTGGATGATTCATCAAAATTTCACTTTATTGCTCATCATGAGTGTCAACATTCTAATGTTTTTATGTCCCACATAGCAGTCTTTAGTCTGCCTGAATTACAGCTCGTCTGTCTATCCAAACACTGGCTTTAGCATACACAAAATCATTCAAACCAGCAAAAGCAAAGATTTAGTGTCCCAACAATGAATTTTGAGACAAGTCCAACTCTCCAAGCACCATATGTTATGGCTCTGGCTGCGTGCCACATCCATAAATGCGCAGTGTGATTCCTGGATTATGCATTAGTCAGGGGTCCAATCACATAGGAAATATAACAGAGCGATAATCATAATTCTTCACATTATGCTGTCAGAGTTCTAGTCCCATCAACCATGAGGGTGTCCCTCTGTGACATCCTGCACTTCCTCCAGGCAGATGGCACATATGCTCGCAATCTCGAAACATGTACATGCACCAAAATGCACCACAACAATGACTCCAGTATCCAAATACTCTTAATGGCCTGATTCCGCATTGCACAGGCCATGAGGAGTAGGATGGATTGTCCACGACATGAGCTGAAGTAATGACAGCCAAACGTTTCCCTCTTGTATTTCTGCTGCAGAGAAGAAAAAGAGTTAAAGGGATAATTGCGGTTGCATTTGTGAGCACAGAGCCTCGACTGTTTAAGTGTGTTTGGAAAAGAGGCAGTACTGTAATGAGGTCTCCTTCACTTAATTAGGTCTAGTGCAAAGCGGCCTGTGTCTCACACAGGAAAATTGGCCTTGTGTTTGTATAGCAGTGCATTGCTGGCCTAGACACTCCCCTGTGAAGTGTGCTGGAGTGAGGAGATGGAGTCGGCCTCACACGCTGGCTGGTGTGTGTACAAACAACCATAAAGGAGTCCTGCAATGTTACACAGGTGATCCGCGTTAGGGATTGGCAGATGTTTAGGCTGTTATCACCCCAGTGGAGGAAAACCCTGGGAGACAGAGGTCCCGGGCTAGATTTGAAAACGTTTGTGGATTTTTTTAAATACACACAGCCCACTTACAGATATGATATGAAATAAAAATCTATTCACGTATCAACACAATTCTGTTAATTTCTAACAACACGAGACTGAACAGGTTGTTGCAGTGACTGGTTCATTTTTATCATGGGTGATGTGTCTTTGAAAGCACATTTGTCCTAGAGCTGTGGTCACAACAACAACATTCAACAGCAACGGCACATTCTCATAACATGATCATATAAAGTTTAAGAGAGAGGTGCAGAGCCTGGTCAGGGTTTTCCGGTTGTGGCGTGAATTCCTTAACCTCCTTGTGACCTTCATTTAAGGACCGCCCTCGCCCTGCCTCTGGCCTGTGTCAGCCTTCACTTCAAGGCATGGGAAGAACAGCGAGCAATGTGTTTCTGTGGCAACAGCAAACAATCCCCCCCCCCCCCACCCTTGATGTTGCAATACTTAATTGTATGATTCAGTTACAAGGGTGGAGAACAGGCTATTCTGTTCTCATTAAGTGCTGTTTTTGGAGAGCCACCTTTGACATGAAGGGGATTCCCTTGGTTATAAATGGGCGCGTGGCATGTCGATGCATGTTTAATGTTCAGTTCAAGGGGGAGAGAGCGTGCTGTGCAGGGACTCCCAGTACTTCTGAAAGGTCCATAATACCATTAGAGTCAGTCTGACCCGGCCTGACCCAGCCAGCCTGAACCGGCCTGTCCCTCAGCTTTCCCCCGCTGTTTGTGTAACCACTGACACACGCAGGGTAAGCCAGGCCACTATAACCCACTGGTGTCATGGGCTGTGGATGCATTAAGAGCTGTTAGGCATCCTGACAAAGCTATTGTTTACTATGAGGGACCACCCCACCTCCAGTGAATGTGGTTGTTATTGCACCCACCAAGATCTGACCACCATAAAATATTTTTCCTGTGCCCTGAGAGTTCAAATCACATCCATCCGTCATTCCGAGCCGAACATTCAGCCACCCAGTAAACACACACATTCACACCGTGTCAAGGGCATGATTGACTCCCAACAGGGTTTCTAAAAACAAAGAAACACGCTTGCACTCACAAAAAAGCACCCCTCATTTGTGGACACACAGTGCCTTGGTGAAACTCTGGTTCATGTTGACCTACATCATAACTGATGTAATCATTTATTATTTTGTTATATTGCCTGAGGTGGCGTCCACATGAATACCATGAAAACTGAGTTTTCGCGAAACTTGAGGTTTTGTTGCATTTTGGCCTGAAAATACATATTTTTTTAAACAGGTTTCAGAGTGGAGACTTTTGATAACGCAACATTTACATCGCCACGTGGACAGGCAAGAACAGAGCATTTTGAAAACGATGATGACACAGCCCCAACTTTATTCAATCACCTTTCATTCTACGTGAAGGCTGAGCTGCACCCTGCAAAGCTTCCACCACATCCTCAGTTGCAATGAATTGAAAATCTATTTTTGAGTGTCAGACAATTTGTTCTATTTCTACGAAGAGGACATAATCCATCGGAAACATCTGTGTTTGTTTGATATAAAGTAAAGCTAAATTGCAGCATTTACACTCTTTTTTTGCATTTGCATGTGGACAAAGATGAACTTTCGAGACATTTTTATATAAACGCAAATCTGTTATTGTATTGGCAACATCTGAGATTATTATTACAATTTGCATAGTTTTTGATCATGCCTTGATTACTGAAAAACTTCTCAGAGGCAAGATACATCTGTACCAGTCAATGAGAGGGCACAATGGCTGCAATGTATTAATCCCAGTTCAGACTGACATCACTGACTGCTTTTCTCACACATAGGGTAGCACTGAGTCATGTGTCATCAGAGCATAGTGAGTGAACTGTCAGAAGATAATTGAGAGTACCTGTCAACATGTCTGAATAGCCCCTCTTGTCCATCAAACAAGTATGATAGAACATGACTCCTCGAAGACTATCTCCCTATCCATTCTGGTTTCCATATTCTGCCTTCATAGACTTTTGGGCGCAACTCCAACTGGGAATGCCTGATACTTCCTCTGTTCTGATTTCTAACACATGGTGACTGCAAATCGGTTCTAACCACAGGAGGCTTTTTTCTTTGAGCACAGAGAGAACATGGCTTTACTGTTAGTCCTGCTCTTTGCAGAAGTTTGGTCATACTGTCCCAGTTTCCCCGAGGTAATTCCCATCTGGGATGGAGAAACAGTACTGGATTTGAACAGCTTTAAACATAATACCTAGTCAAACCCTACATGGAATTTGGAATTCAATGAAATCCCCTGTGCAACATTCTGCTCTCTCTGTAGAGCAAATTAGAGAGAAGCCATTCACTTTTTTACAGGTATTTTGATCTAATTGTGAGAGCTTTAACAATAAACTTTAACAGCAAGGTTTATTTGCATTACAGCATTTTAGGGAAATCATTTGTAGGCTCATCCAATGCAACTACACTGAAATTCAACAGATAATTGTCTAAAACATTTCTGTACAATATCCCGTTTCTTCTTAAAAGCCCAAACTGACAAGACAATGCATAACCCCCCCTGATTACTTGACTATCACATTAAAGCAATGCTTTGCTTTGATGAAATATTTACACCAGTTCTGCAATACATCTTAGCTACGGTTAACCTATTCAGTATTTGTTCATTTAATTTGTTAATTTGCCAATTAAGAGAGCTGCTGATTCAACTGTTTGTTTAGTTTGGAGGCTGCAGTTTGTGGTGCTGTGCTGATACTGATGGGTGTTTTTATTTTTTTGACCACCCCAATTCGATCAGTTAGGCTACACCTACACCCACAGCTCAACAGCACCACAAATTACATCCTCCAAAATAATGATACAGTTGAATCGCCAACCCTCTTAAACTGTCAACATGAACTAAACATTATAACAATCATGAGGGGGGATTTATTACAGGACTGATATATTAGACAGCATTAGTTTTGGCTAGGTGTACATAATAAACTGGCAACTGAGTGTAAGTCATAGTGGTCCCATCCTGCCGTTAAACCAACCTACTGTAAACAATATAGCTTCATTGCTGATGGGAAGACACAAAATACTGTTATCACCATTTTTTCACAGGAGTATGTTAAGAATAAATCCTGCTGGCCCCAGAGTTTTGGAGCACATTGGTGTAATTACACTGTAAAAAAAAATCTGTTGATTTTACGGTAAATTGCTGGCAGCTCAGTTGCCAGAACCTCACCGTAATAACTACAGGAAAATACCATCCGTTTATTTCACGGTAAATAACCAGCAGCTCAGTTGACAGAACCTCACCGTAATAAATACAGAAATATACCATCCGTTTATTTTACAGTAATTAACCGGCAGCTCGGTTGCCAGAACCTCACCGTAATAAATACAGAAAAATACCATCTGTTTATTTTACAGTAATTAACTGGCAGCTCGGTTGCCAGAACCTCACCGTAATAAATACGGAAAAATACCATCTGTTTATTTTACGGTAATTAACTGGCAGCTCGGTTGCCAGAACCTCACCGTAATAAATACGGAAAAATGTCATCCTTTTTTAACTGTGAAATACCGGCAGCTGGCTCCAGAACCTCACCGCAATAAATACAATCAGTTTTTTTTTTAGGTGAATTACCAGCAGCTGGCTTACATAGCATTTCAAATTTTCACTGCAAAAAACACAATTCACCAAGCATACCATTGCCATAATAACCATACATTCAAGTTGGCTAAACATTTGTGTCAGACTGTTTTACTATAAAGAAATATTATTAAATTATTCCATGCAAACACTGGGCACTGTGATAACAAAAGTGTTTAATATGAAAACAACCATTTTATTCCTTGTTAATGACCTTCAAATACAAAAAACGAAGACGGCCTATTCTACATTTAGCTTAAGTCGTGCATACAACTCTCTCTCAACAATTTTGCCATAAAAAGCTCCAAGTAAAAAGAACAGCAGCATGTTTGAGAATAAAATTGATCGCTGTTTGAAATTATCCAAATGTACAACAGATAACAAATCACTTCCATCAGTCAGTTTAAGGTCAACAATATTGAACTGTGATATACATACAGTAGAGCAGCTTTGCCAGTTCAGATTTCTCCCTTTTTTGGGCCTATTTCAAAATTATAGGTTGTAATTAGAAAATATGATAAAATAATTTAATTTCAACATAGGAGTCAAAACATTCATCAGATACTGGAAATCAAAATCGTATAGTGTACTCACTGGGTAGCGTGCTAGGTATCTATGACGAGCATCGGAACTGCAAAATAAAATTACCAGGATACTGTATGCTAGGTCCAAAAATGTAAACAGTCTGTTTGCATAAAAAAAAAAAATGAGGTCCCAACACAGAGTTGCTTTCCTTAGCTTGCGAAGCAAAAAAGTGGGCCGTGCAGCGTGGTGAACATCACGAATCCAACAAAAGGAGGCAGTCTGATCATTATAAGGAGAGAACACAGAGAACACAGGTGTCAAGTAATGAGATTTAGAGTTTATAATTCATATAATTACTTCCCTGGACAAACAAGGATGGGAGGAGTAAGAAAGCAGTGGCAGATTAATATAATAAAAGTAGTTTGGCAGAGATGTCTTTAAAAAAGGAGCTAGAGAGGATAAAGTTTGATGAAGTTGTGCAACAAAGTTAGGGATACTTACCACAGCTTGCAGAAATCGACTAAATCCACTCGTGATCAGCCAAGTCTGCAACTAATGTTAGGACTCTCGGGTTCACTGAGAGCACCTTTTTGTTCTTCCTCCACTCTACTTTCGTGCCTCTTTCCGGGTTGATGGAGAAAAAGCACCTTCATCAAAACAAATAAGCATTTTCTATTACCTTTTGAAAGATGAAATTAATGACTTAAATAGTCACAACAATAACAACAACAATTGTACCTTTGGAGAAACTCGAGTGTAGAACGAAGCTCGATGGGGTAATGCACATTGAAGCAGTAAAAACTGCTGAACATCAGGCACAGGGCTGACAAGACCTAGAAACAAACAGACATTTCTGAAATACAATTCATCAAAGTTACTGTCTCCAATGACAGTCTTCATCATCTGGTAGACAGGCAAGTTCCTCTATTACAGCTAACACTAGCACTTGTGGAAGGACATTCAGAAGATCTAAGCCGATCAAGTGAGCCACTAATGGCATTGATAGGACAGTTTCTGTGCTTTCTGGACATATGGGCCGAGAAGGTAGATTTTAGAGAGAACAGAGTAATGCATCCTTCCACTGGGCAATTTACAGGACACCCCCCAACAATGTGCATCTTTAGATGAGCAACCAACTCTTTCACGTCACCACAGTGGCGCTCACAAAGGGGAACTGTGCATTTCAAAAACGCTGTAGCCAAATCCGGAGAAATCAATGATTTACCAGCATGATGGCGATAGTAATGAGCTTTAAAAGCAGGATATTTGGAAAACACCCGCTTGCAGCTAATGTTAACACACTTGAAAACCGCGCGAGGTTTATTGCGATGGAGCTTGAAATGGACAACATGTGCCTTTACAGATGGAAATGATGCACCACAAATGCAACAGGAATACATAGCCAAGCTATCAGCAAAGCTAGCTAACTAGCCAACTAGCCTAAATCTGCACAAACTTAGCAGCTCAGCCATAAGGCTCAGCGAACATCCACATAGTAGTATTCAAATCTGCCAACTCACAGTAGTGCTAACGTCAGATTTTAGATAAAAAGCTTCATGCAAAAAAAGTTAGCGTGTCTATCACGGTAACGACTATATGAATAACGGTCAGCAAGCACCTGCAGTGACCTACTTAACTCCACAGATGCACGTGTATGAATGCAAACGGTAGGAGCACGGCATGGTCAACTGAACCAAAGATTTTCCCTCCCAATCATCCGAAGGGGAAATATTACATTTCCATCCCATCTCCCAACCGAGGGTGTATATCTCTCTTAAGACGGTTAGATACCCATCCCTTCCATGCAATTTCTACAAAGTACCCCAACTACCTAAAATGAAAAAATCAACAGCTTACCTTGCACTTGTAAACCTCTATTTCTGTGCGTTCAGCTAGCACGCTGCTGCAACTGCTGCCGAGGTCAGAATCCGAAGGCGGAGTTTGGGGGGCCTGCTTAAACGTAAAATGCAACAACGTTTGTAAAATGCCAGTTGCACAAAGCACCTTAAGGTTTGTTCTTTAAGTAATTTAAGCTGTGCGCATATTGTCTATAAACTGGAATAGCGAATAACATTACAAATCTGAGTATAACTAACTTTGACAAGTTTGAATGTGACAGCCAAACACAGCAGTGACATTAATGTCACGATGTTAGCTATGAATGCACCTATCAATCGCTAATGTTAGCAATAAATAACTCAACTGGTACCTTCAACATACATAGTTTTAACTAGCTTGCTAGTAAATTATGCAACCCACCGAACACAATAGCCTAAAACTAAATGATCCTATAATCTTACTCTAATAATTTTCTGTGACATTAATTTCACGATGTTAGCCATATTATTAATGCACCTATCAATCGCTAAGGTCAGCAATAAATAACTCAACTGGTACGTTCAACATACATAGTTTTAACTAGCTTGCTAGTAAGTTATGCAACCCACGGAACACAATAGCCTTTAAACTTAATGATCCTATAATCCATAGAATTCAATTTATGAATTTGTTTGCCATGCAAAAAAATACCCCAACTACCTAAAATGAAAAATCAACAGCTTACCTTGCACTTGTAAACCTCTATTTCTGTGCGTTCAGATAGCATGCTGCTGCAACTGCTGCTGAGGTCAGAATCCGTAGGCGGTTGCACAGACTGTCTTGAGCGCACCTTCACGATAGGCCGCCATTTCAGGCTTCTGAATTTATATTACGGTAGTCTATGGCGTGTGCATGTGTTTTGACGGCCAGTAAATGTTTTTTTTTTTAAGCTAGAAAATGTAGTTTTTAAAGAATAAAATTGTGAAAAATATTGTTCTGGTATATTTACGGTATTTCTCTGTCAAGAGTATTCCAGCCCTACAAAAGCTGCCTTTTAACGGTAACAAAATGTGTTTGTTAAAGAAAATAACCGTGAAAATGAACATGGTGACAATTTTAAACATTACGGCGTGTGTCTGTGCTTTTGACGGACAGTAGATTTCTTTTTTACAGAAAAAAAATGTAAAAATTATGGTTCTGACCAGTATATTTATCTACGGTGTTTCCTTGTCTAGAATAATGTTTTTAACCTTTTCTGACTTTACGGCATTTTACCGCAGCGGTTTGACAGTTGTCGACCGTATAAACTACGGATATTTTTTACAGTGTAGAATGGCATTAAGGGTTCTACTTTGTAATACAAAATGTAGCCTACTCACAGTACTTTCTCAAGTTTACCTCTTGATCTCTAAGCTTCAGTTCTAAACTAGTATGCAAAAACCACATGACCATACTATGCAAAGTAAAGGCAAAAGAGGCAGTGTCAAAAAAGGAAGTATCCAGAGCTTCTGTGGCGGCAATTTATTTTTGACGTATGACCTCCTTTGACCTCAGAGTGTTGTCGGGAGTCTTCTCAGAAGACCACCCACCCAGCTGAAGGACACCCTCGTGACCAGCCTTCCCTGTAGAACATCTCAACAGAACATCCCTAACCCTGCTTTGTCTATCAATAATACACTTCCAATAACTATAGAAAAAGGTTTGTACAGCTCTGTCAATACATTGGAAATGCACTTTTAAACTAGCACTAGCACTAAAGCTGCATGTAAAGTACAAGACTAAGGATATTTAAAACATATGCTTTCTTTTAACCCAGGCAGTTAAGCTCATGAGTACTGGGAATATATATTTTCTGAGAAAAAAAAATGAAGATATTGGCTAAAGTATTTGACCAGAATGACTCAACTGGTCTTGAAATGGATGAAAGGTTGCCTTCTTAGACCCAGGTCTCTTAGATTTTTTAGATTAAGAGTCATTGGTCAGGAGACTCTGGGCAAGTTTATTTGCTCTTGGCCTCATTTGACAGCATGTTTGCCAAAAGGTCAGAAGGACTGGAAATTAATCAGCTGACCCTTCCCAGTGGAGACCGTAGGAAGTGACTAATCCGAGCGATGGATTTTTTTATGGTGATATAAACATCAGGCGTGTGGCCCCATCCCCCAGTTCCCCCTCACCCACCTTACACCTCATTAGTTTACACTGATACATGTGTATGCCGGTGAGGAGGATTTACTGGAAAAAGAGACCAATTATCTCCCTCCATCACTTTCATTCTGCACACCCTCAGTTTTAATTATGTGTCATGTTATCCTATTAACTCTGTGAACCTGCAGTGTGTCTGTCACGCATGCTTCTGGAAGAGTCCCGACCTCGGTTGAGGTTTTTTTTTTGTTAATGATTTTTCTGGCTGCTGAGGGTGTTTGTCTAGTCGGGGAAGCTAATGGAGTAAACACTCATGCTGCTTCAGCTTCAGCTTCACACAGCTGCGTTATTCTGGACCGGGCCACAGCTGAGCGTCTGTCCCTTTTCTCGCAGCCACTTATCTTCATGATTTCATGAGGTTGATTTCTTGCCACAGTACTGTCTAGAGCAGGTGTTGGCTTTGTGCCTGGCAGAATGCATCAGCAAGGTTCAGCAAAGGAGATCTATAAGCTGCTTCCGTCTGGCTGCAGATGCGGTTTCCTTACATGCAAGACTCAAGGATTTGAGATTTGAGCTGCTATTGGTCATTCTTGTGATTTGTATGCCAACCCAGGGGGTTTTAATGTTTTTATGGGGTGTTTTTTATGGTGATTTTACTGCCCATCTATTGTTTTCAGCTGTTGTTTTGTGGATACTGCTGTCTGTACTACAAATCGTCCCTCTGAGACAATACAAATATCTTTGATCCTTAAACCCGCTGGCCTGTATAGGGCGCTCAATCTAAAATCTACTGAGATACCCTGAACCTAGAAGAACCTGGCTTTCAACAGTGGGGACATGGAAGTTAATTTCTACCAAACCAATAGCTAATGTCTTTTCTGTGCTGTCTACTCTGTAATGCTTACCATGGAGTCTGTAAGTTGTGCTTTTGAGGGGTCAACCGTTTAACTGGAAGTCACAGCTGGCTTGCACTACACCAAGGGTTTGCAGGCCTCTGTAACCAAATAAATGGGAGAGGAACGGCAGTCTGACCTGAGGGAGCAGAGGAGATGAGGATGCCTTGGGAGTGTCGTGCAAAAAGGCCCTTGCAATTATCGCTGTTGATTTTATTGCTAAGTAACAACATACACGCTTTGGCGGCTGATTCAAAGGCTTCTATCAGGGCTGGAGTGTCTCATCATTTAAGATGACTTGACGCAAATCATGGTGGTGTCAAGTTGTTTGTTGTGAAATAAATTACACGGGTAATTCATGCAAAGAGTCTTGAGAGAATCGGCAGTCCTCCCGAAGGACGGAGCAGTGGGATTAAGGGAGGGTTTTCCAGAAAAGAGAGGAAAATCATCCCAATGATCCTCACTACTGAGCCTTTGGACCAACCATGATGTTGTTAATTTATTTCATTTTGAATGAGCGCCATCAGACACAGCTGTCTGGAGAGGCACTTAATCATCCCTGTGTTAACATGCCAGAGCGTGAGCAGAGCTCATATGTGATCACTAGTGCATCGGTCAGTCGTCATACACAATCTTAAGTGCAGGATTAATAAAACCCTACAGTTTGCCTCTGGTAACTTGCATAAACAAGACCACAGAATATAATCAAATGATTCCATACTTATGGAGACAAGTTGTTGACACAAAGAACACAAAACATTTTCCAAGACCCAACATATTAAGAGTAATGTGGACGTCTTATACTAAACACATCAAGAGACACCTGTTCCATAATGAGGTAATGGAATCATAGCTGACTTGCCTCCTCATTGCACTTACTCCAGTCCGTCTAGTAAGCTTGTCATGACTACATTGGGACAGGGGTACCAGAGATACTAGTAGCATCCCTTTCAATTTGTCAATTGGCCTAACTCGTCAAAATTCCATATAGCTCTGTCACAGTAGAATACATACATGAGAATTAGGGGTGTAAATCTCTCATTACAAAAACTATTTGATTCGTATCTCGGTACATGGGCACGATACGATACAAGAAACGATGCATGTTGATAAAAAACGATGCAAGTTGAAAAGTACGATTCGATGCGATGCGATGTGATGCGAAGCGATGCGAAGCGATGCGATGCGATGCGATGCGATGCGATGCGATGCGATGCGATGCGATTCAATGCAGTTCAATTATTGAAAACACCAAGTTTTGAGGAAACAATAGACCTCATTCTCTCATTGTCTTATTAAATATCTTCATACCAACCTCAGAAAAAATCTCCGCTGGATTCACAAAGGCCTTGAAATGTGTTCTTAATTGAACGTGCTTTCTCATGCACCTGAACTTGCATACAGAAACCCCCGCCAGCTCTTTATAAGGGCATGCAATTGTGACGTGTGCACACTCCACAGTTAACGCGAAAGCAACTTCAGAGACTAATCAAAATCATTTCAAAGCAAGCACCGGTAAACCCAGCAGCGTTTCCGTTGAAAAAAAAATTGAATGTCCCCCAAACACAATCGGAATTTGAGAATAACCCTAATATTTAGGCTATAAAGCAACATGCACTGCTGTTATTAAACAACACGTATGCTGCATTTTATACAAAGCGCAAACCGTCGGTTATAAACAAGGAGCAAACTGAGTGAGAAGGATCTGCCATGGCCAAGCAGACTAGCCTTTAAAGCTTTTTTCAGAGGACAAATGCAACTGATGAGGGATAACCATCTGATTAGGGATGAACCTGTTATACCTGAAGCCATAGATGTTCGCCCAGCTGTTGATGGGCTGTTGAAGGTAACAATAAAATGTTCTGTTCGCACTATGAAAAGGCATGACGACGCAACGGTTTCACTTTGATCTGCAATATTTTTTTCTAGCGGAACCTCTGAAACTCAGACCTAATTTCAGGTGGAAGTACTGTTGCAGAATGTCCATTCTGTTCCACTATGACTATATCCACGTGATTGAGTTTAGTGCTTATTTATTTATTCACTGACATTTGCAGTGTTCATATAGTGCTTACCGTATTTTCCGGACTATAAGGTGCGCTTAAAAGCCTTTCATTTTCTCCAAAAACGACAGTGCGCCTTATAATCCGAAGTGCCTTATATATGGATTCATTCTGCTTACTGACCTCCAAGCGATTTTGTGTGGTACACGGCGCTCTGTCAAAATGTTTTAGTACGACTTTGGTAAACTACAAAGCCACACCGCTTGCAGCATTACGGCTTCCGTGTTTTGTATAACAGTACATTGCTTCCGACCACTGTTGCTCTATTTGCGTTCTCTCGGTGTTGGAAGTACCTTTTCCAGCAAGCTTGCAATGACAACTAAAGTAATTTGCTATGGAGTAATTCTGGGAGCATTGCTCTCTGTCCATTAAATAGGGAGTGTATTTCACGTATGTGTAGAACCTATTTAGTAGGGGTGGGAATCTCTTGGCACCTCACGATTCGATTCCGATTCAGAGGTCAACGATTCGATTTTAAATCGATTTTGTAATTAAAAAAAACAAACTTTTATTTCTTTTTTTAACACATCCATTTTATGTTGAAATGCAAGCTGCATCGATTATTGCATTGCTCATAGAAAGTCAAAATTGTAACAAGAAAAAGCTTTTTCTCTAATAAAGAAAATAGAGAAGGTAGTTTATCTGTTGATTTTCTTTAATTATCAAACACAAAGTAGGAAGTGATTTTAGACTCTGAGTTGCAAACTCAAATGATTTAAAAGTCGAAATGCATCGATAATCGTTTTATCGGTTTCTAATTGATAATCGATAATCAATCGATAATTGCATTTCAACATAAAATGGATGTGTAAAAAAAACGATTATCGATTATCAATTCTAAACCGATGAAACGATTATCAATCTTTTAAAACATTCGAGTTTGCTACTCTGAGTCTTTGCTACACTTCCTACTTTGTGTTTGATAATTAAAGAAAATCAACAGATGAATTACCTTCTCTATTTTTTATTAGAGAAAAAGCTTTTCCTTGTCACAATTTTGACTTTCTATGAACAATCCAATAATCGATGCAGCTTGCATTTCATTTTTTTTTTTTTTTATTACAAAATCGATTATGAACTTTTCTGAATCGAGAGAGAATTGTTTTAGAGAGAATTGAGAAAAATCAAATAATCAATTTTTTCCCCCCACCCCTACTATTTAGAATGGCTGACCTTATATAAAACGGCAGTGAAAGAGCCAAGAGACTGGAGGCAAACAGTACCTCTGCCTCAATGGGAGTGTGAGGGCATATCAGCATGCTAACATTATTCTTATTAGCAGCGAGGCTACTATGTGTGACTAAGGAAGAACTGGAATACTGCTCCATTGAAATTTAAGGCTACTCCCTTAGAGAATATTTAGCTGTCTTTCAGCACATGTTTTGGTGAGTCAAATGTGTAAATGCTTTTCACAATTGCACACCATAAGCTTTTGTGCACATGGGAACAGTTAAAATGGTACGGCAAATTAGATAAATATGGCAAATTGGCATTTCCTCTAATTGGCTGGCACTATGCTAAGCCAAAACTGTCTCTTATGATTGACACGGCTGTGTCCTCCACCCAGGCTCTTACCGAAAAATGTCTCACTAGGGTATGAGTACCAGTGTGCTCTGAAAAGAAAACCACAAGTTTAAAGACAATAACAAAACACCCTTAAAACCTGTTCCCATTGCTGTCTCTCTCCCTCTCATATATATATAACTATCTCTATGTATCTATTGTTTTTTTATATCCATCTGTTTATTTATCCATGCATCCATCCATTCCTTTATCTACCTTTATTATACGGCTCTTCAGAATGTTCCAAAAAGTACCGTTGATTTGAATGGGCCATCCCTACGTCATAGGTCACATTAATTCCTGATAACATACCGCTGCGAAAAGATAAAGACCGCTGTCATTGGCAACGGGTTTTGTACTTCTAATTCACATCTTTCATATCATTCCGCCAGAAGGCCAGTCATTTTAACGCAACAGTAGACAGTAATTTGAAGTCAGCAAGTAATGGGTTGCTATGCAACACCTGAAACTTCAAAGTTCTATTTGCTTGAAGAACTATTTATTTCTAAACGGGACTCATGAAACGGCAACTAAATCATTAAAAAGAGGTATGTTGGAGGAATGTCTTCTATCGTTTTGGCAAGTAACCGTATAATAAGCGGGATAATGTATTGTCCGTCGGTCATTCTCCAAAAATAATTCCCTTCAGGACGAAACAACACCCTCCGCTGCGCGTCGGGGTGTTGTTCGCCCCGTCGGGAATTATTTTTGTAGAATGACCTCCGGACAATACATTATCCCTTACATATGCATTGGAACACTTGCACTGAATATGGCTGAAAGTAACCTAAATGGCATAGTCTATCGCAATCATTCAGTTGTTGATCAACATCAGTGGCCACTTATGTCTGTAAAACTGACTTCAAGCTCTTGTGACGCTGGTGGTGGGGTCCATGTAGTTACTCTCCTGTGGGCTTGATCAAATTGAAAGTATGTGTGTGTGTATCTACAAGCATGTATATGTGTTCTGATTTAAGTTACTGCCCACCACTTTATCAGGGTCACCATTAGCAGGTAGGTTACTGACTGCCCAGTAGTCCAGTAGACCAGACAGTCCATGCCAGACCATACCATTCTTTTAGTTTCATGTTGATTGTTTTTGTCTCTGACATTATGCATACACTTGCACTTAATATGGCTGAAAGTAACCTAAATGGCATAGTCTTTCGCAATCATTCAGTTGTTGGCCACTTATGTCTATAAAACTGGCTTCAAGCCCTTGTGACGCTGGTGGTGGTGTCCATGTAGTTACTCTCCTGTGGGCTTGGTGTTACTTAAGGTTACACATTTTGGCACCTTTTGCCATGGATTAATGGATGGTGTCATGGTTGGGCTGTTAACATGTCAACGCCTCGTCAGGGAATGATACACTGAGAGATAGCATACATCTCTGGACCTGAAATCCTCTTTTGGCATTTGGATCAAGTTCCAGTTCTGGAGCTGATGCATTCTCTTAGGAAGACTTTGCCAGTTACAGTTTTGTTTTGCTGCAATAATTTAAGACATTACAAAATGCTGCTGTTGCTTTTTCTTCTTGTTGATGTGTTGCAAGACCGAAGAAAGAAAAGTCAAGCCAATATTAGTTTTAAAGGTTTTAGTTTCATGGAAATACTGTACTTTGTAATAGAATCACTGTTGTTTTGCTCACTCTGACTTGACAGACATTTATAGAAATCAAGTACTATTCATCAGTATCAGGCTGCAAAACTGTAGAGGAGTTAGGGGGAGAAAAACATGAAATTCCTTCCATCATAATGTCTTTCCTGACCTCCACAAATAGACCACTGCTGACTGATGTACTTCTGCAGTCAGCAAGTGGCTGCTGCAGAGACCATACTTCATCATTGCAGTATATTTACGGTCATATTTGTGACACATTTTAGATAGAGCTGCTTTTTTGTTTTAATTGCTCTCATACTGCAGCTTACCCCTCTACCTGTACAGGCACACTGAAATAGCTCAAAGTTAGAGTATACTGGTATCAAGCATGCTGGTCGAAGCATACAGGTTAGTCTTGTAAATCTCTAAACAACAGATTGCTGACTATTCAGATTACTGCTTATTACTTGGTCAGCCGAATGAACTGCCACATCAGTATTCTAAATATATTAGATCTCTTAACTTTCTTTATTGACAGCGAGCTTAATTATGCCATTTTGAAAATGAACTGCATGGCCTAATATTACAGGAAAGCAGATAACAGTAGATGTAACAGCATGGTGTTTCCCCTCTTGGTTTCTCGGTAGTGCTGCAGGAATACGGAAAGTGACACAGAAGCTGTATAGGGGTCGCATAATTGGATTAGAAAGGACCAAAAAAAGAAAGTTAAAAGAAAACAGTATAAAGGCAGTGGGGCTGAAAGTGAATAGAACAGAGTGAGAAGAAGTGCTGCCAAACAGAGCAAATACACCCCCAACTGATTGTCCCAATTCTGAGAAGTGTCCAGCGCAGTTTCGAAACCATTCTCACATGAATGCTGGCAAAATCTTAACAATGCTCCCATGAAATAGCACATCAAACCATGACTCAGCCACGAAACCACCCCCCAGGTCTTACCCCACTCAGAGCACAGTCAAGAGACAAATGACTGAAGAGTGGTTTACCTTAAACCAGCATTGGGTTTCACAGAGCAGAGCCAAGTCTTTCCCTTGTTACATGCATGCATCTCTGTGTGCAAGACAATAGCTATTGTTTAGCTCCTTTCTTTTCTAATAAAGATTTTTTGGAAGATGCTACATGTAGTATTAAACTACTGACTAACAAAAGTGCCCATTCCCATCACCTCACACTTTTTTGAGATACAGATACTGCTTCAAATAAGCATAGTCCTTTGTGAGAAGCATCTAGCACAGGGAGCCAGTTCATTCTTTGAGTTGCACCAACCAGGTTCTCTTAAAAAGACACATAGGGCGGTGATAATGGACTTTACAGCTACACCCATGATCTTCAAAAAGCCATGATGGAACACAACAGATGCAAGCTGAAATGTAAAATGGCAGATCTGGGCAAATTCGATATTTTTTCAAATGTGTTCTTCGCCATCTCATCACAATACGCACACAGTGTTTTAAAAAAGTGTTCGATCGACAAATCCTGGTAGCATGGTTGCTGCAAGGTACCAAATCAGGAAAGGTCGCTGATAAGCTTCTCTGCAGATGTAGTCGAAAAACACCTTGGGTATCAATTGCATTTCTTACCTGGATTGTGAAATCAGTACAATCAAATAAAATTGAAAGTATGTGTGTGTGTATCTACAAGCATGTATATGTGTTCTGATTTAAGTTACTGCCCACCACTTTATCAGGGCCACCATTAGCAGGTAGGTTACTGGCTGCCCAGTAGTCCAGTAGACCAGACAGTCCATGACAGACCATACCATTCTTTTAGTTTCATGTTGATTGTTTTTGTCTCTGACATTCAGCATAGCCCTGACTGGCATCAATACCTGGTGATAGAAGTCTGTGGTGGCTTGTGGGAGTAGATAAACAATGTTTAAGGGTTTAAGAAGAAACTAAATCAACTGGCACCTTAATTACAGGATAAATGCTTTCATTACTCCACAATCTCCAGAAATGTTTGTTTAATTCCTTCTCTTTCCTTTAATTTCCTTCTCTTTCTTTGAATTGTCTTTACTGTAAGCCCTAGTTGTAGGTTTCACGCTGTAGATTTGCACAATGTTTGCTTGTGTTTTGTGTGATTATTGGAGCAGCTGGCTGGCTAGATGGGCTGTAGGCATGACGACTTCATTCGGCTGCCAGATGCTTGCGTCTCTGAGTTGGCCTTGAGTGATGGCCCCAGAGATTGGTCCTGACAGTGTATTGCTACACCTTTTTTCTCAATTCAAGTATGTGTGTATTTTGTGTGGTTTAGTGCTCTCTCTATCTCTCTCTGTGTATATGTGTGCTCCTGCATGATTATGGTGTGGTACAGCGTTCAGCACTGAGGGAAGTTCCCAGTTAGACTTTGGATTCCTTTTAAATAAGACATTGACAAATATTCAAAGAGAAATTGCCGCGGAACTCATATTTGAGCCAAGTCAGCGTTACTCACTTACTGCGTTAAGTGACACAGCATAATTCATTTTTATGTTTTGTTTTTTTTGCGTTTTGTTTTTTCCTCCAAGTTTGGGCAAAATAGTGGTAAAATAACAGTCATTATTTTTCTGATTAGACATACTTGGGTGCTGAGGACTTGAAAGGGCTGAAGCAAATGTGTACCAGTTTGGGGGAGTTAAAGTTTGGAAAGGATAATATTGCCATTAATCTGGCCCATTAGCTTTAGAGTGTTCCATCCTCATGGCCATTTCCTCAGGTCAAGGGTCACTTCGCACATCGACTCTCAGATATCAGACAGAAACATCAGAAGGCCCCAACCTATTTGGCCACTCCTTGAGAAAGGATGTTCGAGGATGTATAAGCAACTCTCAGTGTGGACACATGTGTCCAATTTCCGATTTCAGTCCGATTTAAATCGGAAATTGGACACATGTGTCTCCCCAAATCTAGATTTCTTGTGTCCGACTTGAGTCCGACAGGACTCCGATGTAAACCCCTGGATACACGATTCGATTCCGCTGGGAAACGGACTGGGCGCGCATGTGTCTCTCGAATCTAGATTCCAATTAGACAACAACAACTTTTGCACGTGCTTGAGATCCTGCCCACAGACATATACATGCATCATATATGTCTATGATATGATAATCGCTGCTAGACGCTCAGTTCTTGTGCTCCCTCTCATTCACGTTGAAATACTGAAACCGAAACTGAAACTTTGAAACTGGAACGCAACTGTTTTGGACAGAACGCGCTAATTCAGTGAACAAATATTTTCATATTACTATATTACTACTTTGAGATAGTGCAGTTAATCCCCCATGGAGAGAATCAGATCGGAGTACTGCCATCATGTGCACGCACTGACTGGTGTAACAGAGCAGTACCAGGACATGTGAGATCTACACCAATGTCAGTGATTTATGATCCTGTTGAAAGTGCCTCAAGACAAGTTAACAGATGAAGCTCAATCCGTGACCTGTGAATTACACATTTAAAATCAAGCTGTAAATGGTGTGAAAAAGGTCAAGTCAGATGCTCTGTGATGTAAGAAGAACTGGTAGGCTCTGGACCTTTAGTATTTTCCTCAAGCTTAGGTGTGTCTAATGTATCTGTGCCATTGTAAATGAGGCCCAATAAAAGCGTTCCATAGTCTGGCGTCCTAATGCATGGCACCGTCCTTGCCGGTCAGCTGTGGTATGCTTCACGTTTCATCCTTTTACGCCTCTTTCCATGCCTGTCATGCTCATGTGTTACTTTTATGTACCGCATAACAGGCTTTTACTAACTGCATGCAATGTGTGTCCCACAAAACACAGCTGAGTTTTGAATTGACGTTATACCTTTCACTGAAACTGGAGAGGAGCAGAATCACTCCTCCGACAACATTACATGTGAATAATGCATGTACGGTAAAAACAGAAGAAAAAAAAACGTTGAAACTATATGGCCACCCAGCGGCACATCAGCAGTCCATGTCGATATGATTTACTTAAACTTCAACTTAAACCAATCCACATGAAACTTGGTACGATTGTAGCTCCATACGGCCGATACGGATTGGAAGGTTTGTGTTTCTAGGTGGGCGTGTCCTTTTGTGCTAGCGCCCCCTGAAGTGGGGAAGGCTCAAAGCACTTTTTGAGCAAATCTTGTGGTATAAAGGTACAAAATTCATAAAATTTGACACACTGCCAAATTCTTTGGACACACGCCACATTTGATGTTATTCTGTTTATAGGGGGAGCTTCTGCTGACAAGTTAACAACTCGAAAACGTTTTCACCAAAAAAGTGGGCAAGGCAATATCTCAAGAACAGCTTAAGCTTAAGTTTGGAAATTTGGTAGGCTTATATTTAGCTACATTTCCCACATTTTGAAATAAATGGAAATCAAAGTGTGGGAAAGGTACATACCTGAACATTACTTTAAAACTACTATTCAATGTGTCTTCATAGGATGTTGAAATATGGCTTAACCATTGTATCTTAAGGTCAGAGTATTTATCGTTCTTGGGACTAGAGGCCTTATGTTGCCAATAAATTGGCCACTTTTGGCCTCTTTTGACACTTATCAGTCTAAAATATAAGTATCACTTCATCCTCTTCGGTTTACCCAATGTTTGTTTTATTTAACCCTATAATGCTTGTATCACATTTGCTACATAAGGTTTTAAAATGTCTACGTCATCATGATCATTAATTTGAAATGCTATATCCAAAATGCCTGCCTTTACAGTATGCAGTAGCTCAGTATTTGGCAGGGAAATCTGGCAAATTTTGAAAACTTATAATTACTTAATATTTCATACCTTATTTTATAGAAAAAAAACAGTTTTAATTGTTTTATGAGATGCTGGCAGAAAGATCATATCTCAGCAACTTGCGCTTGGTGTATGGTCTCAGGACCCCTTCCCGAGGTGGTTCAAAAATGTAGCCTCATTTGACCACTGGGGAGCACTGTGAGAAGCAAAACCTTTTGTTGTTTTTGTTGTTGTTGTATATGGCGTAATAAAGTATATGGCGAAATAAGTTTAGAAACAAAGTGAGATGTTATTTGCCATGCATATTTCATTAAAGGCAGCTACTAATAGAACCAAGAAAAGCTGGGAGAAAGAGTTTAAAGAGCTTCACAAAAAGTCATGGCATGTAAAGGAGAAGTCCTTCCACTGCATCTTTATTCATGGTCATTCTGATTCATGGGGGAAGAACTGTTCATTCAGAATAGATTTGCAGCATTGTGCCAAATATTCTTCCAAAGAAGGATTCTCGATGCGTTTGACCTCACAAAAAGCTTGCCAGGTGTGTTTGATGTGGATTGATCTTGAACAAGTAGGGATACACAAACTCAGAGTGATAGCCCACAGCTCTGGAAAAACAAACCATGAGACATGCTAAAGGTAGCAGGCAGCAGTTCTTAAAGAGTAATACTGGCCTATTTTATTGGCCAACATTGCATCTGGAGAGACGAGTCATGTCCCAGCTCTGAAAGATTTACATGGAGTGAAGCTCAGAGGAGAGTGAAGAGATTGAGTTGTGCGGGGGGGGGGGGGGGGGGGGGGGGTTAATGGGCTCAGAGGTGACCTGTGGGTGAAAGGGCTCTGACTCACCGGGGGGCTATGATATCGGCAATACAGCTGAGCAACAAACGCTGTCTGCTCTCGTGTGCCGTGGGCCAGGATCGTCTCTGATGCGTCTGCCAAAGCAGGGGGCCATTCCGTCCGGTGTCCACTGAAGGAGAAAGAGATGGAGAGATGGAGAGTGGAGGGGGAGGGGGATGGGGATGGGTCTCAGTGGGAGAGCAGACTACTCTTCCTGTAAAAAAAGAGGAAGAAAAGAAACCAGATGGTGTGCCACAATGAGGAAATGAGAAAAAACCTGCATGGGCTTTTCAGCCGAAGAAGACTAATGACTACCAAACATCTGTAGGAGTACAGTAATACATGCTTTTAAAGATCAGATGATCCCCCATCTCATAAACAGGATCTACACAAACCCTCAACAAACCGTCATGCAACCCTCAAAGGAGGTAAAGGACTACATTGCTTCTCGACCAAATGTTGTAGACACATTTCCCCTGTCAATACAATTCTAAACCTTTCATAAGTTAACCATGTTTCCTGACACCTCTCAGATCATATTGTGTATGTGCGCGCATGTGAAAGAGAAAGTCAGTGAGTGAGAGAGTGTGTGTGCGTGTGTGTGTGTGTGTGTGAGTGCCTGTGGAGACCTGAAGAACTGCTCCCCAGCACTAATCCTCCTGTGCTTTGATGTGGGTTCAGAGTGCACGTTCAAGCGATTGGTCACCTCACCCCTCTCCACCTCCTCAGGCTACTGCCCTCTCCCCTCCAATTACAAGGCCTCTAATGATGCTCTCAACCCCCACCTCTGCCAGCCGGACAGGCCACTGAAGAGGAACACAATGTGTTTGGGGGGAGGGTTAGCCTGTTGTAATCTCTTGTAATTAGCCCTCGCCTTGTAAAGCACGTCTGTGCAATGGAGGATGAAGTCGCGGCATCACCACCGACTCTGATGACCTGTCTACTCAGCACACCAACCCACCTCACTAACTGCCAGCAATTACCCTACTGAGCTAAAGAGTAGTCACAGCACAGGTTATGGGAGGACAAGTTCTTCAGAACTTTCACAGTAGTACATACGAACACTTGTACTCGCATTCATCACTAGCATAACTGTGACCAAAACAATGTTCTTGTCCTGTATCCCACTGCACAGTTTGTTTAGATTATCAATTGAAAAAATTGTAGTATAGTTTAGTTCAGTGGTTCTTAACCTTTTTGGAGGTACTGAACCCTGCAAGCTTCATCAGTGCATTCACCGAACCCTTCGTAATTTGAAGAATAAAGTATGATTTCTTCAAAACGTAGGTATGTATAAAAACGGCCCGACATTGCTAGTGTGAACCGGACTATACTGCGTGTGTCTTGACCCCTGCCGAACCCTCTGAGAGTGGCTCAACGAACCCCTGGGGTTCGATCGAACCCAGGTTAAGAACCACTGGTTTAGTTTAATGATATACTGTATGTTTCAAGCAGTAAAGTGAGATATGTAGTTGGTAGACGGCAGTGGTTCTCTATACAGTCAGCCCGCAGTCAGTGCTGAGGTTTCTGAAAATTCGAAGTTGCATATAGAAGTTCTGCCGCAAACTTGTGGCTTGTCTGGTAGGGATTAATTTGGAGGTATGACAAGTGCCTCTTTAAGTGTGGGGGGCCTGCGTGAAGGCAGCCAGGATTGTCTGCTCATAATGTGTACTTCCTCACTCCGGTGGGATCAAACACTGAGACATGACTCGAGGTTTAGTGACTTAACTGCAACACAGCCTACAACAACCCACTGCAGCTCTTCTATGTTCCTGAATCAAATCCCCCAGTCTTGCAGATGTCCCTTTCCATGTTTTATTTCAACATGTCATCTTAAGCTTGAGGCGTTGTGGTTCAGTGATAAACACAGTACCTGAGGTAAGGACCGGGTCAGCTGCTGTTGTCTCCATCATCGCCACAGGGTGTGGGCTGAGACGCTAATCTGCTCTGGAGGACATTGATGTGGGCTAGAACAGGCTGCTGTACCAGGACGGTGGCTCAGATGAACAGAGGGGGTGACAGAGGGGAAAATAGAAAAAAAGTCTCCTCTGTGCATGGCTCCAAGGCTTTCTTTTTTTTTTTAAAGTTTGTTTGCAGAGCACGGTGTTAGTAACACCACCCACATCAAAGGTTCGATTCCAGCTGGGTGCACATGGTCAGGGGGGAAAAAACTGCATGAAAACATTCAGTGTGCTTGCTGTACGCTGGTTCAGATGAAAGTGTCTGCAGAGTAATGAATGCAAATCTAAAAGCCTCCCAGCCAGCCCTGTGGAATGTCTGTCTGCTAGTCCAGTTGGAGGGGCAGTCTGAGAAGACTCTGAGGAGCATCTCTGCTCCAGCGGAAGCTGGAGGGAGCACTCTGGGCCCCGGCGTGATGATAAGCTCAGCATCAGGAGGTGCAGCTGTCTGCAACACTGCTCAGGATGCAGATAGGAATTGCACAACAATAACAGACAGCCTCCTGATACTGAGCCCAAAAAATACTTTCAGTCTCACTTTATTTGGATGGTCACTTTTAGGCTACAGATGCTCAGATAATAAACAAACTATCTGTTGAGACACTGTTAACTACAATGCATGTTTAAGGTTAGGGTTAGGAGTTGGGTTTGATTGAGGTGATGTTCAGTTAACAATTAGAAAGACTGAACTTGCATTTCAACAAACTATCTGTAAAGTATCCAAATAAAGTGTTACCATATTTTCATTTTTTCTTGCTTATTGTAGCATTCAACTGAATTCCCAATGTGATGCGTTTTTTTGTGTGCAAGTTATTTGTGAAAATGAGGGTGAACCCTGAAATGCAATCTTCACTCTAGAAATACAGAACTATGAACAGTAAGGAGGAGAACAGTGCCAGCTCTCTGGAGCCCTCTCCAGCCAACCACTGATCAGCAAGCCAGGCCATTAAAATTAATGAACAGGGCTGTGTAAAGAACCATTGTTTACTTATATCTGCGTGGGGCTGCAATAAACCCTGGGGACTTGCAAAATGCATTCAGTAAACATACAAGAAGAAGAAGGAAATGCACTCAAAATCAAAAACCCTGCACAGCAGCACGGACCTATTTGCACCCACCTTTCCAAGAATGTCCCATATTTCCTTCTGCTGACATCAGGAAAAGTAGGAAGAGACATTTATCTTAGGAGGGGGTGAGAGTTATTAACAGCATTCCTGCATACTCACCCATGCCAGCAGTTGGCTGGCAGACAAACAGCTGGCACATGGGCAGAACTGGGAGCAGTCAGATGAACCATATAGACTGGCTGTGTGAAAGAGAGGGGAGACACAGTGGTAGTACACAACCACAGCCCTTCGTCTGTAATGCATGATCATGAGTGCGTTCCTCAGGCCAGGTAAGGTCATCGCTGTATCATTAAACACATTTAGAGTTGTCAGAAGATGATAAGATCACAGGTATTCCCGATGAGGAAGAAGAAAAGCGGTGTATGCAACTAATGTCATTCTGCGTAGTTAAGCTCATACATCTGTGCAACTGCACCATCATCCTGGGATGAAGACCATGGGCATCAATAGGCCTGGGCCTGTTTTTTTTTTTTTTATAAATAGCCTGGGATCTATTCATCTGTCATTCTGATCATGAATTAAATCACTCGTAATTAATATTGTTGATGTAAAACCCAATTTCATTTTGGGTTCAGTGTGTGTCATTCAAGCAGAAGATCTACTTCACACTACATTTTGTGTGAGCGAGACTGAGAAAGAAAGAGAGAGAGAGTGTACACCGGTTACATGTGCTCATCATTGTTGGCATGTGGTGGTTGCTAGCTAAAACAGATTAAGGCAATGATGTGCAGGTGAGGCTGGAGGAGGGAGAGGAAGAGTTTTCTCCTGTTGTTGACCATTGGGGAATAACATGAGAACTGTTTAGACTCAATTTTAATAGATCTCCGTTTAAAATTGATCGAGAGGAGTATTTAAACCTCAGTTTCCCACGCAAAGGCTCACATGTTTCATGATATTCAAACAGTATGCTGTTCATACATCATTTCTGTCTATAAAACCTTCATAAATGTTTTCTTTGTTGTCAACGCGAGTTCAAGGCTAACCTGTGGCAATGTCCATGTCCCGTGTCAGTGTTGTCATGCGGACGTTGTCAACAATGTTCATGTGAGTCAGACAGACAATGCCATGGGCTGTCTTTAGGCTTACTGTTTCTGTCTCAAACTGCAGGAAAATGGTGTGTTTAGCTAACAGAATACATTTTCTTTTTTATAAATCCCAGAGGAGGATGCCCCCCAGACCCCTCTACAGGTCTGGGCTAAACCCCAAATGTCCTCACCTCATAGCAACACCCCTGATGAGGCCAAGTAAGTGAGAGGCAGACAGCAGCACATCACAGTGGGAAGTCCAAACAGGAACATCCATTACAAACAGTTATCTGAGGTTATCTACTCCTGAACTTCTCTTCCCGCCGAAGTCATTCAGCAAACTGAATTCCTGACTGTGCCCATCTTAGGCTCGAAGACACAAATATCACTCTGTTTCTAAAATGGGTCTCCTACATCTCTGTGAGATCCTACATCTGAATAGGCAATCCATTGCAACACTGTTTTCAGAAGTCTCCATCTGCATTCTAGACTGAAGTTTAAAGTAGGATGCCTGCTGGATTACACTCTGAGATTCCATTTTGTACAGTTCTCACACACACACAAACACACTTTTCTGGGCAACACATAAGGCCAGTTTCTCCTTAGAAAAACATCCAGCCAAAGCATTTAGCCAGGGGGATGGGTGAGATGATTCTCACAGTGCACGCTCCATGTCATACGGCACACAAACAATAAAGCCAAGTCATAAAGTAAAACAAGTCTTCTTTGTGCTTTCTCTGGATGTCACAAATATCAAAGCAGAGACTGGCACTGGATGCCAGTTGCTCAAACATAATGTAATAATCATAATGCAATCATCTTTATAGTGCAACATTATAATTCAAAACTGAAGCTGCTTGACTGGACTGAGAATAGCATCTAATCTGAGGTGAAATGAGGCCAGTCGATTAGCAGAAGACTTGTTTGCAGACGTGACTCCATCCACAGACGAACAATCACTAAGAGAGTGCTGAGGGACCTGGGTCCACAGGTGCTTCATGTGCAACTAGACTGGGATGAAGTTTCAAACCCCTTCCAGTCCCGCTATTGGTCTTCTTGTCAGTCTAAATGCTGTTCAGACAAATGGGCCTACTCTGTGCCTTATGTCACATGGCTGAATCTAACCAAGCAAAACAGAACTGACTTTACTGTAGTTACTATCCTGTCACTGACTATATGCAATGGTCTAGTGGTCTACTATTTCCCATGCCATGGCAAATCATTTTAGAAAAGAATCAATTACATTTCTGACATCTCAAATTTGTAGGAAGGTTTGTAACATCATTTATCATTAGCAAATATGAGCCCTTCACAGGAAACCACTGTGGCTGGGCAGTATTTAAATAATATGACATATTTAAACCGTCCAGAGGATTACGATCTTATCAGAGGCACATGTGCTGGTCCTTAACCTACATGGACACAGTGTGAGAGAGCAGCTCTGACACCAGGTGGTTAACAAGGCATGGACACTTTAGAACTGCTGAGAATGCTCACAAAAAGGATAGAGGCCAACCACAGAGACGTGAACTGATAACTTATCAACATGTGTGTGTGTGTGTGTGTGTGAAGGTAAGCGAGAGATTGAGAAAGAGAGAGATGCATCCACTGCCTGTGTGTGCCTGTGAGTATGAGTGTGTGTGTGTGTGTGTGTGTGCAAGAGAGAGCGAGCGAGAGAGAGAGGGAGGGACAGAGAGAGAGAAACTGAGTGAATGCGACAGACCGATACATCCACTGCCACTGTGTGTGTGTGTGTTAAAGAGAGAGAGAGAGAGAGTGGGACAAAGAGATTGACTGAAAGAGTGAGAGATACATCCATTTCCACTATGTGCTTTTCATTTCCTCATAAAATCGCCACCCAGGTCCTACAGTATCGGGTTCTCTGGAATGACCGTGCGTTTTGTCCTGCAGTGGAAGAGCTTTCCCCCCCCCCAGTGCAGTTATGGCAAATGTGTTTTAGCCCAGTGAAAGGGGTTAGCCTCATCACAGCTTGGTGCTGATAGAGCACAGCAGCGCTCCAGCCTCTCACCCTCTCATCCTACAGCATTCACAAACTCTCCCAGCATGACAGAAACCCAACACCCGACTCACTTTCGCGCTGTGCCTTGTGCAACTTCAGGAGAGCCTTTCCAACAGGAGCAGAGCTCTGCCAAAGGATCACTGCCTCGGCCAGTCTCGGAGGTGTGCGCTTGGTCCGCCGCTCCATAACAAACAAGGAGTTTTCTGGGAAGCTCGGAGTAATTCAAGAGGCGAGTAACCAGACTGACATTTAGGCAGAGCAGAGTGTTGGATTCAGACAAGTCCCATAAGACACTGTACTACAGCCTTTCCCATGCCAGCTTTCAGCTACAAACACAATGTTGCTGCTATATGTTCACAGGACTGAGGTCGGTTGTAATGAGGTTACAAAAGTTTTAGATTGCCTTACAATTATCCAATGTCAAGAAATGCAATGCTCTAGAGAATGATTGAATGCATGGCTCTGGCCACTCAGTTTTAAGCTTATTGCAATTTATAACTGACACACTGACCTCTATGTGAATGTAACATGTTAATAGTTCAAAGGCTGAAAAGTTTCCTTTGAGCTTTTTTTCGTACTAGATAACATGGGGATTCAGTCTATGGATGAGACATTTCACTCTTATTCGAGAAAGAACAGGTTGTGAAAATATGGGAAATCTGTAAAGCTGTTTTCAGGATGTGACTTGGTGTGCACCAAACCACTGGTTAGCATCATACCAGAGAATCTGTGCTCTTAGTGCTATGACTTGGAGGGCACACAATGCATTGATTTGATGAAGGCTTCAGCTTGATGTTATCATAGATATATACGTTTTATATAGGTTAATCCATTTGGGTGAAAAGATATAAAAACAATCTTTATTTTTCACTGATTAACTGATTCATTAGAGGGATCCAGCAAATATCTGTATTCTTGCCCACTTTTAGATTATTTCCCAATTGTTTTTCCAAAAAGAGGGATTTGCTCAAACAATGAGGACTGAGCCTTATGTCTGCGGAGCTGCCAGAAGCAGTGTTTCACATGATGCCTTGGAGCGTTGACCAGGAGGGGGGGGGGGGACTTTTTACAGGTCATGGTGTAGGAGCGACACAAGCTTACTCACATTTTATGGAAAGGTAGCACCCTCTACTGGATTAAAAACAACTGCATCAGTTCTTGCATCTTTTCTTAGTCTTTTGTGCCTGAAGCAAAGTGTGTCAGTTGCCTGTGCCCTGCACCTTTCCAGCAGAGGCCGTGTAGGGCAGTGACCCAAGCTTGGTTGCATCCTCAGCTGACCAGGCTCACCTGAAGAATGAGCAGCGAGAACAGAGGTCAACAGAGGAGAACACTAGTCAAGAAGCCTTCCACAGCTGAACAAACCACAGCTGCAAGTCTCAACCCACGGACAGATGGGGACTACATTCAGCATGGGGCACTGAACTGGCCAAATATTCAAATGTTAAGGCATGTTAAATTAGCCAAATATTCAAATGTTAATGCTTAACTTGGTTTGTTTTGGTTCTCTTGTCCCTCTAAGTGAGTGTATCCATGGCCGTAGCTTGTGGTGGCATGTCCCTTTGACCAGGGCTGTGTGCGATGCCATAGTGCAGATGTGTTTCCCTTCCGGCCTGACATTTGTCCTCAATAACACTGATTGTGCTGCTCCCTTCTTTACACCCATTACTCACTTTGGGCTGAGAGGACGCATTCAAACAGTCCCTTCCATCCCAATCCCAGTTTAGTAACCATCAGCTTAATTATGCAATGATGATTCAAATAAATAGAACAAATGTGGAAACAATCTTTTGT
Organism: Sprattus sprattus; assembly: GCF_963457725.1. Classification (NCBI taxonomy): domain Eukaryota; kingdom Metazoa; phylum Chordata; class Actinopteri; order Clupeiformes; family Clupeidae; genus Sprattus; species Sprattus sprattus. The sequence goes on from NC_137916.1 coordinate 15,256,778, forward strand.
ATGTAGCCATTTGAATAAAAAAAAAAGCGTACCCAGGAAATAGAGACAAATGAATGAGTGGCTCTGTGGGGGCAATGGCATTCTAGGGCAGCCAGTCTTACCTGGAGGCTATGAAGTGTCTCATGTGAACTGGAGAGGAATAGCAGAGGGAAAGGGAGGAGAGCACGGACAGTCTTTGAAATTAGAAAGGACACTGTGACACAACAATATTGAGTAGAACAGAACTGAATGAGTAGAACTGTCAAATTTAATGGCCAAACATGACACTGTGAGTTTCCATAGAAATAGGGAATGTATCAAGTACGGATTATGAGAAGTGCAAATAACCTTTTTTAGTTACTTAACAATATACATTTTCATTTGGTAACAAAATAGGATTGCCATTTTTTTTGAATACATTTGATTTTAAAATGGTAAGGAGTAATTCAACCAATATAATAATAAAAATACAGTTTGGCCCATTCAAAGCTCAGAAAATGTTTTGCACTTTTGCCCAACTTTCACCAAATGTGCACAAGCCCAGTGGATAATGCTTACAATTTTCAAATCAGCATTCGTTTGGATATGTACTCCCCCCTACCGCCCAACAACCAAAAAAAAATGTTAAACATCTATTGTGTCAAGTTGAAATCCAACCATTTAAACGTATTTTCCCATCCACTCACAGAATTCAACCCAAGTTTTAGGATTGAAACAATAGTTACTACAAGCACTTACTAGAAGCACTACCATACCATAACACTACACTTTGCCTCATTTCCAGTGTCTTCACTTTCATCAAGGTGTTTTCTTGCTTTAACCTGGCAACACAGAATGCAACATCTGCTACATGCAGTAAATAAGGAGAATCTCTTCAAACCAGATACATGAGCTCTGACGAACCTGCTCTGAAGGGCTTGTGTTATTTCCAGCCTATGTCAGTAGTAACCATTTATAGGAAGAAAGCCACATTAAAGAGAGCAGACAACATTTCCAATACAATCAACATCACAACACTTCTTTTCAGTGAACTATTCCGACAACCCAGTGACCAAGCAACATCATGTAAGCATCAACACCATCTTAGCATCTCAACACCTTTAGTGTCCATCACAGATTGTGGTTAAGGATTTAGAATTTTAAAATAAAAATAAATAGAAAATAATCAAGTTTTAAACTTTATATTATGGCATTTAGTATTTTTGTAGTCACGCTTATCGCAAAACAAACAGACACACACACAAAGACACCTCTTACTTGAAATTACATCATGATATTCTATCCATGTACTTCCCTCATCACTTTTTCTATGCACAAGCACACACGCACACGCACTCGCACACACTCTCTCACACTCTCACACACACACACACACACACACACACACACACACACAGTAACTCCTCACACGCCAGCAGTGAAGCACAACATCACAGTTCACCGGCACTGTATCCTTTGTAGATGAGTGTACAGAGAAAGGTGTGGTAGAAAGATCTCCTGAGCCAGACGGCCTACAGGAGGCAAAGGCTATGTGTCAAAACGGCTTTAAAAAAGGTCAAGTCTGGCCAGTATTAGGTCACACTCAGGATACATGGCAATCAACAGTGACACGCTCGCACAAAGGCACTAAAAAAGGACTGAGGAGAGGCCACGCTTTCTTTCTGAAGAGCGCTGGGCAGTGCCCAGTTGGCACACTCTGGAGTTGTGCCCTCACGTCACCAATGGCATAAAACACTTTGGAGTTGTGCCCTCACGTCACTAGTGGTATAAAACAGAGATTAGGTTCGAGCAAACTAGATATCTCAGAGGCAAACCACAGACAAGTGCAAATCTAACTGTGCAATTTGAGTTTCTCACCTCCTCCTCACTCCTCACTCCTTTAGTGGTTTAGAGTAGTTTTGTGTACATTTCCTGAATGCTTTCAGGGCCCTCTTCAGCCTCATCATGAGACAAAGGGGTTTGGGGTACAGGACAAGCACCACCACCTAAACCACCTCCATTTCTGCTTTGTGAAACCTGAACCTTCTGACCTGGCTAGTCTAGTTTTGGCACCTACAATAACACTTTCAACGACCCCGTTAAAAAGGCAACAATAGAACAGAATAAATGACCGTCTACACAGCTGTTGACAGGAACACAGGACTGGTCCCATCCACCTGGACAAACAACAGATGCTGGAGGAACACTAGTCACACATCCCCGTCAGAATTAATCAAAGATGATGCACCAGTTTCACCTTAATAGTGAAAGATAAACCCATTGTCTTAATATGTTGACAGTACGCAATGTTATTTAAAATCAGTTATCAAGTTGTTGTTTTTTTCCTCTCCATTTGCCTGGAAATTTCAGCCCCTCTGAACAATCATCAGCACAGACAGCTTAAACAACTAAAGGGTACAAGAGAGACCTATGGCCATATTTGTGTTTGAGGCACAGATTTGAGAGACACTACACTATATGATTTCATTCATGTCCCAGTCTGGACATGGACTTTTTAACGCTTTACAAGAGGTGTCCATGTCTCATGTGAGGATAGCCACTGAGAGGGGTAACTGAGTCACTGAAGCCTCTCCCCCTCTGGTCCAGGTAATGACACCTTAAGCTTAAGAAGCATTTGAAGTGCTCAGAGTACATGAGGAAGCTGTGAATAGACAGTAATAGAAGAAGAAGAGGTTCAGCTCTCGTTTTTGTCAGCTTCAGCAATTTTCCGCTTTTTCTCCAGACATGGCTACATTGATTCTTTGACTCCAGACTCCCAAAACAGTAGTCCTGTTTCACGAGAATGGTTCAGCACAGAGGATCCTCTTCCTCCACATCAAACAAGGTGCACCTGGCCCTCCCACTCGGATGAGCTACTGCTTGGCTGGTCCGGGTCAGAGTCAAATTTAGGGGCGTCTGAGTGGGAGTAACTGGGATTGCTCACTGGGGTTTCGCTGTCCATGTTGTCAGCCTGGAGAGGAGGAGAGGGGGGTTCACCTAGGGGGTCTAGGCCCACCAGATGGAGCTGAGTGGGTCTTGTGGCAGCCACTTCACCACTCTCCATGCTGGGAAAGGACTGACAGCGGTAGGGTTCAGCACCGACTCCATCTTCTGGCCAGATCTGGAACTGTGGCTCCATCAGAGGGGAGTCTGGGGTCAAGCTGGGCATGGATGTGTGGAGGGCAGGGGGGGGCAAGGCGGTGCCGGCATAAGTGGAGGAGGAAGAGGAGGGAGGTACCTGTGCGATGTTTTGGGGGTTCATGTCATGGAACCAGGCCATGATGTTCCCGAGAAGGTTGGCGTTGTCCGCCGGATCCAATCCATCTGAAACGGGAGCCTCTAAAGGCATCGAGCCACTGAAGGCATTGCGGATGGGACGCTGGGAGAGGTTTCGAGCTGCTTTGGGTTTAGGGTGGAAGTTGAGGGGATCCTCCAGAGGGTAGATGTGACGGGGAGTGGTGTGGCGCAGCTGATGTGGAATGGCGGTCATGGAGGTCAGTTTCAACAGGCTGTTCTCCAGCTCCAGGAGCTCTGAGCTGCTGTGGGCCGCCCGTGGGGCTTCAGGCACGGGACCGCGCCGCAACGAGTCCAGCCTGGAGGGGAGCGAGCTACCGATAGCCCCCAGAGACACTTCACGCGACAGCACCTCCTGGACATCACCTCCACCAGCATCACCCACACACACCCGACTGGACTCCTGAAGTGACAACTGAATGGCAAGTAGGATGTTGGGGTCATCCTCTTCCAGTGAACCTTGGGGCTGGGAAACAAAAGGTGGCATTAGTAAGTCTCTCCAAGTCCGTGGCACCATGTGAAATGTAAATTCACTGCATTCCATTGTATTTTATGTTTTGTGATTAATACTAGCTCTTGCACTTTACATAACATGGGATCAGAGCACCTCATGTAAACATCTACATAAATTGGCACGCTGCTAAAGAGATCACAGAATGCAATGCCATGAGGTGTGCCAAAAGCAGGAGGAGCGCCAGGCCTCGGAGCTGCAGGATGTTCCCTGGCCTGGTGGGACACTCACCATAGGGAGACCTGATCTTTGGCTGCCAACCAGCTCGTGAAGATCTGTGTGGAAAGGAGAGAAGGGGGGTGGAAGCAGCTCAGTGCATGTTGCGGATGCGACTGAGTTTTTTATAACCCTATAGCATTTGATACATACTATATACTTTATACTAGAAACGCACTGATCCAAGACCTGCATTTAGGGTACAGGCTGATGGTGATTAACAGTGTGATACCAATGTGCTTTTTTCTTCTTCAGTTTAAAATTATAATATACAAGTGAAGCCAATTCTTTTATTACTGTAACTACATATAATATGTATGATATTACTGAAATAACTTTATCCAGTTTGACTGTATCTCAGCTACACCCTGTAGTGTTTTTGCACATCTACAGCTAAACGATAGGAATTCTTTCATACGTGCAAATTACAACATATGTTGAAATCATGGACAGCATGCGGATAGGTAAAGATAACGCACTCAGAGGCACACACTCTGCTCCTCATCATGTCGATATCACCACCTATGTCTGTATTATTTTCACTTACCATAAGCCATCATAAAAAGTTTTAACACTTGTTGTAAAACCGACACAATGGCACACAGACACATTTTTGCCCGATAGTGGGTTCTGTAGCTTTGTTGTTTAACGGCAGATTATGGATTGTTGTCAGGTGAATTGTTACCTAGGTTCCCCTCGCTGGAGTCATCTGCCTCAGGGGTGCTGCTGCGCAGGCTGGACACCTCCCCTCGCCGCCGCTGCCTGTGTCTCCGCCTGTACTGAAACTCTGCATACTCCTGCAAAAGGCATGCACAGTCACACAACACTGTCCTCTGCCCAGACATTACACCAAAGCCCAAATTCATTCAAACTCACTGATGTCAAAACCCAAATATTCAAAGTCACACTTTCCATTATCAAAGATTTTGGAATATTCTACTATATTCTACATGGGCACGGCTGGGAGCCAAACGAATACTTTCATTTGCATTCCTTGATTCTACAGCGCTGCCTGCTGCTTTCCACTTGGTCACAGCTGATTTCACACAACCCTGGGACTTGTAACTTAGCAAAGACCATTTGCTCTAGCACAGGCAAACTCAGACTAACAGCTCCTGATAGAAATCCATCAAGGTTGAATTGTTCCATAACCTGAACAATGACTCATGTTATAAAACATTACCACTTGTGAGTTGAGTGTTTAAAAGAAAGAACCTTGAAAGTGAAGTAACTGTACCCACCTCTGGAGAAGCAAACCCTAAATACTCCCAGTCCCACGTTCCTCCAGCGAAACTGAGGGGAGAGCAGAAGTGTAGTTACCAACCGTTAGATTTATCTTTTTGCTAGCAAACTCCCCCTCTAGTCTCTAAGTAGCGTTAGCCCACTTTGTTTTCAGCCGTCAGTTGTAACAATTAATAAACGCATTTGCCTAAAAGTTGCAATAATGTATTAAATGCATTTGCCAAATGAGATTTGGAACCCTAGAAAATATGTATTAACACGTTCCTGCTCCTGACCTAATCACACATTACCTAGGAACCGGTAACTGCAGAGCTGAAGGTGCCAGGCTCTACAAGACTTGCATGTAACTTTAAAAAAACATCACCGGCAGACTACCAGTGAAATAATTAAGAACACAATATAAGGACAAGCTTGGTACATGGTGTTCTGGAGTCTGAGTGCTACACACCCACCTCCGGCGGGAGATGTCGGGCGAGTCGTTGGGGGCGACGCCACGGGCCACAGACGCTAGGAACTCCTGCCGCTTCTGCTGCACCAAGCAGGCCGCACGGATGATGCGAAGGCGCGGTGTGCGCAGGTACGGTCTGTTCACCTTCTGGGCCAGGTCCTCGGTCACCATCTCCAGGTCCGTCTGCAAACATGCACGTGCACACACACACACACACACACACACACACACACACACACACACACACACACACACACACACAGAGCTCAAAATCTGTGTGCAGCTGAGAACAAGGCAAGCTGGACTGTAATGCCTACAGAGAGCACACCCCTTCAATCATGCAACCAGGAGGTTTTATTCATATGTCAGATATATTCAAATACTCTTCTTATGGAAACTAACCACCAACATTTTTGTGAGACTAAGGCAAAACTGTAAGAAAGGAGACCACAAATGGCAAGGAGAAACATAAACCTACAGAATGTTAAAAAGCTTTACTTTGTAGAAAAAAGAGAAACATCAGGCATAAAAAACCTTCTCTAGGAGTTAAGACAAAGAAACAGGTGTTAGGCATGTGATAGACTACTGCACGTCATCAGTGATGACCATGTCTGAAGCAGGAATCAAATTCAAGCAGCTGTTCACAGGGGCTATTCATAGAGACAAATGGCCAATAATAACACTGACAGTCGACCTAAAAGCAGCCTTTGGCTACATAAAAAATAAAATAGGGGTGTAGGAAGTCTCAAAAACTAAGCAAAGATGTATTTAACAATCTCTACCCAAAACAAAAATGCCTCATACATTTGACAAGATTCTAAGACCCAATCAAAGCACATGAAGACAAGCTAATAACCCAACAGAATCCCTCTCTTCAAGATAAATATTTCTTTGTCCTCCTGGTTATAACAACATTGTGCAGGTTTTGTTAACTAGTTTAAGTACCTTTTAATACAGAATACACAAATTCCTACTGATGGTATGTATGTGGTCATGTAAAGAGACAAGAGATGAAGAAGAAGAGATGAACCAGCAGTCTCTCCCACTACCTGCCCAGACTATTCACTATTTCCTGCTTTTATATCTTTAGCTCGAAATTCTGTTTTTTGTTAGTCAAGTCTTTCGGCTGTTGTCTTGTTAGTCTGCTCGCTCTAGGAAAAAAACAAATGCCTCTTTCAGCATTTAGTACCTGCATGAGCTCAAATATCTCCTTTTTGGTGCTTTTGGGCTCCAGGAAGAAGCCATAAGGGTACGAGCACTTGAGGATGCGGCGAGTTTTCAGGAGTTCCTGCACGGCATCTTCAATGAAGGTGGTGTCGGGGGCTGCTCCCTGTCCTAAACATCAGGGTTGACAGAAAAATATGTAATCCAGTTTCAGTGAGGTATCTTTTAACATATCTTGAGTGTTGTTGTTTTTTTATCAACAATAGGCTACTCACGTGCACTAAGCACTTTGCTTAGCTGCTCCATTTTGTCTTTTGCCGTTTTCAACAGCCGCTGCTCTAGCTGGGGAAGACAGAGCCACAGTTGAGCCGACCATAAACACCTTATCAACACACAACAAAACCGGACACCGTTAAAACCAATACGAATAAACCAAGGGCAAGGGCCAATTCAAACTCTCTCCTACCTGATAGCTGTGCTCGTGGTTCTTGAATCGTGTATAATAGTGCATGAAACGGTCCAGTTCCTGATAGCTTTTATGTTTGTTCTCTGCCTGAAATATTGAACAATTGAAGGCATTACAACAACAACATGTCACCAACAGTTCGAATTTGTCTTGTGCATTGACTTGCATGTGGAAACAGATAGCTATGAATGTGTCACTTTGACAGGAGTGGCGATTAGGAGTAGTCTGATTCAAACACACTGTTGCATTTCTTCAATTCTGAAATAACCTTTGTTCCATGTCCTTTGGAATAGCACATGGCATGTCTACTGTTTTTCATGAACACAACCTGAACACTGCAACTTGTCCTAAATGTGATGATGGCGTTGGCTCTATGAGAGTGAGTAAACACAGAGTCTGTGTGAGTGTGTTCATAAAAGTACTGACGAGACCATGAGGGTATACTGTTAATTAAGTGTGGGTGTATGTGATTGTGTATGTGTATGTGTATGTGTATGTGTATGTGTATGTGTATGTGTATGTGTATGTGTATGTGTATGTGTATGTGTATGTGTATGTGTATGTGTATGTGTATGTGTATGTGTATGTGTATGTGTGGGTGTATGTGTGTGTATGTGAGTGCCTACCTCCACGGTCATGTCCTTGGACTGCTCCTCCACCTGCTGGATGACCTCATAGCGTGTGCAGCGGTAGTACCCCCCTGTAGTGGAGCTGTGCTTCTTCCACTCCTCCAGGCAGATCCAGCAGAAGTCATACTTACACTGTAGAGGCCATTCAAGTTAAGAGGGTCCAGATCATACATTTATAATCAAGTCCAATATCTCGATTTGCCAGTATTACTTAGGCCCTCTCACCTTGGCACACTGCATGTGGTTGCAGCCCTCGTTCTTCTGAATGGGTGACTTGCAGTTGGCACAGGGTTTGGAGTTGCTGAGTAACCACAGACAGTTGGCAGCATCCTCGTACGCTTCACTCACACCAGCCACTGGAGACCAGAGAATGCAGGAGTAAACCCACTATGCACAAGTACACATATACCACAGTCAGGCTGGGAAGCTATTCATGAAACCACCAAGAGGGTACAAACAGCCAATTCTCTTTCAAACAAACCTCAATTTCAGCTTACATTTCTACTCAAATTTGAGCATCTGCAAATCACTTTTACGCCAAACTATTTGTCTTTTCAAGCACAACCGATTTTTGAAATTAATGCATGTCTCTTGGATTCGAGTGAAATTATGCAGTTTTACCCTGTATTTTGTATGCATCAATGAATAAACAGATGTTTGGATTTCCCACACTATTTCCATAGCCTGGTGACACCAGCCTATGTATTTCCGCCTGAATTGATTTCAAGCTCATACTCAGTCTGGCCCAACCCCATTGACAATCGTCTCCAGAACTCAAAATTTTGCAGGACCAATCAGCGAACAGTTCAGAGCTGTGACGCAAAACTCGCCTTGGAGGAAAAGACACGAAAAGCTATCGGAAAAGTTGTCTCAACTCTCGAGAACATCAGAAAATTAAAAGGAGAACAAGAGTATTTTCTTGTAAGTTTTATGATTGGAAAGGACGTCGTAGCTCTTCTCCCAACTGGCTTTGGGAAGAGTTTAATCTACCGAATGCTTACTAAACGTTGCTGATTGGTTAAGGGAACTCCAATGATTTTAAACCTCAAGATAAGCACCCGCCGATCTCGGAAACCAAAATGCATTGGGTTGGCCCAGACTGAAAGACGGAATGAAATGGAGTCACAGGCTGGTAATGGCCAGGCTACTATTTCCATACAATCAAGTGGAAATATGGAAGGAAATTGGAAAGATGAAGAATCCGATAGAGGATGTTTAGTGGCATAAAATCGATTTAAGTAAGTTCACTTAGCTAGCCTGTTTGATGTTTTGACAGTTTAGTTCTATGTTTGACCAACATGTCATTAAGTCAGATATTTAACATACAAAAACGCATCTTTTAAACATTTACAAGTACACATGCTGCAAAACATGATAGTGATACATAGCCATAGGAAACACAGGAGAGTGTCACAATGCACATATCCAATAGTGCTATCTCACTATGCTATTATGGTATGGTGACTGTGAGTGTATGCGAGTGTGTGTACATTCATGAAAAAAAAGAATGCTCACATTCTTCAGGCCTCATTTCTGTGACCTTCTGCAGCCACATTTTCCATGTCTGGCAATCGCATGGCTCATGGGCCGCTCCCTGACACTCCCTGTGGGGATGCACACACACACACACACACACACACACACACACACACACACGCACACACACACACCCACACACACACACACACACACACACGCACGCACGCACACACACACACACACACACACACACACAGACACACACACACAGACACACAGACACAGACACACACACACACACACAGCCATATGGCATACAGCAGACATGAGAGAGCAATCTGTAGGTACTGCTTTTGTCATCATTGTAAATGAACACAGTTTCAGGATGCTTTTATTGTTATCCATAATCAACAAGGTAGTATTCTGCTTCTTTAAAAAAACATGACAGCTGCAGATGATGTATAATTAAACATATGTATAACTCTGAGGGGGGTGCTCACACATAATTAATGCAATAAAATGAATAAAAATTAACAACATTACAGAGCAATGGAAATGCTGAACGCATGCAATGAATGATATTAGCCTACTGTAATTATGCCCATTATTTGATTTAAATACCGGTAATAAAATTATATAACAGAAGATAAGTAAGAAATAAAGGCCTTCCCCTAATACAAGCCTGCCCCAAATAAAGGCCGGGGCGCTGTGCAGCCTAAGTAAATAAAAGCCCCGGCCACTATTTGAGGATTTACGGTATGTCTAGATTCCCTAGAGTGCCCTCTGTCTCTAGTTTAGCCCAGTACTGACCAGCAAAAGAGATGCCCACGGCCACAGTCCACAGCAGGCGACTGCAACAGTGGGTAGCTGAACGGGTTCGAGTTGCTGGCACCAGGGCCCTGGATGGACAGACGCACTGCCCGATCACAGCCTGCCCAAGGACACCAGCGGATGGCAGGGTTATTCTCTACAAATGCCTACGAAGAGCAAGGAGAGAGGCGGAGAGAGAGACAGAGAGAAAGGGTAGGAAAGAGAAGAGAAATAGTGTATGTGACAAGGGATGAGGAAGATATCCAGAGAGAGGGGGAAGAGAGGGATGAATGAGATGGGGAGATAGGGGGAAAAATAAGAAAAGAATGAGTACGGGAGACAGCATTCAACATCCGACTTAACAGTTGGGCCCACAGCATGGATTCATCCCAGCATAAAGACAAGGTTCTCTTTGGAAAACATACTTTTCTATGAGACAATATATACACAACAAAGCATTTATCAGATACTGAAATACAACCTATACTTCATTACACCATAGGTCAGGTGACAGCAGAGATATGAAGGTATTAATCGAGCAAATACACAAAGTGTACCAACAATGTTAACAACAAATACTGACTCCAAAGCCACATGTGAGGCACAGTTTTGCTTGTGAGGGAGACGGCATGGACATTTTCAACTAAGACTGGATAAGACTCTCTGGTGATACCTCTGGTTCTCCATTCAGGTTTAAGCCTGCAGTTTTGCAAACACATGGTAAGCGGAGTGTTTACAGAACGAACTCTGAGAACGTTTTGATTGCGATTAAGACACCTCACATTTGTTGACAGTAGCAATGACTGAGGAACAAAGGAATGCTGTATTGTGAGTATGGGACAACGGATAATGAGGTGTCCCCTTCTAACAAATTAATGGATTTCACAGAGGACACTTTACTCAGCTTTCTTTTAAGCAGAACATTTCTTTCAAACAAAGCTAATCAAAAGTAATGTATTACATGACACCTGATCCCTATAATGGATGTGGCGATTTAATTAAATAAGAAACATTCAGCAATGTTGGGATTATGATGCAAGTAACAGTAACAGAGTAACAGTATATTGGGTCAAGTTACTTTGATATCAAACTGCAGGTAGCGCTTATCCATCTCCCTAGAGACCACACTTTCAATGACCTCCACTGGCACCAGCTGGAAGCAGTCATAGGCTGGACAGAAGATATTGTGTGCCTCCCCCTCCTGAATTTTCATGTTCAAAAACCTAGAAATAAAGAGCAAACAAAAGTAAACTGTACAATCACAACCAATTGTGCAATGACGGTATCAGAACTATTGCCAACGGGGATGCAAAATGTAGCCAGATAGTTATGATGGGGATGTTTTTAGTAGTACTTTTGTGTCAGAATCCTAAAAGGTCTAGGAGGTACCTTACAGGCAAGGCCCTACAGTATATGGAAACATCTTCTCATTGCTAAGCTGGGTTATTGTATTGTTCAGTATCTGACTACATTAGATGGATGCGTGTTGAACATTCACATGTACTGATCCGAGTCCAGCAGTGGGCACTTACCCTTCCCAGCATCCCCGGCAGAACATATGAGCACACGCCATATCCACTGGCTCCTCAAACACCGAGATGCCACACATACAAATACCACACTGTGTACAAAGACAAAAGACAGAGGAGAAACCTGTCATCTAGTAACATTCGATTATACAACTCCTCTAATAGGTTGATTGTAGTGATGTGCTCAAAATCTGGATCAAGAAGCAGAAACATGCAAGATATCGAAGATCCAGATAAAATAATCCATCTCTGCATGGAACCATTATCTCTTTACAATATGTCTGTTCAGTCCAAGCACTGAAGTGCTCCTCTCTCTGAATGGAATCTCTTTGTCCACAGAGATTAAGAACAGTGGAGAAGGGCAGAGCCTACTGTCCCCCCCAACAATGTTGGTGCTGGTGTTTGAAAGGACCGATTGTGCTGAAAGAAACTGTGGCCTTACAGAGAGACATGTAGAAGGGACTGGCTGCTGAACTAGGGTCATAATGCCCCAGTTTGTGCTTGCCGGTGTTTCCAGTGGCACACAACAGCTCATGTGTGGGGGTATGGTCAGCAGCAAAGTACCCGATGAAGTGTCATTCAGTACTGTAGCTCAGCGCTTGCTGCTTTTCTAGTGCTTACAGCATGTAGCTGCAGTATCAGTTAGCACTAATGGTTCCCCGCTACCAGCAGCTACCACCCACAGCCATAACAGCTGACATCAGTTTGTGTTTACATCATATGACTGAGAGAAAAGACTACTTCTGAGCATTGACACTGCAATTAATGAATGCTGCTGATTGTTTGTTAATTGATTCTATTGCTGAGGAATATCTACCGCATGCAAAGGTAAAAAAAACACTGCAACCAGCTAGGTAGGTACTAGCGGTAACAGTAATGCTACCACTTTAATGACCGGGACTTCTCTATTCCTCATGTTTCAAATACATCACATGAGAGCGCACTTGCAAGAGGAAAGGGTTCACTAGACTGTAGTCTTACAGATTTATTTCAAAAGTTGACTCTGAGGGTTTGAGGAGCTAACCCTTACTCCAATCTGAATGGCCTACAAGATGGTGGCATGAAGCTCAACCAGTGCACGGGCAGGCTGAGAGTGTTAAATAAAGGAGGAGAGTGGGTCTCCCTCACCTGTACAGTGCCATTGTCCCCAGGGGTCAGGCTGATCTCATCAGGAGAGGTGACAGTCGAGTGAGTGTTCCGGGGCGTCCGTGGTGATGGGAGTCTGTCCCAGTTGTTGTGACCACTGGGGGGAGGGGTTGGCATCTGTACTCCCGAGCGCTGACAGCACTCCTCTGCATCAGACATCCAGGCTTCCAGAAGCTTCTCTCTGTCCCAGTCTGTCCAAAGACAATACGGCAAAGACTAGACTTAATTGTCCCTATGATGATCACGCATTCTTACCACATTCTTCAAAGATTTTGAGGATTGTGATCCCCATTTTAGAAATAACTAGCGAAAAACCAAGACACAGCCAAAATGTATGCTTTTTCAGATGCTTTTTTAAATTAAATATCTATTGGACCCCATCTTAATGGAACATCTGCTGGACCCCTTAGATTGTACCAAGTCATTAGCCATTATGTAAGGGATAATGTATAGAACGCCGGTCATTATCGGGAAAATAAGCCCCGACTTATTTACCCGATAATAACCGGCGTTCTATACATTATCCCGCTTATTACGCGGCTACTTGCAAAAACGAAAATAACTTAAAACAGTGTGTCTTTTTACAATGTATTTTACCATTCGTAGTGTTAAAAAGCAAAGAAATAGTTCGCTAAAGACGTTGAACTTTAAAGACTTTGAACATTCTTTAGAACACAGCTGCTCAACCGTCTGCTAAAACTCTGAAATAAGTTACCGGACTACTTGCGGAGTGCTACGAAAGACGTGAATCAGAGGCAAAAAGGCCACTTTCCTTGACAGCGGTCATTAATGCATAGCAACGGTCTAATATCGGTAAATAGATCGCAAAACGTTGGGAAGTCCCATTCAAGTGAATGAAGCATTCTACAGCATTAAGAAGAGCCGTGTAATAAGACAGCATTAATGTCTAGAAGTCTGCCATACATTTCTCTCAGCAATCATTTTACTACCAACTACCATTTCACCAGAGATGTCTTTGCCTGGCAAAAGCATGATGGGGTAGCATACCGTGAGCCCGTAGCAGGGCCTCGGCTGTGAAGAGTGGAGCGTGGAGCATGTCAGCCGTCTCCACTATCAGCATGTCCTTCAGTCGCCGCAAGTCTTGAGGCCTCAGACCCTCATAGAGCTACACACAGTCAAGAGCCAAAGAGAACATTATCACAGTTATAAGGCAACAAAACACTTAACTAAACACACTTAGTTTAACATAATTTAAAGATTGGTGAACCTACACAAAATTCGTAAATAGCCGTCTCCACTAAAGTGCTTTTATAGTTACCTACTATAGTTAAAACATCAGTAAGGGCTTTTAGTCAATACTACTGAAAAGGCCTGTAAAAGCCTTACAAAACACATGTAAACACATGTATTTACTCGTATGATGTGTATTTATTTTTCCCAGATAATCAGAGAGGAATTTTCAATGATATCAATCCCTGCAACAGAGTATGTGCCCAACACCTAGATGCTAGCTTGTGCGAGTTGATTGGAGGGAGAGGTGTTCCGTACCTCCCTCCGGTCCAGGGCAGCATACTCGGCCTCAATGTCATCAGCATGGGGATCACGGGAGAACACCATCTGAGACTCCAGGCTGAGGGCCAGCTGCTTGTGGTGCTGCTTCTCAGCACAGTCACACGGTGTCTCCTTATTCTCGTTCTCTGCAAAAAGGTCGGCCTCTCTCCTCACCAGGATCTGGGAACGCAAAGAAGATCAAATGGAGAAAGAAGATCATCAGGTCGAACCATTTCTTCCAGAGCTTTGTTGAAATATTTCTCCGATCCTTAAACCCATCTTCTTCATCCATCTCTCTCTTCTCCATCCTTCCATCCTTCCATCTCTCTCACCCTCATCTCTCACTTTTGTTTACACGTCTCACCTCCACACAGTTCTTCATCCCTGAGGCAGCAGCATAGTGAAGTGGGCTGTTCTTCTTGTTGTCTGTGGCGTTCACATCTGCACTCTCATACTGGCTGTGGTCCAGCTTGGCGCCGGTCCACTTGAGGATGATTTGGAGGCACTCGGCCCGGCAGCGCTCATCCTCGTAGGGCCGGGTCAGGCGGGGGTGCAGGGCGAGCTCCTCCAGCAGGATGCTAGGGCCCATGCAGAGCAGGTGCAGCGCCGTCTCGTTGTGCACGTTGCGCTTGTTGGGGTTCCCATCTTTGCTGAAAAGGAAGGACCTGAGGTGGGAAGACACGAGGAGATCATGTGAGAGACTTCAATCAGAGATCAAAGCAAATGAGTTGGTCATTTTGTTATAATCAATGATTTATGTTGTTATGACTCTTTCTAAACCAGCTAAAGGGCCTAAGAGCCAAAAAAAAACTCCAAAAAAAGGAAAACAAAGAATCTCCCACAATCATTGACGAGAAGAAAACCAACAGTTCTGTAAAGAAACATTCAATACATTTATACCCAGGTACAAGCTGTCTGAACCTTTCCGCACTGTCCACACACAGCAGTATGATACCAAATCTACACTGGACGACTCAGTAAAAATTGATTACAGATTGAGCCAAGTCACATGGTGAAACCCAAGAGATCCCATGTTTTCATCAGGCATTTCAGTCAGAACAGAAGAAGCTCTGTTCTC
The DNA here is from genome assembly GCF_963457725.1 of Sprattus sprattus. NCBI lineage: Eukaryota > Metazoa > Chordata > Actinopteri > Clupeiformes > Clupeidae > Sprattus > Sprattus sprattus. The sequence continues at coordinate 15,272,260 of NC_137916.1, forward strand.
TTTGCAAGAGTGGCAAAGCTTCCCATGTCCACAGCAAAGGATTGAGTGATATTCAGACTGAAACTGTCCCATGCCCAGCATTCATTTTAACCAAACACAGATGATCAGCCACACCCACACAGAGGCTACATGACCTCCTTGGTTGACACTTTTACAAAAACAGAGCCGAAGAAATTCATGTTGCATTTTACCAAAACACACGGAAGCACACAGACAACAGCATACCTGAGCAGACGTGTCATTGCATGCCGGGCGGCGTAGTGCAGGGGCGTGTTGTGCTGGTACTGCTCCCCGTAAGAGGTATTGGGGTCCAGGGCATCCTTGAACTGTGGGTTACTCTCATAGAGCTGGTAAGCCAGCAGCTCATCTCCGTTGATCAGTGCCTTGCGGAACTTTGTAGCAGTGTTCCCCATGGCTGCACCCCCGCTGTGCAGGCGCCCTCCTTTCTTTAGAACTTGTCAGCCCCAAAGCATACTTGGAAGCTTCAGCTGAACAGAGCTGCAGAATCAGAAAAAACAGCAGACGCACAGGGCAGGCCAAACGGTCTTAATTCAGGCGGATGACAATGGTGACATCTTCACAAGCATTCTTCAGTACAACCAGTGTGTGGACCTCCACAGATTAAGCCTCTTCTGGTGTTTCTTGACCAAAATATAAATATTCTTTACAAAAAAAAAGCCTTTTGTCTGCAAAACAGTCCTCACACTGAGACACACTTTAACAAGCACGGTGGTGTATATTCCTTGCCATCACCCTAACCAGCCCCGATCGTTTTAGTATGGTATGGCAATGTATGACATAACTGTTCTCAGTCCCCACCTTCCTGCACGCATATCCTCTCTCTGTCCAGTGATTCACGCAGCACACACACACACACCAGAGCCCATCAGGCCAGAGAGCTGCGCTTCCTCCACTAACACCAGGGGCTTCCGACACACTCTGCCAATTGCCTTCATCCCACTGAGTGGAAGTTCTGCTGGGATGTAGAGTCCCGCCATGCCCAAGCCACGCTCCCAGGAATACCATCTGTCTACATGGGTGCCTGGAGTGCTCAAGCCAATGTTATAAACCCACAGCAAACGAGCAACATTGAAGTACTGTTTTAAAGTGTTATAATGCATCCCAGTAAGCAGATGTCTCCACAGATAATGAAGGTTTAATCAGTTTAACTCTCTCAATATTAAAATGTTGCTTTCCCAAATATCTTCTTACATTATTCTGTATAAGGTGTCCTGTCCACGCACACACTCGCGCCTTTTTACCACAATGATCTTAATATAATTAGCTATTTATTTCTCTGCTCATGAATATAGACTCTCTCTGGCCATCAACTTAAAAGAAATGTGGACAGGATTTTCAGTCTCCACACAAACGTCCTCAATGAAAGCTATACATTCTTTATCATTGTTTATTAAACAAGATGTATGTAGGGCAAGCCCCCAACAACACGCCATACACACTGCTCGTTGAGTGGCAAACAAAAAAAAAATCTGAAATTATTCTGAAGTGCACATTTCCTGAACACAATCGGAAAAAATACAAATTGGGTTTACAGATGCTCCTAGTGGTAAACCAGGGCGATACAGTTACATGCTTGTTATGGTCGTGATGCATAATGTAACTTGAATAAACAGCAGGTTCTTGCTCTGTGCGATGTCATTAGTCCGCGTTCGTATCATAATGACCATTATATACCCTACCTATCATTCAATTTAACTGAGCCAATCCTAAATCAAGTGCGTTGAACTTGATGACTGCCTACTTCTCAGACAGAAACGCATCGCTACTTGGTGGATCTGTTGGTGGTTATTCATATGACAATAGTTCACTGGCGTGGGTCCTAAATAATGTACAAAATGTTTCATACCACAAAAGCTCTCAAGGGTCCCAACGTTACATCGTTCAGTTCCAATATGGGAGGGCCCAGCAACAACATTCCTTTTCTAATCAGTAGGCCAAAACGTTACACCGATGTTCTTTTCCAACCATGTCTACATTTGTGATTTTCTAAGCGACTTCTACGCGACTTTCATCCACCACTTGGGCTACTTAAAAGTATCGTCACAGTTTAGTTTATTCATCTTGCGCACTTAGATAGTTAGCCGGCCAGGTTTAACACTGCTTACTACATAACGTGAATTATGTTACATGACGGACTAATTCACATGTTATCCAAGCTAACTAACTAATACATTAGCTGACAAGTAATTTGAGATTCCCACAGCCAAAATGAATCGCCAAGACAAGGAGCGTGTTCTGTCCACAACAACAGGTTGCAAAATGCACTGATGTTAGGTTTCATTTTCTGACCTATGCTACTGCTGTTAACTTGCCCTACATTCGCAAAAATATGGTTGACACTTGTGTAGCTATGGATCTAAGAACATATGCAAAATGCATTACAGGAAAAATATTTCTAGGTCGAAAAAAGCTAACGACAGCCAACTAGCCTTACATATTTTGCGAATATGGTCTGTAGGAAAACAGTTTAGGCGTTACCTAACAGTAACGATACTTTGGATGTATTCAACGTAACACCTGTATGACTAGCTGGTTACGTATTACATTGTCGTTACAGGACGTCTGCCCACAGTACATGGTGTGATTACAATAAATTAAAAAAATACTCAAATCCAACCAAGGTCAGTTGAAGCTTAGCTAGGTTAGCTTACAGCTGTTTTATATTTTAAAACTCCAGTACAATCCATGCTAGAGTAAAATCGCTTTATTCTTCCAGAACGCCGAAATCGCGTCCGTAAACACCAGTGTGTGGCCAAGTTAAGTTACATTTTCAGTTTATGTATGTTAAACTAACGTTAACCTGAAACTCACCTTATTATCGTAGCTACCGTTTCCCAAGAGCACAATTTGCTACCAACGATGGCTGTTTTGAAAAGGGGTATGTTTTCTTCCTCATAATTAGTCTTCAATGTGTGTTATTTCCAATATGCCGTGTTGCGATTGTGATCTATTGGCGTGCCTAACGTTACTCCTTCTGTTTTGTTGCTGAGATTTTAGGGCACTGTGATACTTGACACATTAGCAGAAATAAAGAGACTGTATTTCCTGTTACAGTACAATACTTTTAGTGGAAGTAAAAGTAGCAAATATAGCCCCTATTAGGATTTTTCTTTACTGTATTGTTAAAATAAAGTCGTATGTGAAGAATTCACACTAATAATGATGCACTGTACATACACCCAGGCGCTGTAAAATTAAAAGAAAGGAGATGAATAATTGCTTGTAAGCTCTTACTTTGCAATAAGGAAATGCTTGTTGCGTGCGTACTTGAAGTCGTATTTTTATTCACGCATGGTTGTTCATTTTTGTAGGTACATTTTTCAGTTCTGCCAGAACACGAGTCTCCCAGAAAAAGGACGTTAATAATCCTCAGTAACAGTCTTTGGCTATTGACATCCTTACTGGCTTCACTGAATGCTTGGCCACAGGTCTAAAAACGTAGGGCAAGTAGTTTAAACTCAGTGTTTTGTATCCACCACCAGAGAGCGCTACTGCACAAATCTTTAATGCAATACCATTTGTTTTAATGTGGCCGGCACACCCCACACTAATAAGTCCCTGGGTCGAGTAATGACGCTTAAGGCCCTAGCTAGCCTATGCCTTGGCTTTAATGCTCTTAAATATTCTACTACTTTATTTGCCCCTTCCTAACTCACATAGTATTTTACGTTTTGACTTTAGGCTAATTCGTGCCATTACCGCGGCGAATGTATTTATGATTAACATGGCTTTGTGGGGGGGCTTGGATGTCTTGGGAAGTAGAGTGCATGTAGTTATGTGTGTGTGTGTGTGTGTGTGTGTGTGTGTGTGTGTGTGTGTGTGTCCAAGGGTGTGTCCAATGATTCAGCAACACAATGCAGTGGCATTTTTTGTAAGCTGTTGACTACACAAAACAGAAATATAACAAAAGCAAACAGATGGCAATTATAATGATTATGTGAATACTGCCAAAAAATTACATTATTTAAACAATCCTGCTGATACCATTTCCGCACCAAAGTAAAATGCTAACAGCAGATATCTCGATGCATAAATGTTGCAATGCAGTCGTTGCTGGACCTCTGCAAATATACAACCCGGATTTAGTGAATGATGTGTACTCACTTGTAAAAGAACCCCATTCATCCCAGACAGTTAGCAGGTAAAAGGTTTCACACTGCAGCACATCTTACCACCAATCTGCTATTTCTGAAATCATTCTGTTTTTTTTTCTATTGTGTTCTTTTTCATTTATACATGACAGAATGTACTTGTATTTGGCATATCATATCCTGTTACAAGTAATAATGAATGCAATATCACTGCAAAAACTCAAAACTTGCTCTCATCAAAAGGCCACCACTAGACTGGTTCAACAAAGTTTGAATGACTTAAAAAGACTACATTTACAAAGAAGGCTTGTCAGCAACCTCAGTCTGTTCCAGTCTGTCTGCCAAACTAGGGATAATCCTAGCATTAGCTTTTTTTTTCTTAATTACAGAAATCCATACTGAATAGAAGTCAGCTGAGGATTTAAACATCACATGGAAGCCAGGATGGTGTGACTTAGTTTGAGTTCCTATTGGACAACAGTCAGCCCACCACAGCAAGTGGCTCATATATCAAGTGATGCCATCTGATTAGATAAAATTAGATTATAATAATAATAATTTTATTTTGAACGTACTTTTCATTCAAAAGAATCTCAGAGTGCCTATTAGAAACTAACTATAATAATACAATAAAATAAAAAAATTGTTAACAAGCATAATAGAAAACTTAGTGGTGCTAGATTTAACACAAGGCCAGAAATGCCTTCCTGAATAAAAAATGTTTTAAGCCTTAGGTGGTCAGGGAGGCTGTTCCAAGTGTGGCGCTGCCGAGCAAAAGGTGCTTGGTTTTGGGGACACGGAGGAGCGAGCTATTTGAAGACCTGAGGGTGCAGGTGGAGGTTTGGGGAGTAATAAATTATTGTAGGTAGGGAGGTGCATGCCCATTTATGCATGTATGGGTGAGTATAAGGACTTTGTAGTCAATCCGGAAAGAGACAGGGAGCCAGTGCAGTGAGTGTAATATTGGTGTAATGTGCTCATATTTCCAGACCTTCATCAGAATCCAGGCAGTGCTGTTTTGGATGTATTGCAGCTTCTGGATGTTCTTGCCAGTGATCCCATAGAAAAGTGAATTAGAGTAGTCCAGTCTTGAGGAGATAATGGCGTGGACAAGCTTCTCTGCATCTGATAGGGTTAAAGTGGGGCGGAGTTTGGAGATGTTTCTTAGATGATAAAAAGGTGTTTTATATGATCATTAAAGGTCAGGGGCCGTATTCACAAAGCCTTTTATCTTACCACTAGGAGTGCTCCTAACTCGTGCTAAAACCTTTTACGTAGGAGTAATTTCTTAAAAGTGATTCACAACGGCTCTGAGACCTACTCATACTAAGGATAATACCAACTCCTAAGCTTAAGATAAAAACTCCGTTGCTATGGATGACGTCCATTCTCATGCACGAGTTTAGAAGCGGTGCGTACGGTGATTGGTTGCTGACAGGCGCTCTCATTCAAAACTCAGTCCTAACATCCCCCTAACGATCCCACTAAATCAACAGAAAATAAGAGAATAACCTAGGCTTCAAATGAAGTCATATTAAATAGTTATGGATAGTGCACTTAGCAGAATGCACACGCATGATGACAATTTGTGCATCCAACGAGAATGACGCTTTGCACGTTAGAGAAAGAGAAATTGCCGAAAAAAACACGGAAATTGCATGAAATCAAGGAAGTAATAATTAAAGCTCCCTGCAAACTATTAGGTAATCAGCATATTTCCAGCCCTTAAACACTTCAAATATCAGTCCATACGGCTCTTTAAGTCCTCCTGTCATAATGGACGAAACAAGGGCGAGACGTAAGAGAAAGTCGAACTGGTCCCAGGACCAACTGTCCATGTTGGCCCAGAGTGTGCTGGAGAGGAAGGGAGTTATAAAAGCTAAATTTGGCTGTGGGGTGACCACAAAAAAGAAGCGTGAGGCATGGGAGGACATATGTGTTAACATAAATGCTTCATTCCCTGCCGTGTGTCGCTCTGTCGATGACTGCGAGAAGCGGTGGTATGCGCTCCAGTCACAATGTAGGATGGAGATTGCGGAGTGGACTTTAAAAGAGCCGTCGCGGCTACAGGTATTGTGTCACCAAAATAGGCCTCATGCGTATACTTGCATGTTGTAGTTCAGCTGTGCTCCCGGTTGTGGATTGAGGAAGGGTGTCAAAAGCCATGTCTTGCATGGATGGCCACTGTCACCCAACAAGTGGCATCTAGCAGGTACATGGTGCCACTCAAAAACCTGGCGCAGACCGCTGTCCATTAAAATGCGCGAATCGTAGAGTAGATCCAGGCCACTTTGCAACAATATCTATGATTGTGAAATTTGGATCAAACACTATCTGTGTATTAATTGAATGTACCTTTTTGCGGATTACAAAGACGTCCTTATTATTACAAAGACGTCCTAATTATTTTAATGTGTGTTCCATCGATGGCACCCACGACACCGGGCATTCCTGCAATCGCCATGAAATTGACCTTGATCCTTTGAAGTAGGCGATTGTCCAAAGGGAACCGGATAAACTGTTGAACAATGTGTGGTCTACAGAGTGCGGTGATTGTTTGATGAATGAATCGGCTTACTGATGATTGCGATATTCTGTAGTCGCTTTCGTTGCAAAGTTCCATTTTCCCCGTAGCCAAAAATCATCAAACATGTTATCAAACATTTAACTTCCGGACTGATTGGGTTGTTTCTATTAGTTGGAGACGTGATTGCATCCCGCACTAATTCTAGTAAAATGTTGATTCCTTCACGGTTTAAGCGATATCTTCTCAACAATTCAGAGTCGTTCATTGTCTCCAATACGTTGCGTCTGGCTTCAGCCATTTTAAGACTTTTTGTGAATAGGTCTTAGTGACTTAGGAGTCCTCATGAGGAGTTTTAAGCTGTCCTAGACTTAGGTGCTACTTTTAGGGATAAAATATTTTGTGAATTGCTCTTAGTAAAAAAAAATAGGAGTCCTACATTTAAGACTGACACGCCCATTATTTTTAGGAGTTTCTCCTAAATTCGCCACTTATGAGCTACTTTTAGCCCTAAGATTCTTTGTGAATACGGCCCCAGGTGAGAATCAAACCTTACTCCGACATAAGTGACTGTGGAGGAGAGGGGGATGACCTGGCTGTCGAAGGTGAGATGAGTCAAGGAGGATGACTGAACCTGGTGTGGAGTGCCAACAAGAAGTGCTTCAGTTTTGCTACTGTTGTTTAGCTGGAGAAAGTTGTTGCTCATCCATGCCTTTATCTCCCCAAGACAGCCGGTGAGACATGACTTGGCTGCAGTGGGGCTTAAGGCAGATTTAATATAAAGCTGTGTGTCATCAGCATAACAGTGGAAGGACATCCCATGTCTGCTGATGACATGACCGAGGGGGAGCATGTAAATAATGAAGAGGATGGGGCCGAGGACCAACCCTTGCGGAACACCACAGGAGACAGGGAGCTGTCTGGACTTGCAACTTCCCAGTGCGACATATTCAGTTCCAGGGACGTGCACAGGAGTGTGCTTAGGTTGCTTTGGCAACTGCCCGTTTGCCCTCCTTGAGTAAAAGTGCCCCTCAGAGGGAAATTTTTTTATTATATTTTTAATTTTTTTTTTTCCCTCGGAGGGGCGCTTTTACTTGAGTAGAGCAAACGTGCATTTGCCCAAGAATTTCATGTAGACCTAGTTTTTAAAAAATCGCCACCCGAAACATGTCATAAAGTAGCCTTCTTAACTTCCAATCGATAAGCCTATGGGCAACGAGAGTGAAAGTCAGTAGGGGGAGGGGGGAGGGGGGCATGCGCCCTCCTCTGTTTACTGTGGTACTGCATGCGACCGGCAGCTGAGCCTGCATTTTCGCCCTTAAAGGCACTCAGTGCAACTTTATATAAACATTCAATGAAAAATAAACATTCAATAACTCCATACCATTACATATCGACATTCAAGGAGCTAAGATGAGACGTCGTTGTGTGGTGAGAACTGATAGAAAATCGTAAACAACAACAATCGCCGGTGGGGAGAGGCCATTTTTCCATTGACTGGAATCCTGTTTTAATTATTGTAGGTTACAAAAAATAAAGAAAATGGCGGCGATTGTTGTTGTTATCGATTTTCTATCAGTTCTCACCACACAACGAAGTCTCATCTTTGCTCCTTGAATGTCGATATGTAATGGTATGGAGTTATTGAAACTTATTACGTGTAAAAAAGACTAGAAATTGAATGTTTATTTTTAAGCCTCGAAAGTTGCACTGGGTGCCTTTATGAAACGGTCAGGGTTGTTTTCTTCTGTGTCGATGAAAAAACTGCTTTAACGTTGTCAGAAAAGGTGAGTTTTAAGTTGTAAAAATGTATAACAAACGAACAATCATCATCATGCTTTATGAAATTAATTAACACCTTCATAAATCGAGGCTCAGTTTGCCACGTTTAGCCTAAATAATCAGATGGCTAGTTTGCCTACCAGACATCCAGCCCGTTATCACATGCTAATGTTTTGGTAGGAAAACAAGCTACATGTCTGCTGATGGTCAGTTTATAACATTTAGTTTTAACAATAAGAATAAATGATGGAAATAATGCATCACATAAATGATTTCATTCAAAATGGTTACATTTCGAAATCCTATCACTATTTTGGGTGTTGTTCTTCTTTGCTATTTCTGCCGCGGGTGGGGGTGGGGGGTGGGGGTGGGGGGTGGAGGGGGCAACCAGAGCAACTGCCCCTCAAAATTCCTGTGCTAGTCCCTGTCCCAAATGCAGTAAAGTGCATATGTATAGTGGTTATATGTAAATAAATAAGATATATACAGTATGAAATAAGATATTGAGTATGAACAGTATTGGTAGTATAGCAGTGGTAAAACTAGCAGCAATAGAAGTAGGTAGTGCAGATATGATATAAGTATATGTAAAGTGCAGGTGTAAATACCAGTCAATTAAACTTCATTTTGTTTTGCATTATCATAGTAATATTCTCCAAACGACATAGGGGCAGTGACAGAAGACTCAGAGCAATATAATAACAATATGTATAATCTTGTATTTGGAATGTTAACTGTGTAATGACATCATTAAGTCAAGATGGCTGACGGTGCTGAACATGTGCTGAATACTCCAGGCATATCTGTTAAAAACTTCTACCCAAGAAGGCCAAATCAGTCAAAAAAAAATATTTTGGCATGTAGGGGAAAGTGTGTTGAACAAATATGTGTTAAAAAAATGAAATGTGATGTAAAATATAGTTTGTACACCCTAAAAACCAACTGTCCACGTATGTGGACGTCATGCATAAGAGGTATCGGATGACGTCCACGTATGTGGACACCATGCATTAGAGGAATCGGATGACATTAAATGTAATTATATAACCTGCAATTTTTTTTATTTGCTTTGTTCAAATGAAAGAAACAATCATATATCAAACATATCAACATAAATATTGACTAAATTCCATGAAAATAATGATTTTCAACCTTGGGTATTTATTTGTTACCATCCCTTTGTTGCATGGCGTCCACGTATGTGGACAGTAAAATATATTTTTCATAAAACCATATTTAAAATCATTCTTTTTAATTCATAATTCATAAAATAATTCTAAATGAATTTCAAGTTTAGGTTCATTTTGAGTATGAATATCAATCCAAAAATAATCTAGACCATTTTTTTCATAATTCATGCATGAAAGGTCTTGGCAAAATCCTATTTTGACTCAACCAAATTAGCAGTATCACTATTTCTTTTCTTTATTTCACTATTTATTTACTTCATTGTTTTGGATATTTCACCAATGTCTTGGACTCTTTTATTAAATATGGCAAAAATGATAAAGAATCAGGAAAAATACTCTGTGGGGGAAAACACTGTTCTGTATTTGGACTGGTACCCAGCCAGTAACACTGAAATTGTGTTAATCCTCTAGAGCCAATGCTTACACAACACATGCTTTCAAAAGAGCGCTGGGCTCAAATGCAGTGCATTTATTTCATATTGAAGTTTATAGAGTGGCATGACTTTTGGCATGACATGACAAGTTTTACTTGATGTGGTGTAACAGTTAAGATTTTGTAAACACTGTGTTTTTATCTGAACCAGCAGGGTTTTTTTCAAAGTCAATGTATATGACAGATTGTAAATGCTGATACATTGTTCCAGAGCAAAGTCATGACCTGAATGCTTTAACCTACCACTGTTTTAAACCTATTGCAAAGAGATGCAACATGTTGGAAACTAAACAGTGTTGTGATATTATGATATGATGCAGTGGACGACTGTGGAAATACTTTTGCGCATTAAGCAACAAACAAAAATGTTTTGTTTTTTGTTTTTTTATTAACTTTATTCTATTTCCACAAGGAGAACATTTCTTGGACACTTAGGTTTAATTTTTCTTTCTGTAATGTAACCAAGTAAAAGCAGAGTCTTGGTTGCTGGAAAAAAAACAATCGACAGGGCAACAGGAAAGGACATCTAGGATCATGCCTCCCGTTCATAGATCCGCACAGCCACCACATCATTCATGACACATTTCTGGAAAGAAAGCGAGATACAGCAGTGTTGAAATGATGGGCTTGCAGTCACTTATATTTTGGGCAGACTTGACCGATGTCGGCAAAAAGCTGTCCATTCTAGACATACAAAAATGGATGACATTTTAGACAGAACATTCACTTAAGCAACAGAGCTATTCATTCTGGGTCAAGAAAGTATGCAAGTACAGCTTTCAAAGGATTAGTACGTAGGCTAAATTCTTTCATTACATTCCTGGGATACGCAAAAGATTTACCTGCTTTTTCAGCAAAACTGACCACAGCACATTAACGGCTTTTGTAGTGACCATGTGTTTATTTTCACTATTCGTCATGTTAATCATTAAATGCTCAACATGATGTGGCACGGTGGCTCAGGTGCTTGCACTGCTGTGTCCTTTGTCGTCTCCATATATCCACGTGTGTGTTGCAGTGTGTCGCTTGTGCCATTAAAATCTGGCAAATACCAAGATTGTTCAAAAACTTTCTATGGCTTACCGCAACCAGTTTTCCATCCTGCAAGTCTCTTTCAACTGTGGTTTCCTTGCCATCCCACATCTGTTTATGCACAAGTTTACCATTTTCCAAGGTAATCACACTCTGAGAAAGACAGCATATAGTATTTTGTATAAGAGCTATGAAGTAACATTCCATTTTAATGAGCTACATCAAAGGTTATCCTTTAAGCACTCACCTTAGTATGTCTGTCATCTGTAGTGATTTCATCAAATTCTTCATTCAATTTGAATTTGATCTCTGTGGTCTTGAACGTGCTTTTACCCTTAATAGATATGACTCCCTGGTCGTCCACACTGATAATTAGACTTGGCTTGACCAAGTTTCCCATTTGGCGAGTAGCAAAGCTCATACCTGTTTTCAAAAGATGGCTTTATAATTAAAATTGACATTAAATGTACAATTCTAACAATAAATCTACTGCAACCAAGGCAATGGATTTTGGAATAAATATATTAGGCACATATAGCTTTGTGAACACACTGAAATTAATTGTAACCACAAAACAACATTATGGTCATTGTCTTTAGTGAGCTGATCTTACCTACTGCCTTCATGTATTCGTCAAAGTTCTCACTGCTGGTCAATGCCCATGTTCCTACAAACTGTTCAACCATTTTGATATAGGCCCCTGGGTATTTGTGTTAATACAGCTGTCTACCTTCCGCGATGTACGAACAGCGAACTACTTGTCATGCTTAAATTTAAAGAGATCTACAGCACACGTGTCAACTTTTGCAAACCAATCAGTTCAATAAAAGCCAGTATCAAATGATTTCATAGGCGCAAACAATGAGGAGATTATGGGTGCGCGTCCACATACAATCCACGAGGCATTGTGCACTGTTTCTAACGAGACAACTATGGTGCAGAGGGCTTACCTAGAGGAACGAGTTCGCTGAAAAAGAACAAAGCAAACCTTGTTTTTCAAAGACAGTTTGATTACTTAAGCCTGTAAATGGGTATAGCCTACCGCAAAAAAAAGGGTAATTAATATGTATCCTGACTGCATCAAATTGACTCCATATGAGGTGCAAAAACAGTGCTATTAGCAAAACACATAATGGTCTAGAGTAGACCTATGATTGAAAATCAACTTGAACATTTTAAACGTCGTACATATGAAGACTACACCGTAGTCCTCCCAAAAGAAACCACTAGATGGCACTGTATATCATGAACATCTCCAGTAGTACTGGATTTATATGTAAAATCTCACTGACTTAGTTTTCCACTATAGTGGAAGTATTTTGCTAAACAGTCTTGTTGCAGGAGACTGAAATGTATATACAACTACAGTCCTGTAACCTTTGTGCAACATAAGCGTGTTTGTTTTAGGAACAAGGTGTGTGTAGACAGTATCTGTAAGTACAATAAAGTATATTTACACAGACGAGGATTAACTTGACCTGCACAGTACTCAGCTGCAAATTCATTTCTGTCCACAGTTCATGAAAATCATAACCCCTACCCTACTTACAATTGCTTTCCTCGCTAGAACCCTTGACCTGCAGTGCTTTAAAAAGTCATAATTATTAAATGACTCTATTAAGAGTAGAATTGAGTATGCAGTGTTTTGCAAAGACTGTTATGTTATTGAAAACTGTATGCAAATGACTGTGTTGTGTAATAATAGGAAAAGGGGTTGGTGAAGTTCCTCGAAAGCTAATTGTGGACTTTGTGTGTAATCAGAATGGTTTACTGAGACAGGCTGGTACATTGTTGCAGGGGGAGCTCTATTATTTGGCTGTGCTGTAAATTTCACAATTATAAGACTATTTCTGTTCAACCTGAAGAGGGAGCCCTCGGCTAAAGGTGCGATCTGAGAGATTCAGTTGAAATACAAGCCAAGCTGAAAAGTTTCATAATCTTTTCTGACAATATCTAATAAGCTGTAATTTTTCACAAAACTGCCCCACTGCTGGCAAATGGGGACTGCAGCCAATTATCTGTAGCCCTATCTAGCTGGCTATGTGAGTTTATTGTCTATTCATAGGACAAAGAGGCAGTTCTGACACCATCCCCCATGACCCCAGCAGTCAACTCCAGCTCCCCTGGCACAGCAGGGGCTTGGGTCCTTGATCCACTGGCCCATGTGACCCCTCCTCTCCTACCATAACATCAGCTCAGTCTTGGAGAGGGACAGTAACGGGCTGAACAAGACACAGAACCTCACAAAGCAGCCACATTCATCAATGTTAATTTGTATTCAGACTTTAAAGTCTACAACTATGTCTCTTTTGTGGTATATATACAGTGCTGCTTGAAAGTATGTGAGCAGTTTAGAGTTTTCTGTTGTTTTACCATGATTATTCTATTTTATCATCACCAATTTTCCATGTATGAAATGTCAGATTTATGTTTGTCAATTTCATGTACTTATTTAGAGGGAATTGTGTGAGTAGCCAAAAATCTATCTGAAACATGGAATAAGTGTATGTGCAAAAGTAAGTGAACCCCCAGTTGCATTTGTGAAGTCAATTAGGTAATAGATTTGGTGTAACACATTTGGATGCTTAGTCAATTAAGCAAACCAATCAAATAAGACATCCTAAGGAAAAGGGTTGGGCAACACTGATTAAAAGAGAGAGGAAACCAACCAAACTACTGTAGTAGCAAAGTGTACCCACACAGATCAACAAAGCAGAGCGGAAAGGAAGTGTCCGAGAACATCAGGAAGAAGGTACTGATAGACCATCAGTCTGGGTAAAGCTATAAGATCATCTCCAAAAGATTCCAGATTTACAAATGGAGGGCATTCAATATGACCACAACTCTGCCTAGAAGTGGAAACCCATCAAGACCATCACCAAGAAGCACCAGAAGAATAATAAATCAGGTAAAAGCCAACCCACACATCACCGCTAAAGCAGGGGTCTCAAACTCCAATTACCTGGGGGCCGATGAGCATCCAGTCTGGTCGTTGGGGGGCCAGATTTTACGGCTAACGTTGGGGTGGCCCATTTAATTCAATGGAACTTTTCTATTTAGTTTTAAATCAAAAGAACTTTGCGGAAATTGGCCCATGGGCCTGAGTTTGAGACCCCTCCTCTAAAGAGTTGCGGACCTCTCTGGCAGCATCTGGGGTAAATGTTCATAGGTCGACAATCAGACGATTTGGCAAGGTCTCTGACAAGGAGCTTCTGACCTATAAACAGAATATCATTCTGGATACAAATGGGACTGCTGTTATTTTTCACAATCATGGATGTGTTGTTTTTGCTGCCACTTTAAGATCATCTGTTGAATAGTAACATCTTGTGCATCTGTTCCTGGCCTAGAGAACTTTGAGTTTCTGAACGTTGCATATCAGTAGCAAATTTGTCGGGTATTTAGAATATGCACTCTGGATATTACTCAGTGTATTATGAACAGTCTACACAAGCTGAATGTGTGTTGCCAAAACACTTGTGACATCTGGTACAATGTTACAGGGTGGCCCTCCTGTATGTGGTCACCCAAAACTGCTTGTTTGAGATCAACTGTAAATTTAAGACTTTGTACACAGACACGATATGCAGTCAGTGTTTGAGATCAAAGTACAGTCCTGGAATCAGGCACAAGCCCTTTTTATTTAAGCAGTTTCTGCTTCATGGTCTAGCAGTAGATCTTTCCCCCACAAGCTCCCTGCCAGAGACCTTGCAAAATTGGAAAAGATCGCCAAGTCCCACAAGCAGTCATCTTTGCCAATGTGTTTCCACAAAAACCCTTACATCAGATAGGGGTCATGGGGGACAGACGACACCATGGGATTAAACTCTATACGCTACTGAATACACTTTGATTTCATACCTCCTATCAATTTTGGTAATACAGGACAAACATGCATTTCAGTGGACAGCATAAGACATAAAGTAGAGCTTGATGCCAAGGGAAGGTACAAGAACTATTCCCAGCAAGGTAAATGGGAGGGGAGGGGGGATTCTGTAGAGATTCAGCATTTTCAAAATATCTGAAATCAACCTTTCAGACATAACTGATATCAAAAACAGTTGCTCTGAAAAAGATTAAGGCAAATTGCTTGTGTGTGTGTGTGTGTGTGTGTTGGTCCAACAAACAAGTTTACTTCAGGCGTGTGTGCGTTATAAAGGCCTTTATCAAAGGCCACCAAATGTTTGTCTTAGCAGTGGATTAACCAAAAACACAAATTAAAAAGCCATATTTCAAATTACTCAGAAAAGGACATTTTTAATTAAAGCACACTGCTTTATATAGCACACAGTCGTGGTCCCATAAGCAAACTTCTTGTTTATCCATTTTACATTGCCAGCCAAAAACAAAGAACTGGAAACGTCGTGGGCAGTACTTAAAAAAAAACTATCTAATCAATCATGCCTCCCGTTCATAGGTCCTCACAGACACCACATCGTTCATTATGCATTTCTGTAAGGGAAAACACAATTTGTTAAAACACGATATTCCATCTTATTTGAATGTTCATACGACAATTATTAAAATGACAAGGCCCAAGGATATAACCGTCCATTAATGATTAAGATCATGCTACACCCCCCAGCATGGGCTAGGCCCGCGCATTTTGAGTCATGACTGCAGTCACAGCTTGTTTTTTTGAGCCAAGCCGAGTGAGTAATCAAGAGCATCGATGCCAAGAGTGAGTGCAAGCAAAAAAGTGCAGGCGTGCACTTAATTCATGGGCAAGGCAGAGGTTCACGGACTTCCTAGGTCAGCATTAGCCACACCACCCCCCACCCTCTAGCAAGGCTGCAAACAATCTGTGCAAATAATCGATGGTCTGCACCAGCGATTCATACTTTTAAAGAACCATAGGAAATTCAATCTTGTGCATGCGATAGACGAGTGAAAAACTTGGCTATTAGGTCAAGTCATTTTAACGGAGTGGCTAGCTTACCGCAATGAGTTTTCCCTCTTGAAGATCTCGTTCTATCGTGGTTTCCTTGCCATCCCATGACTGTTTCTGCACGAGTTTTCCGTTTTCCAAAGTAATCACCGTCTATTAAGGAAAGCACGGTTTCAGAATGTCGTCAAAGAGCACCATGATACCATATGTTATGGGGCGACGTTAACATAACGCTGGATAAACTCACCTTTGTTCGTCGGTCATCAGCAGTCGTTTCATCAAACTCCTCGTCCAACTTGAATTTGATTTCGACCGTCTTGAACGTGCTTTGAGATTTCAATGAGACGACTCCCTGGTCGTCTACGCTGAACACCAGGTTTGGCTTTACGAGGTTCCCCATCTGGCGGGTAGCAAAACCCACACCTAGAAAAAAAAAAAAAAAGCATTGTAGTAGCTGCACCTGCTTGCCATGAGACAATAGACAATGTGTTTCAATGCTAGCTGTGTCTTTCACTAGTTAAAGCGAGGCCGTTGGCTGAGCATGGCTAACGTTACAAACATTAGAAGCTGTCTGGAAAATATAGTAACAGTACTACACGTCACAAATAAAAGTCCAGACCAACAGGCAACCAATATAAAACCACCCATTTGCTGTCTTACCTATCGCCTTCATGTATTCATCAAAATTATCACTGCTTGTCAGTTTCCACGTTCCAACAAATTGCTCAACCATTTTGCAGAAGGAAGTCAACTTCGAAAGATACAGTCCTTATAACGTTCCTACAACGGGCTCCAGAATTCTTCTTCACAGTGCCACGCCTGAATTTAAAGAGGTTGCTACATGTTCTAAGCGGAACGAACCAATCAATTCAATAAAACGCGGTTTCAGAGATTTCATAGGCTTAGACAACGAGGAGGAGGAGGCTTGGTAGGTGTTCTGATAGGCCATGGGCACCTAAATCTAGTTTACAAAAGCGTATCATTTGTCCTACATTTTGATGTGAAGATTCTCTTGTCTGACAATCAATGGACACGTGACTGCGTTTCTCTATGATTTGTTTCTCACAATTTAAACATCAAATGCTAATTAACTCCGATTTAAAGCATAAGTAAATGCAAACATTGTAATCAAATATGACTGACCATATTTTAACTTCACAATTAAAAGCAGCTTGTACCGGACGTCCTCTTTAAGCCTACTCTTTTCGAGACCTAAAAATGCGTCTGGCAGGGATTCCAAAATCGTCCAGTATTTTGCCTCGTCGGATATTTGTGTTTATCTAGGATTTTCACAAACTAGTTATTACACCCTTACAAGTTTTGGAAAGGGTATCTCTCTTACGTTTCACCTTCTTGCGCGAGCTCTGACTGTAGAGAGAACTGTAATTGGTCGAGCGCCTTCTCAGTGTTGCCAGATGTACGATAAATATCCTCCAAATACGATCATTTTGAGCATTTGGTACGATACTTCGCCATTTCTAATCTGGCAACACCGAGCACCTTGCCGCCTCATTGCATTGTTTACAACAGCACATAACATGTGCATGTGAAAAGATGTAAAAACTTCGTCGTGGGGGAGGGGCCGTGGTCATCTGCATCTCAACAAGATGTCAAAACTCCCCCGGCATGCTATACACACTACCCCGCCCCCTCCCCCGCAACGAATGGTCTTCCTTTTCACAAACTCAAATCTTGTCACCCTATTTTATGGGAGATTTCGCTTGCATAGATTCATAGACTAATATCCAGTATAGCAGGTTTAGCTACACTTCAAAAACAGGAATCACCAAATGCAAGTGACAACATGCAGTTGCAAATATCATTATGCAATAACCATTGGGTTTGCACAAATTAACTATTTGGGAGGCCTGTGTGACTTGTACTACTGTACTCCCCTCAGTGACTGACAAGCATGTAAGAAGGCAGAGTGGATTGCACGTGAGCATTCTATAGGGTGAGGTCAGGGGGACACTGAGGACATGCCTGTCAGATGTCCATGACCTTTCCAAAACCATGTTTTATGTATGTTCATGCAACATTCAATATTTAATTCTGTTTTACTTGCATTGAGGAGAAATACCCAAACCCCACATCCACAAGAACCAGCAATCTAATTGTTTGAATGTCTTTTCAACCTTCGAATAGCCACACATAGAAGTTATTTATTTAACTTTCTGTGAAATTGTAAATACAATTTTAGTTTGACTTGCAGCACTTGTAATTTTCAAGGCATGTTGAAATACACGCCACCAAACTCCAATATTCATGTGCAATCTATGCCTCTTTTTATTTATTTGCCCATGAAAAATACCTGCAAAACACCTAATAAAAAATACCCTGATGCATGTGCAGAGACATGTCAGGAATTTCAATTGTGCAGTATGTTTGAAACAACACAACTACGTGCATACTGATATTGGGAAAGGCAAAATCATTTTTCTCACATTATGTGGTCTTGAGTGTTTTCTGTAACAAATAAGACTCTCAAAGAGTCATTACTGAGTGCTCCCCACTTGCTTACTGACAAACCTGAGTTTAAGGGCAGCAGCAAAAACAAATGCCGGTCAAATATCATTGAGACACAGAAGTGGCACCTTAGTGAACGCACATTGATTTACCTATTTCTTGTAGCAGCCAGATAGTGCTTGCTGCAAGAAAATACAGTATATCCTGTGAGTGAACATGAGAATCATGATCAGCAGTTGCTATCCAAAATGGTAATCTTATCATGGTAACAACGGAAAGGTCCCCGCACTGGATTTGGTCAGACATGGGGTCAGGAAGCAAACCGAGGTGTGAGTGACTGCAAATAATGATAGTATGCGAATGGGGGAGGCCATTGAGAACCATCTCAGTCAGAGAAACTTGATAATCATACAGAACAGCAAAAGGTTGCCAGACCTATTCGCATTTGAAGCCTAGCTGATTTACATTAGAAGCCTTGGAGGTGTTTTAAACAATATATCCGGCTAGAGTTGGATATGCTTGTGGTTCAGACCTACACCGCTGAATCCAGAGTATGTTCCACCTGCTTCGTTACTGGACTTTACTAGAATAAAGATTGCTGCATCAACAACAAAGAAACGTCCTTCTTTTTTTTGCTCAGACACAAAATGTCTCTTCTATTCACCTGGGCTATGTAATAAACAATTAAAATATTAACACAATTCAGTGATGCTAACCAAACAGTAAATTGTAAACCAAAGTGAATGGTATCACTGTCTGTCAGTTATATTTTGTGCATACTGCACAGTGAAGAGATTGTGTGGAGTCTGAAGTTCGGCAAATAATGCTTATATTGCGTCTAGAAGCAGGTCTTTACATGTTTCACTTTGGACTAGTGGAACATGCACGCATGCCACTGCAAACAGAGTAGGTGTGTATTATTGATTTAACATAGCAGCTGAATCATCTAAATCCCCACAACTTCAAACTACGTGGACGAATACTGTATAAGGTACAGCACAATTTTGAATACAAATACATGCTGAGTATATTAGCACATTTCAAATATAAATACATATTGATATAATCCTCTAAAATGACAAGAGCTGTATCAGTATTTCCCATTCCTCTTTCACACTTGTGTGTGAATCAAGGGGACCAATCTGGCTGGGTTCGGTGTCTGTCAACAACCTTGTCATGGTCAAAGGCTTAACTATTTTTCCCTTATATGGTCCCTATATATCCCTAGTGTCTGACCAATAATAAAAAATGGAAGCAAAAGGCTTTTGGAAAAATCTACCAAATATATACAACCCCAAATCAGAAAAAGTTAGGACGGTATAGAAAATGCAAATAAAAAAAGAACGCAGTGATTTATAAATGTACCTTGACTTGTATTTCATTGCAGACAGTATGAACTAGGGGTGGGTATTGCCAAAGAAGTCACGATTCGATTCGTATCACGATTCACATGCCACGATGCGATTCTATCACGATGCATCGCGATACTTGAATTATTGCAATGCATTGCGATGCATTGCGAATTTTCACTGAACACTGCTAGAAAAAAATGAAGCCATTACCAGTGGCTGACTGGCTGTGTATGATCTGGATAGTGTGTTCAATTGATAACTCAAAGCAACTCAGTTCATACATAGCTGTATTCATTTAAACGACTTTTGGAGGTTACTTGACACAAATATTATTATTTAGTTTGTTTATGAATGACTTGTCGCAGTATCGCGCGGCCGGAAATGCTTGATGTTCGCCAACCATTCATGCAATTTAAAAAAAAAAAAAAAAAATTTTTTTTTTTTTTAATTAATAATCGATACTTGGCGTCAACAATCGATGCAGTACATCGTGAAAATTCGAATCGCGATGCATCGTCATGACGATTATTTGGCACACCCCTAGTATGAACACAAGATATTTCATGTTTTGTCAGGTAAACTTCATTTAATTTGTAAATGCACATCCATTGCTGCCATTCAGGCAACACATTCCATAAAAAGGTGGACAGGGGCAATTTAGGGTACTGAGGTAGAATAATTCAATAATAATGTGATTTGAAACTGGTGATGTCCACATGTCAGGATCCTGCTGTGTCTTTGTGTTTCCTTGTTCCCGACATGTGCTTTCCACTGTTTGTTTATTTTGTCACATGCTTCTTGCGTTTGTTTTGCCACGCCATGTGTTTTCTGTCTTTGTCCCGAAACTCCGCCCCCACCTGCCCTCTGCCACTTTTCCACTTTTTTTCAGTTACCTACCACACCTGCGTTATTAATCACCCTGTTTGTTTGCCTGGTTGGTTTCTCCCGTGTCTGGTTGTCTAGTTCCCCCTTTGGTATTTAAGTTCAGTCTGTCTTGTGTTTCACGTAAGTTCGACAGTTTTAGCATTTTGAAAGAATCTGGTTTCTGTATTTCTACCCGTAGTCTTTCATGCCCTTCTTCCGTGTTTTGATGTTTTTTGAAGAAAATATTCATCTCCTGTCACGACTTGACACCCGGTGTCATGAGTTGGGACTTCCGGGCCGCTAGAGGCCGCCAAGAGTTTCTTTTGTGCTTCCTGTGTTATGTTGGTAGGTACATGTGCCATTGTTTACTTCCTGTGTCTTGTCCTTGTGTTTCCAGGGCCCTGTTCGGCGTACAACTGAAGCTAAGATAATTAATTTAGCTTGCAACATGAGATAATATAGAGATATGAGAACAGGCCAAGCCGGTCAGCTAAATTGCGCGTGCACGTTCTGCTTCAAAAGGCAGGAAAGGTCGATCACCAAAACCATGATTTTTTTAAAGGTACATTAGTCTAAACTCAAAGAAAAAGACTAATTTTTTTCTCCGCTAAGGCAGGATATGACCATGAACGCGTTATGAAGAATTCAAGACCATAATCATGTCAAAATCCAACACTGCCACCGCTGCAACAGCAATATAAGAAACTGTCTATAGGCTGTCTTAGAAGTGATCTTTTTTCCTTGGACGAATATGTGACTTTGGTGCAGCCAGGGTATAAAATTAACTTTTAGGCCTACCTGCCATTGGCATGTAAGGTGTAAAATTTACCGGCCAAAATATTTTTTTACCGGCCACTGAACTGCTCACAACACAAAATCATTAAAAAAGATTACAGAAATAATTGCTGATTGACCATTGGTCTTAGTACTACTAAGTGGGGAACTATATTAAGGTTTCAGACACTGAAAGCGTTGAGATGGGCATTAGACCGTTCATGGTCTTTTATGGACTCAAGTTTTATAGACATCGTACCAAGAACGAAAGAGCAGTTGCGGTTTGTAGAGTGCCTCTTGCAAATACTGCAGCTCATTGTGGGGTTATCATTGGACCCCATTCCCACTGCTCTGCTCAAGTCACACATCCCCACTCTCAGTCCTTTCATCACCAAAGTTGTTAACCTTTCCCTTCAGTCTGGATTTGTCCCACCTGCTCTCAAAGTTGCTGTCATCCGTCCCCTTCTTAAGAAGCCCACCCTGGACCCGGAGATTCTAGCCAACTACAGGCCTATCTCAAACCTTGCCTTCCTGTCCAAGGTGTTAGAGAAGGTAGTTGCTTCTCAACTTCAGGACCACCTCAAGCACAACTTGTTTGAAAAATTTCAATCAGGATTTCGTTCAGCCCACAGCACTGAAACAGCTTTGCTCAGGGTGACAAATGACCTGCTGATGACAGCCGATGCAGGATCACCCTCACTCCTCATCCTCCTGGACCTGACTGCTGCATTTGACACAGTGGACCACACTATCCTGCTAGAGCGTCTTCACACCACCATTGGACTATCAAACTCTGCACTCAAGTGGTTTCAGTCCTACCTTTCTGGCAGAACTGAATATGTCTCACTGGGAGGTTGCAAGTCCAGACAGCTCCCTGTCTCCTGTGGTGTTCCGCAAGGGTCGGTCCTCGGCCCCATCCTTTTCATTATGTACATGCTCCCCCTCGGACGCGTCATCAGCAGACATGGGATGTCTTTCCACTGTTATGCTGATGACACACAGCTTTATATCAAAACTGCCCCAAGCCCAACTGCAGCCATGTCATCTCTCAACGCCTGTCTTGGGGAGATCAAGGCATGGATGAGCAACAACTTTCTCCAGCTTAATAGTAGCAAAACTGAAGCCCTTCTTGTTGGTACTCCACACCAGGTTCAGTCATCCTCCTTGACTCATCTCACCTTCGACAGCCAGGTCATCCCCCTCTCCTCCACAGTCACTAATCTCGGAGTTAGGTTTGACTCTCACCTGAACTTTAATGATCATATAAAACACCTGTGCAAAACCTCTTTTTATCATCTAAGAAACATCTCCAAACTCCGTCCCACTTTAACCCTATCAGATACAGAGAAGCTTGTCCACGTCTTTATCTCCTCAAGACTGGAGTATTGTAATTCACTTTTCTATGGGATCGCTGGCAAGAACATCCAGAAGCTGCAATACATCCAAAACAGCGCTGCCAGGATTCTGATGAAGGTAACCAATATTACACTCACTACACTGGCTCCCTGTCTCTTTCCGGATAGACTACAAAGTCCTTATAATCACCCATACGTGCATTAATGGACATGCACCTCCCTACCTACAAGAATGAATTACTCCCCAAACCTCCACCTGCACCCTCAGGTCTAAAAACAGCTCGCTCCTCCGCGTCCCCAAAACCAAGCTCCGCACCATGGGCGATCGGGCCTTTTGCTCGGCAGCGCCACATTTATGGAACAGCCTCCCTGACCACCTAAGGGCAACACAGACACTGGATTCCTTTAAAGCTGGACTTAAAACTTTTTTATTCAGGAAGGCATTTCTGGCCTTGTGTTAAATCTTTTCTGTTATGCTTATGTTAATATTTAAATTTGTTTTTAATTTTATTGTATTATTATAGTAAATTTCTAATATGTAGGCACTCTGAGATTCCTTGGAATGAAAAGTGCGTTAAAAATAAAATGAATTATTATTATTATTATTGCTATCGATAGCCTTGGACACCAACCAGTCCCTACTCACTCCGCTATCAGTAAATCGCCACTTCTCGTTGAACTTTCTTTTAGGCCTACTTGCGATAGGAGCACAATCTACATGTTTTCGCTTCTCTGGTGGTTGCACCCCAGCAATATGTCGCCACATTATGATAGATAACGATTAGAGACAGTTAGCCTACGGTACGCGTCTTCTTGACCAACTGACGGACTGAATGTGAACGCTAAGGTTATTGCAGATAACGGTATATTTTCGAATGTAGAATGATGACGGCCAGCTATAATGAACCAATCGGTACCGCTTAGCGACCGTCGCCGAACAGTACCCTGGTCTGCGATTGTATCCTTTCCTGCGGTATCCGTGACATCTCCAATCTGAGCAGAGGTATGTTAATGGCATGTGGTTCTATTAAGTACTCACTCTCTTAAACCTTAAATCTCGAGAGAAATATTCGTTTGTGCGTGTGAACTTGATTTTGTGTGGTAAATGTAAACTCAGCTCAGCTGTCATAACAAGCAGGAGGAGAGCACCTTGTTTACCTCATGGTATGTGGCAGTCTCAAAACATCATAGCATTGTTTATTTAGGCTGCTCACATAGCATTTATCTTTTTATTAACAGGCCAAAGTAAAGGCTCAAAGTGGCATTGAAGATGTCCTTTGTTGAAAGATTAGTTTTTTTCTTTAATTATTGTCTATCATCTTAGCTAAAATGCTTTTGATGAGGTATGTTCACACATAAACTGCACATGAGTTATTCTTGTACGGCTTTTCCTCAAAGATGTGTATGAACTGCTGCTGTTTGATGATAATATACCTATAACTTAACAACCTGTAACTCTACTTTCATAAATAGGTTTCCCCATCTCCTCCCGTACCATGGGCCAGAGGAGCAGGACCACCTGGGTGAGGAGTTTCTGAATTATCAGACCATGCCAACAACCTCCCTTCAGGATGAAACTGAAATGGAAAACTTCTGGGCTGGAATGGCAACATGGAAACAAGGTATAATTGTCTTTCTGGCAGGTGTGGCTACATCTGTTGCTTTTATTAATGCATGCATATATTGTGTCATACATGATGCAAACTATGCATGTTGTATCTGAACTTTGTTACAGTATACTTACAGTATAAATCAAAACATGGTATGTTTTTCCATTGTGTCTTGGTTCATTTTCCATATGTGACACATGAGCCAAAGAATTTGAGAGGCTTGCTGCCGTCTCCAAGCTGGTCCTTGTGTTGCCCCATTCGAATGCAGATGCTGATAGGGTGTTTTCAGTTGTGGGACTGAACAAAACTAAGACCAGAAATAGACTGATATTTGATGGCACCCTGTCCTCAATAATGGCCAAAAAGATGGCCGACCTGGAGTCAAATGGGAGCCCCCCTCAGAGGTAATCAAGGCCTCCAAGAAGACCACAGGCCAGTACAACCTTGCCCACAGATCTTAGAAAATGACTAACCAGCTTCTGATCTGCATCTGATACCTAATTTTTATACAATGAAATGCAAAATGCGACAACAAAGAACCCGTACTGTTGCACACATTAAGACTTGTTTGCAGGACGAATGGGACAAAGTTACACCTGAAGCGCTTCATCATAAGGTGTCTTCAGTCCCTAAACATCTTTAGTGTTGTGTCAAGGAATGGCAACATTACAAAGTTGTAAATGCTTTACTGTCCCAACTTTTTTTGGAATATGTTGCAAGAATCGAAATTGAATTAAGTGTTTATTTTGAAAAAACTATAAAATTCATGAGGTAAAACCTCAAATAATATGCTGTTGTATTGTTTTCAATGTAAATCAGGTCAAAGAGAATTTACAAATCACTGCTTTAGTTTTAAGTTTAATTTAGCATTCTGATTTGGAATCGTAGAAATATTTAGTTGTTTTAATGGGCTTGAGATGTATTTGGGTTTAGTAGAGATTCTTCAGCTAAACTTAATACTACATACTAAAGTATACTAAACATTTAGATTGGTTTTCAGCTACCATTGCAAATGATGATCAAAGACATAACCCAAATCTAGGTTTAGACCTATACCCACTATTTGCTATTCTATTTATTTTTTGGTGCTGAAATTCTGGTTGTGACATAATATGATAATAATCACTACTACTACTACTACTACTGATATTACTACTAATAATAATAACAAGTGGTAATACTTTCCATGGCTACCGGCCACCATCCCCTGGACCAGTAGGGGGCTGCACTCTCACACTCATACACATGGCATGGCTGTGACAAGTCATCAGTCAGAATTTGTGGTCCAATGAAAACAGATTTGATAAGTAACCAATACAGGTCATCTGGTGCCTGGTGACATACTGCCTCAAACATATACATACCAATCAAATTACACACTTCCTTACCATGCTTCTGAAGTTACAGTAGTTTCTATTACCAGAGCCTATAGGCACACACACACACACACACACACACTGGACAGGCAGCTAGAGCAACAGGAGTAGAATTTAGTAGAATTCCACAAAAGTGAAATGGCTTATAATAAAAGACAGCACCTTTAAATAATGGAAATAGTAAGAGATGAAGATGAAAGGAAAAGCAAACACTGGTCATAAGTTGATAATAAAACAGTACAATCAATTATTTTATGACACCTCTTAAACTTAAGGTGTGAAAGAACTCAGCCTTTCTTAAAGTGTTTGTGTTGTCCTTCTCCATCTTTCTCTCTCTTTGTGCCCTTCCTGGTCATGACCTTCCTCTCTCCCCCATGTCTCTCTCTGTCAGTCACTGATAGAGATGTCCATTGTTCCCCAATTAGTGCTTGGGGAGTAAATGGTGCAAGAGATGAACATAGCCCTGAGGAAGTGCAGCACACACCCACACAGAGAATCTCTCTCACACACACACACACACACACACACACACACACACACGCTCTCTCTCTCTCTCTCTCTCTCTCTCTCTCTCTCTCTCGTCTCTCAGACTCACAGTGTGCCCCTTCATACTTCTCTTTGGTGGAGAGGGATTCTTGTGTGAAACAGCAACTGCCACAGCAATTGTGTAGTGCCCTTCTGACCCTTTGACACCATGGGAAAGTGCTGTTCTCAGCACACACATACTCTCACTCAGTAATTCAACGCCTTTCATACTTCCTCTCTCTCAAATACTCATTCTGTCTGCCTCATGTTCTATTTCATTCAACCAAGCAAGCAACCTGTACATTCTGTTAGTATTAAAGGGAAAACGTTTACTAAGGACAAAAACAATTGGTCCAGTATTGAACATTTTAACTGGCAACCACAAAACTGCTATACATGTAATCCTATGGGGCATGCATCCATGTCAAAGTTAACCTTTTTCTACAGAAATTGAAACTTAAACTTCACAAACTTCCACAGTAGTTTTTTTCCAAAGTTTCGTTACAGATATTGAAGTAAACAGAAACAGGCGTATCTGTAGGGATTCTTTCCATAATGTCAGACTTTTTGCCCCATGTGATTACATAGCCATTTTGCAGTTACCAGTTATAGTGTTTTAACTACTGGAACAATTTTGATCTCTGTTGTGCCTAGTAAGAATTTGGAGCTAAAAAGAGGAGAAAATAGGGTTTCCCTTTGAGATACAAAAAAACTAATAAAAAGCATCTGGGTGTAAGCATTGTAATAATAATAATATTATAGCATAAAGTGAAATTGATGTGACTGGTCAATCTAGGTTACTATACAATATACATATTATACCAACTGCTCCGCAGGTGACAGGGCTGAAGACATTGTGTTGGATCCTTAGATCCCACTCCCAAGGTAATTTCTCATTTTCTCTGAAGTAAATCAATTGTCCCTGTAGCCACCAATCTGAAACACAGACTATTTCAGTAGCGTGTACTCTTGATCCTATTGAAACACAAACCAAGGAACTCCACTAAGCACCAACAACACCTTGGAAGCAGCAGAACCAGGAAATGCTGGTTGGAGGGATAAGACCTTTGAATGGATACTCAGAGACGAGACCTCATTCCTCAGGCTCCAGTGGTATATGGGTGTAGTTCAAATACCAGAGCCATTCTCTCAGCACTCAGAATCTGTGTGTGTGTGTGTGTGTGTGTGTGTGTGTGTGTGTGTGTGTGTGTGTGTGTGTGTGTGTGTGTGTGTGTGTGTGTGTGTGTGTGTGTATGCCCAGAGGAACTCCAGGAAAGCTCTGTGGGTGGGCTTAATACTTTTCCACACCTTAAATCTGGACTCAGATCACTGGCATGCCTATTGGTGTAAACGGGAAGTGCTGATACATCTGTGCATTTGCAGGAATAGTATAAATGACTGGAGACAATTTCTGATTTAGTATGTTACCAAACAAAACAGGGATCTTAGGTATATTGACAATGAGAATGATTCAAGGCCATCTGTATGGTTTTACAAATGCTCACAGACAGGTCAAGGAGAATTTATATCTACAGTCACACATAGGCACACAGACTTGCAAAGAGGCACTCAATCATTCAATGCCATTTGTGAAGTGGTACACATTCTTCAGTCATCTGGGACCTTAAGACAGCATTCCTCTATTGTGGCACAGTTGCTGAGAGGTATCACTGTCTAGAAATATGAGATAATTGCACTGATGATCATGTCCAGTATACACATGTATACACATTCATAAATTCAGAGAGAAAATAAATCAAATATGGTAGGGCAAAAATAAATATAAATCCTCATAACAAATACACACACACACACACACACACCGTTGCACACACATGCACACACACACACACACACACACACACACACACACACACACACATACCAGTAGATACTTCCCCACTCCAAGTGGTTTTGACAGACACGTATAAGATATCAGGATGTGTGCACACAGGATGCACTGAGGCATGCAAGCTGCTACTGTTACTGCTGTCACTCAGTAAATCACTCCTTGGAGGGGAGAGAATGATAGAAAAGTATTTGTGTATTTGCTGGTTTGTGTGTGTGTGTGTGTGTGTGTGTGTGTTTGCTTTTAAGTGAGGCTGAGAGTGACAAGGCCAGCATGCTGCACCAGTGGCAAACATACGCGCACACACTCCTCCTACAGACTGGGGGAGAGGGGGGGTAGTCTATGGGGGAAGAACAGTCACTGGGGACGACTCACACGGAGATTGAGTTACCCCAGAATTAGATAAGGTCTGTGGGAAACAGTCCCTTCTGGACACACACACACGGTTGCACACGTGTATGCATACCCACACACAAACACTCACTTATTAGACACAAGGAAGCACGGGGGAAATCAAGGGGAGGTAGTCGGCACATGCCAAGATTACTACTCACTCCAAGCAACTGTCTCCATAATAATACTGCCACCCCTGTATATACAGTATGGCTTTCACTTCATTTCTAATAGTACTGTACCAAAAGGTCTGATAGAAAATGATTTTGCACTACAGAAAGTCCAAAGGACATTTTTATAGTAAAGAGAAGAGGATGCAACAAATACAACAGTAGGCCAATAGACAAAAATGAATGATCTTTCTACGTTATGAGGAAGGAGAGCGAGGGGCTTGGGCTTCTGATGAGGAAGCAGTTGGAACACTGCAGACATGCTGAACAGCAGTCAGGGGATTCTTATATTTTTTCCACAGATTTTGGCTTTTCCTCGGCCCATAATTGCTCAGGCAGTTGGAAAGTGTGGAAAAACAGGTATGGGCTGAACACCTATAGGACTTAAACAGGGCACAGATGAAACAACTTGTGTTTTCGCTGGTTTCAGCTTTGTGTCCCTATAACCTAAACCTGGGGTTCTCAGTCCTGAGCCTGGGCCCCATACGTTTAATATCTTCTATCTGTCTGTGCTGGCTGAAAGACTGACTGTCTATACCTACTGTATATGCACTTGGGAATGGCATTGTCAGAATATCAGAACTCACTTGACTTTATACTCAAGAGTGTTCTAATTAAACTTTAATCAGGTGTGTTTGGAGCAGGGAAAGACTATAGACGCCAGCAGAGTGTCCACAAAAACTGGACTTCTCCCTGCATTGTCTGGAGAAATATAAAACCTAAATTGAATTCTTAACTGTGATGAATGAAGTCAACATTACACTTTCCATCAAAGGCATGTTGCCATACTGTGTCTGATATTGCCTGGAGATATAAGATAAGGGCTCATTTAAAACATAACATAAACGAATTGACAAGACCAACAAGTGGCCCTCTGCCTTCAGAACAGTCGTCTGTTGAAGTCATTTGTTGGCAGAAAGCTCAGCTGTCATCGTCAGCCTCCCCAAGACACTTCCCACTGCCAACAGATCGATGGGACATGCAGGTGTGGAGGCTGTGAGAATTTAAATAAACAATGTCACTTGGAGTGGTCTATGTATTTCATTGGTCGTTCTGATTCCCATAGCCTATACAGGACCCGCCCCTTTGAGCATACGTTGTAAGTGATTCCGTGGGAACCCAACTTAACGCCAGACTGAAGACCACTGTTCAGCAGCGGAACAAACAGCGACAGAGGAGCTGCGATCTTGCCAGGACTTGCCAGGCCAATATATACTATTTTACTTGAAGTTTGCGGACTTGCAAGACAACATGAAGAGAGCTCTAGACCTTAGCTCATCCGATAGCGAACTAGATGACAGTACTGAAGTGGAAAAGGAGAGCACTGAGGAGAATGAGTATGCAATGTTTTTATAGGCTACTATTTGACAGTCACGAACATTAGCAAAAATTCAGACTAGTGAAGAATAACCTGTAGGTCATATAAAAGCTTACATCATTATGTAACGGACTCTAACCAGCCCGCTACGATAATTATAAATAAAATGTCTGTATGGTAAAGGAACGTGTAGCGGAGTCGTGGGCACAATCTGTCATCAATTTATTCACCTGCAACACAGCAGTAAGGGGCGATTACACACACACGAGGGTAATGCTGGTATCCCTTTAACAGACTTCCAAACAAGGGTAACTAATGAAAAGTTTGTAAGCTACCATATGCTGTCCAGTGTTACATCCATTACAACCTACCAGCTACAACACTAGTAGTAAAACATACAGTGATCGTATAGTGTATTTATGTAAATGATAAAATTGCAACCATAGAAACAAACATAGTACATGACAGATTATAAATGTAAGTATTCACTTCAAATTCAAATATAAGTACACACTCAGGCTCAACATACCTGCAACACAGCAGTAAGGGGCGATTACACACACACGAGGGTAATGCTGGTATCTACACAATAATGAATTAGCCAGTTAGCACCCATTTAATGGCTAGACAAACATTTACATCTAACACGTATTAAACGCCGCTAATTTGCATATTCAACACGATACAATTACCGGATATGATAGACAACAAGCTAATATCACACAAAAAACACATATCATGGGAAACTTTGAAAAATACATACTACTTATTCATTTTGTTAACGGAGAACTAAAGACACCCAGCTTACCCCTTTAACAGACTTCCAAACAAGGGAAAGTCTTGAGGTGTGTCACACCAATTATCGCCCCATTAGCAACAACACCTGAGCCCAGTAGTGGAACCAACAAAAATATATACATATATGCAGAGATTTGGGGAAGTTCATAAAAAGCACTAAACTTCATTTTTTACATTGTTACAATTAGGCAAAATATGTAGCCCACAATGTCATAACATCGACCACTAACCGAACTCTTTTATTTGTTTGTCTGTTTGTATGTTTGATTGTTTGTTTTTCAGGAATGTCTGCTTCTCAAGTGATGCACGACCCGCACCGTCTCAGGCGAGGAAGCGCCGTAGAGGGGTGCGTCGTGTTATATCATCGGGAAATATGCCAGATGATGGAAAACTACCTCACATTTTAATGTAGGCCTTATCTAGTTTGTCTTGTTAAATCATTTAATAATTCTTTACAGATAGTTGAAAAACGACGCCGTGACCGTATTAACAGCAGCTTGTCAGAACTGCGTAGACTTGTGCCAAGCGCTCTTGAGAAACAGGTGAGTTCGGTGGAGAGGGAGTCCTGTAGATAACCTTTGCCTAAATATCACTTGCAACTGGCCACATTGTATTTTAAGGCTGACAGTTATCTTGAATGTACACAGGGCTCTGCAAAACTAGAGAAAGCTGAAATCTTACAAATGACTGTGGATCACCTCAAGCTCCTCCACGCAGCTGGGGGGAAAGGTGGGCTATTTTTTGTCACAGTGATAACATCAGTCATGAACAAGGCAATTCGTTTGTGGTCCGCAATTTTAGGTATTTCTGATTATTTCTGTGTAGATTTAGAGAGCTCTTTTTATTTGTTTTTTATTTCTTATATTTCTTTTTTTTATAAGTAGTCCAACATGCAAATACTTGACGATAGATTTAACAGTGACATGTCTACTCCTCACAGGTTACTTCGAGGCCCATACAGTGGCCATGGATTACAGGAACCAGGGCTTCCGTGAATGCTTGGCAGAGGCAGCTCGTTACCTGAGCATGATTGAAGGTCTCAACACCTCAGACCCTTTGCAAGTCCGCCTTGTGTCTCATCTCAGCAGCTATGCCTCCCAGAGAGAAGTGCACTCTGGACTCGGGCACACAACATGGGGCCCTGGTTTTAGGAACCCCTTGCCTGCTCTTCTTCCCCATCAGCCCCTCCACTTGCCTCTGAAGCAAACCCGACAGAGTGTTTCTCCAGCAGGGTTACAGAGCTCCGGCAGCTCCCCTTCTCCTTCCCCTGCACATCTTTCTCTCTCGTCCCGACTGAGCAGCTCGTCACTCTTAAAGTCTGGCCCCTCACATATACCCCCCAGTGGGTCTGGCCATAACCTCCTCACCTGTACGACCGCTAAACTTCCACATCCATTCCTGCCCTCCCTCTCCCCCCTTTCTGCCTTTCCTCTCAGCCTGGGTGCATTCCCCTTGCTCACCCCCACCATGAGCCCAGCTGCAGCAGGGACAGCTGCAGTGAGGAGGCCCTACAGGCCATGGGGAACAGAGGTAGGGGCTTTCTGACAACAAACGCCTTCACTTCCTATTGTGTCTTTCTGAACTTGCTTCAACCTCACAGAGATGCCGGGGCCATCTGAATCCCTCACGTTGGATGAGATGTTGGTCAACAGCTGAGCTGGACCATTGTATAATGAGAACTCCTACTAACCTTTTCAGCTAGAAACAACATGATGAGAATTGTGGACTGCGCCTTTAAGGACAAGGCTGAGCAACATGTTTTTCATGTCTTTGCTGAATGTGGTGCCACTTTATATAGCAGACCAGTCGCTAGCATAAAAAGTAAATTTGGCTTATGTTCTCTCACTTTATTCCAGTTAGTGTCCTTCAAGTTTTTAAAATAATTTCTATGTGCCTGATCAATGTCCATTTGTTACATGACAATGTCATAATAATCTGAAGTTTGATGGTTAATGTAAAGGTTTGACATCCAGTAAGCTGCACAACTGGAACACTTTTCTCGGGACTTAATGTTCTGCTTCTATCAGACCTGGACACTTGGAGTAAGTTGATAGATATGCTAGATTTCTTATCATTTTATTTTATTTTTATGTCTACTTCTGTATGCTGTCACGGAAAAAGAAATTGCATGATTTATATGTTGAAATGAATGTTCTTGTTCTGGTTCAGTTCTGGGTTAACCACTCCACTGGATAATGGCAAACTTTTGCTCCTCAAATATTTCTAAATAAAATGTTCCTTATAAAGCATATCTCCATTCTGTGGTCAAATTTGCATTCAACCAAAAAAATCCAAAATGGATGCAAATAAATGCACATAAATTAGTGTTTGACAGAACTATTTAAAGAAGACTGACAACATCCACCACAGCTACTGCAAGTTCTGACCCAGTCTCATGGGCTTGCTATTCAGTATGTCTGATCACACGACCTCTGTGAACAGCACAGGAAATGGTTGAGGAAATACTTAACAAAGGTTCTCTGACCCCTTTATTTAGTGTGTCATTGGTGTGACAGAGAGAGGGAGGGAGGGCACTTCCTTAGTCTGTATCTTAATTTTCTTTTCATTTCGTACATTTTATAATAATCACTATGCCTTGTCAACATTTTTTCTAACTAAAGCATGTCTCCAGTAAACGAAATACTCTCATAGCAGGTGAAGAAGTCTGATGAAGCTAGAAAGCCACCTACTGGCGAGAGAACATATGACAGTGTGGAAGTAAAAGCATTGCCTTCTCAAAAATATTTGTGGTCAACACTGAACTGCTGGAAATTTGAAAGTTAAAGACTTAACCAACAGTTACTCTCATAATTCAAAACAAATAATAAGAATAATTAAGAATACATTTTAAACACTTCATACTACATTATTGTACCATTAGTGACCACATAAAAGGCAAGGGAGATGGCACATTCTTTAGAGGTCATATGGTATCCTGATGATGGTTATACCAGGGTATCAAAAGTCCTTCACATATATCATGGGAGACTAATTTCACCATATCATTCAGTATATACCTTAAATCCCATTCAAACACCTAGGCACACACAAACCTTTACATGGGCAACATGGCAGTTTTATTGAGACATTTCACAGACTGATGGAGAGGGAGAGAGAGAGAGGACTAGGGAGACAGTAAGATGAGTAATAAAAACAGTACTCATGTGTTTCTTTTTATTCTATGAAATCAAGCAAAGTCATTCATTCTGTTAAAGTGGGATGCTTGGATATTTGACTTGAATGGGTAATACTGAGATACTGAAATACTGTCAAGGTTGTGTTCTTTAACTTGTGGCATGTGCTTGTGTGTGTGTCTTGTATGTGAATGTGTGACTATGTGTGATTTTGTGTATGACTATGTGCATATTTAAAGGAGTGTGTATGAGTGTGTGTTACGGATGCTGTGGCAGGAGACTTGTGAGCTAGGTCTCACGCTGTCAGCTCCTCTCTCAACTCTTTGTTCCGGCGAACCACAGCTGCATGTTTCTCCTGGATAATGTGGACACAGGACACACACACACACACACACACACACACGTACACACACGTACACACACGTACACACACGTACACACAATCACTGTTAGGATCATATTTTTGTATAATGCTGATGTAAAAACTGACACCAGAGCTGTGGTCAAATGATCTATATATGATCAAACGCTCTTTTTAATAGTAGTTTATGCTGGAATTAGATTTAACCAATGCTTTAATTTGTGGTGTCTTAGCCATAATGCCACTAGAAAATGTAACTGTAAAACTGGTAAAAAATATTTCATTCACTGATACAAATATTTCAAAAATAAATCATGAACCTTTCCAACATTAATACTGTTGACTGGGTACTACTGACACCAAAGCTAACAGTTCACAAACCCACCAGACAGTCTAATGTTGACATTGAAATTGATTCTTGATTCTTGATTCTAGAGCTACCCTAAGCAGTATTTCTACTGTGCCAAAGAGAAATCTACTGCCAAAGCTGCATTTGTTGACATAAATGTAATCTGTGAATCACTTGTGCTGTTTTCACTCTGGGGAAACGTTATACACAATACGTGTTTAAAAACAATAACGATAACAAGCAATGAATAAATAAAATGAAGGGAGGTGACACATTGCCCTAGTGGTGTAAATAATCCTTAATAATAATACATTTTAATCAGTGAGAAGCCTCCTGCCTTAACAAATACAATTACGTCTAATGCATTCACTTTAATCCAAATTCAGGTTCAAATTCATGTGAAATAATTTTGGTTATGTGATATTCTTGCTTGACATTGACATAACACAATTTTCACTATCTTCACTTGCTATGGAAAATCTTCATATTGTTCGAGGGTTAGCACTCTTACCAATGAACTAATAGTCTTTCAATCATACTATCATATGTCAAACTATCATACTATACTGATCCTGGCAGTCAGATTTACTTTTAAATTATGGCTGTCAGGGCCAAGGTTAGATAAACTCCATATGACAGGAGAGAAACAAACCCCTTTCACTAGAAATTCCTTGAATACAGCCTAGATTTCAATTGATCTATCTTTGTCATGTTTATTAAAATGAATCCACGTAATCATCCACATGACATCTGAGTTTGTTTTCAAATTAGAGCTCTTCCTTTTGAATCAACCCTCACTATTTGACCTGTGCTCTACTCAGAAGCTCTCTTCATCTCACCTTCTCCTGCAGGCGCTCCAGGAGAGCGGCGAGGTGGGCCTCGCGATTCTCCTTGATCTGTTCCATTTTCAGCGTCAGCTTCTCCTCAGCCATCTTGCTGAAGTTGCTGTTGTCCTCCATGGCCTTCAGCAGGACATCGCGCTCGTGGTCACGCTTCTCTGCCAGAGCCTTCAGCACCTGAGCCTCCTGAGACTGTGTTACACAAGGGTTTTTTTAAGACAGTGTGTATATGTAGGTGGCAGTCAGTAAGTAGAAAAGCCATTCCACAGAATACAATTAAGAAAATGAAAAAAAAGAGTCCAGAATATATACACAGGGGTGATGTTGGATGTCGATCAAAAGATGTGAGATGCAGTGTCTGTTAGATCAGCTTGGCTGATGGCTGTGATAACTGTCTTTTATTGTGTAGTTTGTGTACCTGTGGAGTTCAGAAAAGGAATGCTTGATCCTACCCCTGTGACAGGTATGTCAACACAGTCCTTCATTTAAATTGAATCTAAATTTAGGATGTGTGGTGTATGTCACACATAGACATTAAGACATAGAGTTTACTCAGTCATGTCATCTTTCACCTCAACTCTAATGTTATGCACTCACTCTTCTTCGATCTTCAGCCGCTTCCAACTTCTTCTGAATGTCCTCCAGGGACATGTCCCTCTTCTTGGGAAGAGAACCGACGTTTTGGGCTGAGTCAGATGTCGGGGAGGGGGGCTTGAGGATTACCTCGAAGGCTTGGCCAGAGGCACGCTTACTGATGGGCTTGACCTCCATATCTAAGGCAAAAGAGAAAAGCCACCCAAACAAACAAGGTATCAGATCCTTTGTATTACAGTAATTCTATCTGGGAGCCATTTTTAAGACACTTTGCCCAGCACTGCAAATTACCCTGTCAAACATTTCCCTGAAGAATGTTGTTGGAGAATTCGATATTGGCCAGTGAAGTAGTCTATGAATACATTAATAAATGGTCTTCCAATATTGCTAACCAAACATAGGGATGAGTCATGTCTCCTCGTGCATGTACTACAAACACTGGTGTTTCATTTTTGGGGACAGCCAGTAGATTTTCAATGGCAAAACGCTGTAAAATACCTGTAGATCTTACCTTCAAACTCAAAGACTAGATTGTTGCGAACCTCTGGATAGAAGCAGGAGCAGATGAGAGAGAAGACAGACAGCTCCTTCATCTTCTCTTTGTAAGCTGTAGAAAACAGAGGTTTTGGTTGTGAACTTTTTGGTCCAATATTCTCACTTCAAAGATAGCTAGGGAGCATCACTTTCATAGGGGTTGTCTTTCATTTATTTACCAAAGATGAGACCATTCACTCAGATCAACATCATACGCACTCAGGTTAGAATAGAATAGAATAGAACAGTGGTGTTCATGTGTTTTTACTCTGCTAATGCAGTAATTTAGTGGAATAGCCTATTGGGAATATGAAGTAAACTAAGAGCGTTTTGTCTTATTATTTATTTCTATTTTTTACAAACATTTATAAAATGTTGAGTGTTTCAAGACTGAAACATGACATATCTGACGTGAAACTGATCTTCATTGCCCCCCATGAAGTTATTTGTAGTGGTATATCTTTGCATGGTTGTCATGAAAACTTGGCGTTGTTCTTCTTCTCATACAAGCAAATAGGAAGCACGTAGCAAATAGGAAGACATTTTTAATTAATAAAAAAGGCTGTAAAGCATTTTACATTTTGTAGGGATCTTAAAGCTTCAGACATACCATGCATTATCATAGTAAAAAAGTGGTATCACATCACTAAGCCACGGGAGTGGTTTTTAGGTTTATCACTCCTAAAATACTTCCCCTGTAAACATGATCCCATAACTGAATCGTACAGAGAAGTTGCCGCGACAACCAGGCCTCAGCTGGTGGCCGGCAGGTTGTCAATAGTGATTAGCCAGCCACTGCAAAGGCCACCATGTGGAACTTCCCTTTGCTGCAGGGCTGGCCAGGCTCCCATTGTGTGTTCTGTAACGTGCGACACCCATGCAACAGAGTCCAGCAGGGCATGGCATGTGGTGCAGCAGACAGCCAGCTCTCTCAGAGCAGCCGACCAGAACAGTGCATTCCAGGACTGGGGTGCTACACCTGACAACCTGCACACTCACCCCTGTCTGTCGACTACAAACAGACTGACACACACAGATATATTTGTCATCTAAGGGACGATATCAACATCAGAACCTTCTTTTAATCAAACTGAAGTGTGACAATTATGTCACAGTTGACAAAGACGATTATGGAGGATGTTGCTTCAAACATAGCCTGTTGTACATTGAACACACCAGACCTAAGAAGTCATTTGACTGGCCTACTTCGCCATCAGACATATTATGACCTTAGGGAAATACAAATATAAACAAGAATGCCATTGACATTTTCTGCAAACAAGTAAGGTTTTAATTATTAACAAATAAAACTATATTATTACATATTTGGAAATTGCACTAAAGAACCGAATCCAAATCTTGACTTCACTGGCTTTATTTGATATTTTTGCATACTTTCTCTTTTATCCCTGGCCAATTGGGATTGGCAAGTTATCGATGTGATTGTATACAACCAGTATAGTATTTAATATATGGTTGGCTATATAATTTAAGACTACAATTAGGAGAGAATGGTGGTGACACGTAAGTGAATTGGAGAAAATATTAGACATCATGACAATGAAGTAGGCTAGCCCACGTCGGCGAACATTCATAATTTAAGTCAAGCAATCATTAATGTAACTTTACAACGATGAAAATGCATAAAAAGGCACTAATAGTCTACAAAATGTGATGTCATGATAGTAGTCACGACAATGGAAGGAAACTGACTGTTTACATGAAATAACGAGACGCTCTGTTTCTTGGGTGGGGTCTGTCTGCATTCTACTGTGAACACAGGCGTTGGATAGCTGCAGGTGCAGCATCGTAAATGCTTCACCATCTAGGCCTATATCAGAGTAAAACAAATATCCTTTCTTACAGTATTAAGATATTTTCTTGGTAAATCCTGAATTAATGATGCATCTTTATGTAAGCCTATGACAGCCTGATCCATTCTTTTTAAATAGCCTAATAAAACAACGATACAGCGTGATTTCCCTTCAAATTACACAAATTTGCGAAATTATATTCTCCGAGCCTACATATGTATTTTGTTCTCCTGAGATATAGCACAATGACTTGTGATAATTTGCCATCATACATAACGGTCTGTTACCTGCCGACAGACGCAAATGTCAATCATAGGCTATACCGCCGACAGAAAAACGCTCTCAGAAAATGAAAAAAATTGTTCATCTTACCGGTTACTGTTTTGGCCATGGCTGTTGTTACTGTTATTTAACAATTCCAACAAACGTTACAGAGCTTTCCCGTGGCGTGAAGGAGGATGCTTAAGGCACTGAATCAGCAGATGACAATGCGTGCAGACTGGAGGTA
Source organism: Sprattus sprattus (assembly GCF_963457725.1). Classification (NCBI taxonomy): domain Eukaryota; kingdom Metazoa; phylum Chordata; class Actinopteri; order Clupeiformes; family Clupeidae; genus Sprattus; species Sprattus sprattus. The sequence continues at coordinate 15,311,204 of NC_137916.1, forward strand.
GAGCCGGGTAAAGACAAGGATGGGAGCGGTTGGGTTAATGACTATGTCCGCGCAAAAGCAGATTGGCTACCGTGACGGCGTCTTGACGCGTATCTCGTCAAGGCTACAAGACGTTTATCGAAAACTCAATAGATTCGCGCTGTTCATTCATTAACTTGCAAAAAAATTAATACTGTATGTGACAATAGTGTTCCGCTGATTTGTTAAAATAAAACACATGTACACAATGTAAGCGTGGCCTACAATAATATTACAATTGCCAACCCATAGCTGAGAACAAGAACAGAACCAAAAGAACGATTACAGGCAGTTTTGTCAGTTTGAGAACACATACGCAATCTGTAATGGGTAATCTTTATTGCTGCCAAAATGCTCTTCATTACATACAGCAACAGGCATACATTTACTGACATCACTCTTCATGTTATAGTTATGCCCACCCAGAATTGCACATAGGTTCAAATGAATGCATAATTTACCCAAATTCTGGGAAAGCACTGCATTACATTATCAACGGAAGATCACCGTCAACTTTCTCTGGCAGCATTCAATGATGAACTGTTTGCAGTGTAATCTTCTTGCATGGAAAAAAAAGACATTCATATGCCAGTATGCCGTCATAATATAAGCAGAGTAATAAACATGTGTAAGCCAGAAATAATTTCTTTGTATCTTATAAAAAACATGAAAATAAAGCAACATAGGTGATTTAGGTAGAATTAAGGCCTGAAAAGCATCTTAAATCATACAACATTTAAAATAAAATGGATAAAAATTATTAGAAATTTAGAATTAACATTGCGAGTAAGCCACCGTTCCTGATGAAACTCTCAGGATGTCTTTGCCTTATCGACACCATGGGATGAGGATGAGAAGCCTCTGTTCATGGCATTTATACGCCTCTTGATGAAGTTCCCCACAAGCAGTTGAGGCCGCTGCTGGTAGTCGTTAAGGACGTCTTGAGAGCTGGTCAGCTGATCTCCCTTCTGACGATCCAACAAGGTCACACACACCACTGCCGCTACAAGGGAACAGATGATTTGATTATTGGCATTTGAATGGTGTCACAAATAGTCAACGAACAAACAAAATCACCAATATCTGTTGTTTTTGTTGCCTACACAACTACACTGCCTGGCAAGAAATATATCGTTATTTACTTGTATAATGACGACCGAACAAAGTAAATGAAAACATCAAAAGCTTAGGTGTTCCAATACTAAGCAAGTTGGTCAGCCTTTTCAAAATGAAATATATCTAGATGCTTCGTATTTAGCATGATACTTATTTTGTGCATTATACACAGATGGCTACCTAAATAACCTACCTTTAATATGGCTGAGTTTACACATGGCAGCAAATACAGAAGACTCCATCTCAATGTTGCGAACTCCAGCAGCATAGGCTTCTTTGAGGTATTTCTGTTTGTCTTCCTCTGTGTACGAACAGAAGGCCCCATCCAGCCGAGCCTGACCTGGAAGAAACGACGACAAATATGCAAGTATTAAAAAACAGACTGCCTGTTTGAACCAGGAGGCACTCACAACAGCTTTGTCCACAGACAAAAATCAACAACAGACATTTAGACCCATTGTTTAGACACACAAACACATTTATCAGCACCGATATTTAATTCAACCCTGAGAATAAGTGCTGACAATAAAAAAAAACTACAACGTCATTGTTGTTTGCATCTGCTAATGGAAACCAACTTGAAGTCGAATTAAATGGGCCAACACACAATGATTAGAGAGATAGCGCCAATTCAGTTTGGGGTATTCTTGAGCACTGTATTTTTGGGACTATAAACCACTTTACAGCATTTTATATAATTTTAAAAACAAACATGTGTATTGACCACACCCGTGTATTGACCGCAGTTTATTCAATATCACATCATCCTGTCATGTTAAACTAAATGCCAGTTGTGGTGCAAGCGCTAGTAGCCATTGAAAGTTGTATGGGATGGGCATTTCAAGAAAAAATGCTACATCCACTCCACGAACTTGCACACAGGCGCACACAGGCGCACACACACACACAAACACAGTGTTGTGTGGGAATGGAAGCTAGATGTAAGTCAAATCGTTACAACCCCCTGGCAACCACTGAATTAATGTGTTCAAGAAAGGTAAGGGGGACTTCACCCCCATCATTCACTTCATTGGTGTCAGAGTAAGCACTTGCTCCTGTAGGTACACCTGGAATTCGTCCATTGTGTTTGACTTTAATCAGTAACTTGCGTCTCGTTACATCCGGAAGCTACGTAAAACTTCATAAAAATGTAACCTGATGCATTCTTAACCACGCCCCTGAGCTTGGACAAAAGGCACGTCTTCCCAGATGTGATCACAGTGATTTGGCATTGACATTGAACACAGTGATTTGGTGTGCAATCAAACAAAGGAACACATACACATTCTTTCTTGCGCGCTCCTAACAGCGCAACCCCGAGCGATCAGGCTCAAACACACACACACACACACTCTCTCTCTAACACATCCCAACACTCCTTCAATTAATTAGTTAGTTACATTGAGCTAGATTACATATTGTGTGTTATTTTCTTATCATTGTGTCAATAAATACTTATATACACTGGTTTATTTAATGTTACACAAGAATGGACATTGCCAACCTCTTCTATTCAGAACTCCAATGACCTTCAACCATACTATTAATAAGGTAACTGTTTTTTTTTGTTACCACTGTGGAGGACACTACACTTTGTGTGGCACCCCCTAGGTGTTTAACTTAATTGATCTGCCTTTGGTTTGAATGGTTGATGCCTGTCCAATTGGGTGAGACTACCAAGATATTGTTGCTGTTGCAAGGACAGCACCAGCATGTCTTGGTGGCCCTCGCGAAGACGGTATTACAATTTACACACAATTGCACCCACATTCACCCGGCGCCTGCTCACAGGGTAAGGTACCTCCATAGTCTGGTTGACCCTTGTGAGGCTGGTACCAATTTCACCTACATTCCACTGATGTCCTCTTATTTCTCTCAGGATTGTTAAATATCTATGTGAAGCCAAATGGTTGTGATCACTCTGAACCTGATTGGTAAGCGGATTTGAGAAATTCAACTTTGCTTCAGATTATGCAGGAAATGGTGTAACTTGCTTTTTATGGTTGCATAGTTGCTATGCTAGCTAAGTAAAGGAAGCTTTGCCATTTAAACTGTTTAAGGTTATTTCAGAGTTCCATTTGCATGACATGATGGCTAGTTATCTAGCTGATGTAACAGTGTCTTCAAAATCATAACAGGGAAAGGTAAAAACCCTCAGGGTGCCTGTGCAGCTATAAACACACGCTAGCAGCTGCCAACTGTGAAGATGGTGCCCTGTGCACAAGGTAGCTGGAATAATTAAAGTCCATATTCACTTCATATTAAAATAAGTTCATATTACACACACTAGGGACTACCAACTGTTAAGATAGTTCCCTAAGCTAGAGATAGCAAGTATAGTTCATAGCTAGGTTATCTGGCAAGAGACCTTACATGTTTTACACCCCTATCGTGGAGTTTGGAGCTCCGTGGCATCCCATTAAGAAGGCTACAGTTGGAGGGGAACACACACACCCGTTTCCTTATACAGCCGCGGAAAAAATTAAGAGACCACTTCAAAATGATCAGTTTCTCTGGTTTTACTATTTATTTGTATGTGTTAAAGTAAAATGTACATTTTTGTTTAATTCTATAACCTACTGGCAACATTCCTACCAAATTTCAAATAAAAATATTGTCATTTAGATCATTTATTTGCAGAAAAATGACAATTGGTCAAAATAGCAAAAAAGATGCAGTGTCTTCAGATCTCGAATAATGCAAAGAAAACAAGCTCATATTAATTTTTAAACTACACAATACTAATGCTTTAACTTAGGAAGAGTTCAGAAATCAATATTTGGTGGAATAACCTTGATTTAAAATCACAACTTTCATGTGTCTTGGCATGCTCTCCACCAGTCTTTCACATTGCCGTTGAGTGACTTTATGCTACTCCTGGCACAAGAATTCAAGCAGCTCGGCTTCTTTTCATGGCTTGTGACCATCCATCTTCCTCTTGATCACATTTCAGAGGTTTTTTTATGGAATTCAGGTCTCGTAATTGGGTTGGCCATGACAGGGTCCTGATCTGGTGGCACTGCATCCACACCTTTACTGGCCTGGCTGTGTGGCATGGAGCATTGCCCTGCTGGAAAAAACACTTCTCAGAGTTGGGGAACATTGTCAGAGCAAAAGGAAGCAAGTTTTTCTTCCGGGACAACGTTGTACTTTGCCTGGCTGAGGTTTGTAAAAGACCATAAGGATTGAACCAAAGCGGACTGGAGGGTCTTCTAGTTCGTCTTCTCTGATGAGTCCAATTTTCAGCTTTGCCCAACACATGGTCGTCTGATGGTTAGACGGAGACCTGGAGAGGCCTACAAGCCACAGAGTCTTGCAACTACTGTGAAATTGGACTCATCAGAGAAGACGAACTTAGAAGAACCTCCAGTCCGCTTTTTTCAATCCTTATGGTCTTTTACAAACCTCAGCCAGGCAAAGTACAACGTTGTCCTGGAAGAAAAACTTGCTTCCTTTTGCTCTGACAATGTTCCCCAACTCTGAGAAGTGTTTTTTCCAGCAGGGCAATGCTCCATGCCACACAGCCAGGCCAGTAAAGGTGTGGATGGAGTACCACCAGATCAGGACCCTGTCATGGCCAGCCCAATTTCGAGACCTGAATCCCATAAAAAAACCTCTGAAATGGGATCAAGAGGAAGATGGATGGTCACAAGCCATGAAAAGAAGCCGAGCTGCTTGAATTCTTGCGCCAGGAGTAGCATAAAGTCACCCAACGGCAATGTGAAAGACTGGTGGAGAGCATGCCAAGACACATGAAAGTTGTGATTTTAAATCAAGGTTATTCCACCAAATATTGATTTCTGAACTCTTCCTAAGTTAAAGCATTAGTATTGTGTAGTTTAAAAATTAATATGAGCTTGTTTTCTTTGCATTATTCGAGATCTGAAGACACTGCATCTTTTTTGCTATTTTGACCAATTGTCATTTTTCTGCAAATAAATGATCTAAATGACAATATTTTTATTTGAAATTTGGTAGGAATGTAGCCAGTAGGTTATAGAATAAAACAAAAATGTACATTTTACTTTAACACATACCAATAAATAGTAAAACCAGAGAAACTGATAATTTTGAAGTGGTCTCTTAATTTTTCCCGCGGCTGTAGTTATGGCTGAGTGTGAATGTGTTCTATCCAATGTTTTATTAAATAGGATTTGTATGTGAAAGAGGGAGAGACACACGTTCTACCTGGAAGAGTTACTGTGCACATTACTAACTTCCAGGTGGAAAAAAATGCATTCCCATGTATGGACCGCAAATTTTACAAGATCAATGTATATACTGCAATTAAGATTAATAAGTAGAACATTTAAAGTATTCCTTAAACATTATCAAAATATTGCTACATTTTATTTCAATTTCAAGTCCAGTATCTTTGACCTCCCCAGTATTTATGCTGGAGATGATAAGGCCTTGCCACAATCACTTTTTTAGACAGGCGATTAGAACCATCACATGTAACATTTATAATCTTCACTTTTATATGGTTAGCTTACCCTCATAAAAGTCCATTGTGCACATAGTGTTAGCAACGACTGTTTCCATGTCTTCCAGGTTTTTACTGCATTGTAGCAGCTCCTCTGCCAGGTCAGAGTCTAGTTCAGTGCTACGGACCACTGGCTTCCCCAGAATAACTTGCTCAAAGCGTGGTTGGAAACAGGCATCCACTGACTGCTTGGTGATGACCACAGTGCCGGGTTTCAGGCCTGAAAGTGATACCAGAAACACAATACCAATAGCTATTGACTAGGCCAATTCTACAAACGCCCTTTCACTCCATCCAAGGTAGTATATCACACCCTTTACATTCAGAGGGCGAGAGTACAAATTTGAACCCTTATGCATGTTTGGCTTAATCTCAGTAAAGCAATGCTTCAAAATTTGAATGACATTTTACAATTACAACCTAATCTTCAAAATCGGGGTTGAACGGTCCTCTTTAAGGTACTTGTGGAAGAACTTTGTTAAGCGTGTACGATTACATTTCTGCAGTAATAAAATACTCATTAAGTGATGTGCTGTACCTATTCCACCTGAGGTTCCAATTCGCACAACTGTGACATCAGTACAGCGAGCATGGTAGAGGAGTTTGATTAGTTCATGTAGCATGATGGCTATTGAGGGAATTCCCATTCCATGCTGTAACATATGACACATGCAATTATTAGAGGGAACATAACAGCAGAAGGTTAAAAAAGGTGAATTTTCAATTAAAACAATCCATTTAGTCATTTTACCAACAGACAGAGCTATACACGGACATGCAGTCAGTACTCTGAAGTGGGCCGAGTTAAATTCTCATCAGACTGAAATGTAAGTTGTCACTCAAAAGAAAACTGTACATTTTCTTACACTGACTGAGAGCACCGGCCCCACTTTGTACATGGCATAGCGATCAGTCCCTGCACAAATGTTGGGGTAGTCAGTTTTGGGGTCAGCCAAGCCCAACTCTCGACCGATGTACTCTATGAATGCCTTCATCCTCCAGGGGCTGCCTCCCACACATACAAACTATGACAAATAAAACACTGCAGAAAATGAAAGAAGTGCATCACACAAAATTGAAACAAAAAAAAAATACTCGTATGGTCTCATTATGTATGTCGACCTACCTTGACGTCTCCAAACATTGCTGGCAAATCATGTGTGGCTGTCCCCAAGTGGAAATGGTAAAGTATATCCTCTTTCATGGCATCCAAATTAGGATTGTGCACAAGTACATTATTACAGCTAACACAGAATAGGAAAAAAATGTTTTAGGGCAAACATTACTACTTCCCTGAACTACGACAGTTTCCTCCTCAGTAAAACACATTCCCAATTAAGTACAAACATTATTGACCTGATTGATTTCTTCTACCATAATTATAACCTGCTGCAGGCTATTGTTGACAAAGGGGGCGGAATACGATAATAAGCTAAGCTTTACCAAATTAAAATAACAAAGCAATTAAAAAAAAAAAAGAGTATTTTATAACTGTACGTGCTCTGGAGCACGGAAGCAATGAGTGCGATGAGAACAAGCCAATTTCCACGTGTGATTAAAGGGGGCAAAGTATCACTGAAAACAAATGATGTAGTAGCCCACGCCAAATAATGTTATTAAAAGAGATATCACAGGAAGCACTTTTCCACTGCTGCGACGGCCTCATTATGTTCAAAAGTTATTATATAATAAATATACCTACGGTAATGAAAGGGTAGCCTACCTTTCACCTGCTCCGTTTTTCTCGTCATTAAAGCCTGGTGTCATTTTTCTTCGAAAACACAGAAGCTACTACAGACAAACTGTATTCCGGATGGTATACCCTGCAAGCAGACAGCTGATGAGTACCGATACCACATCTTCAATAGAGTAACGTGCTTACTGCCAAACATCCACAAATGGGGTTTATTCAAAACACACTACCAGGAGGCTAAAACGTGATAACTAATGATTTACCTGTGACAAGAGTAGATAGCGTGTATCCGAATATCAGTTTTCTGTTAACAGTTATGTTTGAAATAGGCTATCTGAATGCAGTTTCGTTAACTCGATTTCGACCCTTCATTCAACATCCGCTTTTGTCGTTTGGATTGGAATGGAGTACGTGACCGCGAGCTTTTGATACAAGGAAAAGAACGGAAGCCCTGCTGTTTGGCCGGTAGCCCTAACGGCGTGCTCGTGCCATTACGTTTATCAGACAAGGCTATAGATTCCCTTCTCAGGGTTAGACCAGAGTGAGAACGAATTATACCAGTCACTTTTGTTTCTAATTGTTCTGCCAGTTCTTAAGTTTTGCACTCTGACATGGGGATGAAGCCAGGTATGTTATGCATCATTCATCTGTTCAGGAATCTTGAAATAACTTATTGATTAAAAAAAATAACGACAACGACGCAACAATCATTTAGAATAATGTTTTTTTTTTTAATCATGGTGCCCAACAGTGGAATGACAGGTTCTGACTTATGTTTGGGGTCTACCAACATCACTGTGCAAATACTGCACTTAAGTGTCACTTTTCTCACTCTGTTTTCCAGGCCACATGTGCAAATTAAAAGGCACTGAGTGTAAACCAAACAAAATTAAACAAAGCACCCGCCTCTAATGAATAAACCTGGTTAGATAAACCTAAAAACATGCACTCTTGCTGATCACACAAGTTACACACCAAAAAGAAATAATCTGAAATCAAGTCTTACATAAACAAAAAAAGAGGCAAAAGGAAAGTGTGAAATTCAAAACAACAATCACAAAATATAATAAATAATAATATAGTTAAGACACAAAAAAAACACCCGCTTAACAGTTATTTACACTTCAGGCCACAATGCTTTGCAGTCTACCAGGATAGCAAACAAAAAAACAGTAGTGGTCCTTTTGGCATATCACCCACCACAGACCTACAGGTCTAAAAGTAATCCACAGATAAAAAGGATTTCTCTTCTACCTTTGCACTTTTCTTCTTAGGGAGAATTGTTCCGCTCATACTTTGCTAGGCACTAGAAAAAAAAGACAACATGAAATGTTTTAACACTAGTCATAAAGTCATTTAAAATGGCTGTTAAAAATGTTTACAAAACAAAAAAAAGATTTACTATTCCTCAGCTGAGCACAGAGTTGTCTCTGAGCACTACTTAGAGATGAAAACATACTTTGCATTATAAAAATACATCAAGGCTGTAAACATCCAAGGGTCTACCTACTTTTTCACTCCAAATGGGTAAACCTGAAGATGGTCTATATCTTTGCATCTACATAGTGCATACCGTCACTGCACATGACTGATTTCTACCTACTTTGACAGATAAGGACCTTTTGACTGATGTGCAAACTCATCGTGCTAGGTCTCCAGGAACATGCTGATGCTGGTCACCTGTAAATGGTCATGATGCTACAACACATAAATGTGCTAACACACTCCAGTGGTTGATCTTGGGTAACCAATAAGGTTGGGAGTTGATGTGTTTCCAGTTTAGAGAACAATGTGTAGCAGATGATCAGTACTGCAATATGCAGGGATTTGACCAGTGGACTAAGACTGAAATATATTATTTATTATATTATAATTTTTGGAGTCATATTTTATTAAATGCATACTAGATATAGACACCCAATATAATAATGACATGAAACTATAGATCAGTGTTATTACATTAATACATATCAGTGTCTTTCAGATAGATATGAGGGTCAGTACCAAATCTTAGATTTCTGAGTAGAAAATTCCATTTGATGCACACCAGTATGGTAAAGGGCCTTGTGACTATAACCATAACGTTACCCATTTATTTTCAGTCTCCTTATGTCTCTATCCTTTCTAATCTGTGGCATTTAGTAGGCCATGGTTTAGGTCAGTATGATCTCTTTCTGGCACCAGGATAATTATATTTTGGCTTTCCACCCAAGCCTAGTACTAAGAAGCCTGACCTTATCGCTAGGTGTGTACACGTCTGGATGCTAGGTATGAATAATGTAGAAGAAGAATGGAGAATATCTTTTTGTCACAATTTTGTGTTGTGCAGTGTTCGTTGTTGCTTCAGATTAGGCTTGTTGTTAAGTGCATGGGGATCACAAAAACAGTTTCAATAACAATTCTATTTATACGCAGATGATATTCAACCAGATGCCAGTTTTCGATAACAGTTGCAAAGGTTTTTTCACCTTCTGCCCCCTAAGCAAAAAAAAGGCTACAAGCTGACTAGATTTGACTAAACAGACCATACTAAGCCATTTCAATTTGAGTAGTCAATTATGTTGATTACATTGGGAAAACCTGACACTACAGCAAAATATTTAGTATTGGCCCCCCGCAATGGTAAATACCTAAAAGTCAATTGGATGATCATTCGTTGAGGTGCTCATTGCATCAAGCATCTTATTATAAAGCATTATATGTGTAGAAAAGTGTATGATTTTAGTGCATAAGCACCGTTGATAACTAAGACCTAAGATCTTTTACCTGGACTGACAGGTCCTCTTTTCCAGGTGATGTATTGCATAGAAAGAGCCTTCTGACATCCTGGACCCTCTAAACCAAAAGATAATGCAAGTGACCGTGTGGAATTTGTATAGCACAAAAATACACCAACGCCCAAATACACCAAAATGTATATATAATTTTGCCTTGTCCATGTGTCAGGTACAACCTAGCCAGCTGTCCTAATAACAATATTACCATGTCAATCAATATTACCACACTCATGAACTTATACTATATGCAAGCTTTTACCTGCAATGTAAATAATTGCCAGCATCAACATAGTTTTCTGTTCCATAACTCTACTTACCCTAGTAATAGTAACCTTACGAACGCACTGTATACCTACTAAGCTGTTCTACAATACTTGAATGCTCTCTACCCACCTCATCATTTATCAACATCATGTATATACCATGTTATGTTTGTATTGTACATTTACCACAGAAGATAATGGGTTTTAAAACCCCCCACTTAAAAGCCAAGGTTCTGCTCAAGGATTCTTCCTGTTAACAGGGAGTTTTTCCTTGCTCCTGTCGCCATTGTTCTTGCTCTAGGGGGGTTTAGGCCCTGGGCTCTGTAAAGCGCCTTGAGACAATTTTATTGTTTTGGCACTTAATTAATTAGATTGAGAAAATTGCTACTCCAAAACCTATATGGAATGATTTGAGAGGCACCTCAGTAGATAAGTACCTAAATATATTTTGAAATGAATGTAAACCTAGCACTTCTATTCAATTACTTTTTCCTGCATTCCTTCTGGATTTGGTTAGACAGCTGGGTTTAGGGTGTCAGTTAAAAGCTCTGCACCGCATTATAGTGAAAGTGACAAGATCAACTAATAGATTTCAAAGCAAAAACTGAATGTAACGGCAGTTAGCATACATTAGCATACATCTTTACACAATTCACAGCAGCTGTGACTGTAAGAGATAGACTTAAGTGCCAGTCTAAATGAATGGAGCCCATAGCATTTCCTTCACCCATCTCCTTCCGACCTTCTAACAGAGGACAAACACAGAGGAAAGCAATGGCAGGATTAATTAAATTATGTTATGTGATGTATATTGTGAACGTGGGAAAAAAGAAAACTCTTACCGCCTTGTCTAAAACAACTGGGTGCTCAGGTAAGAAATCAGGCCTTCTTCTAGCCATGGGAGAGCTGGCCACTTGAAGTAGAAATTCCCTGCTGTATGATATCCTTTCTGAAACCAAAAATATGCAGAATTATGAACCTAAATCCAGAGGAGTGTAGTACGGACAGATTTCATTTACATTCAGAACATTTATATCAATCAAAACATGCCTACCTTTCTTTGCAACAAGACCCTGGCTGTGTAGCTGAAGAATTTCATAAAACTGCTCCACTTCAATTCTATTAAGCTATAAAAAGATGGAATACAAAGACAAGGGATATTAAAAGATCTTACACTGGTCAGCACGATTTCGAATAATGTATGTAGGTTGTAGTGTAATCTTACAACCTAGATACTTTGACATTTCCTTTATTTCTTTTCACAAATCTAGATAAGTTGTTGCTCACTCTGCATTTAAAACTCATAATTAAATATAACTTAATTTTATACCTCAACAAACAGAATGAAGTTAAATGTTAAACCCAACACCACGAGTTTATAAACAACACTACAGTTATACAGATATAAAAACATCTTACTGAGGTGGCCTGTGATTGTGCAAAAGAATCAAAGTCTGCGTATCTCGGCTGATCTGTGATGAAGTACAACACGTTAGCAGTCATTCCACATAGATATATTAATTTATGTGTGTATAAATAGTACTCGTTCATCGATTTCTAAATAAATTACCTTGTTCAGTATTCAAGCGACGAAGTGGCCGGGCTGGCTCAAGGTGCTTCATCCGCCTCCTCGAGACTTCCATTTTCTCGTACGATATGAATGATGGTGCTTAGATATCAGGGCTGGACACAATTCGACAAAATGTCATTGACTGAGAGTAATATAATGTCATCATACGTAAGCTACACCTGTTTTGCTAAGAGCACTGTTCCGGCCGGGCACATGATCATAGATCAAACGTTACACGTCGCCTGCTATTAAAGTTTATAACGTTACATAATTGTTTCGACTTTTCATTTCTCATTTCTTTTCATTTCTTTTTTTCCCCCGAGTAAAGCAGTGGCCTTGTTTTGAGGTACTCGCACAATGCTGATGAACGATTACATTAAAACCCTAACTAGTACATTTCCATAAAAATGAAGACTAGAGCGAAAAATGTGCAATGCAACCTAGTGGACAATGGGGAGCGAGGTTTAGGCATGCTAGATGCAACTGTGATTTCAGCCACTAGGACGTTAAAAGTGACTTATAACCTTTCAAACTTAGCTAACGTTAGTTAGCAAACAGTTTTAGATGCACACTACCGAATGTATCTCATTATGCAATTCCCCTCATTCCAGACACTTTGAGGATCAAAGTAATTCTAAATAAATGGCGGACATCCTCATTTTGGCTCACATACGTTGCGAAAAAAATATATCTCCATCACTGAAGCAGTTGATCGCCGATTTGAGCTAACTATACAGCTTGAACGGTTAGTGTATTGTCTGAAAAACTTGTTAACGTTACATCAAGATACCATGTACAAAAAGTAAGCATCGTTAGTATATTTATCAAACGAGCAACTTCAGATTAAATCGAAGAGAACAGTTATCAAGTTCAACTCACATGATGTCTCTTCTCCATCCACGAGACACGCTCTCACACACCCTCGCCGTCACTCACGTTTCACCAACTAGCCTGTTGTCTGCGTCCCTTTAACGCAATGCCTACGCTAATGCTGATGGCAGTCGAGCTCGTGACACTGTTTTCGAAAGCAGAGGTGAAAATAAAATGGGACAGTAACTCGTGGTGTTTATTATTACATTTTGTCTGAGCAGTTTCAATAGACAGCCTGTAGCCAACCTCAGTCGGGTTGAACCAATCAATTTCCTACAGGAAAATACGCTTATACGTATACTCGACGACTTTTCATAAAAACCGCCTTTTTTCATATGGAGATCTTGGTTTTATTTCTTTCAGCTTGTCTCACTTTTACACCCTCTATTATGTACACGCCTCTGTGGTAAACTGCACCCCTATTTATTCTCGGGTTAAGGTAGTGCATGAGGATTTGGCTAAATGTTATCGTGGATCAATGTCTTCACAGTGGAATATTGTAGGAGACAGGCAGGCTACTACAGGTGGGCCCTAGATGATCACCAGGCATGCCCTCTATTGGCAAGGTAAAATTAATAATATAATGTGCAGACCACCTTAAGTGTAAAGGACAGGTATATTTCTTGTGATTGCTGTAGAAAAAAAAAATCTTTTGGATCTGTAGCACACATAATAGACTCTATTTGACAACTTGCATTTGTAATTATTTTACGTTATAGCATTTACAGATCATTCAACCCTTTTTAGTAACACACATGAAAAGATATTACATTTCTAATTCCACAGCGGGCCAAAACTCTCACTGTCACATGCAAGTACTCCTATCCAACAACAACCTAGTCAACCTAGTAATTATAACAAAAGAGTGTACTACAACCATCATTCAAAATACATGACAACCACAAAGAAGATACCTTTGTCAGCATTTCACTGAGGTTGTCAGGTGAGCACCTTCTTCCGTCAATGTTTTATTAAATAACACCTGACACCTGCTGAAGGCCCAACAGTGGTGTCCATACTAATGATGGGTTTGGACACATGTCAATATCAGAGACAACAACATACACACCTCAAGATACACCTCTAAAAGATTTCACATGCATACCTCAGTGTCTGGACGATGCACTGCCTGATTATATAAACTTCAATTTCATTATACTATGGCATGCCATAGTAGCCTGGATACCAGACCGAACCCCGCCCACAACATTTTTGGTCTGGAAGTTCGGTCTGGCACTGCTCCGTTGGGGAGAAAGTATCACAGATCCGAAACGGCTGTAGCCAATCAAATTGTCAGGGCGGCTTTATACGATGATGGACAGATGGCTTGAGTAGAATTAACGGTAGATTCGAAATCGTACCAAGATGGCGGCGTCTCGGGAGCCTGTTAGTGGGAAATATTTTATGTGAATTAAGCTATCTACACGACTTTTTTATGTCTACATCGACTCGGTTAGTTGTGTATGTGCAACACGAATGTTGCAGAGTATTGTAGGTCTTAACTGAAGCTCTCTAGACCATTATTGTTAGATATTTGCTAACGCATAGACCAAAAATCCATTGAAACACATAGTAGCTAGCCTCGCTGCTAATAAGTATAATGTGAGCATGCATATCTCACAGATATTGACAGCGCATTCATTTTAAAAGAGGAACTGAGAAACGCGATTAAGGCATTTGTCGATCGAAAAGATGTTTTGGCCGTCCTTCCTACGGGATCCGGTAAAAGTTGAATGTATCAGATGGTCATACTACGTTGCTCTGATTGGTTCTAGGTATCCAATTGAGCGAAGAGGCATTTTCTTTCCTGGTTCGTTGAAACACGCCCCATAATCACAGCTCAATGGAGCAGTATCAGACTCATATTCTGACTAGAATTATGAGTATGACATCGTCAGGCTAATGCCATAGGAGGGTTGGGCTGGGCGAGGTAACCCCTTCGGTGTACGAACCTGGGTGAGGGTAAAGTGTATGGCAAACTTCTGCAGACACAGTCTCCGCACAGTGCGCATGGTGCAAATTTTGTCGTCCGTACGGACTGTCTGTGTTGCAGCAAAATTTTGTGTCCATGCAGACGTATTCATAATTACTCCACAAGTTCGAAACTGAGCATTTAGTGGTTTGCATGTCCATATCCATATAGTGCATAGCATGTCCGCAGAAGTGTACCTCGACCTTAAGGGTAGGGGTTGGGGGAAGTAGAGTCCCCCGGAATTACGACCACGGATAAGGGTGACAGAATAAAAAAAGCCGCTTTATTCATGATTCTCTCAAATTTATACGCTTCTGAAATAGCAACCTCATACACAGTCAAAGTCTACCTTATGCGTGGCAAAAGGCCAAACTGCAAGCTCCACAATTTCAATTTGCTAGGCAAATTCTCCTCAACAGTATTGATAGCCTTAACAATTATTTCTCTAAGCTCTTCAACCTGTCCTCGGCCACTCAGTATGTGGAACTGTACCACCTGACTGAACTCTTCACCAGTTTCTCTACAGTAGAAGGAATCACCTCACATTAATATAAAAACCCTCTTCCACCAGTTTTCCCTGACTGATAGATACACTTCTACATTTGCTAGGTTACAGATTTCACCATCATCCTTGCCCATTTCAGATTGTCATTCATTCTTTTAACAGCTGACGTTTATTGAAGGCTCTAACACATGTCTTCTTATAACAGTAGCTGATAGTGGAGACTTTCAATAAAGGAGATAATGATATTTCTCTCTTTTTTAATGGTTTTATTAATTATAAAGTTACTGAATTATAGACCTTATTATCATTGTTGGGCCTGAATAATCTGTCATTTTCTGGATGAGGGTCTGCTACTGTTGAGCAAGCACACTGCATTATCTTATGGAAATGCATCTCTAGTGTCAATCATAACATTAACTAGCTGGTTAGAAGGGTATTTAGAATGAAGGATACACAATATATCGTCATTAAGTTATCCTGAAAGTTTTGAGTTTGGGTATAGTTTCTCATCAAGATTTAAGTTATAGATGAAAACTCTTCTTTTTGGATGAGGGGTGCCATTGAACAGACTTACATTCATTTCTTACAATCCCCATATGTCCGACTACGTTTAAAGAGTCTTTACCCACTGGATCTATGCAAATCATGTATTTTCCTGTCCCTCCCACGACATAACAGAGACACTAAGTTGACATTGAAAAGTACTGACATTAAAAAAGTAGCTTAAAAGAAATCCCACACTGAAAAAGTGAAGAATGAAGAAACAAAGAAAAGATTGTCAGAATAAACAAAAAACAATCATAACATCTTCTCAGTGGCCAAAGCTTATTTTAATAAAGTGTTTTATTGCTAATGTTCTATTTTTCAGTTTATTTTATTATTGTTAATGGCAAACTTAAAGTCTTAAAGTCAGATTCCTGCTTTCTGCACATAACTATCAAGCTATTTGCCTTCAAATATGAGACCAACCTCCTTGCTACCACACTAAAGACGACCAACCAAATACAGCCATATTTTCAAAACATATTCCAAATGCACATGCTTGGGCATCTATATTTTCATATTGTAATGTTATAAGAGAGGGGTTTTACATGAAGGTAGATCACAGATCACAAAATTCTTTCTTAAAGACCATCAAATAACAATGGACAAAAATAGTTATGTATTTGTATGGATGCTGGAAGATGCTTTAATTAAAGTACGCATTCTTCCTCCAAACTAGTGGTAGGTTTTGGCTAAATGATGGTGGTATATATTACAAAGCACAAACCACGTAATTCTTTGTCAAATCAACCTGCAGTTTTCAAGATGTACAGTACGTATTGCCAAAAGGGGTCTATTACACAAACTTTCAATTGTCTAAGTCTAAGACAATAATTGACCTAAAGTGTAGCATTTTAATAAGCATTGTTTCCTTAAAATATGCACCTCTTAACCCTCTGCACCTCTTTTGGAAGTTAAATTAAATTTTAATTATTTATATTGCCTGGCTTCTCTTAATGTGCTTAACAGGGCTGTGGCCTAAGCCTTGAGGGGAAGCATAAATCAATGGTCAGGAAAACAAACAGGAAGAAACCTTAAGGGTGACGGTGGGTGGTTACACAAGGCCAGTACTTACAGATCACTTTGGTATTTTCTGGATACTCCCTAGGTACTGGAAGTTTTCACATTCAATGACCTCACCTGCACCTGATATCTGAAACTGCCGTCTACTGTTGTGACTAAAAATATTGGGACCCTTGCATTTTTTTCAAATGATGCAATAATTTGTATGTGTATATATACAGTATATTATATATATATTAAAACATTTTTTTTATGATAATTGTGGAATAAAAGCATCTTGGCATATTGCAAGTGCATTTCTTTTGCCCCTACCCCATCCCCCTTGTCAAAATTAAGCTATGCTCAGTCTTAATGCTATGCTCTACGCCTGATTTCCCACCCGTCAACAGATTTAGGAAATCACAGACCAAAGCCCTAGATCGGAGGAAAAATGCCATTTACTCAGCGCCTGCAAATAGGTGCTTGATAGCTGTTCAAAGATGTGATCAGAGAGACACGCAGAAGACTTGCAGACACCTGACAGATATCTATCAGGCCTTTTGAATAAATACCGGGATAAAAAAAGTGTGTCTGTATATCACGATTTGTGACTATAAAAATGTTTTACACAAATAATTTCCAATATTACAAATCCACCCTACACCTTCAAAGCTATTCCACAGGTAGAGATACTTTTGTCTCTGATTTGGGGATGCTCAGGTTTGAATCAGCAATATCATTTCACTATCCACAACTGATTGAAAGTTGCCATTATTGTCTTTTTCTTATCAAGGTGGAAGAAGACTTTGGTATAGATTAGGCTGGGCCGCATAAGCAAAAGCTACTTGACTGCCTCAAGACCTGACTGCTGAGGAGACAGCAAGACTACCCAACTTGGATGTGTCCCTCATGGATGCAGTTGAGGTTTACACTGCAACAGTTGGGATGAATGGACATCGTTGGAGAATTACTGTAGCTTAAGAAAAATAATAAAATAAAAAAAACATTTCCAAAAACATCTGACATTTTTTTCAACATTTTGGCATTTAATGTATGTACTGAAAAGCAAACAAAAAATATGGTGTCAAAGTATACTGGTGTGAAGCAAACCAGACCTTCTGGGCTGCATATAGCATATTGTTAAGCAATGCGACTACCAAATTCATGTAGTTTAACATAATTCAGCACTTTGTCTTTCATGTTTCTATTATACCGTCCAATGCATGGCCATTCACTTTCTTTATCCAGGTCAATATGCCCCTCTTTACCATTTGATTGGTTGAAATCCACAGTATGAGCACTTTAATTCTGGGGATTTTAATGAATGTAAGTTAAGTTGAATAGCTGGCTGCCTTGTGTGGGATGTGTTGACCAGATATCAATGTCAAAGTGCTTTTTTTTTGTCACATGCACCAAATAGCTGAGCGTCATCAGAGCAGTGAAATTATTGTGACCTGGCAGGCAACATCTACATAGTACAAGGGCATAAAAGATCAAATACAAATATATAACATATAACATAATATAAGAGATGTGCTTCAAAACACAATATGACAATAACTGATACGGAAGAAGAAACATTCATTTCATGGTTATTCGATACATTTGGCCTATGCAGTAAATTCATTGTTTATTGTTGTTAAAGCCTTTTTAATGAGTTCGGTTTTAATATGCTATGCATTCAGTTAAAAGATGAGACAGTCGGGATTCCATCATTTGTGTGGAAGCAGAGTCTGAGGCAGTTCTAAACTAGTTTGGAGAGTACGAGGATAGTGCGTACACACTGTGAATGAGGCCCATTTTCTGGTTTGTTTCCTTGTAAAGAACAATTTCAAATGTAAAACTATACTATGGCTTGGCTGAATCTTAGTTTTTATAATTATTACATACATTATGCGCAGCTAACTTACATTTCTAATTATATATTAAATCAACACAAAGTCCAGAGTAAACCTTGCCTGTGAGACTATATAATTTTAGTAAATGATGTGTGCCTAAGAGGATGCAGTAAATGATGTGCGCCTAAGAGGATGCAGCAGCACTCTCATCAATGTTGTAAACACTGCTTTGATTCACACACAAATACATATCCGTTTGTGCAATTTAGTTGCAAATGTCAATTCTGGCAATGCTTGAATATAAAGTACATTTAGGTACTGAAGCTCGTTTATTATGACAGTTAGCAAGACTAGATAACTCACCTGTGCTTTGGCAGAAGGAATCATTTGTGCAGTGGGATCCATGACAGACTGCAGGGAAAATACTGTAACTGCACGACATTGTTTGGTTGAACCACTTTTTGAAATTATCTGCTTGCTCCCACAAAGAAGTCTTGCCCCTGGGCTCTGTGATCAGTTGGTGTAACAATATTCCTGATCGGATAGCCAAACCTGAGCATCCCTGTTGGCTATTCAGGAGAAGTGATTCAACGGTTTTGTACCTGTAGAATAGATTTGTAGGCCTACCTGTAAAATACATTTTAAACTGTAGAATAGGTATAACTGTAGGACAAATTTGTACCCACAGAATAGATTTGTAAGAGTAGCATGGATTTTTAACTGTAGGATACATTTGTAATATTGGGAATTTGTGCAATAATGTTTAGTTACAAATTGTGAAAAAGAGACAATTATTTTGTCCCTATTTTAATTCCATAGCAGGCTAAATATTTTGACCTGTCAGCAAGTGAAGTGTTGTGACGGCAGTGAGTGGAGAGCAGAGAGCGCAAGGCATGGGCTGCAGTCGGATAGTCTTTTTTGCTAAGGAAGGTAGCTAAATTGAGTGAAATGACCCGGAAGAATGTAGGTGGCAGCCATGACGAGAGCTGGTTGAAGTCTTTAAATGCTTAGGAAAGGTGCTTCAATGCCCCCTTTCTTATCCCCTTTAGCATAGGGTAGACTGGACCATCTTTTACAAAAGGAAAGGAGATAAAACCATACTACAGCTGTAACAACATTTTAAGACCCATGTCAGTAACATCAAGCGTCGCATAATCACATAGCCTAATGTAAGTGCAGTCATATTCTCTAAGCATGCACAGCAGTTCTTATGAATCCTCCTTGAATTCTGTTTAAGGTTTATTCTGTTAAAAGGAAGGTTTTCCTTATTGCCTTGTACTTTCTGTAGGGGGGTGAGACCTTGGGCTCTGTAAAGTGCCTTGAGCCAAGGGGAATTGTGTGCTACTTGCATCAATACAATTGAATTTATTTGAATGTGCAGATAAAAATGCTTCAGTTACTTTCATAGTTTAAAAGTAACAACTTTATGTGTTCCGTTCTTATTATTGTTACTTTTAACAATACCTGTTGAAAAAAAAAGCCAAGCTAGATAATGATATCAGGATAAAAATCATCAAACATACCAGACATTCAAATAAAGGTCTTTACTAGAGCACGCCATGTCATATCCTAGGCTGATACAAATATAACAATGATCATTCATTACTTAACTGTGGCCATTATCATTTTGTTGTGAGGCACTAGACATGGAAAAGCAAAAAAAATCATACATTGGGAAAACCACTTGTACATGAACATTACTGCATCATATGCCCAGTTCAGATTTTAGTTGTTTAATATGGAAAGATAAAGACTAAAACTAAGCTGACATATTTGTCTTTGAGCCCAAACATCAAACACAATACAAATATTACTCTAGATTTGCAGTTTCATATCTTGCTATAATCATTCAAACTTCACTGATACCTTTCTCTTCCCAATGGGCCTTCCATGCAATTCTTTAACAGCAGTTAATGCTTCACGGTGCGATTCAAACACAACTGTAGAAGAACTGTTCAAACCACTTCTGTCACACTGTACTGTCACAGATCCAGGAATCACTCTGTAGCCATAGCAGAAATCATAGATCTCGTCAACTTTGATCCGTGTTGGCAGATTTGAAAGCTTCACACAGCTTGGTTTATCAAACTGCTGCCCAGAAGACACAAAGCCTTGATTCGAGGGGCCCTCTCCTCTGCCTCCAAAAGCATCAGGGTGATCTAACTGCAGGTCATACTGGCCTCCTCTTCGCCCAAAAGTGTGAAAAGGCGTATCATGATGGTGTGGGTGGATGTCTGGTGGAGCCAAGCCATCCATGTACACTTCGTCTGCAGAGAGATTAGGTCTGCGATCTTGCGTTGCCGGATATCTCATCTCACCAGTTTCCCTTGGAATGTCATTCTGGCCAAAACCTGCCGAGTCAGAGATACCAAACTCTCTCATCTGAGCCCGGGTGATGCACTTCAACATTACCTCTGAACCCAAAAAACGTTGCCCATTCAGAGACTGTGCCATCGCTGCCTCATTTTCAGTTTGAAAAATGAGCAGTGCTTCACCAAGTCCAGCTCCATGTTCATCTCGTAGCAGAATAAGGGAATCTTCTGAAATTCTAAAGCCATGGAAGAAGTCCATAATCTCCACCTTGCGAACATCAAAAGGGAGATTGCGCACATAGAGGCAAACTCTGTCTGAGTCAAAGCCCTCTTTGCTGTGGGATGGTGATATTTCACCAGAATGTCTGGGCCTCTTTTGGTCATCTAGCTGCTGGTTCATTGACTGAAGCATGGCAATCATCTTCTCTTTAGAAATAGGAGCTACAGTCACGGTTTTGTTGGCCAACTGTTCCTTGTGGCGAGACAGGCCGGCACAATAGTCCCTTAGACCACTGAACAAGACAAAAGCAGCCCTTGTTCTTTTCCCATATTTATCATTAACATGAATGATCTGATCATCCTTCAAGGGAATGGGGTGGAAAAATCCTTTTATGTCCCTCTTCTCCACAGCATAAGAAATGTTCTCTACCATCACACAAAACTCCTCCTTAGAAGGAGAGGAAGATCGTGAACGGTATGCCACAGGTGAGCGTGATTTTGGGCGATCAGGTACATGTTTTCTTGAAGTGTACGAAGGGCTTGGCTTGGGACTGTACCCATTGGGGTCTATTGCTGGTTCACTGCCTCCACCTGCCTCCAGCCACTGCTTCTCAGCACTTGGATTGACGCGAACGTACCGAGATCCAATGTATTCACGGTCCCTCTTCAGACCCTCAGCAGCATCCTGGCTTGTTGCAAGTTTCACCAGGCCAGAACCGTTTAGCATGTCCCGATTATTTCTCAAAAGAATTATGTCATCAACCCGCAATCCCTCAAAAAATTGCAGCACATCTTCCTTTGTGACTGAAAATGGCATGCCGAACAAATGCAAGTACACGTTATCTTTGCTATCTGGTCCAGGTTGCCTTATCTGACTGCGTCTCCCACTGGAAAGTGACCCATTTCCCGCCTCTGGGTGAAGATTTCCATCTGCTCTTGGTCGCTCCATGGAAAGTTTCCCACCAAAAGACAATGGTTCAGCTTCTGCAGGTCGACCACCGTCTTTGTACGTCCTCCTACTATTGGCCTCTGGCTTCTTAGTGCTTGCCTCAAGAACCTTTTGCATCTCCGATCTGCTACTCAGCAGTAAGTTAACAGGGGACCCCTTAATGCAACCGCCCGAGCGACTCATTGCACGCCTGGCATCTTCATCAGATGCAAAGATGATGAATGCTTCCTCAAGCTCGCCACCAACGATATGCACCCCACCATCTGGGATTTTGAGGCCAGTGAAGAAATTGCGAATATCCTCAGAACCTGCCGTGATTCTGAGTCCCTGTAATCGGATGACCACAGCCATAACGAAGAACAAAACAACAGCACCTGCAGACAGAGAGGCATACAAAATAGCATTATTGGTGACGCAACAAAGCCACCACACCAACTTCCAGGACCTTCTTCTTTATGCTGTCTCAGCACCAGACCAAACACACTTGAGAAGAGCGGGATTAGCTACACGCTGACCATTAAACAACACTTTTTCTACAGTGTAACCAAGTCCACTGCATTTACACTGAAGAACATTAAAATGAAACCTTGAGGATAGATTTTTAGAAATTCACAAAAGGGTAGCTCGACATCCTGCCAAGCCGCCCAAACTGTGAACAAGTTAGTTAAACTGACAGTATCCGTCCAGCTCATGCAGAATCATCCATCAGCCTCCAACCACTTTCTGTATGTTAATTGGTTACCACATAGCAAATACTTTGATAATTCCATAAAAGCCTGAAGATGCATTCTGTTGTTTTTCCGTCTCAAAACAACATGCTGTTGTCCATTTCATACAAGCTAAAAAAGGCTAATTTCATTCAATTGGCAAACTGGTGAGGGAGTTGTGACATTGAGTGTCCCAACGCACCAATCCCAGGATAAAATTCTCCTCACAATGACATAAATACCGTTCCGTGTTTGTCTCTTCACAGAAAAAATGTCACCTCAAATACTTTCCGCTGAATATACACATTAAGTGTAATGCATGTTGTATTCATTGTAATTCCCTCATCCAAATACATGTTATGTAGGTAGCATAACACACCAAAGCCAAATCAAACCATGCCCACATGGAAGCACTTCATACACACAGAGAAGCATTTACAAACACTCCAGAAAGGTACCATTGGCAAAAATATGTTACATCCAAGCACTACAAAGACCCACAAATCTAAATCCCTCACAGCACACTCCTCACCCTATTTACGGTGCAACAATGAAATGTCGATTACACAGCAGGACCACGCACAATACATTGTCAGTATTCCCCAGTAGCATAGGGGTAGTTATGGGCGTTACCATCATTCAGATACTTCCAGATGACACTAGACACCATTTTCTAGTGTAATGATGCTGAGTGATGTACTACCAGCTCTTAAAACTGGCAAACAACAGGAAAACTATCATCCTAGAAGTAACAGACATCCTCTTTGTAGTCCTGCCACTATAGGAATAGAAGATTATATGTGTATATAATCAGATTCAGAATCTCATATCTTAGTAGCAAACAGTCCAGTTGAGAAAAATATGAATCTCCTAATAGTCACAAGAGGCAATGATAACCTCCTCTTAGAGCCATTCAAAATTACCATAACAAATCCATTTTGTAGAAAATACCCAAAAGGGAGAACACTGGCAAGCTTCCAACCTCCTTTGGATTTCACTGCTCTCTGTTTTACCCAAATCTGTGCGTTGTTATGCATCTGGGCATATGAGCATCAGTATGTTAGCAACAAACATAGTCACTTGAATTACAGATGGCTGCGGAGCTACCTGTCAAGGTAGTAGATAGATAAACATTTGAACATGTGCCCAGTGTACATAACGGGCCTAAACAAAACTCCAGCCAATTTCAACCCTACATGCCTGAATTTCCAAAAACCCAATTCCTGTGATTTGTTCATGGGATCCATAATAAAGAAATGCCTTAAGAATGCAGATTGTCAAAGTTCAAATAGGCCAGAAAACACTCGCTTAGCCATTGCTCATCAGCTTTGAAGAGAGAACCTATGCAACAATAGTAATAGACTGGAATCCTCTTCGCAGACAAACTAAGTTCAATGAAAGAGCACAGAGCAAGAAGCACAATTTCCGGTTTCAAACTGCATGTCAAAAGATGACACCTTTTGCTACATCGCTCAAATGGCTACCATCCTCTACAGTCTTATGCCAACATAGGCGCGCATACAGATCAAACATCGGTCCCGCAATTGCATTTATTACATGCACAAGAATATATTCTCAGACCCCCAACTGAGAACTTGTCGACTGTCAAAGAACACCTTTGCAAAGTTTTGCCATGTTTGACAGTAAGACACGCACGCCAGACCTGAGACCTTAAATCTCAGGCAGCCACAGGAATGAGCATCACCGTAGGCTACCCTGATAGCCTAACCACGGCGTCTTCAACTGGAAAATTCACCACGATGTTGTCTAGTTAGGCAGAGAACAAAGAAAGCCCAGTAACGTTACACTACATTTTTTTTTCCCATTCTCGTGCTCGGGTAATAGCGTTAACCAAACGTATTTTAGCAACCCATGTTTGGTAGGTTAGAGAAACGTTCGTGTTAAATTATCGCTCAACGTAGTTTGATTAACGTTTTATAAAGGATGAATATCGTAAGAATCGTTTTCCAGAACATTTAATTTCCTGATTGAAAAAGACCTAGAAAAAAAGGTTAGTCAGTTCAGATGTAAATAATAAACGTTAGCCTAAATTCGTTAGGCCCTCATGCTTAGCTTGGAGTATTCAATATACATACATGTATGAACGTCAGCTAGCTACTTTTTTGCTAACTAGGCAAGGAAACCTTTGCTGTCTAAAAAAATCAGCAAAGCACTTACGCTGATCACGAATAAAAAACAACCTTCTTGGTAGGTTGATCGATTCCGTAAATACGGTGTACAATTGTAGGAGCGAGTGGCCTAAAAACCTGCTGCAACATCTACAATAAACCCGTATTTCTGGTTAAGTTACACGAGCTGATAGAGCAGCTGCGTGTACATTTCAATATGGCGACCAGTGGTTTTTCTATTGCTTCAAAATAAAAGTCGAGCACTCTTTAGTATCTTCTTCTTCTGTAGTGTTTACTGGCAGTTTACAAACAATGCGCACTACCGCCATCTACTGGATGTCAAAATAATAATAATAAAGGAAAAACAACAGAAAACAACAACCTTAAAGGCACCCAGGGTACTGTTCGGCGACGCTCGCTAAGCGGTTTAGCGAGCTAAATTCCAGGCTAAAAAAAGACAACACCGCTTTAGCCAGTTCGGCGTACCAACTTTTGCTCAATAACCATGGTAATGAATCGCTTAGCACTAACCTGCTCCAGGGCAGGCTAACCAAAGTTTAGCTGGCTAAACTTGCCACACCCACGCCAAAAGGAGGGATCCCATTGACAAGGAGTCATATTATAGTTTGATTAGCGTAGGAAGAGTTCTTTGCGATCGCCAGGAAGATCCATTTCTCCATCATGATGAGTTCTTGTATGAGCGCTACCGATCCACCCGACAAGGAATAATTAATTTAAAAGACCTTCTCGAGTCATTTATTGAATACAACCACCGTCGAACATTGAATGTCTTCACTTTCTTGCGAGTGCCTTCATTTTTGTAATGTCGGCGATGCGGAGAACAAAGCACTCATAATTATATGACATTGGTACAGTTGATAAACCAGAAATAACTTTCATTCGCAGCCTGAGACGTGATTTTTAGTTTGCACATTAATAGCCTAACGTTTTCTTTGATCCCAGGTAATTTGAGAACATAACCCACCTCCATTACGGAGATATTGGCTAAAGTTGTTTTACCTACTTTAACTTACATCATTGCAAACATTTAGTTTTGCAAACGTGTCTAGTTTTTGTGCAGTAGTGAATGGTGGATGGTGGAGGTGGATGGTAAGGTGGATGCATGATAAGAAGAGAGAAATAAACACAATTTATTTGCATTGCTTCAATTTATTGAATTTCTCACATTTAGTCATTTAGCAGACGGTTTTATTCAAAGCAATTTAAAACTACAATTCTTACGAAGGTGAGGGGAGTCCAACCGGAGATCTGCTGCACGCAAGTCATACGCTCTACCCGCTGCACCAAAGTCACATGTTCGGCATGAGAAAAGATATCACTTCTTAGACAGCCTATATACAGTTTCTTTAATGCTGTCGTAGTCGCAGCAGTGTTGAATTTTGACATGATTATGGTCTTGAATTCTTCATAATGCGTTCATGGTAACATCCTGCCTTAGCGGAGAAAAAAATGACCCTTTTTCTTTGAGTTTAGACTATGGTGCCGTTATAAATGTCATGGTTTTGGCGATCGACCTCTCCTGCCTTTTGAAGAGGGACGTGCACGCGCAATTTAGCTGATGATTTTAGCCTGGGATAAATTAACGAGAGGTTAAAATAAATTAGCGCCCTTCACCAGACGGGCTTGGCCTGTTCTCAATTAGCGAGCTAGTTGCGAGCTAAATTAATTATCTTAGCTTCAGTTGTAAACAGGGCCCAGTGCAACTTTCGAGGCAAAAATAAACATTACATTTCTAGTCATTTTTACACGTAGTAAGTTTCAATAACTCCATACCATTACATATCGACATTCAATGAGCAAAGATGAGACGTCGTTGTGTAGTGAGAACTGATAGAAAATCGTAAACAACAACAATCTTTATTTATTAGTGCCACCAATAAATAAAGCAGGATTCCCGTCTGCAATTCTCGAGTTTTCCGAAGGCGTGACTTCACTATTTGCGAGCACATGGTTCTATTTCATGATGGCGGATCTAAGTTGTTCTGAGACGAAGACGAAGAGAAAGCGTGGTCGACCTCGTGTTTTTATTACACCACAGAAAAAAACAGAAGTTTCATAAGAAGCATATGGGTGTCGTGTGCTCTTGGGCGACAGATTTGACAAATGGAGGAAGCTAAGCGAGAGCTAAGCGAGAAAATCAGTTCTCACCACACAGCGACGTCTCATCTTTGCTCATTGAATGTCGATATGTAATGGCATGGAGTTATTGAAACTTACTACGTGTAAAAAAGACTAGAAATTGAATGTTTATTTTTGCCTCGAAAGTTGCACTGGGTGCCTTTAAATCCTATTTGCTAATTTGCTTCTGTAATGAATGTTGGCTGTCAATTGTCGAGAATGTAGATCAAAAAAATTATATATATATATATATATATATATATACAGTACTGTGCAAAAGTTTTAGGCAGGTGTGAAAAAATGCTGTAAACTAAGAATGCTTTCAAAAATGGAAGTGTTAACAGTTTATTTTCATCAATTCTTCATAAATTAACAAAATGCAGTGAAGGAACAGAAGAAAATTCTAAATTAAAACAATATTTGGTGTGACCAACCTTTGCCTTCAAAATAGCAATTCTTCCAGATACACTTGCGCACAGTTTTTGAAGGAACTCGGCTGGTAAATTGTTTCAAACATCTTGGAGAACTAACCACAGATCTTCTGTGGATGTAGGCTTCCTAAAATTCTTCTGTCTCTTCATGTAAACCCAGACAGACTCGATGATGTAGAGATCAGGGCTCTGTGGGGGTCATACCATCACTTGCAGGACTTTCTGTTCTTCTTTAAGCTGAAGATAGTTGTTAACACTCTAAGGTCCAAGGCCTTTTAGACTTTTCTAAGTTGTCTGACATGCCTTGATGTTTTTGTACATTTTGCTTAACTTAAAACATTGATGCACAAATGGAATATATGATTCTATTCTAGACGACCTCAGCAATAATATCATGTTAAGGAATGTAGTAAAAAAAAAAAGTTTAATTTAAATCAAATGTAAACATACCCTTGGAAAATCCTTGTTTCAGAGGTGCTCAGACTTTGTACATAAACACATTGTAAAGATTTATTCACAAGACTTTTTATTTCTGAGCCTTGTAAACATAGGTGTTGGCTAAACACATGTTAGTTTAGCATTCAGAAAGTATGTCTTGTTTCACTACCACATATTTATAATTTCAGAGTGTCCTGTACCATTCCTAAATCTGTGCCCCTACAAATGCATATTGATGAGTTGGTGTGAACAAACCTGTGACACCTCTCGCTAAGACAAAGGCCATATCCTAATGGCCCTAGAATGTCTTTGTGGCCCAAACCCCCCGGAGTGAATCTTGCCACATCATGACCCAATGGAGATCACTGAATCACCATCTCCTTATCATATGAATAGCTGTCATTTGCTAATGGGTGGGTCCTTAGCAGCAGAAACCCCACTCAGATACTAGAAAGTGCAACACATCAGTTCTATTCCCCTGACAAAGTGTTTATTTATTTTAAAATTTTGAACTGTATATATTATAAAAGAAAAGGGTTCAATGTTTCCGTGGTTGTTCTTTTTATGTCTCTAAGACGAAAACTCGCAGAGCTTTACATTTTTTTTGACAAAAAAATAAAAATATCCCGTACGAGGGATATAGACCTTAGACAGTTAATGACATTGGCTGTATGTTTGGGGTTATTCCTGCTGAAGAATACATTTGGTGCCAATCATACGCCTCCCTGATGGTATTGCATGATGGATTAGTATCTGCCTGTATTTCTCAGCATTAAGGACACCATTCATTCTGACCAAATCTCCAACTCCACTTGCAGAAATGCAGCCCCAACCTGGAAAGGAACCTCTACCATGCTTCACTGTTGCCTGCAGACTCTCATTATTGTACCTCTCTCCAGCCCTTCGGCGAACAAACTGCCTTCTTCTACAGCTAAATATTTCTAATTTTGACTCATCAGTCCAGAGCACCTTCTGCCATGTTTCTGCACCCCAGTTTCTATGTTTTCGTGCTTAGTTCAGTCACTTGGCCTTGTTTCCTTGTCGGGGTAGAGCTTTTTGGCTGCAACTCTTCCATGAAGACCACTTCTGTCCAGACTTCCCCGGACAGTAAATGTCTGTACCTGGGTACCACTGGTTTCTGTCAGTTCTGTGCTGATGCCACTGCTTGAAATCTTCCGATTTCGAAGGTAAATAAGCTTGATGTGTTTTTCATCAGCTGCATTAAGTTTCCTTGGCTGACCACTGCGTCTACGATCCTCAACGTCTTCTTCAAAAGAGCTTGAACTGCACATTTTGAAACCCCTGTCTGCTTTGAAATCTTTGTCTGGGAGAGACCCTGCTGATGCAGTATAACTACGTTGTGTCTTGTTGCTGTGCTCAGTCTTACCATGTAAATGGATAAAAAATAAACATTTATTGTTCACATTTTTCAAAGCATTCTTAGTTCATAGCATTTTTTCACACCTGCCTAAAACTTTTGCACAGTACTGTATATATATATATATAGTAATAAAGGAAAAGCAACAGAAAACAACAAACTTAAATCCTATCTGCTAATTTTGTTTCTTTAATGAAAATAATCATAGCACTAGTTATGTTTTCTGACCTAGGCTGACCTAATATGGTGTCTAATGAAAATACCTTCTTGACTTTCTCCACTTCCCTCTTTACTTTTTCTCTTTGTCTGGAAAATTTTAAACACCATAAAAGAACATGTTCAACATCTTCTGTTATTGCACAAATCTCACATTTTCCAGATGGATGTTTACGTATTGTATGCAAGTTGCTATTTAAACCAGTATGGCCTATTCTCAGCCTTGTGAACCAAACCTCCTCCTGTCTGTTCGAGTAGCTGGATTTGCTATTTGAAATATCGTTTTAAATTTTGTACAGGTGTCTACCCTTTACCTCCTTATCCCATTCTGTTTGCCATATGATTTTAATTTTTATGAATTCATTTTGTGTTGAATGAGTACCTTGATTTCTGACTTACTGAGTGGAATGTTTAACTGAATAACCTCTTCTTTTGTTGCCTCTTTTGCCAGCTTATCGGCTTTCTCGTTTCCATCTATTCCTTTATGGGCAGGGACCCACACAAACTGAATTGATATTCCCTGTTCATTGGTTTTAAAAATTATGTTGTTAATTTAATTTAATAAGTCCTGTCTGCATGATGATTCTCCACTTTGAATGGATGTGAGAGATGATAGAGTCAGAACAAACAACTGCCTTAGGGGGCCTGATTTCTTCTATCCACTGTAATGCAATTATAATTGCCATCATTTCAGCTGCAAATATGGACAAGTGATCTGATGTTCTATTTTTGATACAAATTTCATGATCAGGGATATATACTCCTATTCCCTCTTTAGTTTCTCTTTCCATCGTAGAATTTAAAGTAAAAAAACGATATGTGCTCCCAAATGATAAATAATCGTACAAGCAATTTTGTGTACTTGTAGGTTGTGAAAGGTCATGGAAATTGAATTAAAGTCCTTGAAAAGTCATGTAATAGTTTTGAAATGTTTTCATTGCCCGTGTTTGTCCCGGTAATGGAAACACAGCTACTGCAGGTCTTTACATAGTAATGTATAAGTTGCACTATTACTCATTAGCAGTATTAATGGAAATATGTATCTTTTTCAGGTATGTGGTCCTTGATTTCTTGATTTATAACAGATTAAATGGGGGGAAACTAGACGTAACGCAAAGCGTTACAAAATATGACCGACGAACTGTTAAGTAGGTTTTGGCACAGAATGAGTCATGGTTGTCAGTGTGCTTGTGTGTTTTAATGTGTTTTGTGTGTGTAAATTGGTTTGTGCTTCATTTTTATGTATTAAAGGAATTATTTGTGATAGATTTTGATGATTTGGTCATGTTATGTTTTGTGTACTACTTTTTTGTGGATTGTTTTGGTATATTTTGCTTTTGCAATGTAGTTTGTTAAAACAGGTCACATAAAGAGGTGTGGAAACAAAGTGAAGTTTCCAACCACAAACAGGTGGCGCTATAGGTGATATCAGTCAGGCATATGTACGCGTTCGGGCTGGATCCAGCGTCCACCCTAGGACATTTTCTCTGGATCAAACAATGTACGCAAGAGTTATAAGAGACTTTGTGTTTTGTGGCAAGCACTGGCAAGTTGGCAAAGTTTGAGGGTCTGCCACAGCCACACCTTCCGACTAATGAGAAAATCTTATACAACTTTTAGTCGCCCACGGCTGAAGAGTAACCTGACCACATTTCAAGGCGTTACCATTAAATTTGTCGGAGGAGTTCGATCAGATGGGAGGTGTGCAAACACCGTCAAAGCGCATCTTCCACTCAAAATGGCCGACTTCCTGTGGACCTGCCACCAGAGCATCAAGAGACTTTTTAGTACGTCCAAGCATGATGAAGACGTGTACCAAATTCCATCAAGCTACGCCAAAATAACCCCAATGTGCAGGGTTTTTTGCAATGTTCTAGGGGGCGCTACAGAGCCATTTTGCTCCATCCATGGACAAAAACTCTACTGAAGATGGACGGTTACAGGCTTGATGTCCCTGGCAAATTTGGTAATTTTTCGAGCACTTTGACATATATGCGATTGAGTTATAAGACACTTTGTTTGACAGTTACAGGCTTGATGTCCCTGGCAAATTTGGTAATTTTTCAAGCACTTTGACATATATTCGATTAAAACACCTCATTTTTGCTTTTTAATGTTCAACTAGGTGGCGCTATACATGTAATGACTGGTTATGGTATGGGTTGACATGGCCCCTTGACACAAACATACAAGAACAATTTGGCCCTCCAAGCCCGTACGGTTCTCGGGATATTCGAAGAAAACTGTGTCGGGCCACCTACAGGCCAGTTGGTGTATGATCATATAAATCAATTTATTTCATGCCCCCCCGTGAACGGAATTCCACGAAACTTAACGTGCAGTCAGAAGGTGTCATAGTGATCCCACACCTCCGATTTCGTGAAGTTCTGACCTTGTCAACTTACAATTAAAATGTTTTACAACACTCCATTTTTGCTTTTTCATTTGTAACCAGGTGGCGCTATACATGAAATAAGTGGTAGTGGAATGGTTGACGTGGCCTCTTAAGACCAACATACAAAAAAAATGTGGTCCTCCTAAGCCCTACGGTTTTCGACTTATTCACAGAAAACTGAATCTCCCCACCCTCTTTAAAACGGGTCCAGTCCGACGGGGGTGCAACGGATCAAAAAGAAAATCAATGGTTCCACGCTCATCTAGTGGGGCTACATGCCCACCAAATTTCGTGCACCTCGGTGTTTCAGTGTCCCGGGAATCGTTGACAGATAATCGGCAAACAGAAAAAGAAAAAGGAAAAAAAATGAAAAAAAAACTACGACTAAACCTATAAAGCGCTGCGGCGGTCATAATTATATATATATATATATATATATATATATTTAAAAAAACACCTATAGCTAAGTTCAGCTAATAGGCTACCTTCTCATTTCATGTGGTTATTTGCAAGAAGAGTCTGCTAAAATAAAAAAATTCACAGTTGCAATATAGAATGTGGTTATCTAGGGTAGTTAGCAGCACAACAGGTATCGTGCAAAACGTTGATACATTTTCATGTCCACTACTCCTTATAAAATGTCGTCACGTGATAACCCCCCAAGGAGTATGTTCTTTTTGGCTGAATGAAAAGGCAAAGCTATTTCAAAGCCCTCTTTAAGGCAATATTATTTCCTGCAATGGTGCCTTGATGCAGTCAATGTGCTTATACAAACCTACGTATATGGTGAACTTAGAGGCTACCAGAAAACTAAACATCCAGCTTTTAACTACATAAACATGAATAAAACACTGTAAGGTAATTTTTTGTATATATTTATTAGACACAGAATTCAATAATTCTCATGTAGGTGCAAACACAGGGTCACAGAACCCACTGAGTAAAAAAAGAGCAATACAAAAGTGAAATAGTAAGAATACAAAAGAGCCACAAAAAAGTGAGAGATATTTATTTATTTAATTTTTTTAATTTTTTTTTACAGTTCCACAAACTATATTGTTATGTTTTTTTTTTGCAAGTGATTTTGTCTGAAAATACTGTCTACGACAGTGTTGAACTCATATCAATGTGCATCATACTCCTCCACGACTTTCAGGAGAGTTTCAACAGCCTGCTGAAAGTCTTGATCCTCCACACCATAGCGTTCATACCAGTGTAGATAAGCTCGCACACAAATCATCTCTTTGGTTCGCTGTACCACGTGATCGAGCAAAGAGGTAACACTGCTGTGATTGGAGCAAACCGTAAGAAGGTGTGCATTTGGTGACAAACCAACCTCATTACAAGGATCTGAAAATAAGCACAGAATTCCACACTTTTATATAATATATTATTCTATAATATTCAATAACGAGAAAAAAAATGCCCTAAAACCTCTGGTGAACACTGAATACCTGTCCAGTGATCGACGGGGAAGGGGTTCCATGCTACACAACGATGTCCTCGCTTTAGTTTATTTACTGCACTGGACATTATAAAAGAGTTGTCCAGGTCACCTCTTGCCACTGCAAGGACAGCCCGACTGGTGTACTGAATTCAACTGATAAGGAGGGTCTGTCTGAAGGATTAGTTTGCTGAACAGAAAAAAAGCTAATGAAAGACGCATGTCTTTTGCTATGCAGCCTTTTTCTGACTAATATGCTCTTATTAACAAAAATTTGGAATGATGACACGGAAAGGGGTTTAAGTTAGCGTGTAATGGTCTTGAACCACCATGCGGCACACAACGACCCAGGTGAGATCTGAAATGAGAATCCAGGTAGATGCAGGCATATTGTTTTTGTTTCTCGGCATTTAAAAAGATACAGGTCTCCCTGCGAGAGACACCTGTGGTACAGACTGGAGAGTACTGCTTGCCAAACTGTCCCATTTCAGTTTTTCTCTAAAGAGAGACAAACATGACAAAAATGTAAATATTTGTTTACACAACAACCAAGGTCATACACAGCATCAGCTTTCTAGTATTTTCAAGTAATAGTAAAACACAGGCTTACAGTCAGTGCATTTAAATTGCACGTAATGTAATTATACTTCATTCTCTCCCATTCTCTTCCTACAATCTGGGTATGAAGTACAAGAACTTGAGCTACCTAAATTTTGAACTGCATTAAAGACGGGCAGAAGCATTGGAGATCACACCTGGAGCCTGCCTGGGTGATGGACAGGAGTTTAGCTGCAGGCATTGGGCACACAGACCGAATCAGCTCCCAAGGCTCCACACCTAAACTCCGATTGCTGCACACAAGCAAGCATGCATTCATCAGTCATAGTGAAATAAACTGGGGTTGCCCAATGACCCTTGGTATTCAGAGAGAGTGACATCTTTCAAGAATAAATTTAACTAGAACATTTTCATTAGGCCTACAATAATCATTAAACATTTTTATGAAATTGGTAGAACAATGTTAGCTAATATATTATCAAAATAAATTGAAATGACATTGCATTAATAAAATGAAATGCAATATCTGTGCTGCTGTTACACATTTATATATATATAAGCACTGGTCTGTTATTACCTGGCTGTTGTGAGGCTGTGAACAGGTAGCAGAAGTCCAGCGATGCATGAGACAATATGTTTATTCATGAATGAAAGAGTGCCTTGCAACAGACCACTAGAAAGTCCAGATGTGCCGGAAACCTTCTTCTGTAGGACCCCGCTATAGCTGAGGGCCTGGTCATTGTGAAAGAGTAGGATGCCATCAGAACTTCTGCAGAAAAAACACAAACGTGTTTAATCAAGCATGGCCCACCGTCATTAATTGGAAATAGTTTAACGCTGCATTTTTGGAAGTATTTAAACATCACACTCCCAAACAAAAACAAAATAATAATAATCTGATGTATAAATTGTAATGGCTGTTAAATCAAACAAAATGACAAATAATATCTTGCATGTTGCAACAAACAATATCGGTTATGTTTGTATATTCATTAGCAAGACCTACCTGTGTAGCGCAGCCAGACTCAGTAGGGTGTTGTAGTGCTGAAGTGGGCTCTCTCCACTCTGATGGGGAACCACAGACACTGTGAGAATGTGACTCACAGGAAACTCTGCACGAATTTCCTCACAAAGCCGTGAGCCCAGTCCTGCCAGAGCAAGAACATCACAAATGGCATTGATTCTTAGACTCGCAAATAAGACATAAAATGGAACACATGAATTAACTGTTGTCTCTCCACTAAGTTACATAACATCTAAAAAAGGTCATCAGAACACTTTCTTGCACAACTATGAAGTCAGTAAATCTGGGTTTAATAGAACCCTGTGTATTGTAGATCATTACCCTATTAAAATACAGCACACTCTGTTACACACAATGTTTAACTAAACACATTATTAGGGCCCGAGCTGCTGAAGGCAGCGAAGCCCTATTGTAACTGTATGGTTTCTTATTATTCTTTTTTTTTTCTGTGCAAAACTTGCTCGAAAACTCACCAAATTTTGCAGGGATGTTTGTTCTATTGTTCATCTATTGTTCCCCTTTTTTCCCCATAGACTTGCATGGCAGAACTCTGTGGCATTATGACATCATAATAGGGTCATTAAACTGGCTTGCACCTGTGCTTCACTGACACCTGCGCCAAGGTTCCAAGGCTCCTCTTCTCTCCCTCTCCATTCAACTGTATAACTAGGAAGGCTGTGCGATGCGCGTCAGCCATCGACCAGCGCCTTCCCCGACGTGCGCGCGTGCTCGGGCCCGCTCAACGCTGTTTGCAGCTTTAATATCTCATTGTGCTTCCTCCCTTTGTTCATATTTGCTGATGTACTGTAGTATATGATGAACTGATCAAAGACCAATAAGATCAAAGGCTTGATGTGATTCTGTGGCACTCACCAGATCCCGTGCCTCCACTGACACTGTGCAACATTATAGTTCCACCATAGTAATCACGTCTTTCTGCCTCCTGCCTCACAGCCTCCATTGCCTGTTGGAGCAGCTGATCACCCTCTTCAACCCAGTGTCCATGGTAGCCTTGTATTAATGTATTGGGAAAATGCTGTTATTTCTAAATTTGTATTTCCCATTCTGATCTCAAATACTGTGCTCATTCCTTTATACTAGAGGACTAATCAAAACACTAGATGCAGTAGCAAAATAAAGACAAAATGTAATTAGTGGGCACTTAGAAATTGACCAAACAAAACTGTACCAAATGGACAAAGTGATCTCTATTAAGTGAATTTCTATGCACTGTAGTTTTAAATTTGAATCACTCCAATCACTTTCTCTGCAATTGAGTGACCCGTACCATAGGCCCAGTTGTTTCCTCTGCCTCCTTTTCCTTGGACAATATTGGACTCGAGTAACGTTCTGTTGAACAAACACAGTTTGTATGTCAGCCTATTGAAAATGAAAACTGTAACCGACTTGATCGAATTTCAAAGTAGGCTCACTTATTCCTAACCAGCCGCTGAGCTCTTCTCAAAACCTTGGGATCACTGTCTACACAGACCACTGCCAAGGTGCCTTCTTTCGTGATGTAAGGAGACCTATCAAATAAGGCAACAAGTGTGTGTCAGGAAGAGAGAGACAGCGTGTGGGTGGAGAGTGGTCGTATTCTATGTCTATGGAGGTAACTATTAGTTTTTGTTCCATACATCCAACTCACCCATGTCCGCATTGTTCGGAGGTCTTTGACAGCATCTCGCACCATTCAAGGCCCACTTGATTTCCACATTGACCCACCTGAAGTATCACGGCCGACATCACTGCCAGGTCAACTGACAAGAAATTAGAGTGCGTTATGTTGTACACTAATCGCGTGTGCACTTTTAAAACTATATCGCCAAACTTCAAAGCACAAGTGCTCATAAAGACGGTGAGCTAAACTCCTCGTACAGCACCCTTAACCAAGAGTTGTTTTTTGTTGTTTTAAATTATTGCAAAGGCCACAGATTGGATGACTAACGTTGTATACCGACATTAGTGAAATCTAATGCGGCCCCTAAAGGCATCTTCCCACTTCCAGTTACCTGCCGTCTTCAATGCGGGCAATTCAAAACCATTGAGTGTCTCGCGGCTTGGTCGTAAATCTACTATGCTTGTAGCTATCCAACTGATGTTTAACGAAAGGAAAGTTAGGTAACGTAAGATTTCTATATGATAAAAACTCACTTCCCTGTCATCATTCTCGTCATGGCATGGGTTCGATGGGAGAGGAGGAGTCGTCGGGAGTGTGTTCTACCTAGCCTCAGACCTCACTAGCATAGCCTAGCTAGCTAAGCTTCACCATCAGCCCGAAGCGTATAGCTAGCTAGCCAGATTGTTCTCGTTCATCATAGAGATAGCGCGGTCGTTACCTAACGCTAGCTACCTTTCATGAACACATTTGTTTTACAGATAGTACCACGGTGATCAACTGATGAGTGTGCACCGTGTTGGCAACCTGATTGGGGACTAACATTGGCTGAGGTTAACGTCACATTATCTAAGGTTCAGTGCGTTTGATGGCTAGGTTAACGTTACCGTTAACTTAGCTAGCTAACTTTTCAACCAGGAGTTATTTTGTATTTTGATCAGTCAATGGTACCCGTGTGGATTTGACATCGGTGGCTATTGCTGAATGTGTTGTAACCAAGCAAATACACTGTTTGGAACGGACTTAGAAGATGGAGGACTATTCTGACCCAGAGCTCCATTCAAAGTAAGTATATGACCCTTTCTCTGATGGCATAAATTCTTTATCTCAGGCAGAAATCTCATTCAATGGCTAACTATCTGCAAGAAAAACAACATGTCTCCCAAATGTTTAGCTTGGTTACGGTAGCAAGGTTGCTAACGTTACCTAAGCTAGCCATCGACAGCTATTTAACCCACCTATCAGTTGGCTAGCCAGCTAACGTTAGTTTATTCCCGTAGTAACGTAATCAGACCTTTTCCTTATATTCAACATAATTTATAAAGGCTAGTACATAGTTGGGTAAATAGTTAACAACGTAACCGTAACATCACTCCAAGAAAGTATTGTTTTTTAACACATTTGAATACGTTTGGAAGTTGGACAGGTTAAGGTAGCTAAGAAAACATCTCGTTGCATGTTAAGCTATGAAAACCAATAGCTACCCACTATTAGTTGTCTTGAAGTTTTAAAGTAGCACTGTATTAACTGTATCCAATCTGATGCGTTAATATTCAATATATAGGTTGTAGAAATTATCCCAAAGTAGAATGATCAAGATGAACAGGACTACTGCAGGCCTTTGCTTTCAGGCCTTGCTAGATCCACGCCATAAATTTCTGTACCCGCTCGCTTTGATGACGTCTTAAGAGGAAAACAGACAAGAGGGGAAAACTACATAGAACCGTTTGTTTGGTCGTTGCTTAATTCAGACTATAATGTATTGTATTAGGCACACTTGAAACACTGCGGGTAAACACAATGTTGTATTACTTCCACTCTTAAAACGTAGTCGCCATATAACGTTAGACCCCCGGCCCTATGGTTGACCCGACATTAGCTAGCAAACAGTGTTCCACGATGTGCTACATTTCAATTTGCAATGTGCTGCCAACTCAAACGATTTGATATATTTTGTAGTTATTGTATACGTGTTCGTCGTACATTTGAGCATTTATTTCAGATGTGGTCATCTTTAAGCAGTACGTAGATACTAGGTGACTGATTGTCAGGTCTTTGAAAAGAGTAGCTAGTTAGATGGT
This sequence comes from Sprattus sprattus, assembly GCF_963457725.1. Classification (NCBI taxonomy): domain Eukaryota; kingdom Metazoa; phylum Chordata; class Actinopteri; order Clupeiformes; family Clupeidae; genus Sprattus; species Sprattus sprattus. The sequence continues at coordinate 15,349,895 of NC_137916.1, forward strand.
ATATGGCAAGATCACAATGGCTTCTTTCTTTCTCATTTAAACAAAAGGTAGCTACCAATGTCAGCTACAGAATGATATTGCCACTGATACCATAACATAGTTATATTTTTACCACATTTTTAGGTTGTGCTTTTGTGTTCAGGAATATTCAAACATCGAATCTTCCCAAAGGATTCCAGTCGAGATGTTTTGAATGTTCCCTATAAGGAGGGCACATGAGCATGCACATATAATGGCGTGACACCCTATCGACTTTCATAGTCATCTAATCGTTGAAAAAGGAAGAGCTTACGTCTGATGAAAAAAAATTGCAAATGGCACAAGTTCCTAACATGTAGTATGCTGGAGAGAGGTTGTTTAATGTCATTGGGTCATAGAGGGTCTTCAGCAAAATCAGATAGTTGGCGACAGCTTAGCATATCATTCTTCCCCAGCCCTATTTTACATTATGCTTAACTGACTCTGTTCACCTCCCACTGACATCCCAAGACTTAGCATCTATTCTCCAAGCGCATTTGTATAATGTGCATGAAATTGTGGTCCTGGTCTACATCCTACCATGGGGCGTTTATGACGGGGTGCATGTTTATGTTGCAGAATCATTTTGTTTTGGGGGATGGTGGGGTACAGATTCACAAAGTTATAAGAACAAAATGTCATAAAGCATGATGCAACCACTTTGTTTTCTTTGATGTGTATGATGTATGTGTATTTTACTCACAGGTGTCTACTTACGTCGGACAGCTTGCTCTGAACGTGTCTTCTCCCGACCCGCTGTTCCCACCGGGCTGCTTGCATCTCATTCAACTCAAAATGGATGGGCTGGTGAATGCAGATTTCAGGTACTGCCCTTCTGTGTACTGTGTTGTGTGGTGTCAAGTGACATGTTGATGTCCCTGCATTTAGTCCATGTGGATTGAACCAGGTGTTTGTTTCAAGTAAATCAAGCCATATCACCATTTCAACCCAGTGGTGGTGATGGCTGAGAGTCTAATTTGTCTCCTTAAAACCACAAAATATATATTTTTCCCCCCTGATTCACTAGGAAATATGTGAACTGTGTTACTGAATTGTGTAACATGACAAGCTGAAACGTAACTAGCAAAGACTGACGTGTTGTGCTACATTGAAATCTAATTACGTTACAGTCCCAGCTCTCTGAACTTGTAGGTGAGGTTGTAATGGCAGTGTGTGTCATCTTAGTTTCAGTAAGCTATGTAACCTAAATAAGTGAAGGAAAAACATTAAGACGAAATTATTACAATTATGAAATATGGTGATCCATGCAAAATGATCATGATGAACAAGTACATGATCAAGGCCTAACTGAAATAGCTTGTCAGAAATATGATGATCTATCCCTCGGCCATATATTTTAGTTGCCCAGATCGAAGGAAACTGTGTACCTTTTTTCGCTTCAGTCATCATATGTCACATAGCCATGTAAATCAGACTCTAAAGTACTGATTAACTGCACCTTATAAATAGGACAGGTGGACCGATGGGCCCCAACATGACTTTGGGATAGCTGTAAACATGTGTTTGGTGTGCAATATGATGTGTGATGTGTGTGTCATGTTGCCCAAAAATAAATAGTAGGCTCTAGGCAATTTAGCTGGCATACTTGTGTGCGCATTTTACTCTGTATGCTCCTGGACACCCACAGTTGTTTCTTATTACCTCTGAAATGAGCGGTTGAATAACGGTTTTCTGTTGAAGAACGTTTTCACAGTGTACATTTTTATCTGGCAATCTTTCAGTGGTACAGTGAACAGCAAGGATCATATTGTTTATGCCTACCCTTTTAAAGATTTAAACTACGGAGCCTTTTAAACCTTACATTTATTGACCACCTCACTGGTGACCTTTTTTTTTAACCTGAATACAACTTTATGTTAACAACAGGCCTAGCCTGGCCCAAACAGTCATCTTTTGTCCTTCCCAGTAAGACTGTCGGAGCAGTGAAGACCCCTCCCAAATCAGCTACCATAGCACGGTTGAGTGGTGAAGGTCACGGTCAGAGAGGAATCCCTTAGGGCCATCTAACCCAGTTGTGTCCTGGCAGCCTAATTCATATCAAAGTCTTATTTTGGAAGTCAGAATTAATTTAACCACTAAGATGCCATCACATCAGTAATACTTTTCTTTAGCACTGTGTGTGGTGGATGCCATAAGATTGCCTTTGTTGCACTAGGTTACTTGTATATTAACAACCTTAAGGCTATGGCTTTAATGCTTGGACCTTGAATTACCATTGCATCACCAGGCCTAATTTTCTTTATTTCCCTTTTCCGCATATGCCAACACAGCGCGGATGGAGGGAATGGATCGGTAAGTAGGGTTCTACACTGCTGTCATATCATGGTTGTGCATGAATGTCCTAATCAGCCAGCACACATGATGCATGACATTAGAGCTGTTGGCTGTTGCAATTGCACTGGTGAATTAGTTTTGACATGTTTTTGTTGTTTGCAGATGAAGGTGGACAGCCTCTCGAAGACAGTCATATTTAAAGGCCTTGCCCCTCGAGTGGTACTGTCAAACCGTCTCGTTCCCAAGGGTACCAAGTCCCTGGTTAACCTGGAGGAGCAGGGTCGACAGAAGGTGTCCTTCAGCTTCAGCCAGATAAAGAAGCCGCTACCGCCCATATTCCCAGCCCCAGGGAGCCCAGACAGAAACAGCGAAGCCCAGTCCCCTCTGCCCTCTGTAACCTCACCCTCCTCTGTAGCCTCACCCCCTCCTGTAGCCTCACCCCCTCCTGTAGCCTCACCCCCTCCTGTAGCCTCACCCCCTCCTGTAACCTCACCCCCTCCTGTAACCTCACCCCCTCCAGATCAAGCTGGGCAGCCTGCTGAAGATAAAAACGATAAAACTGATGCACCAAGGGTTTCCACCCCTGCACCAGAAACCGTTTCACATCAAGCTTTCATTTCTCCACTGCTGAGGCCTAGAGTTGACCTGGTGAAGATGCACTTTAAGAAGCAGTTTCTTAGTGTGTCTGTCATTGAAGAGGGTTCTAGAGCCAGTGTCTTATCGGAGGAGGTGCCACCAGAGATGGAGGTCCAAGTCCAGTCTATATCTAGAGTTGAAACTGAGCCGTCAGTGCCCCAGGCCAAGGGTAATGTTGATGACCCTGGCGTTACTGTCACAGAATCAAAAACAGTGGCAAAGCAGGATTCCAGTTTGTCTGGACCAACTCATTCTTCCCATATTGGGAAAGAGGACAAAGACTGTCCTGTTGTCACATTACTTAAAGATGGTAAAAAGGGCCCATACCAGTCTGATAGTACACTACCTGGTTCAGAATCAGATGGAGATTCTGTGCAGACATCCTCCAGCCAAAAGTCTGCAGATCCTAAAAGTTCATTAAAATCCGAAAGTCATACTAAGGAAGTTAAAAAGCTGCCTTCAGGTTCCAAGGTTGAAGAATCGGATAAGAAATCTAGAAATGAGAGAAGTGAAAAGGCTCCCAGTCATTCTAAGGCAGACCGCGAAGATAGACGGACATCTACACGGTCTTCCCGCTCTGACAAGGACCGGAGGAGAACCAAGAGCCGCTCAAGATCCAGGTCTCGGGGTCCTCGAACAAGTTCTTCCTATTCTAGATCAGAGCGATCAAGATCTGAGAGGCAGTCAAGATCTGATAGGTCACACTATCATGAGTCTGATCGGAGATCACATCGGAGCTCCCCCCATAAAGACTCCCGAAGTTCACGCTCTCGAGCTGGCCGCAGATCTAGAGACAGCTCTGACTCTGAGGATGATCATCGACGAACACGTACTCGTGGCAGTGACACCAGCAGAACATCCACCCGCTCTAGCTCTCAGAAAGACCCAAAGTCATCTTATTCGAAATCGCACAAAGATTCGAAGTCTGTAGAGTTGTCTCGTTTGCCAGAGTTGGACAAAAAAGCTCAATATTCCAAATCTGAGAGGTCCAGCGGAAGAACATATGACTCTGAAAACAGCAAGAGACATTCCCCGGATTCGGAATCTGTTTCAAGGAAATCTGGGACACACTCCAAAACTGAAAGCAGCTCGAAACTGTTTCATTCGAGTCCATCATCATCAACTCGTTCTTCTGAAAAGAAAACACAGAAAAGTAGTGGGAGTTCTGATTCTGATGAAGAACATAAACGGAAGTCACAGTCGCAAGGTTCAGACAGATCTTCAGGCTCATGGAGCTCTTCTTCTAAAAAAACAGATCAACACGACTCCATATCCTCGCCTAGCATGACTGCCTCAGAGATCAGACCATCAACTGATAAATTGAGCAGTCCATCCAGACAGCCAACTCTGCTGAGCCCAGACCATGAAGTTGAAAAGATGGAAGTGGGTTCTAGACAATCTGAAGCTAGCTTGAAGTCAGACAGTTCTGAAGGAGGTCAGAAAGTTTCACGGGTGCTTAACTTGAAAGATGATTTAAATGATTCCTCTATTCACATTGCAAACAGCAGCCCATCAAAATGTCAGGGTTCTCAAAATATAGTCTCTCTTCAAAATCAACTGAGTCCTTTATTAAACAATGCAGAGAAGATTCCATGTGAGGAAGTAAATAGCACAGTTAAACAGATGAATGATGGTCATGATGCCAAAGGTTGCTCCACAAATAATCAAATTGATACATCAAATCATGGTGAAGTCAAAGAAAGCACCTCTTCATTATTGGAAAAGCAGGTAAACGTAGCATATTTAAATTCTGCCAGTGAAAATAATGATTTATTACGAAGGGTGGATAAGGTAGTTGGTCCAGATCATAGTATTTGCCAAAATTTAGACAGTTCAAAAGTAAACATGTTTTCTGTGAAAAAATCACCATGTTCAGAATCCTTAACACATGACACTAAGTCTGATGACCATATTCATTCCAGTGTGGACGTTAACCCCATGCCACTGTGCACAGATATCACCTCTTGTGTAGATCCCTTATCTAAGGGTCAGGATACCAAGAAGCTTATTGTTAAAGAGGACCAGCCGGAACCTGTGCCCGTGAAGAAACCTGGTAATGTGAAAAAATCACGCTGGGATATTGTTGGTCAAGACACCCCCGAATGTGAAATTCCTCAGAAAATAGTTAGTCAGGACGCTAAGCCCCCTGTGAAGAAGGTTGTTTCGGTGAAGAGAATAGAGTTTAACAAGGACGATATTCTTGAAGATTCATGCATTAAGAAAGATTCTTTTTTGAAAAAGAACACTGAGGTAGATTGTAAAACTTCCTTGGATGGTCAGAAGGTAGAGAGGTTGCATACAGGTTCTTTAGAGATGGGGTCATTTAAAGGGCAGACAAACTTCACACTTCACACAGAACCCTGCAAAGCTAGCAGTAACCATCTAGAGAGTAAGTGTACAACTGAGCAGGAGATGGTTAAAAATCATACTTCTGGTACGAATAGTGCTGCACAGGCGCAGTCAAATGTTTGTGTTGGCAATTTGCTAAATGACCGGCCGAAAACCAAACTGTCCAAAGCGTTGAATGAAGACGGAAGAGACCACAGTGAGGACAGCGAATCTGATGATTCTGAGTCTGATTCAGATGACGGGACTTTGCCTTTGAAACGACTGAGCTCTGTTGTGGTCGTGCCGAAGAATTCCACCCTGACATTAGAAACAAAGGACACTCCTGCATTTTCCTCCACCTCCGGAAGTGCCTCTGGGCAACAGCAGATGTTTTGCCCACCAGCTGATGCAGATAAAGAAAGTGGTCACCTGAGGCATAAAGCAACTCCAAATGTGGCCTTTGAGAATAGTAACCACTGGATGATTCCTCATGCACAGGTGCCTGCAGGCTACCAGTCACAGAGCAACATGGTAGACAGTACAAGCCAGTTTGATGCTCCCAATGCCCTGTCTCACATTGAAAACAACAGCACTATCCATGAAGGAGTAAAAATCAACAACGTTTCAAGCCACGTTGGGTTCTCCCAACCGACAGATCTTCTTGGGGGCGCTGGCCAAAGTTGTTCAAACTTTGAGAAACCAGACAGTTGGCACAGTAATAGGACTAGCAGGAATCTAGCTAACTACATACCTGGACACTTACGCAACTTAAATGACCTGAACACCAAGGAGAATCATAGTCCTGTATATGGTCAGCATGAACTGCCCAGCAGCACATACCAGCAGCCTGACAGCAGCCATGGAGCTCTGGCTCAGAACCTTTTACAACAAGGGCATTTTGCCCCTTCCCAGCTCATCAGGCAAGGCCTCGATTATTGGTCACAGCCCTTGGATTCTCATGCTGTACATGTGCCTTCCCACCGTCAAGACCCTTTAGGACAGATCCATCCAGATTCTCTCACCAATGATCATGAAGAGGAGGCTGTGTTCAGAGCAAGAAGAGCCAGGGAGTCCATTGAACTGCCTGCCCCATCTGGTTTTGTACAAGCCAATGAGATTAGCAGCAATTGCAAAGGTTTTGCCAGTACCATTCAAGAGGGAGCTGTTGGATCCCATGTCTCTAAGGAGGAACCGTTTAGGGTCCACAGAGGAAGAGGGCCACCCAAGAAAAGACGTCAAGAACTTGAGTCTGATTCGGACAATGAGGCCGAGGTGGGGTTGGCCAGCAAAAGAGGATGTTTGGAGTCTGACCTCAAGGATGGCACAGCCCACAATAAAGAACAGAGGCCACTGCTCAGTCTTAAAGATTTCTTCGACCCTGGAAATTGGAAAGACAAAGCTAAAAGTAAGAAGATGCCACCATACTTTGACCTCATTGAAGAAAACCTTTATCTTACAGAGCGGTAAGTTATAAGCCAACGTTAGTGTTTAATTTTTTCATCATTACCATAATTGTTTGCAACTCTTTGTGGTCTAAATGTTCAAATTTAAACTTTGTCCTAACAGCAAGAAGAACAAATCCCATCGGGATATTAAGCGTATGGTGTGTGAGTGTTCACTCCTGTCAAAAGAGGAGAAGGCCCGGGGGATGATTGCCTGTGGAGAGGACTGTCTGAATCGCCTCCTGATGATCGAATGGTAAGGATTCTACTCTCGAGTTTACACTGTCCTACCATAAGGACTAGGGATGGGAAGATTCACCGGTTCGCCACGATGCACCGGCATAAAAGTTCACGATACGATGGCCCGGATCAAAAAAGTGTGGACCGGATACAATGTGAGATGAATCGCGATGCATCGGTTCTAACATTTTTGTATCGGTATAATCTCAATACAAGACCAAACATTTTATATTTAGATAGATTCCACCTCTCTTACTGTTTCTTAAACGCGCTCTCATCTCCACTGCTGTTAATGGCCGCTTCTCGTGAAGTCTATAACTTTTCTAAAATCACTATCTGTCTGCAATACCGCTCTCGGCCTCTACACAACTTCGGGGCTCTCACAGGAATAGACAGTGGGATAAGCGACTATTACTAACGGTGTTTTTCGCATGGAAGTCTCTAGAAATCTAGCACCTTATTGAACGAAATTAAAAAGAGTGAACGTGCAGTTCTCAGACACCACAATGAACACGCTCACAGTATCATTAATCAGACAGTAATACCCTACGTTCAGTTCACTTTCACCAAAATTATGAACGAGTTCATGAACTTTCATTCAATGAACGCGTTCAGACACAACACTGGCGCTTGAACCACGTTTCAAAGACCTGGCTTTCTTGGAAGACCACGGCACCAAGGACATGGTATTTTTAAAGATAATAGCAGAGGTGATGATGGAGGAAGAGGTAAGAATATACTCCATATACCGTAGCTAAACTCTCTATTTGTTACTTGAATTTACCTGTGCCTTCCTTAAATTGGAAAAGGAAATCTAGCAGCTAGTCTCCATTATACTTTTTTCTTCATCCTGATCATGTGGATCAACTCAAAACCTAAAGAAAAACCTTAAAATAGGGCAAATAAGTTAAATTGATTGCGTGAGGCATTTGATCCACATGTTTAGGATGAAGCAAACTGCGTTGTGACTGCTTGGTAGGCCTAAAAAAAAAAAAGAGAGAACACTTACACACGTACATGTATAAACATGTTATATTTTGTCAGATACCTTTTTAATGATTTGTTGTATGACAAATAAATGAATCATTATGAATAATATAAAATTGCATTTGTATCGCACCTTGTTGAATCGCATCGTGTCGAATCGCATCGTGTCGAATCGTACTGCATCGCAATAGGGGTGTATCGTATCGCATTAGTAGCTGCTTTTATGTATCTTTAATGTATCGGATCGTTGGCAGTGCATCGCGATGTGTATCGCATCTTCCTCAGTGATGAGATGCACATCCCTAATAAGGACTTATGTAATAACTTATGCCCATTCTGAATTCTCACTTAACTGTTTATCAGAAGTAAAATAGTTTAAAGACACAGGTGGTCATTAGGTGGTGCATCACAAGGCTGCATGGTTTACTTTAGAGAACCACTGATCATGGAACATGTCAGTGGATCAGTGATTTAGAGTGAATAAATACGTTTAATGCAACTGACAATTCCTACAGAGCTGTTTTTCAACAGCTCAAATATAAGTGCTCCTTGTTAGCACAGACTGATCTGAGTATTTTGTTGTCTTTGTTCATTATACCAGCTCTTCACGGTGTCCAAATGGAGTGTACTGCTCTAATCGACGTTTCCAGAGGAAGCATCATGCAGACTTTGAAGTTATTCTAACTGAGAACAAAGGCTGGGGCCTGCGTGCTGCCAGGGACCTGCCAGCGTAAGACATGTTTTTTGATGTTGATGATTGTGATAGAAGTGTCTTTTGTTCTGTACTTTGCATAGTTGCATAATCTGCTCTCGTGTCGGGATCTTTTCACGAAGTCGAGGTGTGTTCTAGAGTCATTTCAAAGAGTAAGGCTCACGGTTTTTATGAAACCTCTCGCATTTCATCTTCTTTCAGAAATACTTTTGTGCTGGAGTACTGCGGTGAGGTCCTGGACCACAAGGAGTTCAAGTCGAGGGTGAAGGATTATGCTCGCATGAAAAACATCCACTATTATTTTATGGCCCTGAAAAATAATGAGGTATTTTGAACTCTACCAAAGCAGCAAACTGTATTTGAGCTATAATACATTGAGCTATACGTAAGCTTGATATGCCGGTGAATTGAACGAATAATCAGTTGAAATTGTTTCTTTTCAGATCATTGATGCTACTCTGAAAGGGAACTGTTCACGTTTCATGAACCACAGCTGTGAACCCAATTGTGAGACACAAAAGGTATGTGGAAGTTTTTGGAATTTCTGGAAGTTTGGAACTAACCAGAGATTTTCACAAATTGATCATATCTTTAACTAGCTACCCCACATACATCTATCTCCAAAGCCAGAGTTGGGGTGACTTTCAATGATGTGGTTGACTGTATAGCTTCATGAAAAAATTTAGGTATATGTCAGTTTGGTGGTAAGAGTTGCATTTCTGACCAATCATGTTCAATCTCCTTGCAGTGGACTGTTAATGGGCAGCTCCGAGTGGGTTTTTTCACCACCAAGGCTGTGTCTGGTGGAACAGAACTCACGTTTGATTACCAGTTCCAGAGATACGGGTAAGCCTTGCGTCCCTGGCAGTCTGTCTGGCTGATGGTTGATTTTCTTTTAGGATATTTTATGTCCTTAAATATATAGTGATGGTACATGGTCACGTGAAAGGTGTGTTAATCTCGTCATTCACTCTAACCACCCAGGCTATGTGTAGTTTGGTGCACAAAAACATAAGAACAGCTTTTTACAGCAAGACGGTACCAAGAATCTTAAGGCCCTTGCATGCTTCTAAAGGGAGCATGAATTGCTAGGTGCTTACGCGTTGCGTTGGGGGTGTTGCCAAGCAATTCACACCCAGAACAATAGGTTTGCGTTAAATGGCGCAAGTCTAGAAAAAGGGGCCGACGCACGCAAGACGTAAAAAAAAAAAGACGTTGCGCCTCTGAGCATAAACCAAGCTTTACTTTTTAATCAGTGCAAGCTGTGCTGTTTGCAAGGCACATCTTTTGGCTGTTTGCTAGTTTGCTAGCTAGATTTAGACATTCAATGTGACAATTTGCATTTGTCTTGATTACTGAGTGGATGAGCTTCTATCCCCCCCCCCACCCCTGTGCTCCACAGAAAAGAGGCACAGAAGTGCCTGTGTGGTGCACCGGGCTGCCGCGGGTTCCTGGGCGGTGAGCAGCGAGTCAGCATCCGTGCTGCAGGGGGCAAGAAGCAGCGGGAGCGGACCAGAAAGACCGCCGCACCAACCACAGTGAGTACAGACTACACTACAGAAAGGTCACAACAGGCAAGCCATTGTGGTTAAGTAGGTTTGGGACCGACAGGTATCTGATTGCTTATCTGAGCAGTGATCATTAAAACCTTGGAGGTTTATTGGTTATAGTTGGTAAGTAGATTGCTATGTTGTGTTGGGGTAGATGCCTGACCTCTTGATGCTTTATGCATCTCCCTGATGCCAGTGTGCATGACTAGCTCTGGTAAAGCTGTGGTGTTGGCTGTTCTTGCAGGTGGATGAGGAGCTGGAGGCCCTGCTGGAGAACGGGGACGGACTGCAGGATGAGAAGGAGGTGGTGTCTCTCTGCCGACTCATGGTGCGGGTGGAAACCATGGAGCAGAGACTCACTTGCCTCAAGCTCATTCAGGTAAAGAGGGACACCGCTTTTACTATGTGCTTTAATGTAATTATGTGGGAAGGACGAGTTACATTGTCTTTCTCTCTTTGTAGAATACACAAAATCCATCATGCCTGAAGCAGTTTTTGGATCATCATGGCCTCTCATTGCTATGGATATTCATGGTTGAGCTTTCCGAGGCAAAAGGCAATTCGATTAACAATGTTAAACTGCAGCTGGAGGTAAGGGGACAAAGACTGAAAATTGCTGTGTAAACTGATTCTGTGTTAAAATGTATATATACTCTTTAATCCAGGGCTTTTAATCCATGCATACAAATAAAGGGAGCCCTTTCTGATGGATCTGGTGTATTTTGTGCATGGTTGTAGATCATGAATGCGTTGGCTGTGCTGCCAATCTCCACCAAGAACATGCTGGAGGAGAGCCGCGTGTTGCAGTTCATCCAGCGCTGGGCTCAGAGCCGACCCCAGGTGTTACCCTCGGAGCAGGACGGCTACTCCAGCGAGAGTACGTCCCGTGCCCAGACGCCCCTGAACACGCCCGACGGCTCGTCATCTTGTGCCAAACTGGGCCCCGAGCTAGACACCGACACGCCCAAACGCACTGTCTACCGCCGCCTCAAGATAGTTAGCGAGAACAGCCTTGACAGCGCCATGTCAGATGCCAGCAAGGCCTCGGACTGCAAGGAGGAAGAGGATGAAGAGGACGATGAGGAGGAGGAAGAGGAGGAGGTGACGCAGGTGGAGGTGGGAGAAGCTAGGCTTCCCCCGGCTAACGAGAGTGGCCCTGAGGTGGCTGACAGCACAGCAGTGAAGGGGAGTGCAGAAGGAGAGGAGGAACAGGCAGCTGATATCAAAGGGGAGGAAGAGGAGCAGCAGAAGAGCTCCTGTTGCACAACAAAGGAGGAGGAGCTCATGAATACAGAAACTGCTGATTCACCAGACGCTGGTCAGACGGACATCACAACTCCGCTAGAACCCTTGCCTCCTGCCCCTGATGGACATACAGAGAAAGTAGGAGAGCCCTCCAGTGAGACAGCGACCATTCATCAGGAGGTACATTTATTTCTTGTGTTTTTCTCATATTTATTTCGTGTTTACTCTGTGTGTTTGTTGTGTTCATGTTGTGTTTACTGTTGTTCATTTGAATAATCCAACAATCCTCCTCCTCCTCCTCCTCAGACCTCTGTGGAGAGTGCTGGTTCCATTCCAGTTCCCTCGGAGAGCACCCCCACTGATGAGACTACAACCTCAGTGGAGGCCACACCTACAGAGCATCCTGTTGCGGTGGGTGACGAGCCACCTTCAGATGCTACAGGTGAAGATGATGCTGCTGGGATGCCAAGTGAGGTCAAGCCTGCTGCTTCGGCAACCGTTGCCACAGGCACTGCACAATCTGCCCCAGACAACTTGTCTATGGAAACGACAGCTGCTTTGGAAACGGCCATTGTGCCGGCTGACCCGGTGGGTGTTGGAACATCATCACAGGACGAGGAAGAAGGCGTGTCAGATGTGGAGAGTGAGAAGAGCCAAGAGCCGTCAGTCAAGACGGCTGACATCAGTGAAATGGCTGCTAGATTATTGGACAGCTGGAAAGACCTGAAGGTAAGGCTGTCAAGAACACCACCCAAACAATTTCCCTTTTTCTTACACGCATACATTTAATCACATGACCTTCTTGCGTGACACAAGTGTGATGTACATCTTTTTTCTCTCTCAGGAAGTGTACAGGATCCCCAAGAAGAGCCAGGTGGAGAAAGAGACCAGTGGTAGGCATCTCTGCCATTGTCATTGTGTCTAGGGGACATTTCCCCCCTTCAATGTCCAGCAGCCTCAAATAGAGCTCCAGAAATATTCAGGAACCTCAATAGAAAGCTGGATGTATCCATGGATCATTCACTTATTCTGAGGCCCTGGGTTATAATCCTCGCTGTGAGGTACTGAGTCCTACATGTCCAAGAGGACAGTATAGATAGACACTTTCTATGTGCTCCTGGGGTGTTGAACCCATGACCTTGGGGGTGTTGGCACCACTCTCTACGAATCGAACTACAGGTTTGCTCTTAAGGGAGGCATGATGTTGATCAAACCCAGTGTTAGTCAGGAGAGAACTCTTTACAGGCCTGATGCAAAATGGCAACAAAGGTGGGTCTCTGCTTACTTGCTTTGTTGCAAGAGGGTGTGAATGGTTACCTGGGCAACATTGTATTGTTTGCTAGATGGATGGAGCTTATACTGATTTTTGACCATTACCTTACATCTGTTCTTTCTGTGGAGCTTTTCTCAATCCCATGTATTCAGTAGCATTTTGGGTTTTGGCTTTTGCACTGGAAAATAGTTCAGGTCGGCCCCTTTGCTAATGAACGGAAATAAAGTTATTGGTCCACTCAGGTTCTTCATTATGTAGTTTTGTACTCCAGGTTGACATGTTATTCCAAAATATAGCAGATAGCTAGTTCCCAACTGTGCAGATGGTGGTGTTTTAAAAAAAAAAATCTCAATCAAACTAGACCTCTTCAATGCCCCCTGAAAGGTGGGTATCCTTTTATAATCAATTTTTTTGTTCCGGCGACTCTTCCCTCCAGACCGTAGTCGAGATCGAGACGTGCAGCTGACCCCACGCACCCCCTCAGGCAGCCGGGAACGAGAGCGGGAGAAAGACAGGGAGCGTGAGCGGGATTGGGAACGGGAACGAGACCGGGACCGAGACCGGGACCGAGACCGGGACCGGGACCGGGATGGAGAGCGAGGGGTCCGCAGTGCAGAGCGCCGCCGTAGACGCGCCTCCCCTTCCCCCCCACCCCAGTCCACTTATGACCGGAGTCGCCGTGGTGACGAGAGGTACTGCTGCATCCTTACATATTCATACATTTGCTGCACGAGAGGGCATGTCTATTGTAGGTAATGCAGGTAAGGTGAATGTGCTTAGTTCATGTCCAATCAAAACACTAACCCATCCTTATTGTATCATTTTATGTTCCCAGGTTTGAGGCAGCCAACAGCAGTAAGAAGAAGGGTCGCACGAAAGAGCGCAACAAGCTGTCCACGGAGGAACGCCGCAAGCTATTTGAGCAGGAGGTGGCTCAGCGCGAGGCTCAGAAACAACAACAGCAACAACAGCAGCAACAACAACAACAACAACAGCAGCAGCAGCAGCAACAACAACAACAACAACAACAACAACAGCAGCTACAGCAGCAGCAGCAGCAGCAACAACAGCAGCAGATCCAGACTCAAGCTTTTGACCCGATGGCCTTCGGCTCCAGCCCTCAAAGTCACATTTACTACCCGCCTGGCTACCCCCTTCAGACCTATGTGGACCCCACCAACCCCAACGCTGGCAAGGTGCTGCTGCCCACCCCGCCCATTGAGCCCCTGTGCACGGCGGCCGGCGCAGCCTCCCCCACGAGCGGCATGCTTTACGAGCAGGCACCATCTCAGCCGCTCCTGTCAGAACTGCAGCCCTCCGCCGGCATCCAGCAGGCAGTGGTGCCCACTGCAGGGTGTATGCCCACGCACATCGCCTCCCAGATGGAGCTGCAGGCCGCGGCCGCTCCCCCTCAGTACGCTCAGCCTAACGGCCCAGCCCCTCAGGACCCAGCGGGCGTTGCCGTTCTGGCGATGCCCGCCCAGGTACCCGTCGGTCAAGGTCAGCAGGGCTACACCAACCTGTGGGACCCGGTGGGCTTGCAGCAGCAGGCAGTGACTGTGCAAACGCAGGCGCCACCCTCGGCTCCACCGCCGCAGCAGCCTCAGCCGTACCCAACCACAGCACAGCCACAGGCTGCCACCATATACTACCAAGGCCAACCCTGCCAGACTATCTACAGCCTCCCTGCTCCCTACCCTCCCACCAGCACTCCACTGATTCAGGTATGGGTGCCTCCATGATGAAGAAGCTGGAGGCACGGCACAGTAGCTATTAGTTAGTCGTCTCATTCTGAAACATCTTACCTCCTCATTTACATTTTATTTTACATAATGTTATATAGCTATCTGTGAGTGTGTAAAAAAAAATATCCCTCATGGTTATGAGCTGTCTAGACTACACTCTTTTTGAATAGACAATCTGCTGCTCTGTAGCAGTTTCATCAAAGAAAGGTTCAGCCTTATTTTTAAAAACAAGATTTTTTTTCTCAGTCTGCTTTTCTTGGGAAAATGTTAGAATAACTGACAACAGAATGGTTATTTAATGAGAACATCTGTGCAGAGATCTGAACCTGATAAAAGGCAGAAACACTGCTTACACATGGATTCCTGATGCGCTGTGAAGGGGATTTGTAATGTTTGAACTATAAACCCACCACCATGACGGGCATGGAACACTACAGAGGTGTGACTGTGTGTGTGTGTGTGTGTGTGTGTGACGTGTGTTTTTCTGTGCCTCTGCAGGCGTACACGGAGTCCGCTGGCTACCTGCACAGTCAGCAGGTGTACTCAGCCCACCAGCAGGGCCTGGTGGTGCAGCAGGGCGGAACGGTCACCACCATCGTCACCTCCCAGCCAGTTCAGCAGGTGCTTATAGCACTTCATTCCCACTCTGCAGACACACATCTCTTCCTATCACACTCCTGTGGTTTTATATCCCAAGTTTTACCCACATCCCATCTTCTATACCACATACAGAAGCACTGAAATGGAGAAACAAAAAAGTCAAGTGCACTGTTCTTTTGGTGAAATAGTGATTTACATATAATATAATATGTATAATTACATTACATATGTTATATATAATGAACTGATGGCCTTTTTTAATCACAAATCCTACTATACCTTTGAAGACCCTTCCCCATGTTCATCTCTACTTATGGGGAGGCAAAGTATGAGTGTGATGCTTAATCCATCCACTAGAAGGCGTATAGTACCCATTTTGCTTTGTCTTGTACAAAGCTAAGGCAATTACAGTTCTTCACCATACAATGAATAAACATCCATCACACAACTATCTGATCTACCTAAAGTTGTTGGTGTTGGTAAATCCTCATTGCACCCCACTAAATCCTCTGATTGGTTTTGCAGGAGATGATTGTACCCAATGGGATCATGGATCTTCCCCCTCCTTCACCACCCAAACCCAAGACTATCGTGTTGCCGCCCAGCTGGAAGGTTGCCCGGGATGGGGAGGGCAAAATCTACTACTACCACATCATCACCAGGTGTGTAGATGTTATGTTTGTTTATGAATGAATATGACCGCATGCTGAAAACAACCCTGCAACTATGGTATCTCCAACTTTAATGAGCAGATATTTGGAATCTACCATGTAGAGCCTCGCCTTATCATTGTGTATGTAACTGCCACTGCAAGTTTATATTCAACCACAGATGCTCTCCACAAATCACACACTGTTCATATGATCAGAGACATGTCCAACAGAAGTTCACAGGTGAAGTTGAAGCTCACAGTTGATCGTGTGTGTGTGTGTGTGTGTGTGTGTGTTTGTTTATGTTATGTCACTAGACAAACCCAATGGGATCCACCATGTTGGGATGTTGGCAGTGATGATGCCAGTGTGGGCAATGAAGCAGAGATGGACCTCGGCACGCCAACATACGATGAAAACCCATCCAAGGTAAATTCTACAGCTCCAGATTTATTTGATTCATTTGAGTTCTTACTATGTCACCCTCAAGGGTGCTGTCTATCTCATAAATGTTGTGGATGTTTATGTATATTTATTTTGAGGCAGTAATTAATTGTCAACAAACTCAAGCTCAAGGAATCCCACAACATAGGCGTGTACTCTGTTTGCATAGACTGGACTTCTGAAGGGGACCTATAGCGTCTAAATGAACTCTCTGATCCCATGAGTGAGAAGTGCATCCTGTCCTGTCAGCCCTGTGTTTGTTTTTTTCCCTCTCTTCCCCACTTTGCTCTCCCTCTCCTTTGTCCCGCTCCCACTATGTAGCTGGAGGGAATGCCTTTTGTTTTCTGTTTCTTCTCATTCCCTCCATCTCTTTGATGCTAACCAAGACCAGCTGAGGACACTGCATTCATTTGCCAGTGGTTTGTCTGATTTAGAGTGGAACTTCTAGTGAGTCTGCGTTGCAAAGGGAGCTCTTCACACGGGGGCACATTGGGGGCGTCAGCAAGGGTCTGGGTGGTTGGGAAACGTACCATCACAAAGCCAGTTTGTAAACTCAGCCTAGTGGGGCTTGGGCATGTGGGATTCTTGGTTATCATGCTCGTAGTAGAGGCGCGTACTTGAGTTTGGGGTCGGCTCCGTGTCTGACTCAGGTTGTTTTAATTACAGTGCTACTACCCACTGCAGATACACGCATTCTTACCGTGTCCACCTTCACAGAATTTCCTTTTATGCTTTTTGTAATCGTGTCTTTTGCCGTTCTGCCTCTGCTACTTTCTTGTGAATGTCAAAAGTGTGTGAAGGGCGAAAATGGCATGTAGTTAACAGCGATGTGTTACCCTTTGCATCCTCAGTTCTCCACTAAAACAGCGGAGGCGGACACTTCCAGCGAGCTTGCCAAGAAAAGCAAGGAGGTCTTCCGCAAAGAGGTGAGCCCATGAACCGCCCGTCATGAAACTCCCATATCTGCCCAGTGCGCTTTCGTCACGGGAATGTAGTCCACCCAAAAGAGGACACGCATAAGTGGGATGCCAGTACCAGATTTGCCAGTGAAATCGAATGTCCATGGTTACTGGAGAAATCTTACAATAAACAGTCTAGGGAGAAAGTAGACAAACAAGAATGGATTAGACTGATAATAGCCTGTTGGTACACTACCATGTGCTGTGCTTTATTTTGTTTAACACAATGTCTTTCCATACCTCCTTCCTTCAGATGTCCCAGTTCATTGTGCAATGTCTGAATCCCTACCGCAAGCCAGACTGCAAGCTGGGCCGCATTAGCAACACAGAGGACTTCAAACACCTGGCCAGGAAGGTACGGCAGTCACTATGCATCAGGATTCAAATATAATTCATGCTTACCTGAGCAACTATGCTCCTGTGATAGGAAAATTACACACACTACAGGAAATGAAAAAGAAAGTGTTTTTTGTTGTTGTCTATACTCCTCTATCACATCTACTACTGTTGATGGTTTGCTTTCACATCAGAGTAGAAGTCACTTTCTGGAAAAAAATTAAATACCAAAATCAGAGAAACAAATGAGGACGCAAAAGTGCGCAATAAAAGGTTTGCTAGAAATAATTGACAGCACAATTTCATATTGCCTTAAACCCCTTGGGCTATAATTTTTGGTCCTTTTTCACATCCAGATTTGTTTTTCTCTCTCATCTGTAAACCCCAAAATGAAAGGGGCCAGCCTGTCTGTCAGTCAGCTGGCTGCCTTCTTCCTAAATCCCAGTCCCTCTGGTGAACCGCAGGGACATAACGCAGGACAGGAGGCCTCTCAGTGCAACCCATGTGTGGGTGCATGGAGCCTAGCTTTCCGCTCTGCGGAAATTCCACCTAGAACATTTAAGAATAGATCAGTTAATTTTTACAGGTTTGACTTTGGTAACGTTAGCGATGGGAAGTTCATAGAAGCGGTTACTGAAATCAGTCAAAATGCTAATCTTGATATGGTTCATCTCACGTCTATTTGGCCGATTAATTAATGAGTTCTGAACTAGTTCTCTCACCCAACCCCCCTCCGCTCCTTTCTCTCCCTGCAGCTGACTCACGGTGTGATGAACAAGGAACTGAAGTCGTGCAAGAACCCCGAGGACCTGGAGTGCAACGAGAACGTCAAACACAAGACCAAGGAGTACATCAAGAAGTACATGCAGAAGTTTGGCACCGTCTACCGCCCCAAAGAGGACACAGGCGAGGTGGAATAACGGAAGACCTCATCACGTTAATTTCACACAAAAAGAAAAGAAAGAAAAACGAACACGTCACTGGGCCACTCTCGTCTCACACGCCAAACACCGCAGGGAGGGAGGGAAGAGACTGAGGGGAGCAGAAGGAGGTCAAACGGGCCGTTTCTCCTCCTGTACACTCCTCCCCCTCCACCCTGTCTGTCCTCAGATGTGTGCCGTATGAAGGAGAGGCGGGTAGACCCACCACAGCGCTAATGCTCTCCTGACAGGACTCTGGCCACATGTGCTCGTTCACCAGCCATCGTCAGCGTCGGGACGAGTGAAGGCTTACTGAAGAAAACAAAAAAGGAAGAGAGAAAAAAACTGATGTGCTAATCATGGCACACAGGGGTGCTAATATGCTTTTTCTTCCCCATCATGGATGGTTTTTACTCTGATTTTCTTTCTTTTTCTTTTTTTCTTCTTTATCCTGCAGCTCTCCTCCATCAGCCCCTCCATTTTTTTTTACTGCTGTCTTCTTGCTCTGACTCCTTCTCTCTCCTCATCCTCTTCTCTTGTTTCTTTTTAAAGGGTTGTCAGGCCTGAAGCAATGACTGCTTTTTAAACGAGAAAAGAAATAAACAGAAATGGGAACGAACAGAAGAAATGGAAATGGACTACCCCCCCCCTCATGTTGTCTTTCCACTGGAGTGTTTTTCCACCACCACCACACCTCCCCCATGAGTTACCAGCCATTGAGTTTTTATGGTTCTTTTTTCTGGTGCTTCTCTTGGCTGGGTTTTTTTCTTGGGGGGTGGGGGTGTCAGAGTCAGGCAAGTAGCCTATGTAGGTTCTGTTGTAAAACCACATGGGGTGTGAGAGGCTGAGGGCATCCAGGGTCATACTGGTGCCCCCCGAAACATCCCCCCCACCACCACCCCACACTCCCTCCCGTCTGAAGCCTGGGTAAACCACAGGTGGTCATGACTCGTCTCCCAGGGCATGTTCTCCCTCCACGGCTCTGACCGTCAGGATTCCTTGTCTTGCTGTTTTTATGTCCTCGGCTGTCGCTGGTCTCGCAGACCTGCAGTGGTTTTCCGCAAAGGCCAGCTGACTCACCCAGGCTGGGAATGGGATTATTTTAATGGCTTTTATTCAGCAGGCAGCATTATGCCCAGGGTGAGTGGTGGTAACGGCTGTCCCTGTCCTCTCCTGATCGTGCTATGCCACCCCATCCCCTTCTCTCTTTCTTTCTTTCTCTCTCTCTCTTTCTCTCTGGAGGATGGGCATGTAGCATTGTTCTTTTCTTTAAAAAAAAAAAAAAGGAAAAAAAAACTGTCCAAGCTCTTGCCATTTTTACATTGAATGAGTGCTTTATCTGTTTTTAATGTCTTTGCAATTCCTTGGAGAAGAATCCTAGAGGATCGACTGCTGACTTATCTTTCATGTCACACTTGAAAAACTGCGCACACACACACCTACACCCACACACATCATGCTGCAAACGCACTGGACACACACCCCCAGGGCTTCCAGTTACTGGACTGGTGTGCTTGCATCATTCACGGCTAGCTCTGTCCCCACCTCCAATAATTGCATTTAAGTCCATTTCAAATCCATGTATTATATTGCTTTATATGTGAATATATGAGAAATAGTTTTTGACAAGCATTTAAATAAGCAAATACTTTGTAAAAGGACTGTTAATCCACAATTTAAACATGTAAATAGCTGTAAGTATTCCCAAACCAGGAAGCAAGGGGAGTGGGGACAGAGACGACCTCTGGAATCTCTTCTCATGAGTTCGATCAACATGATTCCAATGAGCTTTTTTTCTCTGTAAGTGGGGTTTTGTTTTATTTTATTTGACTTTAAATGTTTATTTTTTTCCTTTGGGTTTGAAGGAGGACTGTGCGTTTCTGTTATGTTCTCATGGGTTTTTAATGTACAGTCCAACCCTCTCTACTTGTAAGTATTGTGCAACCACATTGTCATACTAAGTGTAAAAACGTTTTAAATTCAAATAAATTGTTTTATTAAAAAAAGAGAGAAAAAAAACATGGCTCCTTTCTTTTTAGCTTAGACCTTGTTCTTCCCAGAAGCCACAGCGATAGCGCCGTCACTATCCAAGCATAAGAGCTATAGCCAGAATATGATTATCTTGGGGTCGACCTAGTCTCGAAACATTCATTTCATTCTAGCGATGCCTTTGGACTTGGTCTTGGTATAGGCTTCTCTTACTAACATGGTCTTAGCTACAACACTGCTGTTGAGCGTGGGCCGTTAAAAGCTATATAGCTATCGCAGGGCCCCAGCGACTGACACCAGAGAGCGTATATCCAACTGTAAATTGACACAATAATGAAACCATGAAAGGCAACCCCCACCCCCCCTCTTCCGCGGGTCTGGCGCAGCCTGCACTGGGCTTGGAGCCACTCCTCAGACCGCAGCATAAGCAGCGCTGGCTGGAATGCGTGACGGCATGCAGCGCCGCCCCGGTCCCAGCAGCACGCCTGGTCCCACTTAGGACGAGAGCCGGCCCAGAAATCATTAACAGATTGTTCATTTCAGTTAGAGAGGAGCTGAGTGGGAGAGTGAACATGCAGAAGAGGGAGGGGCAAAGAAAGTGCTGGAAACGGTGGTGGTGAAGAGCCTATTACCAAATGTTTGAGTTTGTCATTCCACGGCCCTTGAACTAAATTACTTTCCTTATCTCGAAGACTCATCTAGAACTAAACGCTACAAAGGACTATTATAGAGACTACAGAAGTACCACACACAAAAAAGAAATATATATATATATATATATATATATATAAAACAACTTAGATAACAACTTTCAAACAATTGATAAGAGGAAACTTGATTGACATGCTCGATAGCCACAGTCAATCTATCAGGCTGGCAATGTGAAGCATGTCCTTGGCCAACACAGTTGTTAACTATTGATTTAACATTTCCTACAAACATCCGTAAGTACCTATTAACCAGCAAGTACTAATAACTGGTAGGACTGCAGTAAATAGATCCCAACTATGCTTACATAAGACCAAGTGTTTAAATACAAGTTTTATTTTTGTGTTCTTAATAATGGAAATGGTACAAAGAAGTGGTCTATAATGGTTATGAGAGTGTGGTAAAAATTCTTTAAGACCAGACAACCACGTAGCAGTAAGCAGAGATTCCATCTTTTTTCTCAACCGGGGTAAGGTCCTCAGAGCAATCCCAAGTAAAACTGGCCCAAACTATACCTCTATAGACACTCATTCTGTTAGCTTCTCAAGACCCACGTGAGTCGTACACACAGTTTAACATACCCTTTTCTAGACAGAAACCATCTACTTCATGGTGTCAATTATTTGTGTCAGCAACCATTTCTGCAAGTATAGGTAAGGTATGTCACACGGTAGCACATGTCTGGCTTAAGGAAATCCATCCAACCCAGTTATGTTCATATAGCCTATACATACCGGTAGATATGTTCCTCTTGTTACTTAGAGAGAGGAACTGTGCACCAAAGAATTGACAAAAAGGAAGAGCATTTACACAGTAAAAAAGTATTTAACTAAGCACATTCGTTTGTTAACCACAAGAATCCAACAAAAGCATCATGTTGAAATGGCGTCTTGATGTTTTGATGACGAGATGGGTGGGAAAAGTGAACTGCACTGGTGACTTTGAATATTTCTAATAATAACTAGTGGATGCTGTTGTGGGCATATATTTTTTTTCAGTGCTTGAGGTTTAACATTTTAGGAGCACCATTGTTCAGAGCATGACCAGGGCTTTACAGACCTATTTGTTTACGTAATAATAGGTAAGTATTTGCAACTGCCAGACAACAAGCCTGTTAAGTGTTCCCGTCACTGTACACCAAAGAGGGGGTTTCTTTAGCTGACTGGAAACTAAGTAATGGATAATCCCTGGAAAGACAAATCAAAAAAGACACTTGGGTACAAATGATGGATAGGCAGATGATTTGTTTTACTGATGAAGTCCCTCATACATTCTTCCCGAACACAATCATCTATTACTTTTATTATTATTATATGAAAATAGGCTTAAGACATTTATAAACACAACATTTGACTTGACAAGGATATGAAACAATGGCTGCTCATATGACAATAGTACATGGCCAGAACTGGCTGCTCATATATCAATAGTACATGGCCAGCACTGTAGAGCTGAGTTCTGGATGAGTCTGAGGTTTCACCAGCACGACACTCCAGAGCACATCCGATGGCACCCCATCAAGGGTGAGCCCCAGAAATACAAAGACAGAAAAACACATCACATAATCAGCGCATCAATCAAACAACGAAGCTGTGAACACAAAAGTCAGTTAAGTGACTCAGTCACTGCACAGTACTGTCATCTTAGATGAAAGGTCTTGAGAGCTGGGTTTTCGGAGCACTCACAGACAGCCTAAGCCGGCCAGGAACTGATGACCCCCGCCCTCCCCTCCTCACACACACACATGCTGCCTCAATGCATCGCTGTGGTTCTGTGCTCAAACATCTGCTCTCTGGTACACTCGTATAAACTTTAAGTATAAAAAACATTCTCATAGTTAATTATTTATTTATTTATGTACACAGGTATGAAAATTAATTGAAGGATGAGATTGTCACAAAGGTGAATAATATTTATGAATAGAAAAATTAAAAAAAACTCAGAATGCTCAACTTTTAAAGCTTTTCAGACTGCAGTCCGCTTCGGACCACTGCTACGTTCCTTCCTAAATGAAGGAGTGTCTATTGAACGTTTCACTCTTTGGTATGTATTCTTGCCCTGCGGTCCTGGTCATAAATCTGCTCCAGGCCTGGCAGAAAATAAATAGCATGCTGCTGGGTTCCAGGGGGTGGCCGGCGACAAACAGGAAAGGCACCTGGTGTCTATCTCCTATTCATCTCAGGGCTTCAGCCAGCATGCTGTGATCCAGCAGCAGGACCACCACAACTCTTGGCATGAAGAGCGAACAAATGTCTCTTTGAAGGCTGCGCTTCAATGACCCCTCCGAAGAGTTTTTTTTGTGTGTGTGTGTGTGTGTGTGTGTGTGTGTGTGTGTGAGTGTCTGGTAAGCTCTGTGTGAGAGCATGTGTGTGTGTGTGAGTGTTTCAGGGGGAGGGGCTGGGTGCTTCAGAGGGAGCGGAGTGTTTCACACCACAGACACACCCTGTGCGGGGCTGGTGAGGGTGGCGACCACGTCGGGCCGCTCGATGCGCGTCAGGGCTGAGCAGAGCAGCCCCAGCGTGGCGCCCTCCTGCTGGGCCCAGTCGCTCAGCAGCGTGTGCACGGGGTCCTCGCCTCGCCCAAACAGGTCCACGCGCTCCTGCTCGTAGCCCAGTGCCTCGGCCAGTGCCCTCCAGCCTCCCCGCGCGCCTCCTTCACCCAGGGCCAGCTCCACCTCCTCCTTGCGGTGTGGGGGCAGGTTCACATACAGACGGCTGTCCTGCTTGCTGTCTCTCTTACTGCCTGTAAGGGGAGGAGGAGAATCCAGAATTAGTGTGTGCCTCTGCGTGTGTGTGTGTGTGTGTGCGTGTTTGTGTGTGTGTGTGTGTGTGTGTGTGTGCGCGTGCGTGTGTGTCATTACTGTGTCCATATTGAATTCCTAAACTGTGCATTTGAGATACATGATTTTAGATCTGAAAATGATCTAACGAATGTGAACAGTACCTCGTGATTGATTTTCTTATTGTCATAGTAACAGATATGTGAGTGTTTAAGAGTGCTTTGATTCTGTTTGATCTCTGACCTTTGCTAGGCTGAGTGTCTTGCAGGCTGTGTGAGTCGAGGAAGACGCCGCTGTCGCTGTGCAGCTTCTCTCCCTCAGGGGCATTGTTGACCTCGGCGGCACGGGCCTTCCCCAGCGCTTGCTTCTGCTGGCAAGACCTCCAGCTGCAGCACACACACACACACACACACACACACACACACACACAGGTCCAGGGTCAGCTCAAGCATAATGGTCATGCAATTTTAATGGTCATGTCAAAGTGAATAAACAATATCCACCATTTTGGCTTGAACTAGGCTATTGTTTGCCCCACCTGCACCACAATAGTTCAGACTGAGAGCACTGGAATTAAAAGACTGGAAGTGGGTGCTCAAAATATTGCCTCCAGATCAAGTATTTCTCTGGATCATTTAGGTGGTTTTGAAAGGAAGGGGAATACAGATCTAGTCATACAAAACAATGTGCCAGACATGCTTGAGGCAGGAAGGGTCTGATGGATTCTTTTAAAAAGACTTATTGTGTAAACATGAAACACAGACTAGCTTTGACCTTGACAGTCTTAATCGAGTGCATGTTCTGTGTCTGAGTGCCAACAATTCTGTTCTTAACTAGTTCCCAGTACTTTGTTCTTGAGTTCCTCGCACACAAAGTGATTGTATTGAAACTTCAGACGAAAGAGCAAAGCCAGTCTTCGCACATACAAATACAAATCTTATTAATTGAGTGTGGACCACAGAAGTACCATTGTTCATACTAGACTTTTAGACTTTTGCCTTCAAACACTTTTGAAAACACAATTGGTAGCTTGACATCAATTGTCTTTGAGCAATGTGCATTTTATAGAGATACTTTTTTTTTTTTTTAAGAAATTACTCCTAGTCCTTTTAATATTGATTTCTCCAACAAAACATTTTCAGTAGAGCAAAGTTTCCTTAATCCTTAATTATTGCCGAAGTAACACTTAGAAATGAATATGTGCAGAATTTTGAAAAGTTACATTTGCTATTTCAAGCAAATATAAAAGATAAAATCCTGTTAGATAGAATTTGACCTTTGCCCTGCAGTACGTCCCCTGATGCACACACTCACCATTTGTAGGCCACATAGAGCAGCAGCCCCAGCACCACAGCAGCCAGCACGGACACGTACACCAGGATGTTGCTGCCTCCACGCTCCTCCTCGTGGGGCGGGAGTCCCGGGACGTCAGACCGTGGAGGTTGGTGACTCGTCTCTGTGTCCCCGTCCTCTACGTCTCCGTTGGGCTTGCGTGTGGGGTCACGGGGACCATCGGAGCCAACTGGCTGCGTGTTGAAGTGGAGCTTTTTGTCTGAGGGAGAGGCGAGCAGAGGAGGGCCGAGTTTTATTTCAGTTTTTATCACTGCTCAATAGAATAATCCATAAACAGTATATTCTGCTCGTCTGACAAGTGAGTATTGCCTGGGGAATTTGCCATTTTTCTGCTCAAATAACTCGACTTCTGCCATCATCCTGTTCCAAAATACGCTTTTTTTCCCCCTCACAATTCTCAGCTTGGAGCCATAAAACGTCAACAACTTCAAATCAACACGTTCTTTATGGCCCACCCCCGCCCCCTCCACCAAGGCTTTTATAAAGATCTGCTCATATGTGTCAGCACTGGAAGAGCTTTTAATTTTCTGTCCTGCACCACATCAACCCATAAACACATCCCACATAAAGAAAATGCCCAAAAATTAAAGGATGTACTTTTGGAGAGAGCAGGGCTCTCATCACTGAAGGGATCTAGAGCTTTTGTAAATGTGACAAGAGAGATTTGCATGCTAAATTTAAAATATCCGTTGAGAGTCTCACTGCAACTAACTTGGTCCATTAATTACTCTGTTTTTCTCCACTCACTCTCTCCATCTCATCTTATTTTGACCTTACATCCCTTCATGAGTCTTGGGAACTGATGTAGGCTGGTGGATGGCCTTTGGAGTCAGGATCTCTCCAGGAGATGTCGTGACCTAAGGCTATATCCACATTAATACATTTTGATTTAAAACCGCATCACTTTTGCTGCGTTTATATCTGGCGACCATATCACCCAAAATGGTGACTTAAACAAACGCTGCAGGCCCCATTTTAGTTTAAAAACTTTGGGGTTGCGTTTCAGTCAGAAACAGAGACTTTTGAGAACGATGACACCCACGTTTGCTTCCTGAATGGGTATTGTCAGTCACGACGTTTCCTTTCCTGATTCGTCACACTCCAATCAGATAACCCTTTTTCGGCAGAGTAGACCATCTGCTTCCTGTTTCCATTACATGCGCATGCCCAGTGTACATGAATGGTCACGTGATATGGGTTTTCAGATCCGTTAGTATGGACAGAGATTACTTCTGATATTATGAGATTATATTGGAGCCAATATATTTTAATTCTCCTCAGAGGCCCCTGCCTGAGGACCTGGGGATTTTCAGAGCACATAAGAGAGCCACTCCACTCCACTCCACACCACTCCAGCTTCAGCTCCAGATCCCAGCAGACTAACACAAGGGTTAAACACCACAGTATGACAACCATTGTACTTCAGACACTTTTAAAACTTTTCCCCTGCGGACCCCCTCTCCCTTCCTCTGTGTGTGTGTGTGTGTGTGTGTGTGTGTGTGTGTGTGAGTGTGTGTGTGCATGTGTGTGCGTGCACTCTACAGCTGCAGGCCACATGTACCTCTTCTCTCTCCCTCTGCCCACACATACACACGCACACACATTTACACACACACCATACATGTGTATTCAGACTCTCTCTCTCATGCACACACACACAAACACACAAAGACAGACAGTGTGCACTCACCCATGCAGATGGCATCAGATTCAGGCTTGCAGGCACGGATCTCCACTTCGCTGTCCTGGCATTGAGAGCACGGTGTGCAGGCCTTGAAGGTTCGTGGCTCCTCTGAGTACGCCGTGCCCACGGGGCAGTCTGCACACCCCGTGTCCCCCAGGGGGCCGCACTCCTGCGCCACCCCTTGCCCGCGCGGGCATGCCGAGCAGAGGGCACAGAGACTTCGGGTGTGATTTCCCTCACGCCACAGGTAGGAGTTGGGGCCGCAGTCGCACTGCGTGTCCTGGGTGGGGGTGCAGGCGACCAGCTGGGGGACGCCACGGGGACACTTGGCGCAGGGACGGCACTGCGGTGAGTCCTCGGCGGAGCTGAAAGTCAAACCTGACACATTTGCATACAAACAAAGGTTAACAAGCAATCCTATTCAGAATACCATACCCTCCCATAAAGTACCCTGTACTCTGTAGGTAATTCTTACAAAAAAGCAAACTATATCTTCTGACTACACAATTAGTACTTTTATTTTCATCTTTATGATCTTTCAAAAATGTACTTGAGATTATTCTCCTTTTACATAGTACATAGGAAAATTCGGCAAGTACCAAAATGGCTACGTTCAGAGTATGAGTATCAGTCTGGTGTGGACGGCTTCTTCATAGGTAACACACTCACCCTCGTGGCACGCCTCACACTGGGTGTTCTCTTTGCCACACTTCACGGCCACTCGTGTCCCAGATGGGCACACCTTACAGCATTCACCAGCCTCTGTGTACCTCCCGCTGGTGCAGATATCACCCACAGCAACCTGAGATACATACACACACATACATGTACCGTCAAAACGCATCCCAACCACTGCTTTCAACAACTGGTGCAAACTGTAGCAGAAGTCTCAGATGTGTGACTCTGGACAGCTGAGTGCCCTTGGAGGTGTTTTGCTACATACCTGACATGAACACATTTACAAACAAAGAAATGCATATTGGCTTCTAAATAACTAGCCTTCATTATGTTCCTTAATGTGAACTTAGCGGGGGCCAAAGCAACATACTAAGATCCTGGGGACCTACTGATCTGGCCATGCAGTACAGTGTGGCTGTGAATAATAGTATCAGCTTTACAGTACTGCCATAAACACTGCACTCTTTCATTTCGATGTTGCTTCTAAAGCCAGCCTGAATGAAATACACATAATATGCACTGGGGGTCTACAAAGCCTTCTACAAAGCTGACACCTTCACGCAGACAAAAAAGCCTTTTTACTTTTGCATTTTATTGACTGCAGTGCATCTTTTACGGCTTTGACAGGATGGTGCTTCCCAGGCCTGCATATGAGACAAGAGTGTGAATGGTGAGAACAATGGCCGAATCATCCTGAGAAGCTCTCTTTAGAGGAGGATCAAAGAGCGATTAGCAACTCAACAGCCTGGTGCTATCAGCTAGGGTATCAGCATAGTCCACAGATCTAGATTAAATCCACCCTCTTAACTCTCTCTCTCTCTCTCTCTTAAATTCTATGCATGCGTTTTATTGGCAAAATTACAGACTGGAACTCTCCCTCTCTCCCTTCTCTCAAATGTTTTACAGAGCCAATGTTTCTCACTGAAGCTACATAGGCTATATAGACTTCTAGCTGACGTTGCTGTGTGTGTGTACGTGTGTGTATGTGTGTAGTGTGTGAAACACTTCCCCAGGCCTGAAAAACTCTGTGCCACACAAAAACGAGTCTAACTGGTCCATTCTAAATGCAAAATAATGAATTACAATGTGTTCACTATGAAATGAAAAAATCTGATGACCAACAAAAGGATAAGTTAGAGAAAATAACATTAATACACTTCAACTGACTGAGTAAACGGGTGTGGATGTGTGTGTGACAAGTGTGTTTATGTGCTTTTAATGCAAAATCGGTCTCCTGAATTGATAGGGTGTGACTAAGGTTAAGCCTGGAGGGGTGTCTGATTCAGAAGAGACTGGAGTGTGTGTGTGTGTGTGTGTGTGTGAGTGTGTGAGTGTGTGTGCGTGTGTGTGAGGGAGAAATGCATACAGGGGTGCTCTCATTCATGTCTCACCCTTGAAACGCTTCCCTCATCCCTACATTCAAAGAGAGTGGTAAAAGACTACATCCACCCTCCATGAGGAAAAACACTGCCTCATCTCAAGGCTGTTTGATAGATTATATGAGAATGAGACATATCATGCAAACAAGGCATGTAGAAATACTGTTTTTCTAAGAGTCGATTCAAACCTTGTCCACAGAGTGCTACTATTCCTCTCATACACACACACACACACACACCCTTCCAGACCACGGCATCTTAAACATGCATAGCTTCTATCCATGCTTCTAACAGACGACTGGCACTCACACCCCTGGGGGCTGACAAGAGCAAACAGATGTCTAACAACTCACCTCCTTCAAAGGAAGCTAAATACTACTCTAAGATCTCTCTCTTTCTTTCTCTCTCTCTCACTCTCTCCTCTCTTGTTCTCTGATGTCTATCTGAGGAGCGGGCGCAGCGTGTGTTGACCTGCAGAGTGATTCACCCCCCTCCCCCCCCCACACACACACACAAACACATACACACACACACTAGATGTGTTGACAGTTAAGGCCGAATTATGCTATGTTTTAGACGTAACGCCTAAGCACGTAATTTACACAAGGAACTTGTTTTAGACAAGTTTTGATTTAAGGTTCGTTTTAGACGCAGAGCGTGTTGCAAAGCAAATTGACGCCAGAACTGTAGATTTATTTTGAGTTAAGTAAGCCTATTTATTGCAGCAGGACAAAGGAAAAAAACTTACCGGAGCATGAAAGTGTAGTGGGCGAAAGGCTTGATGTTATGAATACATGTGTTACACAAAATACAAATGTTGGCAATTCAGTACCAGTGGCGAAAAAGACATGACGCAAAAGTTCGTTTATTGACATCTTTTAATGACTGCGACAGGCTTTAAAACTATGTGTTTATGAGTTACATTATTTAAGATGAGGTGGTAAACGGTGAGAGAATCTCATCATGTTGTCAATGCTTGTAACTACAATGGTGCTGGCCATCAGTTAAGCCCACGTTAATGTTAACTTTTGTATATGAGCAGACCGGGCTCATTCTATCAAAATCGCGGGTGCAATTGATTGATTCACGTCAATATGAACTCAATGAATGATACCACCATGACTCACAAGTGGTGGAAAATGAATATGAAAGTATTTGTTCGTGAATTAGCACATTTTCTTCTAACAATCGCGGGTGAGAATGGGATATTCTCTAAGGTAACGGCAGGTTACTGTTAACTTTTGTATATGAGCAGACCGGGCTCATTCTATCAATCTCACTGGTGCAATTGATGATTCACGTCAATATGAACTCAATGAAAGATATCACCATGACTCACAAGTGGCGGAAAATGAATATGAAAGTAGGGCCTACCTATTTGTTCGTGAATGACCACATTCTCTCCAAACAATCGCGGGTGAGAATGGGATATTCTCTCCATAAATTCGCGGTAATTTAAGCATTCTATAAGTGTTTAAAGAGGATTTGTAAAGGAGTTCATGTCTTTGGACCTCTTCTGTTATGTTTGTTCCTAATCCATAAGAAAAGGCTTGTGAGACGGTCTGCAGGGTATTCATGATTTAAAAAAATGTCTAGGTCTAAAAAAGGCTGTAGTATGCTATTAACCCGGAAACGTGAGACTCTGTGAAAGGTTGTGGTAGCCGGCCAATCACAGCCTTTGCGAGCTGTGTAGGGCCGTAGTGTTTTAGTCGCATAGTCAGGAATTTTGGGCGACGCACTTAAGCACGTAAGGGGGGATATTTTACCCCGCAAGGGGGGGTTATGTATCTTACGTGCTTACGCGTTACGTCTAAAACAGAGCATAATTCGGCCTTTAAATAGCTCTCTTTTTGCCTTGCAGCATTTACAGTCGCCTGTTACTGCGCGATGCATATGCTTTAACCTGTCTCACAATCACTCTCACACAAGAGACAAACTCCACAGTCAGTCACACCTCAGTGAATACAATACCTTCACTTAAAATACCTCACACCAAAATGTGAAAGAATTTTGAATAATGAGGAATAATAAGAGTGCGTGTGTTTTAGTGAGTGAGTGAGTGAGTGAGAGTGTAAGAGAGAGATAGAGAGGGAGAGAGTCTCTGTGTGTGTGTGTGTGTGTGTGTGTATGTGTGTACATGAGGAAAAGAGATGGAAGAATCGTGTGCTGGTTAAAGGACTCAGCAATGTAACCACCATTTACTCCCAATTCCAGTTATTAAACCCATAGAGAGTGAGTTCCTCTAAAGCCAAAGGGAACGGAAGGACAAGCCAGACATTTTTGAGTGTCACCACAGTTTATCATGAGTAGTCCATATAAATATCACACATTTATAAAGCATATCCACCAGAAGAGCTGCCTTCTCGTTGCCCCAGGAGACCAATCACTGCACATGCGACCACCAAAGAGAGCCGGGCCTTTTAAAGGACTCTGGACCGTCAGTGGCCCAGCCAGTGGAGTGCATAAGCTGCACACGTTGGGCGGACTGCTGGGCTCTGGAGGGTGGGGGTGGATATGTCTAACCTGAGTGATGATGAGCCCATCTGCTCCAGCTGGGGGATAGAGCCTCACTCAGCTCCTCCTGAACCCTGACCCCTGCTCCTCACACCCAGGTGCCGGGGACACCTCTGTCACTGATGGGGGGGGGGCTCTCTGCTCTAACGCGGAGCCTGGGCCTGCCTCTCAGTGCTCCCCTGTGGGGCTATTGAATGCTGTAATCACCTCCAACACTGGGGGCAGGAGCACAACTGGGGTCAGAGCAACAACTGCTTCTGTGCCACAGGCATTTTGTATGAAAGTATTTCTACACTGACAGCCTGAGCCTCTGGTATTTTTTTTTTTAATTTCCCTTCACAACAAAAGTTCTTCACACACACACACACACACACACACACACACACACGCACATACACACACACACACACACACACACACACACACACACACACACACACACACACACACACACTACTTGCTTGACTCTGAACTTCAGACAAAGCACACTGGGTGCAAATCCAAAGACTTCTTATAGTCCTTAAATTTGATGACTTTGATACACATGAGCACAACAGTGACCAATGGAATGAGTTAATGCATAGAGAGTGAGACTCCACACAGAACGCCTATGTGGCTACATGGAACTTCAAGTTATTGAGCTGCAAATTCGACTCTCTGCTCTCCGCAAACCAGGAGAAAATGACGATAATTACTAGCAATACTTCAACTTGTGGCGGAGTCTGCATTCGGAACTGACAGAAGGAATGAGTCTGTCACTAACTGTGAATGCCAGTGCGCTGCTCCAACGGTGATGGGAACAACGCTGATGTAACTGTCATCGCTACAAAACGTCTAAACTAAAGTAATGTGTTCAAGCCTGGCATTCCTTTGCTCTTGAATCATCAAATATACACCGAACCGAAATAGAAGTGTTTTAGGGCGCTCTTAACGTTGCCTATTGCCCACGCCAAGCTCTTTCAGGACTACAACTTCAACGGTGTCTGCATGGCAAGCACTTCCAAGTTGGATTCAAGAATTGAATTAAAGTTGACAAATTAAAGCAGGCTCTTTCAAAGGCGAAGCTCTATCAGAGCCCATTGTAATTTGTCTGTATTAATCATTATAAAGCCGAAGAACATGACAAACCTGGCATTTTAAGAATTCAGAGAGGTAGGTTACAACGCCACACAACTGACCTGCAGGCTATGGGATGACTAGCAGACACATTTCCGAGAGGTTTAATAATTCCTAACAAGATGAAAAGAAAAAACTAGCAACATAATACATCTTTAAAGCGAACATACTAGCCTACTACAATGATATCGAAATATCGTCACTAATTTCAAGGGTAATACAATAATTTTGTGCAAATTAGACATTGTTCCCAACTGGGCAAACGGAAATCAGGGACATAATTAATTCGTGTTACGAAGAAGTTGTGTGTCAATGGGGAAATAATCACACGACTGGGGTAAAAAAAATGTTTTGCCAGAGCTAAGATCTCTCTTCAAAAACGTAAGCCTCGCGTCTCGATGAGACCGTGGAGGAGAAGCTTACCTTTGAGAAGAGAAGGAGCGCCCAGACCCACAGCAGTGACATCTCTTTTTCTTTCCCCCCAGCCAACAAAGAACCACTTTGTACGCTATCCGGTGGTTCTTCTTTGTAAGTCACTACAGTTTCTTTGATATGCGGATACGTTTTATTCAGACTAACTTCAGACTACAATTAAAAAAAATATAAAGTCATCACTCGGAACGGACAAAAGTAACCTAAACAAACTTTCTGTCAAGCTGGAAATCCCGGGTAGTCTTTTTCCTTTCAGTATACGCAGTTAGATGGACGCAAAAAGTGAAAACAGCTCCTTTTTAGTGTTTGCATTGAAAGATGAATACTTCTTCACCCCACTTTCTTGTCATCCGAAGTGGTAGACGTGCGCTAACAGCCTGACTTAACCCCAAACTTCCAAACCCTCACGTGCTCTCATGCGCGCTTTGCGATTGGATGTTTGGGCGGGGCAATAAATGCTCTGTGGGGTATTTGTATGCTGCAAAGGGTTATAAATTAAGGGGAAAGGCACCGGAAACGGCAGGAATCTTAGTACATAGCATGTTGATAACAGCCTTGCTTTGAAGCTTAGGCTATTTCACCAGGCATTTGCCATCATTACATTTATCATTTTGGACAAAACAGCGCACTGGTTAAGGCCATGGTGCTATAACATTTATTGTTATTATTGTTGTTGTTGTTATTATCATTATTATTAGTAGTAGTAGGAGGAGTAGTAGTATGTTTTGGCATAACGGAAGGTGGATTCTTCACTTCTGATTCAAAACTGCCCAGAACAGGCGTGCAAAACACTTCCCAAATCCCAGTGAATATACCACCTGGGGTCTGATCTAGGCTATGAGAAAACGGCGGCAATAGGATCTGTCAGCGACTTCAGTTACCGGTCGGCGCATCAAAAGAGGGCGAATTCCCGTTGTCAAGGGCTTGTTCTCAGCCCACGCTGATGCTACAGAGTTGATCCGGCACTTTATAACAAGCTCTCAAGCTCGTGAAGAACCCAGCTTGTAACACTGAAATACTTGTCCTCTAACCTCAGCTGAGAGGTAGCCAAAAGGCCCAGAATAAATTAGGACAGCCTTTTCAACGGAGAAGAAAATTAAAATTTGTGCTTTTTGTAACCTTATTAGGTATGGCAATTCAAGTTATGAGACATGTTTTGTCTGTAACAGCATGCATAATTAGCATGCAGAGACTTGATGTAATGTTATCTAGAAGTCAAAGTCTATGAGGTGATGGCTATCCCACATATTCACCTAGTCTGAGAAGCCCAAGCAGGCCTATACACAAACCACTCTATACCTTTTTTATATGATGCATAAAAACAGATTATGTGTTAGAAAAGACTTGTGATGAATTGATCTGAGCACTTAAGCCAGGCCCGGTCTTGGGACGGAAATAAGACAAGATGATCTGCTTTCCTCTTTCCATGTTGCAGCATCTGTATGTGTGTGTATGTCTTTGTGTGCCGGAGATCTGTCAAAGCAGTGTGAATGCAGTAAATGAAAGGATCCCTGCTCTGCCAGTATTAGTGGAGCCAGGTACACAGAGTGCAGAGAGGGGGAGTCGGAGACAAACTGATTGTTCGGATGGCAGTTAGAGGGTTGTTGCGGGACAGGAGGGTTGCGGTTGACAGGGACATATCAAACAACAGACTGAGGAAGAAGGTTACTGTATGTAGGCATGAGCAGGGGATGCCTCTTATCATCAGAGACGACGTGTCAATCCCCGCCCCCCACAGTAAGAGAATTCCACAACAGAGAGAATGCCTGGGACCCCACTCTCCCACCCCCACCCCCTGCAGCAGGCTTTCCTCCTTGTCTCGTCCTCTGTACTGCCTGCCTGAATTGCCCCCCTCAGGGTGTTTATGAGGAGTGGGGGCAGGGGTAACGGCATATTCGGCCCTCTTAGGGATCAAAGGAGTCTGGTGTTTTAAATAAAATGTGGAGTAACTGTGACCTTTTAAACTCACACAAAGTGCAGGAGAGGTGGAGACACACAAGCATGGGAATCTCTAAATAGAGACAGAGAGAAAAAAATGACATCAAAATGCTCCCTCCTAATAACTGACTCTGAATCTGTTCAATCTATTCAATAAAGTCAAACCTTCACACGTTCAGCAAAACACCCTTTTAATTCAGTAGGCCACACAGCATGGACAGCATCTTCACTTGGATCTTTTAGTCAAATTTGTTCATAGTCTTACAATCACAGACATAACGCAGCAGGATTAACAACTGTAACAGCAAGTCATCTGGAAAGCTGAACGACGATACATATGCCATGAGGAAAGACCCAGGGCTGATATGGCATTGTATTTGAAAAGATACATTCAGCACACAAGGAAACATGTGAGAGAGACCTGCATTTTGGCTGTCGTTGCGTTCACCCAAAATGTTTCCCTTGACACGAACACGAAAGGGCTGGTATATGTGTGGCACAGCAGCGAGGCACTTTTCTGCAGGAGTGAAGTGAACATGTGTCTGGTCCTGCTGGGGCAGTTCATTCAAGCAGACGTCTCACTGGCTGCAGAGCCACTTCACAGGAAGTACATTCTTCTGTTCCTTTTCTCCAAGTGCCACACACACACATACACACACACACACACACACACACACACACACACACACACACACACACACACACACACACATACACATCTGTTTCACACTCGCTCAAGATAAAAACAGTTTCAAAGCATTTCAGTGTTCAAGAGCAACAAAATCCTGCAGCCTTCAGCATCAGTACAGTAATGGTTACAGCATTGACAACCCAACATGGCAGTGAAGCAGAGCCACAAACGCAACTTTTTCTCACTAGCAGACTTTGACCAAACCTTCCCATACAGTCCTGCTCCGAGCTCAACTGGGCCAGTTTTAAGCTTGCTATAGTTGTGCAGGCAACATTTTTGTGAATTAGCTCAATGAGCCATATGCACTCTGCAAATAAGATTTAAGTTTGTTTTAGGTTGGAATGGAAAAAAAATGGTAGGGGAACAAAATAAATATTCACTTTACCCAATTTTTTTTCATTTTTGTCAGGGTAATCATGCTCAAATTCAAAAAGTAGCTGGTTCTGAACCCACATACTGCCGAGGAGAAACCTCTAGATTGTCAAGATAAGTAAACATATACCTGATTTTACTTTATAAATAAACTATCGTCGACACGCTGTAAAATGCCCTTATCATATGGTATTACTAAAACTGTGCCCAAACATGGTTCAGGGTTATTCATGGTTTGGTCTGGAAATGCATAGTGACAAAGTGGCATTCATGATTGACCAGGAAGCATTGTTGCTTCCCAAATAATACAGTGAACAAAACACAATTAATTTAAGAGCAAAGGCACTTCATCATTTAACAAGTTAGAGAGGCAGGAGTGTGTGTGTGTGTGTGTGTGTGTGTGTGTGTGTGTGTGTGTGTGTGTGTGTGTGTGTGTGTGTGTGTGTGTGTGTGTGTATATGTGATCTAGTTATCTGCCAAGTCTAAAATGTCAGTGTGGTTAGTTTAATAGGTAAAGTAAAGTAAAGTGAAGAAGGCTTTATTTGGGTTACGTGTGTGTGTGTGTGTGTGTGTGTGTGTGTGTGTGTTTGTGTGTGTTTGTGTGTGTGTGTGTGTACTACTCTGTGTATGATGTGGAGGCTTAATTATGGGTGGACTGTGAAGTGGAGTGTGAAGAACATCAATAAGTACGATAAATAAAAAACAAATATATGAAAAAAAAAAAACCATTAATCTGATACACACATAGAAATATATATTTTTTTTAAGGCATCAAAGAATCTCATTTAGCAACTGATTACAGTATCTTGCACTTTCAGTAAGAACGCAGCAACATCATTCACATTCCTTATTGCTTTGTAGCTATGAGCTCACACAGCAAACACAGGGAACCGCCGGTGTCCCTCTTGTGGTCTACTGGGGGTATTACAGCAGACACGCCTCCACAGGATGAAATGAAAACATTGAAAAAACGTAAAGCCTCAACAACATCCCTTGTTTACACTAAATGTCTGACACAAACCATTAGTACAGCAGGAGTGAGGAGTGTGTAAAAAAATTATCTTTGGAACAGCCTCTTTTAAAAGTACAACTACCAATTCAAAATGCAAATTTCTAAAAAGAGTTTCGTTTAAAAAGTGCAGCTTTGGAAAATAATTGCTTCGGTTCCCTTTATCCTTGCACACTCATATAAAAACAGTGGAAGTAGTGGTGGTGGTGGGGAGTGCTTTATCCCCAGCAGTGAAGTGCAGAGGGGCAGCAGTCAAGGCTGGGCCTGAGGACAGTCCTCTCGGCTCTCATGCCCCTGACCCCCTCATGGCCATTGGCCCTGCTGGCCGAGTCGAGGCTGAAAGCATGGTGTCGAGGCTGAAAGCATTGTGTCCCTTTGTGTCCTCTCCTGCGGTGTCCCTCTCACTTCCCTGCTGGCTGCGTGGGGATGTATTCCGTCTCGCCCGAGGACACCTGAGAGATGCGGCGCGTGGAGCCCCATAGTCGACGTGAGAACGTCCCCGAACGCACCTGATGTGGCGTCCAAGGGAGACAGAGAGAAGGCGAGTGAGTTTTTCTTTCATTACAATACCTTAGGATTTTTCATTTGGATAAATAAAATAAACCATCCTGATGATCCAGGTGGTCCTGTCTGTGAACTATTCTGACAAATCTTTAACAAGAGACCACACAAGCATTCCTGTGTATTTGCCCCCTGTGCCGCTGTCATTCCCATACATTTAGTCATTTAGCAGACGCTTTTATCCAAAGCGACTTACAAGCATGTATACACACTATGGCATACCATACAGTTCATCCGTGTGTTTATCATCAGTGCTGTGTTCACAGTGCGTGTGGGCTCACCTCCTCTGGCTTGCCGGTTCCAACCACGATGAGTTTTCCGTCCTCCAGTCCCACCAGCACGTGGCTGTTCTCCTTAGTCACCGACACGCTGCGGATGGGCACCTTTAGCGCCAGCGGCGATACAGACAGCTTCAGGCTACACAGATGGACCGATGGACACAAAACACATTCCCAATCATTAAGTGCCACACATGAAGTAGCTACACTCAAAGTATATTCTGTCTGTAGAGGACAATATTGATACTGAGTTAATAGGTATTACAAGTAAAATGAGTGTCTCTACAACAGTGGTAGTTCATGACTATTGAGGAAACGGCCTGGCACTTGAGGCAAATTATGGTTCTGGATTAATACAACTGAAGGTGAGGATATGGCCAAAGTGGCCAGGGTTCTATGGTCTAAAGAGCTCTGCTTAGGGTGGACTTGTGGTAAGGTTATAAGGTTCTAAGGTCTCTCACCTGAGGAGGTCTCGGATGTGGAGGCTGCCCAGAGCGGTTCCCAGAATGACATGGTCCTGCACCAGGTAGAGAGCAGACACCTGCTCCTCCAGAGAGACAGAAGCCAGCTGTCTCCCATTCACAGAGT
Source organism: Sprattus sprattus (assembly GCF_963457725.1). NCBI lineage: Eukaryota > Metazoa > Chordata > Actinopteri > Clupeiformes > Clupeidae > Sprattus > Sprattus sprattus. The sequence continues at coordinate 15,388,344 of NC_137916.1, forward strand.
ACACATGGAGAGAGGACATGTCCTGTGGAATAACACCAGAACATGCGTTATCACAAATGACCCAGTCCCTTGTGACCCAGTCCCTTCCCAATTTCTTACTGCATCCATTTCATATTGTCCATTCACACAACCTGACCGTGTGTTGCTGTACCTTTCCAGCGTGTCTGCCCTCCGCCACAGCGTGGGCCACCAGGTGCCCCTCCATGCCAACGGCCAGTTCAGTGATGCGGGAGGAGAGGCCCCCCTCACAGGCCGGCCGCAGAGAGCGCAGGAACTGCCCCCTCCGGACACTGTGCACAATCACTGTTCCATCCTGAAGACGGGCAAAGAGAGGAGGAGAGAGGTTCATTTCAGTTCAAACTCCCTTCATTTATTCAGTTTCCTCTTCAATGCACTGGCAAGGCCTTTTATTTCCTCCCTTTTTCTGAAAACTGGAATTTCAGGTTCAATCCTTTGACAGTCCTTCTGCTGTGTATTTCCGCAGTCCTTATCGAATTCCTCATGGTGTCACTGAACAGTACCCAGAAGGATGTAATGCATATCTGTATAAGTGCTGCCTTCTCACCTTTGACCCCGAGACAGCCATGTCAAGCTCGGTGCTGATGGCCACGCAGGTGACCTCCTGGTCATGTCCGCAGAGCACCTGCACAGGCTTTGGGGAGAGTCCACTGGAGAAGCCCCCCTGTATAGGCAGAGCAGGGAACAGAGGCCTTTCATCAGACGAAAACAAATGTAAAAAAAATGTGTGCATCTTATTAGAAATGTGATATACTCCTGTCTATAGATGATGTGGGGAACAGACCTGCTGTTGAACCTGCCAGATAATGCAGGAACAATCTCGGGAGCCAGAGATGAGGTAGATTCCACAGAGGTCCAAAGCCAGACATGTGACAATATCTGTAAAACACACGCACACGCACACGCACACGCACACGCACACGCACACGCACACGCACACACACACAGTAGTGTTAAAACATAGGGGGGTAAGGGTGAAAAAACAGAACAAGAACCCTAAACAACCCACTACTGGTCAAATTACGTTTTAAGTTACAGGCTTCTGTGCCGTAAGAGCACTATTTGGTGATGAGTTTATAGCCTATATCTTGTACTTTTATAATACCTAACATTTAGCCTAAATGTTAGAAGGGGATAGCTAGCCTAATTATTAATACCTACAACAAACAATTCAAGCCAATCATAAAACCGGATTTGATCTAGACAGATTTCATCCATAGAATAGAGCTCTGATCATATAAAATAAAAAGCGTGTTTAACTAATAACACATTCTAGTTTAACTGATTGAAATTAAATGAAATGTTTAACTATTCAAATGTAGATGCAATGTTAAAATGTATATGCAACAGCTGATGGATCTGTTTTTTATTTTATTTTATTAAAAACAGGTATTTTTTTCCCTCATAGTTAGCCATGAGGGGTTAGGGAACCACTGGCTTAAAGCAACAACTCTACTTTATCTGACAAACTAACCATTATATAATATATATATTTTTATTTGTTTTAAATACAAGCCCCCATCCCCCCCTCACCTATGTGCCGGCAGATCCTGCCCACTAGCTTGCCCTTGCCCAGCATGGTGACCCTGAGGCTGCAGTCCCAGTGACCTCCGCTGAACAGCAGGCGCCCGTCATTGGACACCACCAGCACCCTGGGCCCGATGTCCACGCCTGGGGAAAAGGGCCCACTCAGGAACCTCTGAGTCCTGAGTGTACACACACACACACACACACACACACACACACACACACACACACACACACACACACACACACACACACACACACACACACACACACACACACACACACACACACACACACACACACACACACACACACACACACACAAACAGACACACACACACACACACACACACACACACACACAGACACGCACACGCACCATATTGGAAGCAATTAGACTCTGAAAACACAGCAGCAGAGCTTCAAACATCCATCTATACATACATCTTATACAGCTTCAGACAAGAATTCTCTTCAGCGCCTAGACTGGGATGGGTATTCTCAGTGGCCAAGGATGAAACCGAAAAAGGCATTCACTAACTTTGCATGCTTGTGTCTGGGTATGGAGAGAAAAAGAGAGGGAGAGAGGGGGAGAGAGAGAGAGGGAGAGGTAGAGAGAGATAGAGAAAGAGAGAGAGAGAGAAAGGGAGAGGGAGAGAAGGAAAGGGACAGGGAGAGAGGGAGAGAAAGAGAAAGAGAGAGGGGTTGGTCGTTTTGATTGTGCCATCTGTCTGAACTATTAGTTTTCTTCAGCAACAGCCTCAGCCTGCAGCTGTCATTACTAATGATGGCGGTATAATAGACACACAGTGCTCCACTCTTAAAAGCCTTCCTTCTCTCACTGCACTTCAAAGCACCCCTGCCCACGATGTATACTCTGGGTACCATACTACATAATTACACACACACACACTCACACACACACACTCCCACACACACCCCATCATGCCCCTAATTAAAGGCAGATCTTCCTTGGCATGTGGTGACATAATGGACATCAAAGGTGGTGGTGATGTGTGAGGTATGACCCAAATGTGTGTGTGAGTGAATGTGTGTGTGTCACACTCACTTGGGGTTGGACACAGTGGGGTCCTTTGTGAAGGAAAAGTAGTTGGCGATGCTTTTATCATAGGGCAGCCAGCTGTGGGTCCCGATCAAACCGTTGGCACTTACTGACACCTGCGTAGGACAAGGCCATTACATTGTGGAGTGGGCATGACTCAGTTTTTGTGTGTGTGTGTGTGTGTGTGTGTGTGTGTGTGTGTGTGTGTGTGTGTGTGTGTGTATGTTTGCATGTGTGTGTGTGTGCCTCACCAGCACATCTGATCCCTGTATAATGAAGGATCTGGTCTGATTTCGGGGAATCACAGCTTGCACTAAAGGCAGCCCATCACTCACCACCTGTATGGTAATAACAATAATACTGATCATATAGATAACACCGTACAACGCCTTTTCTATTCCAGAGCACACATACACAGAGCTAGGGGACACTAAGGAGGCAAATTATAAAGTAACTGACATAAATACAGCAGAGTGATATAGAGATCATAAGGATGCACTGGGGCAGAGGCACAGGGGTAGAGGCACAGGGGTAGAGGCACAGGGGTAGAGGCACAGGGGTAGATGCACTGGGGCAGATGCACAGGGGCAGATGCACAGGGGCAGAGGCACAGGGGTAGAGGAACAGGGGTAGAGGCACAGGGGTAGAGGCACAGGGGTAGAGGCAAAGGCCTACCTCCACGAAGGGCCGGAGCTTGTCCAGCTGCTCAAACAGGTTTGGGGGGAGAGTGTCCATGCGGGCCAGCCGCCGTGAGGCACTCTCTGAAGACATGCGGGGAGGGTGATGCTCCTGAAAGACAAACACGGCACACAGTCGGTCAGATAGGTCTGGGGTCAGACAGAACTCAGGCCCATAATGGATGGTGGACACACAGCAAGAGACACAGGATCACAGGAAGATGTGAGAGTTTCAAAAGACTGAGACAAATGAAAAACACAGGCAGACGGATGACTGGCACAGTCAGGAGGAGGCTCAATCAGACCGTCTCAACTCAGCTCAACATATACATGCAGAGCCACAAACAGATAGCCAAAGAGAAGTACACAGGAGGAGACAGACGATAGAGACAGATGGAGTAGGTGGCTATAAGTGCTCCACCTCCCTCTTTTTAGAAAAGGAGAGAAAATCTGAACTCTGACCTTGAGCAGCTGACAAGGAGTCTGACCAAAGTTGCTTATGATGCCTTCTAGAGCTTTCCGCTCTGTCTCATTGGCTATAGCATCCAAATCCACTGCCCCTGTGACATAAAGAAAGACAAGATTTTTAGAAAGAATAAAATTACACCATACCACTGCAGATTACTATGCACTCACAACAACTCACAACCAGACACACACACAAGATCATAATTACCGATCCAATATTACTGATAGTGCAAACAGTAGGTTGAAAGTGGCAGTGTATGTATAGTGACGAGTGCGAAAAGTGGCGATAGTCTATCAATGTCAATTTAGAAGCCTGATGGCCCTGGGGAAGAAAGTGTTCTCCAGTCTGCGGGTCACACACACACACACACACACACACACACACACACACACACACACACACACACACACACACACACACACACACACACACACACACACACACACACACACACACACACACACACACACACACACACACACACACACACACACACATGTTTTAGATAACTAATTTCAGGAATTACAAATGCATCACACTCATTCACACCTTCATAGGTGCAGTAGTAGAAAACATTGAGGGCCTTCACTGCCTCTTCTCCTCGCTGCTTGTAGCCAAAGATCAGGTCAATCCACTCATGGAGGTGGCCAGACACGTGCTCACTTTCCTGGGACACAAAACAAATGTATGAGCTTCACAGGTTAGGGAGTGTTTGTGTGTGTGTGTGTGTGTGTGTGTGTGTGTGTGTGTGTGTGTGTGTGTGTGTGTGTGTGTGTGTGTGTGTGTGTGTGTGTGTGTGTGTGTGTGTGTGTGAGAGAGAGAGAGCTTACCAGAGCTTGGCGGTGTTTTCTGATGAAATCGTCTCGAGATGAAGCCCAGTGAGGCAGCAGCACATTACCCACAGGCTCTTGAGACATCTGCAGGCAGCCCAGATCAAAGCCTGGGTGCACACACACACACACACACACACACACACACACACACACACACACACACACACACACACACACACACACACACACAAGATCATAATTATATCACAATTATGCACACTATGTATATTCCCACTTCTAGGCCCCTGAGGAGTAAATAGGGCAGAAGGCGGTACCATTCATGTTCTCCAGGAACTCTGGTAAATAGAAGAACTCCGGGATGAGCTCCTTGACGTCAACTGGGCTTTCCATCCTGGCCTGCCACGCTGCAGCCACTGAGTGGAACTGCCTGTCCGCACAGTCAAATCTGCAGACACGAACACGAACACGCGCACACACACACGCACACACGCACACACGCACACACACACGCACACACGCACACACACACACACACGTTTTAGGATATCCAAACCACTAAATTCCAACCAAAACCCATGTCAGTGTTAGCGGGGTTAGCGTTAGCGGGAAGGGGAGCTTTAGCGTTGAGATCTGTAGGCTCATCCTTGCGTGGAGGCAGACCTACCTGCCGCTCTGCAGCTGGATGTGCAGGTTGGTGAATGGCTCCATACGGATCATGTAGTGCATGACTCCTGCGGCATTGGAGTAGTGTGTGCCATAGTGGAACTTGTCTATCGTGCCCGTGGAATCCTCAAAGCTCTCATATCTTTGGAGGGAAAGAAAATTACAGCAGTTCAGTTCAGTGGTTCAGGCATACTTTATGCAAGTCATGAAAACCAACACAACTCAAAAGTCATCATACAGTAATCTGTAGTGCAAAACTAGCATATGTAAACTAGCAAGTAATATGAACCTGCACGGAAGACAAGTAACCATGGCCTGATTATATCGATCATAACCTGGATACTGACCACAGTTAACACAGAACACATTTTTATCAGTAACTAATGATGAATTATTCCTTGATTTACACAAGTCATCATGACCTGAACGCAAGTAGCAGATGTTTGCTTTGAATAGAATACATGTTATAAGACATATAGGGCCCTATCTTGCACCCAGCGCAATTGACATTGTCACCGACGCATGTATCATTCCTATCTTGCACCCGGCGCACAGCGCGATTTTCCCTCCAGAGGCGCGCTTCGAAATGGGCGGGGGCGGAACAGAGAAGGCGTTTCTCTGGCGCAAGTGGTATTTTGCAGTTTCAAAACAATGCAGTGCGCCGTGCGCCATTGACCACAAAAAAGCTGGTCTAATGTCAGAGGCGCAATGTCTAAAGTCTGTAACGCGTATTCAGAACGCTATTTTAAGGGCGCATGTGCTTGCCCGCACAGTATAGGACCTATAGGCTACACTTTACATCTGTCGTCTACACGAGAGATTTATACCAATTTTTTGGCAAGCCATATATAATTACAAGGAAAACTAGAATGCGTTTCGTGAACGAACTGCGAGAGTGTGCTTGCTCACACAATGAAAAACAGTGAATTGAGAGGGACAGAGAGTAGAGGTTCCTTGGATTTGGCGCAGGTGTCAGTGAAGCTCAGTGAAGCACAGGTGCAAGCCAGTTTAATGAGCCTATTATGATGTCATAATGCCTCAAAGTTCTGCCATGCAAGTCTATGGAGAAAAAAGGTGATGGAAAAAGAGGAATAAAAAAGGAGTGGCAAGGAGTACCGCCACGAAAAGATATAGCAGGTTGCACCGGATCGGGCCGGACGTTTCGGTGTTTGAACGGCGTCTGTACCTCGAACGGGCGAGGCCTGACAAACTTGACAACAACAATACTGTGCTTCCCTTCGAGCAAGCACACTAATAAAGTATTCATTGTGATATCCATATCCAAGCTATTTTAAAAATAGGCATACATCTAGTGTACACATTGACCCAAATGATTCAGGTTAATTGTAATGGCAGTGTTGTACCCGATTCAGCACCCTCCGCGGCAGATGCACCCCCTCGATATTTAGTCTTGTGAAACGCCGTGTCAAATACATTAAACTTGCTCAAAGGAAAATTAAGTTCATTAGTGTGCTTGCCCGAAGGGGCGTTTTTTACTATTTTTTTTATTCTAGTAGTTTTTCTTGCAGCTAACTACTCCTCGCCCGATTGAGATAGAGACGCCGTTCAAACACCAAAACGTCCGGCCCGATCCGGTGCAAGCTGCTATGACTTTTCGTGGCGGTACTCCTTGCCACTCCTTTTTTATTCCTCTTTTTCCATCACCTTTTTTCTCCATAGACTTGCATGGCAGAACTTTGAGGCATTATGACATCATAATAGGCTCATTAAACTGTCTTGCACCTGTGATTCACTGACAACTCTCACTGACACCTGCGCACGGTTCCTCTTCTCTCTCTGTCCCTCTCCATTCAACTGTATAACTAGGAATATTAAGAGACACCTTCCATACCAGGGCTCTACTCACTCATGCATACTCACTCATGTTTACTCACTTGTGCATACTCACTCATGCATACTCACTCGTGCATACTCACTCATGCATACTTACTCATGCATACTCACTCATGTTTACTCACTCATGTTTACTCACTCATGTTTACTCACTCATGCGTACTCACTCATGCGTACTCACTCATGTTTACTCACTCATGCATACTCACTCATGCATACTCACTCATGCATACTCACTCGTGCATACTCACTCATGTTTACTCACTCATGCATACTCACTCATGCATACTCACTCATGCATACTCACTCATGCATACTCACTCATGCATACTCACTCGTGCATACTCACTCATGTTTACTCACTCATGCATACTCACTCATGCATACTCACTCATGCATACTCATTTGTGCATACTCATTTGTGCATGCTCATCCAGCAGGGAGAGCTGGAGAGCTGACACCTGCCCCAATTCCAAGGCACTTGTTCTCTCGGTCATGGCCGCAACAGAGCAAGCACACTCTCGCAGTTCGTTCACGAAACGCATTCTAGTTCATTTTGTAGTCATGGCTGGGGTAGGCTATATATTTCCACAGAACAAAAAGGTGTTCTTTTGCGTTCGCTATTATCCGAGGTTTATGGAAGAAAAACATTGGTTGTTTGTACTCTTTAGAACAGTTCTAAAGACTGTAATTAGTGTGCTTGCCCGAAGGGAAGCACACTATTGTTCTTCGTTTTTTACTATTTTTTTTATTCTAGTAGTTTTTCTTGCAGCTAACTACTCCTCGCCCGATTGAGATAGAGACGCCGTTCAAACACCAAAACGTCCGGCCCGATCCGGTGCAAGCTGCTATGACTTTTCGTGGCGGTACTCCTTGCCACTCCTTTTTTATTCCTCTTTTTCCATCACCTTTTTTCTCCATAGACTTGCATGGCAGAACTTTGAGGCATTATGACATCATAATAGGCTCATTAAACTGTCTTGCACCTGTGATTCACTGACAACTCTCACTGACACCTGCGCACGGTTCCTCTTCTCTCTCTGTCCCTCTCCATTCAACTGTATAACTAGGAATATTAAGAGACACCTTCCATACCAGGGCTCTACTCACTCATGTTTACTCACTCGTGCATACTCACTCATGCATACTCACTCGTGCATACTCACTCATGCATACTTACTCATGCATACTCACTCATGTTTACTCACTCATGTTTACTCACTCATGTTTACTCACTCATGCGTACTCACTCATGCGTACTCACTCATGTTTACTCACTCATGCATACTCACTCACTCATACTCACTCATGTTTACTCACTCGTGCATACTCACTCATGTTTACTCACTCATGCATACTCACTCATGCATACTCACTCATGCATACTCACTCATGCATACTCACTCATGCATACTCACTCGTGCATACTCACTCATGTTTACTCACTCATGCATACTCACTCATGCATACTCACTCATGCATACTCATTTGTGCATACTCATTTGTGCATGCTCATCCAGCAGGGAGAGCTGGAGAGCTGACACCTGCCCCAATTCCAAGGCACTTGTTCTCTCGGTCATGGCCGCAACAGAGCAAGCACACTCTCGCAGTTCGTTCACAAAACGCATTCTAGTTTCTTGTGTTCTTCTCTTCCATCTCTTTCACAAATAATGAAATCGTAGTATAGTATTTTTCCCTGCGTTTGTTTAGGCGAACTGCTTTCCTTTCCGATCAAGCGAGTGGTGCGCGCTCCCTCGAGGGGGTGCATCTGCCGCGGAGGGTGCTGGATCGGGTACAGAAGTATGGGTTCCCTGGCGTCCTTGGCGCTATAGACTGCACCCATATTCACATACGTGCCCCCCCAGTGTTTTACACAACATTGCCATGAATCATGGATGTGTCAATGACATAAATGAGGATAGATTAGAGGACTTTAGAAGACGTGAGGTTGAACGGCATGTGCCGATGGGTGCAATATTATTACCATGCATACATAACCTAGTGATTCAGTGAGGGTGAACCCAAAACATCGGAAAGTATGTTTTTGTGACTTTTATTTCAAATATGTTGCCACCAAAAAACGAATGCTAGTAACTGAAAAAATACAAACGAGAAATGAAAAGTAGAACCATTTATCCAAACAAGCATGGGAAAATATTGCCGTGATTGTTTCTGGTAACACACGTTCTGGTGGCCTCACGGTCTTCCTCCCGGTAATTCCGCCATTACGATAACAAGCCGCTTTGCAATATGCGCTCCTCGCTCTTAAAGGGAATGTGAGATGACGCTCTGATTGGTTTATTGCATATTACGCCCATACCACACCTATGGCTGAGTAACCTCCTTTGGACCAACCCTTTTGGTGTTTTTTCCGCCGTTAAAATAGCAACTGCGCCATAGAGCAGCCCACACAGCTACTTGCGTTTGGCGCCGTCCTACTTGCGTTTCTGATCGGCAAGATAGGGCCCATAAGGTTTTTGGATGCCTTATTAAGGCTTTAAGGCTAACAAACGCCAACAACAGCACACCTGGCACTGATATAAGGCATGCTAGCATACTAATTAACGTCTTATGGTGATATGGCTTGCCAAAAAATTGGTATAAATCTCTCGTGTAGACGACAGAACGTACATTTCTTCTTTTTTATATTTTCACGGGGTAGTCCGACCCAGACCACAGAACTGCACAGCACATAACCTAAGTGGCTACCTCATATGACAGGTAGGAGTATCTGTCCTTCACATGAACATATACCCTAAAATGAATGTATTAATTTGAATTAGAAGATGATACCAGCATTAGTTGCTTATAAAGACATGCTTTAAAAGGGGGGAAATTGTTGCATACTGTCTCTTTTTTTAGGTGTTAAAAAAGTCTTTCAGGGATGTATACAAGCTCAAGTCAGACATACTTCTCTTTGACGTTCTGCGCGTGGCGTGGGTTCACCACCCCAATGGGTTTGGATAAGTCACGGAACACAGCAGGGTCATCCAGGTCCAGAACCGGAGAGGTGTAATCACACAGAACCCAGGGGAACTGCACTCATGCACACACCAACAAACACACAGACACACAAGCACACACACACACACACACACACACACACACACACACACACACACACACACACACACACACACACACACACACACACACACACACACACACAGACACACAGTTTGATATACATCCAGTCATGCTGATGCACATATACAACACCTAGCAGAAATATGACACAGGCAATAAACAGAGGGAAAAGATGGAGACGGAAAGGAGACGCAAAAAATGGGACTCACCACAGGGTACTGGGAGAGGTCATTGTAAGTGCGGCCAGCTATAGTGTTGAGCTGCATGAGATACTCAAAGTTGGAGATCTCTCTGTGAACCCATTTCTGCACAACACAAGGGAGACACGGGAACATCCTTACTCTCAGCTGTACAGTTTTTTATAATCCAGTTGTAAGTACGTGCACATGTGTGTGCACGTGGGTGTGTGTGTGTGTGTGTGTGAATAGGCATGTACCTGTGTGAGATTGGAAGCTTTGAGGAGTTCCTGGGGGGAGCGAGAGCCAAAGTAGAAGAGGTTGGGAGGACGCAGCCCCAGGATTCTAGAGTACACCTTGTTTCGCACCTGCAGACATTTGAAATAACAAACATTGCTTTGATCTGCATGATGGTGTGCGTGTGTGTGTATTGTGTGTGTGTGTGTGTGTGTGTGTGTGTGTGTGTGTGTGTGTGTGTGTGTGTGTGTGTGTATGTGCAAATAGATGTGTTTGTATTGTGTTTGTGGTTGGACTCACTTTCTTCCTGAAGTTGATGAAGTAATGGGACTGGTCTATGAAGAAGAGCTCCAGGGCAGACCTGCGCAGGTTATACCTCCTCAAGTGCACCTCTCGCAGTTGGCTGAGGGGTCGTTTCAAGTCAAAACCTATACCTGAACCGAATACACAAAGTAAGACCCTATACCTGAACTGTATACACCCTATGAGAAATCTATGGGGTATGAACAGAAATGATACCCAATGTTTACACACATAAAGGAAGCAGACACACACAATATAATAAAGCCCTGAACCTGAGGGTTACTAGCTACACTATACTAGCATTAGCATTAACTAATTATTAGATCATACCTCTTAGCATCCGACCTAAACATATGTTCCCTCTTACTGTTATACATGAGTATCATCTTGTCTTTTCCTTCCCTCTCCCTTCCTCCTGCTCCTCCTGTCGCTCTTCCTCCTGCTCCTCCTCTCTCCATTCCTCCTGCTCCTCTTCTCTCCATTCCTCCTGCTCCTCTTCTCTCTCTTCCTCTTGCTCCCCCCTCTCTCTTCCTCCTGCTCCTCCTCTCTCTCTTCCTCCTGCTCCTCCTCTCTTTCTTCCTCCTGCTGCTCCTCTCTCTCTTCCTCCTGCTCCTCCTCTCTCTCTTCCTCCTGCTGCTCCTCTCTCTATCCCTCCTGCTCCTGCTCCTCCTCTCTCTCTTCCTCCTGCTGCTCCTCTCTCTATCCCTCCTGCTCCTCCTCTCTTTCTTCCTCCTGCTCCTCCTCTCTCTCTTCCTCCTGCTGCTCCTCTCTCTATCCCTCCTGCTCCTCCTCTCTCTCTTCCTCCTGCTGCTCCTCTCTCTATCCCTCCTGCTCCTCCTCTCTCTCTTACCCTCCTCGGTCTCTTCCTTCTCACTGCTGCCGTCGTAGAAGTACAGGTGGTGTGTGGTGACCTCCAGGCGACCTGGAACCACTGAGATATTGGTGATGAGATCACAGTCTTCTGACAGCACCAGCTTTTCTTTCTGACTCTCCTCCTCTCCCTCCACCCTGAGAGAAAGTAGGCGACAAGGAGGAAGTGGAGAAAGAGTGAAGAAAAAGGTGAAGAAAGAACAAAAGATGTAGAAGAAGAGGACAGAGTTGAAGACAGAAAGAAAACAGGAAAGAAGAACGACGGTGAAGAAGAAGACTAATCTCCAGACACCATCTACAAAGCCTACTTTGCTTTGCTAGTATACAGGCAAAAGGCAACTAGTATGTTGCTTAGCATACTAGTTTAGTGAAATCCAGTGTTGTTTTGCGAGGGTGGGGTGACTTACTGGTTGACTGGAAACATGTCCTCATCCCCGAGTTGATCGTCCTCCATGTCACTCACTTTGGCCTCCTTTGCCACGGACAGGGGGATGGTGTCTGTGTTACTGCGAGGGCTCTCAGCTCCTGAAAATCAGAACCATGAATCACACCCCACACCACAATACAGTTCCAGCATGAGACAAAACGGGAGGATCCCATGATAACAACTGCACTATACACACACAAAGGTCAATGTTCTGTGTGTGTCTGTGTGTGTGTCTGTGTGTGTGTTTGTGTGTGTGTGTGTGTGTCTGTGTGTGTGTGTGTGTGTGTCTGTGTGTGTGTGTGTGTGTGTCTGTGTGTGTGTGTGTCTGTGTGTGTGTGTGTCTGTGTGTGTGTGTGTGTGTCTGTGTGTGTGTGTCTGCATGTGTGTCTGTGTGTGTCTCTCTGTGTCTCTCTGTGTGTCTCTGTGTGTCTCTGTGTGTCTCTGTGTGTGAATGCATCTGTACCCATATTATCCCTGAGTGCAGCAGCTTCACTGTAAGAGTCGTAGTTATAGTTGGGGACCAGTTTGAGACGCATCTTGGAGTAGGTCTCTGCATTGGACAACGTCCACTTCACCTCCGGCTGGATTCTGTGGGGGCACATTAGAGTAAGTAAGTCTACAGTAGTACACTCTTTTGGTCTGTAGAAAAAAAAACAGTCCAAGCACAGTGTATCCTCTGCCACTGCTGACTGTGAATACAATGACAAAACAAGACAAGCTCTTGCCTGTCTACACAATAATACTATTGCATTAACGTGGGAAAGACTGAATAAATCCATAGATTATCCTTTTAGAAGTGTGAAATGAGAGAGGTGGAAAACAGCACCTGTGTGCCCAGGCAGCTCTCTGGTGGGTGAGGAGCCTCTGAAGAGCCTTCCAGTGTTTGACCACCACCGACTGCTGGCTGAGGCTCTGCTTCTGGATGCCGTGATAGTGCCCGTTCTCCAAGCGCACCCGCTTCAGGTAGGGGTCCACGATCACCTCCTGCAGCCAGACACCAGACACAGGTTAGTGTCTGAAGGCCCACCACTAATATCATAGCACTCCTGTCAACACTCAAGTCTCTATCAGCATTCCTGGGCAAGATTCCTTATTAAATACCTGAGGATTAGATTCTTATTACCGTCTACCTAGTCATAGTGGATAATCATGCATTCACACATACAAACACATAATGTTCATATTCCTCTATATATTCTCTCTCACACACACACACACACACACACACACACACACACACACACACACACACACACACGCGCACACACACACACACACACACACACACACACACACACACACACACACACACACACAGATACTCTTTTCTCTCTCTTTTGAGGTTTGAGGCGCTGAAATAGTAGCACAGTATGTGTTGGTTTAGTTTCAGCATTCTAAAGCTTTGCACTGTCAGACATGCTTAAGTCTTGCCCTGAGAGGGAGTCTAATCCTGAAAAGAAACAGCATGTGTATGGTGTATGGTGTATGGTGAGGTGACCTGGAACTTGGCTTTGCTCTCTGCGCGTTCCTTGTCCCGGATTTGAGCTGTGCTCATCAGGTCGTCAAAGCAGGAGTTCCAGAAGTTGGACATGAGGTCGTGGCTCTTGCTAAATGTGTCCAGCTCATACTGCTCCATGGTCACCTCCACCTACAAGGATGAGAACAGGGCTTGAATGAGCACACTCATTTCTAGCACACACACACACACACACACACACACACACACACACACACACACACTGTACATACATACATATATACATACACAAACACACAGATGAATATGTTCACCCACATAAAACCACTCTCCTTCCTTTATTAAACAGAACCAGTCAGAACTGTATTTTGTTGCCAAACCCCATAGCCTGCTAATGTAAATCGTGATTTGTGTAGACTCAGAGATCTAAACAAAGCAGATTTATTAATGGTCTCTGTCATAGCAAACATACTCCAGGTGTACAAGATAAAATGCCTTGTTTAATATCATTCTGCCATTTCAGTTTTAGGAAGGAATGGGAATACATCTCAGAGCTCTGTGTATGAAAGAGTGTGTGAGAGTGTGTGTGTGTGTGTGTGTGCGTGTGTGTGTGTGTGTGTGTGTCTTTAGTGGTTGTAGAGGCTCTAATGATGCTTTGATCTTAAAGCCTTCCTATATGAGTCACAGGGCAGCAGGCGAGCAGAGAGATCTCTTTGCACCCTTTTAATGACGGGGGTGGTGAGGGATGGAGCACAGAGTCAGTTCGTGTGTCTGACAGAGTCAGAGTGGGAAGGCATAGATGTGAGTGTGCATGTGTGTGTGTGTGTGTGTGTGTGTGTGTGTGTGTGTGTGTGTGTGTGTGTGCGTCTTCACATCTGTATAGATGTATATGTGAGTCTCTAACTGCAGAGGATGCATATGTTTGTGTCTTCTGTACTTTTTGAGCATGTGCTTCAATATCTGTGTATGTATGTGAGAGCAATTATGTATACATGTGTGTGTGTGTGTGTGTGTGTGTGTCTTTGTTTGTGTCTTTGTGTGTGTGTGTGTGTGTGTGTGTGTGTGTGTGGCTGTGTTTGTGTGTGTGTGTGTGTGGCTGTGTTTGTGTGTGTGTGTGTGTGTGTCTGTGTGTGTGTGTGAAACACTGACGTGATTGTGGTAGAAGTCCTGCCATTCCAGTGTGCTGCAGTAGGCCTGCAGGTCCTGGGCGAAGGTGGCACTGCCATTGGTGGGGGGCAGAGATGGCAGCAGCCTCTGCAGGGTCACTGGGTCAGCGTGCTGGTCCAGCAGCGTCCGCACGATAGGCACCAGCTGGCCAAAAGTCTCGGCCTGCCTGCTGGTGTCGACAGCTGTGCCCCCAGCTGGCCACAGGGGGGCGCCCAAACGGCCCAACAGGAAGCAGACCTCCTCCCAGCCTAAACACAACACTGTCTGCAGGAGACTGTGCAGCTTCACACAGGCCATCACACACACCTACAAAGAGAGAGAGAAAGAGAGAGAGAGCGCGATAGATAGATAGATAGACAGATAGATAGAAAGAGAGAGAGAGAGAGAGAGAGATAGAGAGCGAGCGAGCGAGCGAGCGAGAATTTCAATTATAAAATAATAATTACACAAATCTTCTGTGATAATTCTTCTAAATGAATGCATCTGTTTTTTCACTTCTTCTAGTTAGCAATTATGTTGTGTTTAACAGGTGTACTGCTATTGTATCCTACCACCCTTAATCTGCTCCGACAACTACAAATCCAAATCCACATGCACCAAGCCAGCCAACATAACTTAAACACAAACAAAATTCCCATACACCTTGCCAGGCACCTCTTTCTCTCTTCTTCTATATCATATTATGTAATACTGATACTGATAAAGTGGCCATATAACCTACTGCTAATTGTTTACCTAAAATTATCTCTTTATCTGTTTATCAAATAGATGTTTACTAACCAAATGTTCGCTCTTTTATAGCGTGACCTTTGCTTGTAAATGCTAATGGCTGTGGAAACATTGTTCGTCATATCACCATATCCATTACCTACAACTACTTACTTACCCTACACTACCCACTCACTGTCTCTTTGCCACCATCAACATAGTTTTCTGTTTCATTACTCTACCTACCCTTGTAATAGTAACCTTACGAGCACTGTATATCCACAAAGCTGTTCTACAATAATTAAATGCTTATTCTCTATCAATTTTGTATGCATCATATACCATGTTATGTTGTATGTTGTATGTATGCTAGCAGGCTAAT
Organism: Sprattus sprattus; assembly: GCF_963457725.1. Classification (NCBI taxonomy): domain Eukaryota; kingdom Metazoa; phylum Chordata; class Actinopteri; order Clupeiformes; family Clupeidae; genus Sprattus; species Sprattus sprattus. Next base: position 15,404,243 of record NC_137916.1, read on the forward strand.
CTTGATACGTGTATGAATTCTTCTGCCATGTCCCCCCCCCCCCCCCCCCCCTTCTTTTTATATCTCTACCTGGCCGGGTCCAAGCAGATGGGCCCCCCTTATGTACCGCAGTTCTGCTTGAGGTTTATTCCTGATTAACAGGGAGTTTTTCCTTGCCCCTGTCACCATTGTGCTTGCTGTTACGGAGTTCAGGCCTTAGGCTCTTTAAAGCACCTTGAGACAGTTTTATTGTTTTGGCGCTATATAAATAAATCAGAATTAATTTGAATTTAATTGTATCTGAGATTGATAATGGCTCAAGTCTCCACAGGAGACTTTTCATCAATATAATGAATTGGTGTCAGACAGTAAAGAGGAATAAACAACTTATCTCATCTGCACAGAATCCCTCCACCTACTACAGCAGTTATACTGGGCAGATTATGCAGCAAATGACATGGGAGTGAATGGCTGTATGGCAGAGAGAAGTCACGGTGGTACTCCACTGCCCCAAAAACAATTTCAGAAATTAAACTGCTAATCAGAAACTGATATTTAGAGAAAAGAAAGAGAATAGTTCACTTCTCCCATCCAGGTCCCTTTAAGGTCTATTGAACTTGCCTGTAAAGCTTTATCTTGTTCAACCACAAGTCTATTAGCAACATAAATGTCCTATTTTTGTTCTTAACCTTCCACGTGCAGAGGAAAATCCCGGGAAGCTTGTGTGTGTGTCCCAGGCATGAGTGCAAAAACAGGAGCATAATAACCCAGAGTGACACACGCCACTGCTCGTGATAATCGCCACATGATTGCTGAAGTGGCACTCCTCAGAGGTGACCTAGAATTAGGTCATGCCACTCTGGACAGGAAACGCCAGCTAGTTCCTGTGGTGTACTTCAACCACCATACAAATGGCAGGGCTTCGGGTTTCTGTCTCTGGGTGCTCATGGCCAAGCCAACCCATCTGAGGCTGGGCCAGCCTAGTTCATGAGTTTAGCTCTTAGCATCATGAAAATCTACAAACTTGTTCTATAAACGATTGAGGACGGTGGAACAATGTAAACAGCGCCTATATCACAAGAGACTGTGGGAAACTATCGAAGGTATGTTTTCTTTTATTGGAAAAAGACTAAAGACATTTTAAAATATTTAGAGACATTTAGAGCTGTTCACATGTTTCTTCTGTGCAAGTCAAAATATTTGGTTTCTGAGTGGGTGTGTGTGAGTTCTAACTATACTCCCCTAGCAGAATGTTCTAACTATACTTCTTCTAAAAAAATCTGTATGTAGAGGATTGATCCATATTTGGCCTGGTATTTCCAAACAGATGTTCTGACATGCCCGGGTCTGAGAGATGCGGGGATATAGTGTTTCATTAATCACAACGGTTTTTATCAGTCAGACGGATTAGTCATCTTGATACAGGCAGTGACTCCTCCACAGGCTGAGACGTAAACCACAACTGTGCAGACAAAGCAATATGTGTGTGTGTTTGTGTGTGTGTGCAGACAGTTGTGTTTCTGCCATGCATATTAATGAGGAGAATCAAAGAGGGGGCCGATAAACTACTAAAACAGAAAGGCTGGATACCTGAGTGCAAGTCAGTGCATGAATGTGTCTCTGTGTGTGTGTGGTTGCATGAGAATCTATGCGTGTGTGTGTGCGTGTGTTTGTGTGCAAGTGTACACATGTGCACGTGTGCATGTTTGTGTGTGTGTGTGCGTGTGTGTGTGTGCACGTGTGCATGTGTGCATTTTTGTGTGTGTGTGTGTGTGTGTGTGTGTGTGTGTGTGTGCATGTGCATGTTTGTGTGTGTGTGTGTGTGTGTGTGTGTGTGTGTATGTACCTGTGGATGCTGTTGCTGGATATATCCTGTGATGATACGGAGGCCGACGTGGGCCATTTCTCTGAGCTCAGGGGCTGAGGGGGAGGCTGGAGGAGGATGCCATGCCTGTAGCCGATCCAGCAAGTTCACTACCGCTTCAAAGATCTACAAACACACACACAAACATACACATACGCACACGTAAATGAACACAACACTTACACAATGGCTTCAGAGATCTGAAAGACACATGACGCTCCATTCCTGACAAACAACATCCCAATCTACCCACATGCAAGACCCACCTACGTAAACTTGTTACACACACACGCACGTCCACATGCATTCAGGTCCCCAGGCACTCCCAACATACTACAACAATGAGAGGAAATGAATCAACCCTCACACATTCCTCTCTAGCACAGACACACCCCGTGGAACCTCCCAGGCCTCGCATCTCTCCACTGGTCTGAGTTCAGTTGTAACGCTTACTTCATGTTCAGTGCAACAGGGTGATCTCAACCTCAATATAAATATACCCTCTCTATTGAAAACCCTGTTTCTCTATTGGGTATTATTATACCAAGACCCGCCAAACAGGAACTAATTTATAACTTGCACGCACCACACCCACTAGATAAGACACATTAAATCAGTGACCTTCTCCTTTGAAAGTGTCCTTATCAGTCTATTTGAGTATATTTGCCCCAAGTATCACTTACCAAATACTCACTAACATGCCCATCCATCTCAATGTGATATTCAATGCCATTTTCCCTCAGCTGTGCTAGTTAAGGAATGCTGATTTGATACTGATAGTGGTGGATCGTGTAGGGTGCTTCTCTGGGTGGGGACTGACCTTCTCACTCCACAGGTTGTGATTGTCGGTGCCCTCCGCAAATAGGAAGTCTTGGAGCAGCCGCAGGAGTCGGAGCAGGTTAGGGTGATGGGGTGGAGTCACTCCTGCAGCATCCCGCAGGTCTGACAGAGATGACTCCAGCATCATCTCTAGCAAACTACACATACACACACACACACACACACACACACACACACACACACACACGTAGACACACACACACGTAGACACACACACACACACACACACACACATTTAGACATGACATTGTGGTTTCACTGATTTCTAAATTTACTGTATTTAAAATATAAATTTGACGACACCTATAAACTAGATCTCTTGTACAGGGACACCTTTATTTGATTGCCTGTGAGAGTACGTGTGTGTTCTGTATAGTTTCCAGTGTCAAGGTGTCTGTATGTCTGTCTGTCTGTCTGTCTGTCTGTCTGTCTCTCGTCTGTGTGCATGTTTCTGAACCTGCGCTTGATGTCATCAGGCGGGCGGACCAGCTGGCAGGAGCTGCCCAGTTTGGTGAGGACAGAGAAGACCTGGCCTCTCTCCCTCCACACCATGTCCTCTGGGCCCTCAGCGCCTCTCCACAGCACGGAGAACACGATGTTAGTCAGCAGGTTACACAGTTCCTCCTCTGGGGCCTGCTGCAGGAGGGAGAGAGAGAGAGAGAGAGAGAGAGAAAGAGAGAGAGAGAGTGAAGGAGAGGGAGAGAGAGGGAGAGGGAGAGGGAGAGAGCAAAAGAGAGTGAAATAGTGAGAAATAGAGACAGACATACATAAAGAAAATCAGAAATAAGAAACATACAGACATCAAGACAAACAGAGAGAGTTTCAATTTATATATTAAATTTCATACGAAATTTCACGTTACGTTTTACTATTTTGCTATACAAAATGGAAGGAAGAAAAGCAGACTTCAGCTTATCAACATATAGATACTGTACAATAAGAGAGGTGGTTAAGCATCTTCTATGCAGAGAATCCACACATCTGGGGAAGGCAGACTCTTGAACAGTGGACAGCATAATTATTACTAATTACTACTGATGAATCCATTTGGTAGGAGTTGTTCAGTGACCGCAGACGTGCATACTGCAATAGGTCTGATGGCAGAGGTCATCCCACCGTACACACACACCACACACACACACACACACACACACACACACACACACACACACACACACACACACAGACAGAGGCAGAGAGAGACAAACCCCAGGCTGACTGCTGAAGGGTGAGATATGAAAGGAAAAGAGAAAGGTTGAGGGAGAGAGGAGGAACAGATGCTCAGTTCCTACTGTACTTCCCCAAATCAGAAATTGAGTGCAGACATTGTTCATGTTGTAAACCACTATTGCGTAAGATGCCACCATCACTCATATGAAACTGCAATGGCACTTTATTTTCATCTTAAATGATCGTGTTTAAGGGTAATTCATCATAGGAAAACTCTGGCGATCTTGTCTGTGTGGCTGAAAACTGTTGTGCTGTTAAAGGAAGTGATACAACTGGCCTTCTTTTGACTACTTGAGCATCTGGGGCATCAGTTCTTTTGGATTAGATGATGGTCTAAAAATAGTCAGAAAGAGCTTTCTTCAGAAAGTGGAGGCTATTCCATGCAAAAAAATACAAAGAAACTGAAGATCTCATACAAAAGGTACACGCTGTATCCTTCACAGAACAGTGCAAATTGGATTTAACCAGGACAGAAAGACTGGCTACAGTGCACAACTGTGCAAGTAGATAAAAGAACCAGAATCTCTCATTTGAGAGAAACAGATGCTTCACAAGTCCTAAGCTGGCAGCTTCATTAAATCAACAGTACCCAGAAAACTTAAGAATACGTCTTGTCTTCAACAGTGGAGAGGCTCTGAAAAGCTGGCCTTCTGGGTAGTTTCAAAGAAAAAGCCATATCCAAGGCTGGCCAATGACAGAAAAAGACTCAAATGGGCAAAAATGTACGGTAGGGAGTGGAAAATTAATGAAAACATGTTATAGACAACTTTAAGCCGAGGCGTTTGGATCACTGAGAAGAAACTTTTTGAGGCACGGAACAATTTTAAAGTTGCGCTGGACTCTCTCAAGCACAGCAAAGGAAATACGATTGTCTGAAGGGTAACTTGGTCCTGCCATCTTAAAAAGGAAACACGAGGAAAGCTGTAACTCCATAACATGCCATGCCATGCCCTGTGGACGGCACTTAACTAGAGCTAGTTTCATTGTACAACAAGACAGCGAGACCTATTTATGGAAGAGTCAGTCAATCTGTTATGGTGCAGAGTGGAATTGCTGCAAATGGAGGGTTTTTTGAGAACAAAATTGTCATTTCCAGCTGATATCATTATTACCAACTTTGTCAACTTTTTCTGTGTGATTCCAAACTTTGAAACGGTAGTGTATATGATCCTGTGTAAGTGTGAGTGTGTGCGTGTGAGTGTGTGTGCATGCATGTGGGTGTACCTGTGGGTTGGAGGTGTTGGAGATGCTGTCAGCAGTGGGCTGCTCTGTGCTGTAGCTGGCCTCATCCAGTACGTTGGACAGGCTTGAGCTCTTCCGTGGCCGGGACCCCAGGAAGGGCCGACTGTGCTCCAGAGGGGAGGGGGTGTCCGACTGGCTGCCGGCCCGCGTGTGGGAGGCCAAGCCTGGCCCCGCACCAGCCCCACCACCGCCCGCCCCCGCGCCAACAGCAGTCTGGCCGAGGTCCAGCTCGAAGGGGGAGGTACCGAAGGGCGAGAGGGGGTGGTAGAGGCCCTCCTCCTCCAGCCGGGAGGCGGGGATGTCCACCATGTTGGAGAGCGAGGAGGAGCGGCTGCTGCGCTCCGTCGAGTCGAACGACTTAAAGTGACCCGACTCTCCGAGGCCCTTCAGGGAAGCGCGTGGCGGCGGCGACTGCGAGGAGAAGTCGGAGAAACCCTCCGAAATGTCCTGCTGAGCCTCCGTTTCTTCCTCCTCGTCCTCTTCCTCCTCCTCCTCCTCCTCCTCGTCTTCGTCCCGGGTGCTGTAGGGGATGAAGACGTCGCTGGTGCGGCTCTCGGTGGTGCTGTCGTCGCGGCGCAGCAGTGGGGGGCGCGAGGCGCCGGGCTCCAGGGAGCTGTTAGGGCTGGAGCCAGACTGGCTGGCGGCGCGCGACTCGTAGGACTCCTTCACGTAGAGCTTGGTCAGGACGTCCTGCCAGCCAGGCTGACGGGCCAGCTGGCGAACGTACTCCTCGTTATCATAGATAAGATGGAAGAGCTGAGAGAGAGAGAGAGAGAGAGAAGGGTAGAGGGGAAGACAGGGGAAGAAGATGGAGGAATAACCAATCAATGTCTTTCACTATCACTTTTTCTTTAAAAAAAATGTAATCGTTTGATCATGTCTTTCTTGAATGCCGTTGCTTAATTTCAACAATGAAATTACAATGCATGGGGGTTTTACAACATTAGAGTGACTGGAGATGAAAAACTAAATGCCAATAAATGACCAAAACTTCCTGAAATCCATCACAACAGTTAACCTCAATGTGATGTTTTAGCTGGTCATTTCTTGTCCAAATGTATACCTACTGTGATTATTAACTGTGATTATTAACACAGCAGGTAAACAGAAAGGTGCTCTACTGAGCGTAGCTTTTACATCTCAGAACACACGATGAGAGACGAGGCTGAGAAGGGGCGGTAGCTGCAGCTTTAATCTTTACATCTTTCATTTTATATTCCATGATATTTAACAGACAGAAGCAGAGAAAGAATTTGATATAGGTTATGAATTTCAGGATAAGTATGGGGGAGGAAGGGTGAGTAGAACTGGAAGGAAGATGTGGAGAGCAAGTCTTGCTGCTGACCTTGCGACAGATGTCTAGACGCACAGTCAGGTCAGAGCGATGGGACAGGTACACCACAGCCAGGAGGTCTCGGAAGTTAGGAGTTGGATCTGAAAACAACACACAAGCGCCATAAACATAAGCATAAGGATCCCTACAAATGGACACACACACACACAGAGATGAGTTTCCCCCGGTATGTAAAAAAAAACGTTTTTTTTTTCTGCTTCCACCATGATCCACTATCTGAGATTAAATACCCACAGTGAGATGTCCAGAGAGTGCTGTGATTTGCTTTAATGATTTATACAGAAACACAGGAATCCAAACACGCCCCTAAACACAGACACATTATCACTCCAGGTTCTCTTCTGTAATTATCTTACCTGTGGCCAAAACCTGCTCGTAGAGGCAGCGAATGGTGGTCATGGTGACGGGAGTGTCTCCAAGGAAACAGACCAGGCCGAGGTAACCCGAGTCTCGAAGCTTGATGCGCTGCTTACTGCGCTCCTGCACGCGCTCACTCTTCAGCACTTTATAAAGCACCTGAACACCATCAAAAGAAGAGAAATAACTTATTTATGAACGTCTAGCATTTGCAGGCCATGGGTTCTACACTACACATTTGGCAATTTTGAAATATTTCAAACAAATTATGAAGATTTGGCAAAGAAATTGCTAGACTGTCACTGTACATCTGCAATTTGAGTGCAGTAGTGATGACTTAAATGAAT